>NC_065880.2:15574643-16202262 GCF_932274485.2 Patella vulgata | reverse complement strand
TTAAATTTGTGGGCTGAAAAAATATAAGGTTCGTTTACTGTGGTACTATGGAAGCCTGTTGCAACCATTTTATAATCTCGATTTTTCAAGTCGGATGCGAGAAGTCGAGAGGCAAGAATTTGAGGGACGAGAAGGCAAGGATTTTCAAACGCAAGAAAGTAAGTCGAGGATGAAGCAGCGAAATATTAAAATTGCAAAAAAGGCTGCAGCGGGGTTCCATAGTTTACAGAGAGGGACATTATAGAGATAATCAATTGTCATTATTATAGAACCAGAGCTTAAAATGTTAGAATTTCTAAATTCATATGCATATTAATCAATTATAGTTATACTAGCTTGCATAGACTTATTACCGTTTTAAACTATGACAACATTTATTACACTTTTGTTTTCAGAAACCGACGATGGTTCTGTGGTATTTTCCTTTAACTAAATGCTGGGAGCCACACTGTGGGTTTTGCTCTGGCTTACTGATCAGACACTCCTGGTTGGCCGTGAAAGTTACTGAGATTTTCCAACCAAGCTTCACCATGTAAAATGTAACGAGTGTGGGACGAAAAGGTGACAATAAAAAGAGTCTGTTAGGAGGAGCATGTTAGGGATCCTAGGTCGTAGAGCATGGCATATACTGGTCTTTATTATCCCGGTTGGTACATGTGTGGCTTAAACCTCATCTCATTTCATTTTATTTGAATTTCGATTGACTGATCTTCGGTAATTAAACCTGTATCTGAAAAGCTAAATTTGTATAGTTTTTTAAAGGAACTTCAAATGGATGCCGATATATCTTTAATTAAATTGTGTTCGATTTTAACAACGTGCAGTCCTTTAATTAAATTGTGTTCGATTTTAACAACGTGCAGTCCTTTAATTAAATTGTGTTCGATTTTAACAACGTGCAGTCCTTTACTTAAATGGTGATCGATTTTAACAACGTACAGTCCTATAAACCTACTATAATTTATGTACTGAAAAAAGATAAATGATTTGACCACAATAATTTCTCAATACGTATTCTGTGTGATTCTATAAAATGATAATATAATGAAGTGATAATACTATAACAGTTAGGTATATAATAGACAGTTCAGAATGCTATGTCAATATACTCATATTTATTCTAAATACACAATTGATATATCTAGTGTATTGTACGCATAATATATACATTGATATGATTGACATCGTCGACGGTATCCGCCACACTTTCTATAGCCTCTTAAGAATAAACCACTCGAAACTCATAAAAATCGTCACTATACCGTATGTCTAAAACATTTTACAAAACCGTATCACTTTTACCCTCGAGATTAGATCGAAAATTCTGTCTCCAATTATCCGAGATAAGTAGACCACACACACGCGCCGTTTTCCTACTGTGACAATAAAAAGGAAATATTTCTCGTAGTGAAGGGACAAAGTTGAAATTAGAATAGGAAACGTGTTCACAAAATATTATTTTGTTTGTCAACCAGTCGTCTAAATAGAAAATGTTGCATATACGTGTTATAGACCGTATCATGCACCTTTTAGCTTACTGTAAAGAATCAAATAAAACACATAGATTAGACGTATGACAAGACAATAAAGTATTGATACACGCCCACATTTCATAACTTGTTTTTTTGACGACAATTTCATGCCATTCAGCCGCTTTGAAGATAAACGGGTTTGAAAAGCCTGACAGTCATTAAAGATGCATTATATATGATTTGGATAAAGAGCTGGTCGTTTTTTCTATAATATACTATTCAAAAAAAGTAGAGGATATTTGATTTTGGGGGCATAATACTAAAATATGCAAATGACTACGAAAAAAGTCACTATAGAATCTAACAGAAGAAACATTTCCAGTTACATGTGACGCCCAAACGCACCAATAGCTACCGCATGGAATGCAGGTGATGCTTGGGATCATCATGGGGGTCCAACCCAAGATTTGCACGACTCTGACTTTGAATGTTACAGTCATTGTGGCATTGAATTCCAGGGTGGAAACATCAGTTTAATTGTTTTAGTGACCAGAAAACAAATTTTGATATGCGTCGGCTTACCCAAAATGAAAGGTTACGTGCCCTTGGCATGCTACAGATCGGCACAACACAGGCGGTTGTGGCGCGGACGATGAATGTTTCTCAGTCTGTCATAAGCAGGCTATGGTCCAGATACCGTGATACACAATCTGTACAGGACAGACCACGCTCAGGTCGACCAAGGGCGACAACTCAAGCCCAGGATCGATTTATCCGTACCTTGGCCTTGAGAAATCGTGTCATCACAGCAAATCAGATCAGCGCTCGTCTTCAAACAGACACTGGTGTGAGAGTGAGTGGCCAGACGATTCGGAATCGACTGCATAGGGGTCACCTTCGCGCCCGACGTCCTCGCGTGATCCCTTGTTTGAGAGATCATCACATCCAGGCAAGACGTCGTTGGTGTAGGGATCGTCAACACTGGGATAATCGACGCTGGAGCAATGTGATGTTTTCAGATGAGTCAAGGTTCACTGTTGATTTTTTGGACAGACGTAGGAGGGTGTGGCGTCGTCGAAACGAGCGCTTCCAAGACGTTAACGTCATCAGACATGATCGATTTGGGGGTGGTTCTGTTATGGTGTGGGGAGGCATCACCGCCGTTTCATCTTCCAGGATGACAACGCAAGATGTCACAGGGCCAGGATCGTTACAGGTTACCTCCAACAACAGAACATCACCACATTACCTTGGCCAACACTAAGTCCCGACCTCTCCCCCATCGAGCATGTCTGGGACATGCTTGGACAGAGGTTACGTCAACGTCAACAACGTCCTGCCAATGTCCAAGAACTTGCTGCTGCGTTGCAACAGGAATGGGACAATCTGGACCAAAATGACCATAGACGTCTCATTAGGAGTATGCCACGTCGGATCAATGCTTGTTTGGCAAACAGAGGAGGATTTACCCGTTACTGACTTGGTTGTGATGCTGTGGTAACTTTGCTGTTTGACCCCGGGTATCATTTTACCCTTATAATGGTCAGTCTGTGCCTTACTTAGTCTAACGATCATTTGGAATAAATCGATGAATGTGAACTTCATTTCATTTTGTCATTTGTTTCTTCGTCAGTTTCATTAGGTGACTTTAATAACACTTAAAAATCAAATATCCCCTACTTTTTTTGAATAGTATAGTTCAAAAATAGATAATGCAAAAAAGATGCATTATGTATGATTTGGATAAAGAGCTGGTCGTTTTTTCTATAATAGTTCAAAAATAGATAATGCAAAAAAGATGCATTATGTATGATTTGGATAAAGGGTTGGTCGTTTTTTCTATAATAGTTCAAGAATAGAAAATGCAAAATTCAGACAAATTACTCGTTTCGGAGGGAAGTTATAAGGCTTTGAAGTTTTCACAATATAGTCTGGATTATCAAGTACCACTGCTGTGATAATAAACAAAGTCTCGATTTATCCTTTTTTAAATTAAATTGTCAATTGATGATCGTGTTTCTATCCATTGAAAATCACCACCACCCACTAGCCTAGAGAGTTGATTATGTGAATAAATCTCAAATAAATAATTGATGTAACATTTGAGGCTAGAGAACAGCAATAGACAGATTTAGCTCTTACATAATGCATATTTAAGCTAGCCTAACTTTGATGTCTGGTCGCAAAGGTCAGCTTCAGCTTTCTCTGGGCATGTGAATTTCAATAGTGTTCGAGGAAATTTGCGGTTGCAAGTAGGATATATGCGCGCGCTATTAATCATAATCTCTGATCGTGACTGTCAAAATACATAAGTTGGTTTCGCTTGTAGTATATGTGTGAACACACTGACTGGTGTTTTTAAACTAGCTTGTCCTGTTTAATAATGGGTTAACTCAGGGAGAATCGCTCTTGTCGTTCTTCTTTTATTCTTATACTGATGATTTTGATGTTCTGTGAGAGAGAGAGAGAGAGAGAGAGAGAGAGAGAGAAATGAGGTTTAACGTCCACTCAACACAAACTAGGTCATTTCGGGACTAACATATGGTTTAATTTTATTTCAATAATTCGCTTGCGTATAGGGGTCTTTAGCAGTGGGAGGAAACCGGAGGACCCGGAGAAAACCCACGAGGTTGGACAGGCGACCCTACTCCTTGTCACGTACAACCAGGGATTCGAAACCACGCCAGTCGACTCAATGACAGACTTTATGATACAGCGCGCGCACGCTAACCATTCAGCCATCCAACACCCCTTTAATGTTCTGTACTTTGACGAAAGACATTGATCAACCAAGGAAGGTATCTAGAGCTAAGACCATATCTGAATAGTAAGACGTCTGAAAATCCCATTTCATGTCCTTTACTATGAATAATCTGAGTCTGAGCAATATTATTGTAGCTCACACATTTAAAAATCGTAAGTGTGCATCAAGTTGGTCTATATAAAAGTTATCTCTGAATTAATATGATTACAACATTTGAAGACCACAATAAAGACTCATTCATGTATTTCCAATAATTCCAATTACACGCACCTTGTTATTACATGGAAGTTGTTAAGTAATTTATAGACATTTAACAATCTGTCGGTCGTTTAATAAACTATATATTAGAAACTATTGACTTAAAGGTTGAAGAATGGCGGTATAACTTAATATCTATTGATATCGGACGAGTTGCTTCCTTAATCAACGTGTATTCAATCAGGTGTTAATCTAGGTCTCTAATAAAATATAATTAACCCTCACTATAGTTAGTTTATACCCACTGTTATAATGGCTCGTAAATGTGGGAATTACATCACAGCCTAACGAATCATTGTGGCAAATAAGTACCGACCACCCACCCCCCGTCACGTGTTAAATTAACAATTCAAATACAGATGTAGGGGGTAAACAAACGACTGGTACACAATGCAAGTTGGGAATTAACATGTAACTTTGAAAGTTGCGTATTTTATTCTTAACCTCCATATCACATGTAGTTGACAATCCAATTATAGCAGCACGTGGGCCTAATTACAGAATAGGATATGACGTAATAGAGCTGGTGTTAATTTAACGTAGCTAAAACTTTGGTAATAAAAGAATATTTATATTCCCAGGTGAAAGGTACTATTGGTATATTATACTATGTTATAACAAGATTTTATAGCAGTGAGAAAATAGAAGTTGTAATGTTGTTAAATGATCGTTGAAAGGTGTCTTAATACGTGTAACACTTTAAAGGCTCAATACCACTCTTGTTGTAACTGAATAATATGTCCCAATCTTTATTCTGGTCAACAAATTGTACTATTTTAGAATATTTCAATTAATTAATGATACAAATTTCATCTTAACACACCTTATTTAAAAATTTTGAAAAATTCAACATAATGGTTTGAAACGTCTAACGTAAACCTTTTCAAATGAAACTTCGATTTAAAAATATTTTCGAACCCTCTGGACAAGTAAAATAGGATGTAATGGATAATTTACAAAACAGGTAGGACACTTAAACATCTAGTACTTAGATAGAGATATTATTTATTTTCTGGAGCTTTCAAGCCAGCAAGAGTGTTATTGCCCCTTTAAGCCCTTTATTTTTCACAAATTTAAAGTAGTCGATATCAATGAATTTTATGTGAGGGATGACAATCTGTCTTCGTTGAAAATGTTCAAGTTTATAGATGAGGCCAGTGTTGTGACACAACCGATTTTGTGTACTACTAAAATTTAATTTAAATACGGTAAATAAACTAACTTCCGCTTAATGTTTCGAAACAAAACTCGTATAAAGCTTTGCCTACTAATTAAAATAACACATCAAAACAATACAATTCAATACTTAATTTGACTTAACTTAAAGAAGAACGACTCCTTTAAATAATAAGTTTTTATTGGCCTTATCTTATGTTATCTTTTAAAAATGAGCAATAAGTTTAACAAAATGGCATCAATCAATGTGTTTGTTATTCACACTGTATGTAATTATATCATAAACAAACTCCATTTTTTTTGTTAAAATCATTTTGTGCAATAAATCAATTTTAAAATAAAACTACTTGCACTTTGATGGCTTGGGCAGCTATTATTTTAACATCCCTAGGGCCACATTATGCTCGAATGCATACCGCAGGCAGTTTTAACATAATGTATACCAGTACAGTAATTGTAATAGGTATAATTAGAACCTACCTATTTTTTTTTTATTTATACATGACTTGAAGCAATTAAATACATATTAATCATATGCCGTACAATAGAGGACATTAACTCGATGCATATTAAACGCTCTAAATCCTTTAGTGTTAGAAATATGCAGGCGGTCATGGATCAAAAGCAGATGAAAAATTCAATATGACACTTTGCTTATCCGACCTATTGTGTCCTTTTTAACCAAAAGGAATTTTAAAAATCTTTTGGGTCATTTCTGTCAAACATTGTCAAATTAATCTCATCAGTGGAGATTATTTTCACAAGAAAGGTTTTTATTTGACAAACAATTCGTTAGTCAACCATATTGGTTTTACGGATGCCGTTGAAAAAAACGGATTCAGACCAGTCAGTAAAAAAAATAAAGTTGCATTCTTCGTTAGATAACTTTAAAACACCCCAATTGTGATAGCTTACTTTGATGATGCCACAAAAGACAGCTCGATGAAACTCTTGTGAAGCGTATTGATAGACCTTTATCAGCATGCCTAATGACGGAGTATTGGGGGTATTAAGGAATGCCGAATCGAATAGACCAGAAAAGAGAAATTGTCCTATTCTGTAAATCAATTTCAGTTAATATTTTGCGTGCTAATTGACGTTTAAAATTTCCGAATTCCCGAACCAATTCCTTGACCTTATCATCGACTTGTTTACGTATTCACCATATTCCAGGTTTTATTTTTTAAAAAATCCCCAAATTAACCGGAAGGGATAAAAGACCAGCTATTGTAAAGAGACATCACATTAGTTGCAATTGGTAGAAGGTATCAATTATTTAATACTATCATATAGATGACATCTATTCACTAGAGTTCACTTTAAATGGTTATGTTTAATGGTGAGCCGTTTGCATTGTGTGGTCGTTAGAGGGAGTTTTTAGGGTTAATGAACGTTGTAGGGTTCTCACGTATGTTACGTCATGTAGGTTATTTAGATGGTAATTGTTGCTATAATATTATACAATCTATTTCAACAGCACATGTTACATTCTACACATTATAGTATATACAACCTACTTTAAACCACCTTATTATCCTCTCTCCTTCATCTTCATCTTCCTTTGTTCAACCTATAAGCGGATGATAACACAAGGGCTTATCATTCCTTTCACTTATGGGCTTATCTATTTATCCATTTTTACATTTTTCTATATATTTACTGAGTTGATTAAATGATGAGAAACTTGAAATATTTGACACATTGGTGCAAAAGGATCCAGAGAGAGGAAGAGAGATGGGATTTAATGTCCACTCGACACAAACTAGGTCACTTCTTGACCAACATATGGTTCAGTTCTATTTGAATAATTCGCTTGCGCGTAGGGGTCTTTAGCTGTGGGAGTAAACCGGGGGACCCGGAGAAAACCCACGAGGTTGGACAGGCGACCATACTCCTTGTCAGGTACAACCGGGAAGTTTAAAGGATCTAAACCTCTTTGATTTATGCCAAAACAAAATACTGAATTGACTGATTGTGATTTCGTTAGTGGTGGTACAGGTTCTATATGATCAAATTGACTGAAGTCTTTTTTAAAAATTAATTTTATAGTTTGTTTTGGCTTATACTGTCAACAATTGAACACACAAAATCAATTACATGTATATCACAACATGTTCTAACTATAAACCTGGTATTTTAAACATAAACAGGTGTTCATTCTTCAAACACTTGAATTAGAACCCAAATTGAAGAGGTCTACGTGACAAAGTATAAAAGAAAGTCATATGTATTCTGTAACTCTTAATGGCGTCTCCAAAAACAAGGTTATACAACGCAATATATTAACTTTTTGTATCTAAATTTACCTACAATTCATCATAATTAACATTCGCTCAAATCATATACCAATAGAAGACAGGAGCGCATGTGCAAATCATAATTATACCAATAGAACTTAGAAGACAAGGACACATGTGAAAATCATATACCAACAGAAGACAGGGGCACATGCGCAAATCCACCGAAATTGTGGATATACGATTTGAAGAAGCTTCTTCTAATTAATTTAGATAAGAATTGAACTTGGTTTTAGCGTCTGGTCAAATTTTTATTTCTAATTTCAACGGCCAGGTGAACTATCGATATTTGTGTGTAGTGGACGTTAAACCCCATTTCTCCCTGTCTCTCTAGAATAGCTAGCCGGGCTAACAGCAAAACAACCGCGACCCCAAAGTAAGATAGCAAGAGAATATAAATACAATATTTGAACATCCTAATCTGATTGGTAGTTCAAGCATACGAATAAATTGCCTTTTATAATCTATAAAGTACAAGAAAGAATCAGGATTAATTTATCTTACAAGTGGAGAAAAATTTAATGCATTTAACAATACCACATGGGAGCATGGTGGCTCGGTGACGTTTAACAATGCCACATGGGAGCATGGTGGCTCGGTGACGTTTAACAACGCCACATGGGAGCACGGTGGCTCGGTGACGTTTAACAATGCCACATGGGCGCACGGTGGCTCGGTGAGAGCATATCACTGACCTACTCCGATATAGATCGAGAAAGGTCCGCTTTACCTAAAAGTCTCTCTTCCTATTGTCAAGGAACTTCTAGCTGTTCGAATGAGACCTCCCAAAAAACACGAGGTCCCGTGTACGCAATTAGCAGCATGTTAAAGATACCCTACCAGACGGAAATCGAAATTTTGAGTAGATCGTAGCGCCACTGTCACGGCAAAATACTCGTCATCATTAGCCCGTTTGGTGTGGAACAGTAAGACGTTAAACTCGATCTCATTTAGAAATTAAATGAAATTGGGTTTAACGTAAATGAAATAAAATGAAATGGGGTTTAACGTCCTACTGTTCTGCTACTATACTGGCCATACAGTGTGCTATGAGGGAAGTTTTGCCCGGGCAGCGGCACTATCGCCTACTCTTATATCGAATTCCAACTGCCAGGGGATCTTTTACGTGCATTCCAATATATACACGGGACCTCGGTTTTTCGTCCCATCCGAAGGACTATACAGCTGTCCTTGTCAGGCCATCCGTCCTGTACCACTGACAAGGGGAAACCACGTCCGAAAATCCCGATGAACTTTCTCGGCCAATGCAGGGATCGAACACCCGACCTCCAGGCTAGCGAGCCAGCGTCTTAACCACCCAGCCACCGTGGCTCCTGGGGTTTAACGTCCTACTGTTCTGGTCCGACTGGGCTAATGAAGGAGGGCATACGCCATACAGTGTGCTATGAGCAAAATTTTGCCCGGGCAGCGGCACTATGGCCTACTCTTATACCGAATTCCAACTGCCAAGGGATCTTTTACGTGCAATCCAATGTGTACACGGGACCTCGGTTTTTCGTCCCATCTGAACGACTAGACAGCTGTCCTTGTCAGGCCTCCCGTCCTGTACCATTGACAAGGGGGAAAAGACGTCGGAAAATTCCGATGAACTTTCTCGGCCAATGCAGAGATCGAACACGCGACCTTCAGGCTAGCAAGCCAACGTCTTACCCACTTAGCAACGTGGTTCCCATGTCATTTAGATCTGACACCTAGAAAGATATGCACACGAATAGACCGTATATAACATGCACGAGAAACAATAAGTACTCAAAAACATGGAAAATATCACGAAATGAACAGAAAACTTAATTACCCCATTTAAAAACCGATTGATTTTACAGGTAGACAATCTGGCATTGTGTATTACTGTTGTCTATTTGTACAACTAGTTGTGTACGTAGTTAGTTCTAAGGAAATCTAAACAGTTAATTAAGCGTTTCAAGATTACCGCACTGCAAAATTATAGCTGATCCAAAAGGAACCCAACTTCCGGTATTTATATTTAATTATGTTGTGACTACGTTTACTGTTTACGTGCGTGACAAGAACTGGGGTGTGCTTTGTACTGCCTGACAAGGTTTATTTTTGGCATTCAGCAAACTGAACACACGTCAAACATTATACGGGAAACGTGCGGATATTGCATTATTAATACATACGGAGTCAGATGAAAATTAATATATGAATAATTGAGGAATAATCCGTTATAAATTAATCTAGATCGTTAAATATTAACTAGAAAGGAAGATTACCGTTCACCCCCCACGAAGCTTTAAGATCTTATTTATCTCTGTTTAATAGGACAATATGCAGATATGTTATGTACTCAGTGTAAGTCAATTACTGTATTAAGGGGCCTGAGTTAATTAAGAAACATGATATAGTAGACAGTATTAACCAGTTACAATCAACAGTAAAATACATACCGTTTTGTATAGGTAAATAGTGAAAGACACCAGGTAAACATTCTTCAATAAAAAGTCAACAATTGAAAACCAAAGCCCAAAATAGAAGTATTATATAGACCCTGGACTGCCTGTTTACTAGAGCAATACGCTGGGTATAGAATTATATATATCATTACATAATTAATTCATCCATAATATTATCACAGACAACAACAGTAAACCATCGCCACCAACCAGTAGTCATGGTTTAATATCTATAAGAAGCTCATTTTATTTGACTGGATAATTACATCTTTGGTCCTTTTTAAAACATACAGCAGTCTGATTTTAAAATCATGTAAGGTCAGCGGTTTTGGTTCTGGTATTGATATTGATATATACGTTACCAGTGAGTAAACCGGTAACCAGGTTGCGATCAAATAGCTCTCCGCTAATTGTACTCGTCAAAATGAGGAATTCAAGATTAAGAAAGGTAGAATGGTCATTTATGGCTACACGATAGCAAGTTTTATGGAACTTCGTTTTGTTGAAGTGTTAATTAAACTAGTGCCATGACTTGGCCAAGCTTCCTGTTTCATACATGACTTAACAAGTCTTAAAGGAGGCAAGTTTTTAGCTCAATATCATCCACAATCTTCGACATTGCAAACACGACTTATTAGTCAATTTAAATCACCATTGATGTTGTTATTTCACTGTGAAAAGATGGGCTTCTGATATCCAAGATTTAAAACGAAATGAAAATTTTAAAATTGGCACACGAATCGCGAGCCAGAATGCTTTTGAGTGCCATTTGTAATGAGCGACACGATGAAACGGTGTAGGCTGGAATAACCAGACGCCATAGACTGTCATTCAATTTGTACTCTTGGCGTATTTCGTCGAACATAACTGATAAAGAAATTACAGTAAAACAGAAACGATTAAATGTAAATCAGTTTATATAAATTCATATTACATTATTATGCATTGCGAGCCATTTGCGTCCATTTCTAGGTACCAAAGTATAGCTCCTTTAAAGAAAACGTAGATATTATTGACAAATTGTGGAAACCGGGCTAATGAAAACGGGTATACACCATGCAGTGTATCAGATTCCAGCTTCCAAGGGTTCTTTCACGTGCATGCCAAAGTGTGTACGAGGGACCCGATTTTTATCATTCCGACGATACGTTATCCTCGTAAAACAGGTGTTGAGGTACATACGAATCCTTGCACGCTAGACAAGCCTGGGGACATTTCTTGGCCAACACAGGAATCGAAATGAAAATCAAATGAAATGGGCTTTAACGTCCCGCTGTTCAGCTCCGACTGGGCTAATGAAGACGAGCATTCGCCATACAGTGTGCTATGAGGGAAATTTTGCCCGGGCAGCGGCACTATGGTCTACTCTTATATCGAATTCCAACTGCCAAGCGATCTTTTACGTGCATGCCCATGTATACACGGGACCTCGGTTTTTCGTCCCATCCGACGACTAGACAGCTGTCCTTGCCAGGCCCCCGTCCTGCACCACTGACAAGGGGAAATCACGTCCGAAAATCGCGACGAACTTTCTCGGCACGGGGATCGAACCAGGTCCTCCTGTTTAGTGGACCAGCGCCTTACCCAGCGAGCCATCATGACGACCTGTCACGTGCCTCAAGCTTGGCGAAATTATGTCTTGACGATTTAAATGAGTGAGTGCGATACAAAATAAGTCGCAAACTAAGTCTTATTTATTTCCCGGACAATAGGAAATACACTGACATTTTTTAAATACAAATAGTTTACCAGGCAACTCAGGGCATAACTCTCTGCATAATAATCAGACCGTCTTAAAATTCGACAGAGATCATCGTATCACGGATGTCAAGCTGCATACAGAATTATTAGCCTTAGACTCTATTAAAATGACGGTGAAAGAACTATGGCGTCTTCTATTTTCTCTTTTTTTAAAAGAAATGTAGACTCTTTAATATTTGACATATCTCACGTTTGGCAAGAGTCATTAATCAATAGCATTTAATAACTTCAATTAAGCCTATAGGCTCTTTATAATGACTTTGCAAGAATGATTGTTTCTTCTTTTTTTTTTAAAGAAATGTAAACTCTTTAATATTTGACGTATCTCACATTTCAAAAAAGTCATTGATAACTTCAATGACTGTCATACCATGACGTACTAGATAAATAAGCTAAAGAACTATTCTGTAATTCTAGTAAAGGCAGTATAGGTCATAATTTATGGAGGGCAAAAAGGCTAGGTTCTGTACTTTAGTTATAATTATTTATACGAGGTGGGAGTGTGCTCATCAACCATTTCCACCAATATTTGTCACTTTAGTTCATAATATTTATACAATTTATTTTAAATAAAACAGACACACTTGTCAGAATTTATAGTTACATTAAGCAAAACTGGCAAGATCCATGGCGCCACATTTTATAAACATTTTAAGCTCGAGGGCTAAAAGAGGAAAAGATTAAATTAATGCCCACGGGTCACGATGCACGTGTGCTATGACATTTAAGGTCATGCTTTAATAGTATATATAAAACACGTTGGGTTTTTATATACCAATTTAAATTAATAGAAAAATCATTTCTTTAACAATTATTTGTAATAATCTTTAAGAGGCATTTAGTAACTGGGTAGAGCAATACACAAAAATTTATCGAATTTCTAATATCTCATAATTCTAACTGGTAAATTGATTCTTAAAATCATTAGCCAATTCCTGTGTTGTATTAATAACTATATAGCTGATGCCAAAATAAAAAAAAACAAATTGTTGATTTTCAAATATATTATTGTATGTAAATGGGTTTTATTATTATTATCCGGTTAGAACATACACTTGTCAAAGGGTATCGTTTTAGTTCCTTCAAATCTAGCTTAAAGACTAAAAATAAACACACTTATATGGATATACTACTTCTGAATTTTATTAACATGCTACGTTTCAATACACATACAGGTATCGTTATCATTGACGTTTAATACACATACTGGTATTAAATTCAGAAGTATTATATCTCGTGTCTCGTAGGCCTTAAAGGCCGGACATTGTACACTTATAATTTTTTTTTCTCAAATTGTGTTTTTATTGCTATTGTACAATGTGTGACACATTAATAAAATAATTCTTCTTCTTCTTCTTCTTCTTCTCTATATCCATATATAAGTATGTGTTTATTTTTAGTGAAATCTATTTCTATATGTCTTATAAGGATTGGCTTAAAGACATTCCTGTTTTAAAAACATGTGTTAAATATATATTTGTTAATCATTTAGAAATAACCTTTAGCTGTTTTGTAGCTCTATCGAGACCAGTCCATTATAATAATAATAATAAATACATCAAGCCCTTTGTTTACATCAAGTGGGTGCATGGATGGTTAAATCTGATATCATTGTCTACTCTATTGAAAGAAAATAAACGTGTTACGACTTTCTGTATTGTATTATAATCTTAACAATCCCGTTCTTGTATTGATTATCTCTCTTGATCATCAACTCTTCATCTTGTTTTAGGCTATATAAAGTGTCTATAATGGCAGAAGAGTGCTCTAAACTATCTTAATATGATGTAAGATTAGCGCATAATAGTTATATAATTACCCTCATATCGTGTTATGTCAGAAACGATATACTTCAAATATGATGTCGATCTGAGGCTATATTTCACCTGTATATATGTCATATTTGATGATAATTGGAGGAAATGACAATAACCTGAAGGCACATCATATTATCTTTATTACACAATGATGATGATGATGATGATGATGTCGAAGGTTATTGAAAGACTTCGTGCTTTGCACACATTTGATAATATCTATATGCTGGCGGTTATTTTTATATATTTAAAACAAGTTTCATAAAGTTATATTATTTTATTTTCAACGCATTAAAATTAATTATAGTAGATGTTATGATAGGACAAATAATAATTTTCAGAACAGTTTACAATAACAATTATAGTACTTAAAGATACATTATGGGAGATTGGATAAGAGCTGGCAGTTCTCACCAAAATAGTTAAAAACTAGATAATGTAAAGAGGATATGCTGACAATTTCAGTCAAATTGCCCCACTCTGAATCGAGATATTAGCTTTTGAATTTTAGGCCTAGCCTCGATCATCATTACTAAAGTCGGTACGATAAAAAACATAGTCTCGATTATCCATTTTTGGATTAAATCATCAATGATTTAAATCCAGTAAATATCGCAGGCTAGCGATGACATCGTGTGTTGATTATGGCCTGGATAAGTTAATTAATTTCTAATTAATAATTTATATAACATTTCAGGCCTAAAGAAAGACCTGCAATAGGCAGATTTAGCTCTTGCATAATGTATGTTTAACGTCTCTTGGCGTTATTTAAGGGATTTTTAGTCCCTTGCAAACTACAATATTGTGAAATTTGTTTTTTAAAAAGTGGAATAGAATACAAAGATATGATAAATTGAAAATTTGTCTAAATTCGGCATCCCCTGAAGACTTTATATTATAATCTTTTAATCCGACTGAATCCGAGTCGGGGGATTATCTACCGTTGAGAGAGAGAAATGGAGTTTAAAGTCCACTCGACACAAACTAGGTCATTTCGAGACTAATATATGGTTTAATTTTATTTCAATAATTCGCTTTGCGCGTAGGGGTCTTTAGCAGTGGGAGGAAACCGAAGGACCCGGAGAAAACCCACGAGGTTGGACAGGCGACCCTATTCCTTGTCACGTACAACCGGGGGTTCGAAACCACGCCAGTTGACTCTATGACACGCCTTATGATACAGCGCGCACGTGCTAACAATTCGGCCATCCAACACCCCAGCTACCGTTGATATTTTTGTATTTATGTTTCTGTAATTAAATTATCAATATGAGTATATCTTAGTGGTGATTAAGTTGTAAATAAACAGATATCCAAATGATCCAATCGATTTAATATACAAATAACATGTATTTTTGAATAATACCCATAATTTCCTCAAAACTTCCTAAAGCATGCAATAGAATCGTACATAAGTACTCTTAGCGGAGAATATTTTGGTATATGACCATAGTATATATAGCTAGCAGCGGTACTTATGCCCTTTACAATGAAATCAGTGAATAAATGTCATACTCAATGTCATAGTAACCTGTTCAACATTAGGTTAGATTTTCGTAAAAATTTGTGTTCTAATACGTCCGAAGGAAATAAAGTTTAAAGAGGTTAGGGTGACATTGGTTTTTTTTTATTAATAATTTATTTTTTATACTTTTTACTTTTATTGGTTTGGTATTATTTAAATTTTAATCACAAAAAGTATAAAAATATATTATTCAAGACTCAAGAGAAAATCTGTTGGGTACCAATGATAGTAATAATCTAAAATCTCCAAATTCAGATTTAATGAATAAAAATATTGTTTTAAAAAAAAATATTTTACTATTATTTGTGTAAAACACCTTTCTAGCTCTACCACAGTTGGCCTTGTGGGGTTATCGTAAAAGATCGGCACCTCCCTTTAAGGTCACTCAAACCTCGAATCTATAATTCAAGGCCATGTAAGTTTAGCAAGTTTATGATATATATAAACGGATGAAGTGTTTATATATATAGTAGTGCTTTTTGATGTAGTTTCCAAAAAATAAAAATGCCATAAAGTACAAAAACCATTGTATTTGGGAAATAACTTAAAAACATGAATATCGGTAAGCTATATAACGATAAAAACATTTTATTTATTATCAAATTTTGACCTTGATTTTGCATGTGACCGAGTTACAGTGACATGATGTTGAATTGAGCGGGGGGAGGAGCATTCTCTTCCTTTATAAACACTGACATTGTTAATAAGATTACACAGTTCTTCTACCAACCAGAGGTAATGCTATAATAATAAACATTAGGATAAAGTATTAAAACATTTTAGATAAGTAGAACTGTTTCCGCGCAAACTGCAGAATGCAGGTGACAAACTTAAGAATATATCCTTGTACAATTTCCTTTTGTGACGCGGGACTCCATAGCGCGCGTACTTTCCATTTGAACATAAAATTAAGTTTGTATTCTGTTGCTCTGGATATTTGTCTCTTGCGTTTCAATGAAATAAAGGGGATATTTGAAGGGTGTGTGTTTGATGGCAAAGAGGTTTATTTCCAAATAAAACATTCTCTTTTCCTTCTTTCATGTCCCAGGAACTGTTCCATGTATTACTCATCTTCTTGTTCTTGTTGAATTCAAGTACGATTGACATGAAACTTGGAATTCTTGTTCTTTGGGCAATTGCGCATTCGAGTTTTGGTATGACGTCACATTTCTATGATTTCGGTGATTACGTCATGAATCAATAAATCAAGCCCGATGGTATGAACTTTTATACGCATTTTTGGGACTGTAATAAGGTATTCACCAATGTGCGGTTCATTAGCTGGTTTCTTTCCCCGTGTTCAAAAAACGGGAGTTGTGTATGACCTAAATTCAGAAGTGGCATGTGGATTTGGATGCGTGGCTATCAAACTCGCCCCTGGAACCTTAAAATAGACGAAATGAAATGAAATGAAATGGGGTTTAGCGTCCTACTGTTCTGCTCCGATGCTGGGCTAATGAAGACGGGCATACGCCATACAGTGTGCTATGAGGGAAATTTTGCCCGGGCAGCGGCACTATCGCCTACTCTTATATCGAATTCCAACTGCCAAATGATCTTTTACGTGCATTCCAATGTATACACGGGACCTCGGTTTTTCGTCTCATCCGAAGGACTAGACAGCTGTCCTTGTCAGGCCCTAAAATAGACGAACTTCTAATCAATTATGTTTGGTGAAATACGTGAACAGCCCAAATTGAACGAAAGTTGTTTACGCCTGCTTAGTCCACTCTACACGATTTTTTTAATTGTTATTTCCACATTGTCTTGTAGGTTATTTATTATTATTTTGTCGTTTGTGAATCTGTCATTAATAATTATTTCCATATGTTTGTCTATAGAATAAGGGGGGGGGGGGATGGCCGAATGGTTAGCACGCGCGCGCTGTATCATACGGTCAGCTGGCGGGGTTTCGATTCCCCGGTTGTACGTGACAAGGAGTAGGGTCGCCTGTCCAACCTCGTGGGTTTTCTCCGGGTCCTCCGGTTTCCTCCCACTGCTAAAAGACCCCTACGCGCAAGCGAATTATTAAAATAAAATTGAACCATGTGTTAGTCCCGCAATGACCTAGTTTGTGTCGAGTGGACGTTAAACCCCATTTCTCTCTCTCTCTCTCTCTCTCTGTCTATAGAATACTCGTGTACTGATTATACAAATGTTCTTTGTGTCTTAAATATTGGATATTAAGATCTCGTATTTCCACGACAAGATAACAACATCGCTACTGGTTGAAATAGACCGATGTTGAATTCTAACTCATATTTATCATTTCATATATCATCGGGGGGTGGGGGAAGGGGGTCACTTTGGCTAAGTGGGTAAGAAGCTGGCTCGCTGGCCTGGGGTCGGGTGTTCGATCCCTGCGTTGGCCGAGAAAGTTCATCCAGTGATACAGGACGGAGGGCCTGAAAAGGATAGCTGTCTAGTCGTTCGGATGGGACGAAAAAACGAGGTCCCGTGTACACATTGGCGTGCACGTAAAAGATCCCTTGAGAGTTGGAATTCGATATAAGAGTAGGCCGTAGTGCCGCTGTCCGGGCAATATTTCCCTCATAGCACACTGCATGGCGTAGTTCGGAGCAGCACAGTAGGACGTTAAACCCCATTTCAGTTCATTTCATATATTATGGGAAAATATAGAATATGCGGTTTAGCTCCTTTGTAAAGAGCGTGACTAATATAATCATTGAACCAGTAAATATATTCAACAATTATTATACATGTATTACTATTTCCTCGTTATATAATAGATTTATTTCCGTATCACAGCTGTGAATCCATCAGTGATACATGGTGTGGAGGTTTCTACACTGCATGTTGACCCTAATCCCAAACGTATATAACGCCATGGTTTGCCGTACTACCTCCAACTTCAATGTAATCTGAAATCTGTTCGTTTAAAATGCTGTGGCAACTGGAAGAATTGCTAAGCTTCTTAGCAATATGCCATGATGTCCTGATACGATTTAGGTTAAAAAGAATAATCCAGAATGTTGTTGACACTGGTTGAATTTTGAAAGATAATACTTGGGTGTGACACATGCATATTTTTCAAGCAGTGGTTGCAAACATTTTGAAATCATTCACCATTATAACAATTATTGGGATAAAGTGTGATTCTTGTGTTTCGGTTTCTAGTTCGACCTACACGTGGGCACTTTATCTAACAACGTTTAAGTTATCACCACTGAGTATGTTGTAACGAATTGATTGAGATTTGAATGTAGATTTCTCTGCTAAACCGATTGACATTGAAACTTGCAAATAGCGCAAATGATGTCCAATTACAACTGTTACAGGTGAAATATGATAGTATCTTAGATGTAGATTAAGAGGGGGTGCCCGACCGTCCAACGACAATATTATTTATAAGCGATTAAATTTTTTAACACATGATTCTATCAATCTGATTAAAACACAAATCCTATTTCGTTTCGTTTTTATGGATCAAAATTTCGTTTTACTTGTTTTCATAACACTGGAATCTGGAAAAGTCATTATATAGCCCGCATTCTGGTTGAAGTGAGGGATTAGCCAATGAAACGATCTGTTATGGGGACTTATTGGCGTGCGATGCACGGAACTGTTGGTAAACCACTAGAAAGGTTAACGCTGATTGATTAATCAATGTCTGGTGTCATAGAGTCAAAAGCCTCTCGTACGACCCCTGACGCGACCTTCCACGCAACCGGTCAGTTCTTCGTGTAGTGTAGGCCATCGGAAGTTTTAAAAAAAACGAAACGAAATATAGATCTGTATTTTAATCAGATTGAAGATTATATATACTGTGAATGTACTTTAGTTAAATCTGCACATGAGCAAGTATGATGGGTTTTTTTAATATAATTTTGGCAATCCACCCCCACCCCCACCCCCAGTACCACATACATCACTGATATCGTGTTCACGATAAAAAATACAAACTGGTTGATTAATCATATTTCCATCACCCGAAATAAAACTAAAATAATTCTTTGCAATGTAAATATCTAGTGTTGGTTTTGTTGAATAAAAAAAGGAGATAATCTATTATCCCAAACCATAGTTGGTAAGCATAGTTTGAAAGGCGAAAAGCTAGAGATTATTTTTTTTCGGGGGGGGGGGGGGAGTGAAACTGTAAAAAACGTAAAATATGCGTATTTTAATAAGATCACTTAATCACTTAACTTACTAATAATAATCTACACGAGATACGCAGTTGTCCTACAATAATATGACGTAATTTTTTCAGCTTTGTGAATTTAGCAAGCCTGGATAGAATCAACGTGTTAGTAGAGCATAAAAAAGACACGTACACAGATGCAGAACCTGACACTTTCAAGGTTACAATTGTCGCTTTTCTAAATGTCATCGTTTTTACGCAGCATAGTGGTTGTAGGCCTAAATATATACATGTAGTAAGATTAGCGTAACGTGACCTCTCCAACATATGACCTGAAATTTGATTCTGCATTCACTTGCTTTCATAACCTGCCTTTTTCTGTTTTGTTATCCATGCATGTAGAAAGTGCGGTTAGTTGTCTTACATATGTACATAGTGGCTACGTTTCAAACATTTTTTGTCTGTTGATTGCACAGAAAATTAATGGCATTGATACAGATTTGACGTAAGATGAGATAGTCCCCATTCTTACTCCACCCACTTTGTTCGAGAACATTCTAGAGTAGTAAACAATAACATAGTTATTCAAATACATCCACCCATCTTATATTGAAATGGAAATGGCCATTTTTAAAACGAGATTGATATTCAGTTTGAATATAAAATAAAAGGTAACTTGGTTACATTATATCAATAATTTTACTATATTCACAAAACACAACTCAAGCCACCGTCCACCGTCAAGTTTCTGAAAGAAAATTTTAATGAAGCAAAAATTTAGGTCCAATTTAACCCACCACTTCAGTTCAGTAGAACTAGTTCGCGGGTTTGGGTTAGGGTTATTATGACGGTTCAGCCATCCCTTGAACACCTTCCCAAGTTAGCTATTAGCAATGACAGGTTTTGTGCACGAGGCAGGATATACCAACTCTTTGTAAAACACCTGTTATCGCTTCTAGTTTGGTGAGTTCACATTGGTAACAGATCTTCGTTGCATTTTTGTACAGCCTCTTGAAGCTGGATGATCGTAACCCAGCCTTCTTTTTTGAGGTCAGATAGATCAAAGATATTGGAACAACGCATATGCTCTTGAGAGGCTGTCTATGTATAGGGTTTACATCTCGTCAGACATATTTCTCTTTCAGGATGGCCGAATGGTTAGCGCGAGCGCGCTGTATCATAAGGACTGTCATTGAGTCAACTGGTGTGGTTTCGATTCCCTGGTTGTACTTGACAAGGAATATGTTCGCCTGTCCTCCGGGTCCTCTGGTTGCCTCCCACTGCTAAAGACCCCTACGCGCAAGCGAATTATTGAAATAAAATTGAACCATATGTTAGTCAGTCTCTCTCTCTCTCTCTCTCTCTCTCTCTCTCTCTCTCAGGGTTATAAATAAAAGGGATATACATTTTGATTGTTTTACATACCACAGTTTAAAGTTTGGGGTTGTTGAATATTTTCTCTAACACAATATGTAATGAATTAAAATACATTATGCAAGAGCTAAATCTGCCTATTGCAAGTCTTTCTTTAGGCCTGAAATGTTATATATATATAATTAATTAGACATTTATTAACAAAACAAGACCATAATCAACTCTCGATGATACTCGGATACTCGAGATTTTAACTACATTAAAACGATTCGCCATTTGGAATTTTAATTTAAATATGGGAACGCGAGGCTAAGTCTCGAATATACAAGTGCCCTGGTTACCACAATGCACACATCTAGTTAAAACTACAAACAGTGATAACTTGGCTCAGAATGAAGTAATTTGAATAATGAAATTTTCGAAATTTTCATTTTACATTATCTATTTTTGAGCTATTGAAGCAAGAATGGTCAGCTCTTTATCTAAATCTTTCATAATGTATCTTTAATTATGGTGCCAACATAACTAGATGGTTGTTTGTAGTTTAATAGAAACACATTTGCCCACACAATTAGCTGTAAGGAACTCGTAACCTTGATTCTGGGGACTATATGTTTGATGTTAATCAAGCCTAGGGCTCCGGTAATACAGGACACCAACCGTTGTCCGAGACGGTATTCCTAATGGATGACACTATATTAATTTTAATGTTTCTTAATTTATGACATATCCTGTCATATATGAGGTTATGTCATAAACCAACCGGGATGTTCGTGTTAAGAAACTGACCGCTATCCGTTTCGGGGCTTTGATGGTGTCATAAAGATATGATGGTCATCGGTCAGTCAATAGCCCTGGGACAGTAAGTAATTTATTTCTTTCAACTCGACATGACCATAGGTAGGTAAACGGTCATTTAGCCGGGTCACTGTCACCCGATCATCACCTGCAACAAAGACATTTACCATCATTATGGTCACTTTGTTCTTGTTCAACAAGCCTTATTAGAAAAGTTCATCTTAAAAACCGCATTTCAAAATAAGTACACCCTTTGTTTGTTTCTTTTATTCGGAAAAAAAAGAGAGAATAATGATAGGCGAGTTCAATTTTTTTCATTATTTGCTTATTTATGCAAAACTTAAAGAACAAGGAAATCTTCAGACATAACTGAGATACATACCTCGTACAATGCATTCTTTATAACAATGTCAGTGTAATTGTATATTTTAATAGAATTAAGGAGCAAAATGTATTTGATTAAAATGAAGCCGGCTTTTAGTTGATCCGGTGTTTTCGTTTGAACAGTGATGGTGTAAGATCTATTTGATTAAAGATACATTAGTTAAGAGTTTTATAAAGATTTGGCCATTCTTGCTATAATAATTCAAAAATAGATGACAAAAAAAGAAAATGTTATGAGCGGAATTGTCACTGTTGGAAGTTTGGACTAGAAATAGGCATCAATTGTGTCTGCACCGTCTATGAGAATTCACGATCGTTTGATTGACAGACAATAACTCCACCCACATATTCTCAATAATCAATATGGTAGCCTCGCTTGACAGGCCTTTCATCACCAGTTTCCGGTAGTGACATCAGCGAAAAACGGTAAACGTTAGCTTGGTCCGCCATTTATTGATTTAATTTTAAAAGGACGACTGTTTAAATCCAAACTGTATCCAAGCCATCCGTTGGTCTACAGAGCTGATTTTGAGCTTGTCGTGTAAATAAAGGTCTAATTTATAATTTCTATAACATCTGAAGCCTAAATAAAGACTTGCAATAGGCAGATTTAGTTCTTGCATAATGTAACTTTCATTTATAAGATTAAGCGGAAGTCGATCTGTTTATTAATTTTACCTTCGTTTACTTAATCTGTCAACTGTTGAACATTAAATTTCTAAAGATTGGATTGACTCTATCTGCCGAACTAAAACGTTGAGTGCAGACAGATTGCAAAACCAGTCAATAATGTTAAATCTAATCCAAATGACAATTTATACTTTTTACACAAATCAAAGAGGTCAAGCCTTGTTAAATATTAAAAATGATTAGTTTTATAAAATATGATAGATAATTGAGAATTATTATATAAATCTCGATTGAATATTTTCTTTAAAAATGTATTCCTTTTGCCTACAATATCACTAAGCTTTCTCTGTTTTAATGTCCGTAGCCAATGCAGAGTTCAATGGGTTTTATTACGGACAAGGCGTTCTGATTGCCTTTACAGCCTTTGGTGGGTGTCACGGCTGTCAATTGGCTTAAGAATGATTGATTATTTAAAATTAAAGGAAGAGCTTGAGTGTTACGTTGTTGAAGGAATAAAAGACGTGTTATCAAGTAGAAAGAAATCAGTCAGTTAATGTTATGATATATCAGTGTAGAGAGTAAGAGACTTTATTGATGACTTTGTACCAGACTTTGCTTCGTCTTAATTGATCTAACCTTCTTCGCTTACAGTTATCATCGCCTCCAATTACCAGTCCATACAGACGGTACGTCATAACAAATGGCGTTGAACCTTGGTATCTGATCCACCATTTCACCGAAATAGTTTTATTTATAGTACCGAACACGGATGATCATTATAATTTGGGTTCAATCAGTCGTGTCAGCCTTTACATAACAGGGAGAGAGAGAGAGAGAGAGGTGGTGTTTAATGTCCACTCGACACAAACTAGGTCATCTCGGGACTAACATATGGTTCAATTTTACTTCAATAATTCGCTTGCGCGTAGGGCTCTTTAGCAGTGGGGGAAACCGGAAGACAACCCACGAGGTTGGACAGGCGACCCTACTCCTTGCCATGTACAACTAGGGAATCGAAACCACGCCAGTTGACTCAATGACAGACGTTATGATACAGCGCGCACGTGCTAACCATTTGCCCCCCCCCCCCCCCGTTATAAAATGTCTTGAATTAGAATGCACCTCTTGTTAGCAGTTCAGTCACAATACTCTACAACGTTAGGGAATTCACGGTCTTAAATCAGAAATGAAATGGGGTTTAACGTCCTACTGTTCTGCTCCTAAACTGGGATAATGAAGACGGGCATACGCCATACAGTGTGCTATGAGGGAAATTTTGCCCGGGCAGCGGCGCTACGGCCTACTCTTATATCGAATTCCAACTGTCAAGGGATCTTTTACGTGCACGCCAATATGTACACGGGACCTCGGTTTTTCCTTCCATCCGAACGACTAGACAGCTGTCCTTGTCATACCCATCCACGCCGGGGAATCTGGATGAACTTTCTCGGCCAATGCAGGGATCGAACACCCGACCTCCAGGCTAGCGAGCCAGCGTCCCACCCACTTAGCCACGTGATCCCCGATGAAAATCAGAGGTGATAAGCTGCCTTCCTGTCGGTGGTGTTTCTATATGATTAAATATACCACCATACAAGAAATGGTTGGGCGTATTTGGTGGGAGGAAATTGTTGTAACATTTTGATGAATCCGCATGTCCACAATCGACGCACGCAGTCAATTTAAAATAACAGTTGTAAACAGAAAAAAATAAATGACAGCTACAAGTGGTTTTGTTGAGGTGGTAAAAGCTTTTATGTCTGTAGAGACCAACAGCAGCAACTAACTGCATATACGAGCGTACATTTTGTAATTACAACATGTCAATGTCATCATACCCAAGGGAGCACATAATGATGTATGGATGCTGTCGACGAGATTGAACTGTCCATTGTACGTTTTGACTTGGTACCCAGATTGGCTTGGTTCATTGTAATGTATTGGGTTTCCCGTTTGTATATCAACCGAGATATGATTCATCGTGTTGCTTCAGTTTGTTCTGCGGTGGTTTAAATAATACCCTACTGTCGTGTTATTCAAAAACACGTTGGATCGCTAACTTGGGGGTCCCTTGTTCGATCCTAGTGTTTATCGGCATTTTTAGACGTGATCCCCCCTTGTCAGTGGTGCAGTACGGGGGCCTGGAAAGGTACAACGTATAGTCGTTTGGGTGGTACGAATAACTGACGTCACGTGTACATATTGGCGTGCACGTAAAAGAACGCTTGGCAGTTGGAATTCGAAATAAGAGTAGCAGACCGTAGTATCGCTGTCCGGGCAAAATTTTCCTCGTAGCACAATGTATGGCGTATGTCAGTCGTTATTACGCCAGTCGGTGCAGAACAGTTGGACGTTAAACCCCATTTCATTGGTACGGTATTGTATGTTATACATATATACAGGCCTACCATTTTACAAGTAAAAATGTCATGGTTGGGGGGGGGGGGTAACTGTAATGTAACACTGCCATGCTCTTTTTGCATGGGGTTTCAATACCTTATATCCACATATAAATCGGAAGAATTTCCTAACCAGGGTTAATTTCGCAATCCAGAAACATCCGGTGTGTTACTTTCGCTGTACAGGAGCTGTCGCTGTGCAGGAGCTGACGTGTTGTTTGTTTTGGGCGATATTGATATTGATGTTGGCTACATTCTGAGTTTGTAATAGTTGAGTAACTAGCCTAGTATGTTTGTAAGTAGAGAAACTAACTATTGATATAAACTAGGCCAGGAAAAAGCAATCAATATACACACGAGTGAAATCAGCTGATGTTTGCGGCTGACATGTTTAAAGTAGGACGAATTGTGGTTTCTATAATTAGGTGAAACTGATGAGTCAGTACGTCATGGTGAACAAGTAAACAGAAAACCGTGACATCATCTTTTCTTTACACAAAAGCACATATACTAAAACATGTATTGACATCCGTGTAGTCTCTTACATCGGACGACCTTTATCTGCATAATAGTTTGAGCACACCTGTGACTTACAATGAATACAATAAGATCAATTTTGCATTAGCATTAATGACTTTGTTTTGATCCAATAATGTATTTTAGGATTAAAATATTTTTACCAAAATAAAGTCTAATCGATAATATCTGTCTTTTAAATGACGTCATAAATCTAATGAGAACATGGAGTGCTTGCATGGCCATAATTCAACATAGTCAAATTACGAAAGCGTGGCTGTTTACGTTTAGAAAATGGTTTAAAGATTTGTTTGTCGGAGATCTTTTTATCATTTTTTACATGAAATGTCTTTTAGATTTCTAACTTTATGTCGTATGCAAATAATTATAGATATTTTAAAATGTCTCTGGGGGTCACGGTGGCTAAGTGGGTAAGACGCTAGCTCGCTACCATGGGGGTTGGGTGTTTGATCCCTGCATTGGCCGAGAAAGTTCATCCAGATTTTCCGGCGTGGTTCCCCCTTGTCAGTGATGCAGGACGGAGGTCCTGACAAGGACAGCTGTCTAGTCGTGCGGATGGTACAGAAAACCGATTTCCCGTGTACATATTGGCGTGCACATAAAAGATCCCTTGACAGTTGGAATTCGATATAAGAGTAGGCCGTAGTGCCGCTGTCGGGGCAAATTTTCCCTCATACCACACTGCATGGTGTATGCCTGTCTTCATTAGCCCAGTTCGGGGCAAAACAGTAGGACGTTAAACCCCATTTCATTTCATTTAGAATGTCTGTGATAACGCAACATTTATTTTCATTGAATATTAGCCTGCATATTATAATTTCACATGGTGTGTCCTCTTGACTGTGTTGAAGAACGGAGAGTCTAGTCGGGAACAGTGTCTAGTCTGATAGGACGAAAAATCAAGGTCCCATGTACGCGTTGGCGTAAAGGAACCCTTGACAGTTCGAATTCAATTGCTGTCCGGCCAAAAATTTTCTCATAGCACACTGTATGTTGTATGCCCGTCTTCAATAGCCCGGTTAGTGAAGAAAAGTAGGACGTTAAACCCCATTTCATTTCATTTCATTTCTTTATAATTTCACGTGACCTGTAATCACGTTTGTTAACCAGACTCGATACATGTATAAAAAAATCTCGTAATTTTATCATGTTAAAGTATTTGCATAAATCATGAAAAACCTCTGTTTATAAAATGACAACTTTGTCTGAGAAAGATGAAGGCCACCATTGTTCCTAATGAAACATGCCTATTTGACAGTTAGCAAATCTTCCGCTGCCATCGTCAACCATTCAATATTATTATTTGTTGTGTAGAACTATGTTATGGGTGACACGTAAGAGACGCGACAAGTATTTTGTTTGGAAAACCTTGAGTGCGAAATATTGTATACAAATACCCAGAGCTCCGTTGATTAAGGTTAACTTGTGGTGGTGGGAAGCTAACCAAATGCAACAACAAAACCGCAAATAGCGGAGAAAAACGACGACTCGTAGAAATGTGAAGTACTGACTACGTCATCAAGGCTGCTGATGGTTCAATAATTACATGTTAGTCACGATATATAAAGGAGTTTTATTAAATACAGATCTTTCCAACATACCACTTGTGGTGGGAAGCTAACAAAATGCTACTACAGAAGTGCAAATAGCGGAGAAAAACGACGACTCGTAGAAATGTGAAGTCCTGACTAAGTCATCAAGGCTGCTGATGGTTCAATAATTACATGTTAGTCACGATATATAAGGGGGTTTTATTACATACAGATCTTTCCAACATACCATTTATGCTGGGAAATTTTTAGAGATCGCCACTGTAATGATTAGGGTCAATATAAATATAAATTACTGTAATTTGGTTGATGTAGTGCGTTATTTCTATGAATAATGAAGACAAATTATCATCCATAACGAATCAATATGTATAATCCAACGATTCGATTTTTGACCCAAGTCAAAGAAATGAAATGAAACGAAATGGGGATTAACGTCCCGCAGTTCAGCACCATGCAGTGTCAGGGATAATGCGGACAGACATACACAGTGTGCTATGAGGGGACATTTTGCCAGGACAGAGGTGCTACGACCTTACTCATTTCGAATTCCAACTTCCAAGGGTTCTTTTTACATATATGACAGCGTGTACATTTGATATCGGTTTTCCGTCCCATCCGAATGACTAGACGTTGTTCCTCGCCAGACCTCCCGTCCTGCAATACTGACAAGGGGAAACCATATCAATGAGCCCTGGTCCATTTAAAAAAACAAGCAATACTGTGAACAGTTGGAAATTACAAATTCCAATGGACGAAATCTAGCTACATCAAGTGGAATCGTCGACTGCTAAAAAGTCTAATAATACCAGCCGTTCTTGAAATATACTGTTTACCATTTCAAAAGCACAACAAAAAATCAGTCAGTAATGTGATCGTCCTAATAACTTATACGTGGTACGGGCTCTGGCAAGGGTAATCATACCCTTCCTCCATGTATGACACTCGTCACTACTTATAGCAAATTGGATCAATAATTTAAAATCCTGTTTCTAAGTCTATCTCGATACCTGGTTTGGCTTGGTTTCAAGTGCATGGGATTCAAGTGACAAAGCATCTATCTATATATGTTCGTTCCCTGTTTTCACATGGAAAATGCTCTATTTCCGCAGCTTAGATAAAACCCTCAGTCATATATATCATAAGATTATTATTACCATGTATATAAAGTTATATTTCTAGTTTTGATTAACGTATCAATATATCTATTTTAGAAGATGACTAACCTTTATATTACGTTCTATTCAAGATGTAATTATCAACAGAGATAAGGTTAAAGATGGTATTATAATATAACTATTGGACTTTATTGTAATACAATCGCCATTAAATAACCGAGTTGGCGGAATCAATGGAAAAGTTTCAATCTATAGACCTATTTATAATGAGATAGATGGTCGGTGAGATTTCTCTGTAATCTTATCATGTATCGGGCGTGGTGTTTCAGAAATATCATTGTCATGGTGATACAATAACAAAACAAATCATAATTTAACGCCATCGACCAAGTTCTATTACATATACTCTGCAGATTTTTAATGGTACCACATTATAACTTGATGATCCACACTTTGCTGGATGGAGCTTGTTTTGCTTTGTCATGAAAGAACGCGGGAAAAGAAATAACTATACGGCTCGTTGAAGTGATGTAATAGTCTGCCCCATAAGACTGAAATTACTCAACTGTATCTCCAACGTTCGTGGTAATGATATATTACGTTTCATGTACATAATGGAACCATACAATATTTAGGAGGGTATTTTTTATCCCCAAATCATATACCAAAATCTTACTTCAGCCATGGACGTAGTATAAGGTCCATGTTTCAGCCAAATTATTTGCATCCTGGTAGGTTGGGTCTATTCAGTAGGGGGTGGGGGCATTTGGGGCTTCTCAGCCCCTACCCTAACAGCTGTCTTCTCAACAGTATCACTTACAAACAATTCACAAATCTTAGCCCTTCCACATAACCCACAGTGTCAGTATAATATATATCCGATAACCTACATTATTAAACAATAGAATAGACCTAGAGAATAACATAATTTCTCCAATACACATACCTGGTTTATATTAATTACGAATGTTGGCTGTCTAATGGTGGCCAGTGGTCAATGTTATAATTAGCTTACAGATACCACATGGTCAGTACAAACACACGTCCAGCTGATCACCCAATTACCACAACCAGAATTATTATAAGCCGGACATTATCTGAAACAGACGTGACCTGTTGTCGCTTAACAGACTAAATAGTTACTGGATGGTGGGAGAGAGTGTATCTTATGAGATGTATTTCGAAAACAGAGATCCTAAACATAATTCCATCCGTATAATATATGTATTCTAAAGCAGGATTTCGTATCTATTAAAATTATATATATCACATAAGTAACGCACGTAGAAGTATTATAAATGATGCTGTGCACAAGGTGGGGTATGCTTACCTTTTTCCGAATGCCTGTTTGCCATATGGAGATGAATTTCGCGTTTACGCGTACTGTTACACTTTTGTTCAGAATGCAAAAGACTGGCTAACAAGGAGACTGTAGCATTCACACAGACTTTAAGCCAGTTTAACTACTCTAGTGTCCAGTCGTTCGGGTGCAATGAAAAGACCGGGGTCCCGTGTACACCTTGGCGTGCACGTAAACGGATTCAATTGCTGTCTGGTCAAAATTTCCCTCATAGCAGACTGTATGGCGTATGCCTGTCTTCATTAGCCCGGTTGGAGCAGAGAAGTGGGACTTTAAACTCACATTTCATGCATTATGTAAGATTTAGATAAAGATGTGACCGTTCTTGCTATTATAGTTCAAAAATGAATGAATTGCAGCCCAATAACATTATTCAGAGCGAAGTTTTGACAAGATAGTCTCGTTACGATAAAATCGCGAATATCCAGCTTAACGTTAAACTATTAAATGGCGATAATGTTCTAATCCATTCAACATCCTTGTTATTCCCTTGGTCTACAGGGAAGCTTATGGGCTTGTCATGTAAATAAATGCACAATTAATAATTTGAAGCCAGAAGACCTGCAATAGCTAGATTTAGCCCTCTCGTTTAGATGGCAAGTTTTAAGCTAACTTACTCTCGATATTTGTATTTTGGTTGTCGATGCTACTATATTTTAGTGGAAATGAAATAAAATGGGGTTTAAAGTCCTACTGCTCTGCTCCAAACTTGGTTTAATGAAGACGAACATACACCATACAGTGTGATATGTGGGAAATTTGGCCAGGACGGCGGCACTACGGCCTACTCTTATATCGAATTCCAACTGTCAATGGATCTTTTACGTGCACGCCAATGTGTACACGGGACCTCGGTTTTTGTCCCATCCGAACGACTAGACAGCTGTTCTTGGCAGCCCCTCCGTCCTGCATCACTGACAAGGGGGAAATATTTTAGGGGTAAATGCATTAATCACATCGTACGGCTTATTTGCGAACACGAGTGCAACTTCATTTTGCCAGAGCTCAACTTAAACGCTACAGGCCATCAATAGTTTGTTATAATGGATGAACAAATGGGGTGTGGTTATTAAATTTTTTTTTATCGTTTATAAGTTGAATTGAGTGAGACTTTACTACATGGCAACAATAGCTCGTTATTATGTATAGGTCAATGCGTTGTGTCATACATATTGTTTATTTTGCGTGAAGGGAGGTATGATGTTCGAATCTGTTGTGCATATTATACCTACATGTAACCTGTTATTCAGATCGCCTGAACTATTGGTCTTTCGTCGATATTCTCCCCGATTCTCAACTTAGAAATTAGATTTCTTAAAATCTTAAATAGTCAAAAAAAAATTTTAAGGAGACTTTATCAAGAAAATGAATTTCATATACACACTAAACATAAGCGTGTGTATACGACTGTTAAACTGAAAGTTGAAACTCCTTGAATAATAGCTATGGGATGTTTCTCTCAAATTTTGCAGGTCCAGGGTAACAATTCACGTCAAAGATAAACCTAGATTGGACTTTTCGAAACAAGACCTAAGGCTCCGTCAAATCAAGTACGATGTTCATAAGGCGACTGATCATCGATTTTTGCATATGACGTGACAATTTCGAGATAGCTGCGATGACGCCATGCTCGGCTCCTGGTCCATATAGAGTACTTGTTTTATCAACCGTTAATAACTTTAAAAAAAACGGTAGTACCTTTTTTTAAAACCCTTAAAGAAAAAAAAAACTTTACAAATTTTAATCGTACCAGGAACGGTGTCGAGGACAGAATGGTGTAAACGGGTCAAACACAATCGTGTATAGTGAGAACTGTGCCAAAGACACATCGTTTTGTCATCATTCCAACTGCCAGTTTTCTCATGGAATGACATTGTTATATTGAAGCACATTTTGATTGACATCAGATGTCAATTACATTTCACTGTTTATCTATACTACATGGATATCTGACATATTTTCTCGGAACACGTGAACTGACTGGACAATCAAATGTACCAATAATTATGTTGGGTTTAGGCAGAGGTGAGCATGGAGGTGTGTGGGGTGGGGGTGTCGACGGTCACGGGCATCCATTTTGGTGGGAGGGGGCATCCAATCATTTGAAATTATCGCTGTTAACTTTGCCTTACATTCTGTCCTATTACATCTGTTTTATAAATGTCCCCATTTCTCATATTTTTGTCTACTTTGCCCTGTACTGGAGTATTGGCCCCGGGCATCACCAAACCTCTGCACACCTCAGGGTTCAGTATGATTGGATGATACAGCCAAAGTGATCAAGGGTCATAACTCTGGTAGTAATTATCGGAAATCGTTGAAAATCAATAGGATTCTTCGTCTTGTGACTTTAAACACTGTGTGTAAATTTAAAGTTATTCGGATATGTGGACGCCGGACCGACGGACGGACCGACAATATACGAACACATTTCAATGTGGGCGTATAAAAAGGATTCTCATGCTTGCGATCTAATTCCAAAGTTTTACCATGGTGTGTTGATATCAGAATCGACTCGGCGAAAAGAAATTATAATTTAATTTTATTTAGATTATGTGAAGTAAATATTGTGATCTGCTTTTCTTTGGGAAGTCCCAAGACAATCATCCACTATACGTATGGATTGCAACCCTGAACAGGATATTATTGAAACCAATATTACGTGTCTTGTATCATTAGCAGGTGAACATCTACATTCAGAGAAAGGTGACATAGAGTGCATTAATGTGAATTTGTCGTTCTGTAAGTCGGTGAGTCACGTATACCTAATGAACTTATAAATGATGTCATTGAAACATGTCACGTAAATGGTGGAATATTTGCATCCCACTTTGATAACAGTTCATTTAACCCAATTAACATCGAGTTTAAATTGAAAAATGCTCCGATATCTCATTACAATTTCTCTTTGATTACGATTTCTCTTTGGTGTTATAGGCATTCTCCATGTAACTGTACGTATTAGACTATAATATCTAAAATTGAACGGAAAGTTTGATTTACAATTCAACAATACTCCTTTGCTCAAGAGAGTTGCCAGATCCATATACATGTATTTCCAACTCCTTTATGCACCCATCTTTGATCTAAAGGATATAATAATTGGACTTTAAATTACCATTAACCAATAAACACAAAAACAAACACGTTTATATTGTTTGATAAATTATTTTTATTATTATTATAATTTTGATTTATACCTGCATTATGCCGAGTTTGACATCTGGTAAAATATCTTTTAACATAATAATAACCCTTAAAGGCAATCATTTCATTTTTTCAATTTTTTCATTTAAATAAGCAGTTCTTTTTCATTTTGCAAATACAGAAAGTATGTACATAATTGAAATATGTTCAACTTGATATTTCATTAATATAAGAGATCATTGAAAACCCTGTTTTTAACAATTTGGAGAAACACTTAAATGTCCTACAAAATACAAGGCTATGTCATTGCACATTTTCCCCCAAAAATACAAATAAAAATTAAAAAGACAAAAACCACGAATGATGAACAATCAAATGAGATAAAGAAGATGAATGTCTTTGATTTTTCTTTTCATTTTTGTACATTAAAATTAGTTTCACTTTTTTTTTGTTTTGTAGTAGTTGAACTAAACAAAATTGAAGAAAATATAGAAAAACATAATATATGAAACAGGTGATAGAAATATACTGAAAAAAAAGATATGGTGCACCATATCAGCCATAAGTTAGTTATAATGCAACTCTTCTTATTAGTTGTGTAATAAATTAGTTGTATATACAGGACAAAATTATAATACAAAAAAACACATTTACAAAGTTAGAGGAGGAAACAAAAGAAACAAGAAAGTTACACAATGTACATAAGGCAATGAAATAACTTGCAACATTTTAACAAGAGAGGAGAAAGATGAAGAAAGAATGAAATGAAATGATAGTCTTCACGAAGAATATGGCATCTTTCTTTTTAAAAAAAAATCATTGAATTATTTAATTTTAATTAAAGCATTGGTTATTAATTCCATTCAATTATTCTTTGCCAATGTATAAATGTAATAGAATAGGGGATTGGTTTGTCAAGTCCCCTAATGCTCCGATTGGAAGCCCTTAGATAATTTACAATCACAATTCCTACAAGGATATATAAAGAATTAATTGATGTATATCTAAGTAAATGGAAGTCTGATATAAATCATATGAAACAATTATGATCATGTCATTAAAATTGGAGAGAAAAAAAAATCATTCCTATGACTAAATATGTAAAATGGCAGTATAAAATGGGGTTGTCCTAATTCATATAAAAATGCACATAAAAATTGTTTTGTCTTTTTTTTAAGTTAAGGAATGAGATAAAAAAACAAAACAATTATAAAATCATAGTTACTATTAATATTCACGGATATATATATAAGAGATCAAGTCCACAAAACGTCTTTGAATACTGACCAGAAGGCCAGAGTCGGTTTAACACACACAATATCAAAATAAAACATAGTCAGTCGTATAATGTCATTAGTCCCGACTTGACAAAAATATCACAATATATGATGGAAGATGGGTGAAGCTGCTTGGTGGTGGCTGTGTTTTCATCATGTGTATATAGCTGGGTAGTTGGTACATGTTTCTATATTCACTGGAAACCAAGGAGGCATTGTCTTTTGACTAGGATTATGATGGTATTGCACAAACCCATCCAGTGTCGTTATATTTCGTTCACAAAACAAAACACAAAACATTTAAAGGTAACCAAAAAGGTATGTACATGTATTGACCAGTGTGACACAGCTTCTCTTCTTTAAATTCTCATCAACCTCACAGTTTATTTCCAAAACCAAGCTTCCATTCTCAATAGCACTGATGACTGAAAAATAAAGAAAGAATTCATAAATAATTCAGTTTTTTAATGATTTTGATCAGATGAAACATCAATCGTTTGAAAGACACTTAAATCTAACAAACAATGGCTTTATTATTCATAATTTCTATTTACGTAAAATTATATGATTTTGTACTCAATGTATGGCTATTTTTATTATATAGTACGTAGAGATATATATCAATGTATACATGCAATTGTAGTCGTAGTATAGCGTGGCTTGTGACTCATTACAAAACCTGACCCCGAACAGTGCACTTCGACCTTTGAACCGCTGGGATTAATTCTCGAACCGACCAATCAGAGTGTTGATGGTATATAGACGCTTAGGTCGCTGTCTATTTTTAGCATAACGCACGTGACAACGTATACCGCGAACCTAAAAGGAGGCAACGTGTTTAGCTTCACTTGCTGCAGCCGCAGGCAGTATCGGCGAGGTTGCATCCATTTTGAGGTCAGGCTTTATGCAAATGAGTATCCAGGGACTGGATCCCGTTTCACAACTCTCAAAAATACTATCAAAATACCCAGTTAACCTCCCCAAATTTCTAGTTCAATGTAGTTTATAGTAAACAAGCAATTGGGCTTTTCCTTCTCCTCAACTCGTGATTAAAACTACGTCTTTACATTTGCACAAGGTCACATAATTTTCCCTTTAAACCGGTTTATTGGGCATTTAAACTGGGACAAGCATAAAATTTATATTTCTTTGACCGATATTTTCACTCGACATTTTCAATTAATTTTCAAGTCTAAAACCTTGAAAAGGCCATTTAATTTATGGTAACCTGTAACATTTGGAATCAATATCTTTTAGAACCAAATTATTCACAAGCATGCAAAAGCAAACTTTGTCTTATGCCGAATCAATCTATAAAATATTTTTAGCAATGATTGTGCTCTTCCGCCGGTTGCATTATTTTATTAATGGACAAAATGACCTCGGGTCACCAAGATGATTGATTAAATTGCAATTAATGAACTTAATATAGAACGTACCACGTGTGCATGTAAAGTACTCAACAAAGAGATGGCAGCTACCAACAGATGGTATGGTACTGAAGTATCACGACAGCTGAGTGAATTTGTACTTTTCTCCCAGAAAATCGATTTCAGATACATGCGAATGACGCGAAAACAATTCCTACAGCAAAAGTCGACTTTAAAAAATAAGTTCTATTTTCAACGAGAACCTCTACAGTGTGAAGTCTTTCCTCAAAACATTGATTTCCGATTGAGCTCAGAAATAATTACAATAACAGCAATTAAAATGGTGTGAGACTCCATACGGTTTATTATATCTCTAAGCGACGCCAAACACAAACCAACGGTAAAGTCTTTATTTTCGACCCCAGACAATAGTAATCGTTGAAGACCAACGCATTCTGTAATAAAGCCGAGTGTGAAATCGCAATTAAGAAATCACATGCGAATACTTCGTAGACTAGCATTGAACTTTACAGATCTCTAAATCTGGCGGAAACAAAGAATCTTAAAATAAGACATCCACAAATATTGGATTATATACATCGATTATATCGATAATTTACTGCGAAAGAAAGAATATCGGTGCATATCGAAGTACACGAATTGAACAGCTTGCAAGATCTCTACTACACTACAGCAGTATATAACCTCCATTTCGGGAAGGGCGATGGCGTCGTCCAAAGCGAACGGCGTCAGTCTAACCAGTGTCCACCACAAAGCTAATTTACGTATTCTTAGTTGAGATTATTAAAATATTTCAAAACAGGCGTACTAATGAGATTAACTGATATTGATTAATCAGAGATCAAAGAATAATATTAAAATGACCCCGCACTAATTAAGAGATGAACAAAGCAATGATAAGTAAGTTGTTGAGACGCGAGCCTAGGATGACGCCGCCATCTATCTTCGTTTTACCCAAACACCCTTCAAGTACTGTACTAAGTGTTTGCAAATACTAGTCGACTTTTGTTTATATATGAACTATATTGATAAATTTATTTTGTTTATATACCAACTATAGTGTTAAACTTACCTTATAAATTAACACACATCTAATTTACATAAATAAATCATTCAAATTCGGGGTAATTTTCGTTGACTGGCACTTGGAGAATCACAATCAACTCTTCTTTTTCTGATGCTCATGAAATCTGCAATAAGTAAAAAAGAGGGATGTGGACATACTCAAAAACATAAAATTTATTCTTAATATACAACAAACTATTTATTACTATAATAGTACTACAAACATTTGTAAAATTTCATCCTGGGTTTGTGAAAGGGACATTTGACGATGTGGAACGTTAATTGTAGTGCGAAGGTTGAGTATAAATATCCTGTGAATAAGTTAGAGTACTCTACTGAATGGACTGAACATTACAATACGCCTTTTGGCAAACGATCAAACAATGAATAATACATCTGATTCCTGAACATGTTTCGACAAGTTTTCTACTATCTACCAATCGCGGATATTGTTGCCTGATTCAAACTGGTCAAGTCGTGTCCCGTACGCTAGGAGGAAATCTACTGCTTGAACACGCCGTGTTTAAATGCCCGCGCTTAACAATTGCTGTTCAGATATTAGTATAGGGAAATACAAAATCAAGGTCGTAATTACAAATAAATAAACAATAATGATTTTAATTGTTTACATATAGATCTACATATTCCTAACGGAAAGATTTCACATTATTGCGTATTAAAAAATGGTTTTAGGTTATTATTTAAGTGAAGGTCGTGCACTGCTTACCCGAAATACGTGACTGTGACCCAACCTCATTTCTACTACGTCTACTACGAGGCGTTCTTGGTGTGGATGGTGGGTGGATAGCTGAAGGAACTGTTGTTGAAGCTGTACTCATTGTGGAACTAGTATTATTATCTGATAATTCTGAACTGGCTTCACTTTCGCTGTCTCTAAATAATGGATTAAGCCGTCTGACGGCAGTGGGTTTCTTAATCATGGAGTTCGTATTGTTTGTAAACTGTGGTCTAATATTAACCTTCCTAGGGGTAGGAGGCACTCGTGTTGTATATCCCTTACGATAATACTCGGGTACATAGTCCGTATTAACCTCCGTCCACTCATAGCGTCCTTCTAATGGAACATCCTTTGAAAAATTAAAATTCCACTCATTTGTACTGCCACTATCCATATTCAGTTGACTATCCAAGTCTTTTCTCACACTGTCATGATCCACGGGACCAAATAAACACCTACAAGCTTTCGATTTCTTCATGATTCTGCTTCGATCTGTTGTAGTTATCGCTGACATATTATCCTTATCACGATTCCTTCACTGACTAATCCTAAGATGAAACTAACAGTATCTGCTCTTCAACGTTCGTTCGTTCGGTTTTATATCCGCCTCGTAAAGATTGTCTGACTGGCAATATCACGTGACCGATCGTGGTATGCTGATTGGCTACTGCTCTTCTAGGCGGGGTCTATTGTCTTGGTCCATCATTTTAATTGGTCGTTTGTTAGAGACCGCTATTGAGGTCAGCACACGCCAGGTCTTGTCGCTGAAGCGGGTAAATATCTCTGGTAGAAGTTGCATGGTAATACCTGTAGTAACACGACAACAACGGTTTGAAACAGTTAAAAGTTGCGGGAAAATTTAGCCACTTTATGCTTGCATAATATGGCTTCCCGCGTCAACAAATCTAGATTGAGTGTTTAAGGTTAATATTATCAAACGTTCTGTTACTAATACTAATGGTAAATATTAAGACCTAGGCTATTGTGTAACTGACTATTGCAATTGTTTGGTCCTGTTTGTAAGATAAAATGAATCTGTTACAAGACTGTTCAGAATATGCACAATTTGTCTGAAATTGGCTGTCCATTCCTCAAATACGTTTATTTCATTTTAACACAAATATAACAGTATTCTTCCTCGATTTATCTGCGATCATTCTAAACTTTAACCCGTTTAACACAGTTACTTCCGTCAACAAACGCTTTGGTCAATGTAAGGGAGATAATTCTGATTATGTTCTTGCAAGCGTGCTTTGCTGCGAATATTATGATAATCGACACAAAATCTTCGTCATGTAAACAACGATTTGTAATTTGACGAACATTGGTAAAGATATTTATACAGACTAGCCTGTAATTTATATTTTTTAAATAAAAATATAGAACAATGACCTATATATTAGGCTAAATTCATTTCTTTGAGACGGGAACTATCAAAGATACTGAAATAACAAAATTGTTTCGTTTGAAATAAAAACACAAATCTGACATTACTACTAAAAATGCTATTAATTATAAAGTTGAAATTGAGTTATGATATCATCATCACTCGAATCATTTAACGCGAATCATGTATGACCTCGCATTCCCTTCATACACGCGCCACTTTCATAAACGTGTCGAAGCAGATTTCTTAGATCGCATGACTACAATAGATAATTTGAATTGCACCAACATTGTCGGGCGATGAATGATATCGGCAAATTAATTTACGGTAGAGTTGTTCAAAATATAACAGCTATGTCATTGCAGGATATAGAACTAGACGTAGGCCTAAACGGGTGTGGAGTGTCTATGTTTAATATTATGAAATTCAATGTACCAAGAACAGACACAGACTAGTGTTAAAAACTCAACTCTACAGGGGTTGATGTTTATAAAAGAGATGGACCGATATCCAGACATCTAAATCATTAACTTGTAAATTACTGTCTCCACGCTTTCCCAAATGTTGTCCGAACAAAAATATAATAAAGTCTTATAATAGGCATTGATTCGTATTTACAATAGCTAAGAATTCTTTTTTAAAAAAATAACGTCCTTGAATGACCAACCATTGAAAGATACGCGAATTGTTTTGATGGGTAAAGAATACAAATCATGAGTGTTTGAATTTGATGGAACTCAAGTCTAATAATAGACCTACATGTATACAGAATAATACATACAAAAAAACTAAAGAAAGTTTTATCCGAATCCTATATTTATTAAAATCGCAGCATAACTATTTTGATGGATACTATTTTGACATATAAATGGGTTTTTTTTAGCTGTGAACATGAATAAACAGGCGTTTGTTTCATATTAAAAAATAACAACGAATGAATTTGGTGGTGGTGGGGGGGGGGGCAATCTGTTGACTTAAAGATAAATCCATATTTATTACCTATGGATTTATGGGGGAATAATATAATTCTGGATTAATAAATAAAGACATTTAAAATCATTGCATAGCAAACAAGAAGCACGATTTGATAGATATCATTTACATCGCGTGGATATTAATAAAATATTACTAAATGAATTACTATAGTGATTATTTCCCAACCTGCCTGCACTGACAATAACATTGATTTCCACGAACAGATGCAGCTTGTAAGAAATGCTTGTCTTTTGTCTTTAAACCCCGTATTAATATCGATAGGCTATAGGTAGCTTCACGCGCCACACGTGCACAATCCCTCGCAAACGCCATGCGCTAGACAGATGTTACGCCATAAAGATATACCGTTATCATTCATAATCCTATTCATAACTCTCCCCTAGGGCTGTTTTTCCAAATAAAGACAGACGCGCACATTTGTAATTTTGCAAAATGTTCACCAAAGCTATTTGTAAAAACTGTTTTATATCGCTTTATCTGCTCTGTTCCACTAACAAGAAAATAGAATTGGTGATGAATTAATTATAGGAGGTCTATTATCAAAGATGTACATCAAATGAAATAAAACATTATTAGATATGATAAACCGAAGCAATAATTCAATTTTCGTGATAATAGTCATAAAAATGCGAGGAAATATATTTCTTTTAATGGCCATTCAATAATTCATGAGAAAACCTCGTGTTATTATAGACTGTGAAATAAGGTATGCAATGTGAATATACCTCGTTAAGGTAATAGAATCTAACGAATGTTTCTTTGTTATGTATTTTATTTAATTGATTTAGCAGCCATCTGTCATGGTAGGCATTAACCATTGAAAAGGTAACGACTAACGATGTAAGGTAATAGTATTTGAGTAGGTAATACATATGTGTGTATTTTGTTAAATTGTCTACTAAATACACTGGCTTCTCATTAACACCTTTTATACTGTCACGGTCACAAGTACCTTTAAAATATCAGTGTATATTGTAGGTAAAGTCAAGTAGGAATTATGTTGTTTTAAACATCTATATGTTAACAATATATTATTTCAATCTCTGATGGACTTATCACCTTAAAACTTATTGATTGGATTTTAAGTGTAATTAGTACAACATATTTCAACCCAGATCCTCTTCAGTGATTCAGTTCCCAATTAAATTCTTCTATGATATTATGGTTACCATTCCAAGATCGATATAATAGATAAACAAATCATATTAATTAGGTCTATATTATCCCAATACTCACACTGTCATTATATCCTATTCAATGCAATTTGCATAATTAATATCTCCAATTTGACACTTGCCTAATTAATATCTTCAATTTGACACTTGCATAACCAATATCCCATTAGGTCGTCTTTTTGAATGGATAAGATCTGACATCTTTAATATTTAATACTTGCATGATGAATATGGAATCATATATAGTTTCATGAGAGATATCTCAGTGTTGACAGACTGGTAAGATTATAGATTAAATAATTGATATCTAATATTACTAATTGCAAGTATGAAAAGTGCATGGTGGATATTTAAACGTTTATGATTAAAAATGTATTGAAACTTGGATGGTCAATACCCAGCAATTATATTTAATATCAAACATTGATGCAAGTTTGAAACGTGTAATATCAGCCACTGGAAGTTGTATCCCACATTGATACTGACAAGATTGGAATTTGTAGAGTATATATCCAACAAAGATACATCCAAGATTAATGTCGAACACTGATACATTTACATATGAAATGAAATGAAATAAATTGAGATGGGGTTTAACGTCCTACTGTTCTGCTCCGAACTGGGCTAATGAAGACGGGCATACGCCATACAGTATGCTATGAGGGAATTTTTGGCCGGACAGCGGCACTACAGCTTACTCTTAATCGAATTCCAATTGTCTAGGGATCTTTTACGTGCACGCCTCCATTCTGCATTACTGACAAGGGGAAACCACACCGACAAATCTGCATGAACTTTCTCGGCCAATGCAGGGATCGAACACCCGACCTCCAGGCTATAGCAAGCCAGCATCTTACCCGTTGCCCCCCATCCCCTCTCCGATACATATACACTCATTTATAATGGCAAAATTGATATTCGACTGATTTTGCTAGTTTGAGACTTGAATGAGTGATATCCAACCAATATGTTTGATTGCGCATGTTTGATTATGATATTTTAATGACCATGGCGTCTACGTGATTAATTTCATAATAATAAATTTTTAAATTATGATTTATATTTTATGTATGTATGTTATTATGAGTGTACTTTTACATTGACATGGACCATATATTTTCATAAATGTAGACTACAGAGATCGTATGTATTGAATAATATCACAAGCAACTATTGATCTTACTTCACACAATATCAGCTTACTTTTTTAATGTCTTTATGATTGATATTTACTATGTAAATGATATTACGTACATGGCCTCTGATATTCCTCATAATAGTATTATATTTCCTATATGATTGCTATTATATGTAATACATTATTCTTCAATATTGTTCTGTATTATAACAAGCATAATTATATGTACTCGTTTTATTATCTTCGTTAATTATATGTATCATTTCCAATCTTGAATCTATAGACAGTATTATATTTCTTTGTATAATTTTGCTTTTCAGCTATACTGCGTCAATTTGGTCTTACACTGCCTAATTATTTACAATAATTGAAAATAAACAATGCAACACAACTGACTTTCTTTTCTTTGTTCTCCTTGTATCGTGACCTATTTTTGCATACACAAATTTGTTGATAGTTTCGTATTTATTTCGATTTTCGAACCAAGTGGTAAGAACTTCGATAAATGGTGTAGTTAACAACAGATGTCATTTACATATCCTATCTTTACGACCTTAATACATTATTTACCTAAATGTAGGTAATTTAAAGATTATTGTGATAAATATAGATTAACATCATTATATATAGGTAATGACAGGATTATCAATATCTATAAAGATGAGCTCGCTAATCTAAGTATACTATACTGTTGATCACAGTGATTATCACTTTCTCTTGACCTGTAGTCAAACTGAAAACCTGTCGTTACCTGTAAAACAATAGATAAATATATATTTTATACCTATAGTATAATACCCTCTAATTTCCCATTGTATTACCTGTTAAATATATGAAAAACTCTGCATTTATTACAGATAAATCATTGTTTAGAAAGCAGCAAAGAACGTTAATAACCTTAATGATAGTGTAACCTATAATTTGATATTTCTGACAAATACGACCACACTGTTTTATGAACAATAGAAAGCGTGATTCTATATTAAAAACTTTAAATATATAGTGTAATAATCGATAAACTTTAATGTTTCTTTAATACAATACACTTACCCAACTCCCGTTAAATGTAGATCATACATAATCATAAGTACTTTTCTTTAAAAACGGTTTACATTGCTCGAACATTTCTTAATGACGTTTTGGCATTTAATGTTTACATTAGTTTCTGTGGTTTTCTAATCGTCATCTTTATCTGATATATAGTAATAATAATTCTCCTGTCCTTTTCGCACAAGCCAGACAATTCTTTATGGTAGCTTTTTTTTTATCCTCGTGTAGTCTATTACATAATAATAACAGTTTCCACATTAATAAAGTCCACATTATTTCAATATATGTCAGTATGAACGACCTGTCTTGTCTGCCTTTAAGTGACATCATTTGTACAGGAATTTAGAAATGAACTAAAATGGGGTTTAACGTCCTACTATTCTGCCCCGGCTGGGCTAATGAAGACGGGCATACGCCATACAGTGTGCTACGTCCTAATCTTATATCGAATTCCAACTGCCAAGGGATCTTTTACGTGCACGCCAATGTGTACACGGGACCTAGGTTTTTCGTCCCATCCGAACAACTAGACAGATGCCCTTGTCCCGCCCTCCGTCCTGCACCACTGACAAGGGGAAACCACGCCGGATAATCCCGATGGACTTTCTTGGCCAACACAAGGAGCCAACCCGCGACCTCCAGGCTATGGCGAGCCAGCGTCTTACTCACTTAGCCACCGTGTCTCCACAAGAGGTGAGGGGGGAGGGGTAGCACGTGCGAGCTTTATCATAAGGTCTGTCATTGAGTCAACTGACGTGGTTTCGATTCCTCGGTTGTACGTGACAAGGAGTGGGATCGCCTGTCCAACCTCGTGGGTTTTCTCCGGGTCCTCCGGTTTCCTCCCACTGCTAAAGACCCCTACGCACAAGCGAATTATTGAAATAAAATTTAACCATGTGATAGTCCTGAAATAACCTAGTTTATGTCGGGTGTTAGTCCCGAAATGACATAATTTGTGTCGAGTGGACGTTAAACCCCATTTCTCTCTTTCTCTCTCTGTGTCTTCACAAGAATTTAGAAAACACTACACAAATGTGAAATGATCGTGCTTTAACACTGTCTGTTTTCTATGGGATTCAGTATGGTGTAGTGGGATTCCTACAGATGTAAAATCATCTGGTATAGCGCGACACATCCCTAATGTCCAGACCTTATTTAGTAGCGAAGATCCCATAGCCATTCGTTCGTTCGTTGCTTTAACGTTCCCTTTCCCCTAGAATGATCTCGCAGACAAGCCAACGGGTTACGTGCTTTTTATATCACGAATGAGATGTAAAAATCATAATGGCTTTAAAGTTTTAATAGAGTCCTCTGATGTATGATGATATTATGAGGTTTGGCGCTGTACAGTACAGGGATATCAATTTTAAACATGTAGGGTGGTGATATTAGGATTTCCTTTGTACAGTATAGTGATAACATAGTTTCAAGATACCTCAGATATGTCCGCCTTCATTAGCCCAGTCGGAGCAAAACAGTAGGAAGTTAAACCCCATTTCATTCCACTTCATCAGATATGTGTGGGTAATACTAGGATTTCTAGATATCTTGACAACAGTGATATCATCTAGGGAAGTAAAGTATTGTGATATTAAAGTTTTATGGTTTTTGGAGATATGGTGGTTTTAGAATTTGTAGAGATGTAGAGTATAGTAATATTAATGTTACAATATTAGGTTTCTTAGAAATGTATGGTAATATTGAGATTTCTAGAAATGTGTGGTAATATTGGGATTTCTAGAAATGTAGAATAAAGAATTATCGAATTTATAATATTGATTCCTTAAAATTGAGATTTCTAGAAATGTAGTATAAAGAATTATCGAATTTATAATATTGATTCCTTAAAATTGAGATTTCTAGAAATGTAGAATAAAGTATTATCAAATTTATAACATTAAAGTAAAAATAAGTTGCTTTAGTGGGATATTATAATTGACAAAGGTGTAGAGCCAAGTACACGTCATTATAGTTATAGTTTCTGTAAGTAGGTAACCTGGAGATGCCGATGTAATGAAGTGCAATTCCTGGAGATTTGCAGTATATTAAGAACTTATAACTAAGGTGCCTTGGGATTTAGAATAAAGTCATATTATAGCTTATTACGATGCTTCAAGTCGTGAATACAGTAATAATTTATCGTATAATTTGCTAGACAGAGAATAAAACCGTATGTCCCTGCTTTTGAGGTGTGTGTGTGTTGGAGGGGGAGGGGGGGGGGGGGTATTTGACTTACTAAATGAAGGATGGATACTTAAAGTGTGAATATGAGATATTGGACGATGGCATAATCCAATTAGAATCTAAAATCAAATTATCAGTGTCATTTACAAATTGATCTTCATACTGATGGTATAATCCAATTATAATTTTAAAAACAACCATCAGAGACAATGTAACAGAATCTGGCCGTGTTTCGTGCTATTGTTCACTGTTTACTTATCATAATCAGCCATATTGCTATCGTGTAATTGTTGAAAAGTCGCCATAATGGATTCATTAAAATATTGAATGTATTCTCCAGTGTCGAGTGGAAAGACGAAGAATCAACAATGACAGACTGCCAATGAGAAATGGTAACGGACTAACGAGTTAATCCTATTAAAGAGATAAGAACGTGTTTTCTTAACGACTTAACGTTTCAATACCATAATCCTTCATGTCAATCATTATACTTATAACAACATGCTACGGGCCTTTAAACAATTTCAAGTTTAACTTTTATAGCGGATTTTCTCTTTCTTCCTTCAAGTTCACTCACGCGACAGATGGTGGTAACATTTGCCGCGAATTTTAAATTCTCCTGAGATTTTAACCTTTGTGACATCATTTGTATGGAGAGGACATTACATGAGTGTGTTACGTCACTCAACAATGACCCCAAAAACATTTAATGGCGTATTTGAGCGTAATAAGCATCACACAAATGTTGCTTTTTTTGGTCAAATTGTGGGGTTATGTTGTCTAATAAATCAAATGGTTGGTAGGACTAGAAAAGGGGCCATATTTTGTCGCCTGGCCCCGTCCTCATTACACCATGCACCACCAATACCATTGACAGAGGGTGTTAGTTTTTAAGCTGCGTGTTTTTAAGTAATTAACTAACACACATTGTTCGTGTGTTAGATGTTGAAGATGAAAGACTTGTTGAGATGATATACAACGACATGGGTTGGCCGGGATACAAAAACAATCTGGGCATTAAAACATCTTGTAAAACAAACCAACTCCAGCAACCTACTAGTTTTGTTTGATATGGTACCAGTTCTGTATGATGCAAGGTTATAAAACTAACAGAGAGTTACAGGAGTTATCGAAGATGGCGTTCTTTTGATCTAATATTGTAAAGCATTACACAACACCAAACACAGCTTTCTATTTTCTAATCTGCTGGGAACATACTTACAGAAATTATAATAGAAATCCCATTACTTCACCATTTGTTTTGTTCTTTCCTAATACATTTCACAAATGATTACAAATTAAGATGTTTTTTTTTTTAAACAATATTTTTATTGAGGTTGTCTGAATGGGATTCGGGAACAGGCTTAGCCTATCTAAAATCGATAGTTCATTACTGATTTATTCTTTGTTACACCAGAGGATAAGTACCGTAATTTAAGTCATACCAATTTGAATTTTAGATCTTTGGGAAATTTTGCTTCCTATCTCTTGGAAAAAATCACCACAATCCCGGAAAGCTCTTTTCAAAAGCCCTTGGCTCTATTTAGTTACACTGGCTTCTTGAAGCTATATATCAAGATCAGAAGCTTGTACGTGACAAGGAGTAGGGTTGCCTGTCCAACCTCATGGGTTTTCTCCGGGTCCTCCGGTTTCTCCCCTCTGCCAAAGAATCCTATGCACACGCGAATTATTGAAATAAATTGAACCATATGTTAGTCCCGAAATGGCCTAGTTTGTGTCGAGTCGACGATATACCCATCTCTCTCTCTCTCTCTCTCTCTTTCTCTCTCTCACAGTTAATAATCATATTAGTTTGGTCATATTCGACGCTGATGTAAATCTCAATAAAGCCCAAAAACTCATCAAAAGAGGATTATCAGGAGTTATAGAGTGCGTATACACTGTGCTGGTACACGACATCCGTCACAAGTATACTGCATAACAGACTACCGTAGACTCATTTATATGTTGTTATATTTTCTTTTTTGATTGTTTGCAAAATACTTACCAAACCAGATTGTTTCCGAATCTAAAACAAATGTAATGTGTGTGTTAAATACCCTATCGACGAAGGATTTTTAAAAAATACTTGCCAAGTTTAATATTACCATAATGATAGTTTGCTGTTATTATTGATATTCATTCACACATGTTTTCTATAAATAGACGTGGGTGGAATTTAACTGCTTTGTAAATATCAATGTTCAGTGTAAATGTTGAAACATGTTTAACAATGCAACAGAGATGCATTTTATTAAATTTAATAACCTTGAAATGAATGGAATATAAATAATCTAAAATAAACTAATAGGTAAGGTGTGCCGACCATATCACATATTTCCGTCTTGAAACCTATCTTTGAATTCTGCCAGTCACCGAGAAGTATGTGTTTATCTACCATCTACAAATAACAGAAACACACACGGTCTACCAGCAAACCAACAGCTAAACCCGACCCTTTGTGCTTAAGTTTGACCTACTAGCAGGAATTGGAGTTTTTATACAGCTCATCCCAGACGTGGTTATATCATATCAAATTACACACACGCGCCATACGTCTCTTACCAACATCTGCAAGTCATAACCTATGTAATCTGGAGGAAAGAGAGAGTTACCAAATTTACGTTGGTTTATAAATATTCCACTTCCGGTTTCTCGAAACAAAGGAAACTTAAGAACAGTTTTATTTTTTTACAACCAATTGTGTTTTAATAGCCTATGACAATAATATATTAACTATATCACTCGTATATTTATAGAAGAAGAAGAAACTTTATTGCATAAAAAACCTTAAAGGGCTATGTGCATATACAAATAAAAATAATAGTAATATACACGAAACAAACAAACGATACAAACATGGACATAATTATACAAAAATACACAACTTTACAAAGACATTAACGAATTGTATACAAAAGCTCCTAAACATTAACGAATTGTATACAAAAGTTCCTAAACATTTTAAAATTTCTATATCTTTATTCATCATCAGTATTTTAAATTGTTGTAATTCATTCAGTTTATAAAACTTTGGTTCACGAACTAGAATTAATCTGAACAGTTCTTTTCTTTTTTCGTCATGTCTTTTAAAATTTGTTAGCAAATGAATTTCATGGAAATTTAGTGGGGTGTTAAATCCAGACAAATTTCAAGGGCAATATGGAGAAAATACCATTTTATTGAGTGATATCACACTAACGTTACATATGTTTTTTCACGTTTTTGTTTGCATTAGGTTAATCTGTACAGATAATATAGTGGCTTCATACATCGAGTTAAACCACATAAGTTGAAGCAATTAAATTTCAAAATAAACAAATATATATACTGATAACACTTTCAGTTAAAACGGCCATTTTATATAAGTCTATCTTATTATCACAACTCGTTCTGGCACGCGCCAGTTAGCCACGTGTTTTCAATATCTCAAGATTGTTTGGTGGTCCTACATTCTAAGGCTATAAAAAGAAAGAATGTGTATTTTATATACTTGATAAAGGTAGAATAGTATGATGGTGAACACGTTGGGTATTTCAACAAAACCTGCACTAAATCAAAGATCTCACGAAAAAATGAAAGAAACAACCGTTGATTTTCCATAACGCGATAAGCAAGAGAGAGAGAGAGAGCGAGAGAGAGAGAGAGAGAGAGAGAGAGAGAGGGGGGTTAACGTCCATTCGACACTAACTAGGTCATTTCGGGACTAACACATGGTTTAATTTTATTTCAATAATTCGCTTGCTCGTAGGGGTCTTTAGCAGTGGGAGGAAACCGGAGGACCCGGAAAAAAAACCCCACGAGGTTGGACAGGCGACCCTACTCCTTGTCACGTACAGCCAAAGAATCGCCCCCCAGCCCCAGGTGACTCAATGACAGACCTTATGATACAGCGCGTATGTGCTAACCATTCGGCCATCCAACCGCCCAACGCGATAAGTCTTTAGAAATAAGGGATATTAAAGTCGCGTTCGTTGTTAGAACGTTTTTTTTTTGTTTTGAAGCTCTTTGCATGGTTCAGGAGGAAATGTTCATAAAATGTTCCACGTTAAGAGAACATTTATTGCCAATCCTTGCCTTTCAACATTATGAGACATTAAGGCGAGTTAACAGCTGCATAAGAAGTCTACGTAATAGCTTATCCTATTAAATATCAAAGACTGGTAGCATGTGGCGAAACATACACGTTAATCCAACTGAACAACCAAAGAACGGCGACTTACTTCCCCTCACTTAAAACTCAATAGCTGCAATTAGAGGTAAAGAAAGACACAACTCGAAAAGGTGATAATTTCTCTCGTCTTTCTATATCCTGTGTAATTATTTACCTAAACCTTTTAACGTCCGACAAACGAACCGCAACGGTAATTAGAACTTGTGTTTTGGCGACAATGGTAGATTGATTAAAAAGATTGAAAAGCCAACTTTCACACTTATTTAATAATGTATTATCTTGTAACATTTAAACATATGTTGAATGGCAAGAAACTTGTAAATGGAGTATGGCTAGAATTTGTTTTCAAATCTACGACAAATAAATTTGCAACAGAGCAAACATTGGCTGCTAGAATAATGGTTTACCAGTTTTGAGAAAAGAAAAAGAAAATGAGGAAGAACTGAAAAGGGAAATATCAGCCGTTTCCCTACGTTCGTTCGTTTCTAGAGTTTTACGTCCATTTTCACCAACGGCTTCCCTAGTCGTTTTTCTTCTTATGTAGTTTCCCGGCTGTTATTTCGCGCTTGTCCCATACGCATTGTGGTGTGGGTCAACGTTTTCTGTGTTGTAAGCACTGTCTGCGATATCAACTTCATTAGAAGCTGACATCAAAATCTAACGTGAAGATGGGGACATCGATATGTCTGACGTTCTATAAATTAAGACCTGATAACCACAACTACATCTGGCTTATAATTATTGTATTATATCGTTGGAATCGTTGGAATAATTCCTTATTATTTCGACATGCTTACCATTACAGTTTGCACAATGAAATTGGGGGAATAAATCCGTACACCTATAAACAGACAATGAATAGCAGGGAAGAACAATTATTACCCTACAGTAGCAATTTTCACTTCTGGTTCTCGACATTTAGTCACCAGAGGGCGTCATCTAGTAACCTTTTACCCAATCACTAATTACCTAACATTTGAAAGTATTTCGCGCTACATGTGGAGACGCCAGCTGTCTACCGTACCACAGAAATAGAAAACCCGACCATTAAAATAAACATCAAACGATTTACCGACATAAAACAATTGATTGAATCTGGATTACTGGCTATTTAGTTGCTAGTAGAAATATCTATTTTAGAGACCAATAAGTTGATTACAGCTTTGTTTATCTCCCCGTCTGGAATCAGACGGAAAATTAGGCAAGATTGTCAGCTAATTTAATATTCATCAACTGAGGTGTATGGTCGGCGGATTAACATCAAAGACACCCAGATTAGCACCAGATTTTAAAATAAATATTATATCGGTAATAAACTGAGTGAATCTCTAATAATTAAGATCACTAAACCCCTTTGTCGCTCATGAATGATTTCTTAAAGGAACGAGGTGCGATGGAATTAATTTGGGACCTATTTTTGTTTTTCTAATTTCTTGTATCCATGGGGTAGTTCTAGATAAACCAGACGGTATTAGATCTCACTCTGAGACGTCACTGGTCACATAAATTGTTTTTAATCCATTTAAATTGTATGGTATTATTTAGGACTTCAGAAGATCCGAATTCAAAGACGACATTATACAGTCGATCATTTTAACAGTAAAATGTTTAATTGAATTGTACTCAAAAGGTCAAATAAGGCGGATTATTTTTCTAAACTTAAAGGAAAGGTCCTTAACTTGATATCCTACTTCATTTAAATACCGATTTAAGAGCGTTAAAATTCACCTTCACATTTAGATAAATTATACACGTTATTATTACAGACGAAAGTTTACTTAAATAGAGTTCTTTAACTTTTTTTATTAAAAAAAACAAAATGACTAACACTGTGCGTTTTACGAGATATTTTATTTACAAATCTTTTTAAAATGGTTATTAAATAACAGCCCTGGAATAACATATAATATGGATGTAGGAATAACGATGAATTTATTTAGAAATGAACTGAAATGGCATTTAACGTCATATACCGTTCTGCTCCGACTGGGCTAATGGAGACGGGCATACGTCGTACAATGCGCTACGAGGGAAATTTTGCCCGGACAGCGACACTACGGTCTACTCTTATTTCGATTTCCAACTGTCAATGATTCTTTTATGTGCACGCCAATATGTAGATGAGACCTCGACTTTTCGCCGAACGACTATACGTTGTGCCTTGCCAGGCCCTTCGTCCTGCACCACTTGTCCAAGGGGGAACCAAGCCGTTTATCCCGATGAAGTTTCTCGGCCAACACCGGGATCGAACACATGACTTCCAAGTTAGAGAGCCTATGTCTACTTACTGAGCCACCGTGGCTCCAGAATTAATTTAGTGGAAGTAACATTATTTCAACGACAAATTAAAATGTCTAAAATGTTTAATATGACTACGTTTTATTAATTTATCGTCTGATGCTTTACGTGTTGAAAAGGTTTTAAAAAAAACCAGAAAAAAGCAGACACCATAAATCCAAAAGCGTGTTTTATGTCAAGAAAGATTCATTCATCTATTACTGTTTTGCCAGAGATTAAACTAGGTTGTCTGTTTTTAACTATTTAATTAATATGGTCTAGACTTCAATACAGACAGTAAATATTTGTGTTTTTGTGTATAGAATGTACACGTGCCTTTAATTTATAGTGAAGAGTTTTTTGGTAACCGAGGTGTAATGACGGAATAGCTGGAGGAGAAGTGGGAGGTTTGGCTCGGTTCCTTGTGGGTGTGATTCGAGTGAATCTGTATGAGTTACACTGTACATATTATTTGATTCCTTGTTTTTACATGGGATATATTTTATAACAGCCTATAATTTCATTCGTCATGTTCCTTCATCTTTTCACCGTCTTTACGAAAAACTCAGGCAAATGGCTTTCAAACAGAGAAAGAGAGAAATGGGGTTTGACGTCCACTCGACACAAACTAGGTCATTTCGGGACTAACATATGCCGGTGTTGGCTGAAAAAGTACTCCGAGATTTTCCAGCGTGGTTTGCCCTTGTCAGTTGTTCAGGATGGAAGGTCTGGCAAAAAACGTCTAGTCGTTCGGATGGTACACATAACCAAAATCCTATGGGTGATTACGGTGGCTTAGTGGGTAAGACGCTGGCTCGCTAGCCTGGAGGTCGGGTGTTCGATCCAGATTTTCCCGGCATGATCCCCCCTTGCCAGTGTTGCAGGAAGGAGGGCCTGAGAAGGACAGCTGTCTAGTCGTTCGGATTGTACGAAAAACCGAGGTCCCGTGTACACATTGGCGTGCACGTAAAAGATCCCTTGACAATTGGAATTCGATGTAAGACTAGGCCGTAGTGCCGCTGTCCGGGAAAAATTTCCCTCATAGCACACTGTATTGCGTATGCCCGTCGTCATTAGTCCAGTGAGGAGCAGAACAGTAGGACGTTATACCCCATTTCATTTCATTTCATTCCAAATTCCTATATACACATTGGCGTGCACGTAATACAGCACAGTCGGAATTCCATTGTTGCCCGGGCAAATTTCTCTCATAGCGTCTTCATTAACCCGGTTGGAGCAGCAATGTATTGCGTTAAACCCAGTTTCATTCATTCATCGTCTACTTAGTATCTTTAGGTCTACTTAGGTCTGTGGAGTACTGTATTATGTATGCCTGTAAAATAATATACCCAGCCAAACCGGGTACCGAATCCAGCTGCAACAATAAATTTAATGTCGACTATCAACCACACATTCGAAATTTGAAAGAAAGAAAAGGTCTTTGAATTAAATTATGCTGTAATGCACCAACTAAAAACCTCAGACGGGTTAAGCCATACAGCTCGTCTTTGGTATTTCCTTTGAAATGCTTAGGTAACATTATTACATTCCTTTATCTGAATAAGTTCAGTTAACTATTGTCAAACCTTATAATATTTACTTTGTAACTAAAGGTCAGAGTTGAAAGTTGAAATCTACTACACAATATTAGTTAATATGAATATGTAAGAGATAATTCTTAGTTGATATCTAGACAGACGGATTGCTCTAACAATGATTGTGTAATATATATATATGTCATATATAGTTCGAATTTGTATTTAAAGGACCCCTCCGGCCAGATACATTTTAGTATACCCATGGACCTTATGTGAAGGATGCCTGGCAAACCTTTTCCCGTTCTGTGCAGTATCTGAAGCTCCACATTTTTTCTCGGAAATTCCAACTTACATTTTCCATATGATGTTGGTGTTAAGTCCCCAAAGTTCACGCTATTCTCCACTGTCTGGATAGATACGTGCATATACTTACTTGATAAGTTACAGAGTTACGTTACCGTCGTGTTTATGCAGTCATCCATACAATAGAAACGTTGACTTCCTTAAGCAAATCTAGCGATCGCTTCCGAACTGTTCGATATTTTGAGCCCAATCTTTTAGAAAGGCAATTTGTGCTAAAGAAACTATACCAAGACTTTGAGCGAACATTAAATAAAACCAAAACATGTTGCATTCTGAAAAGATATATGTAATTCAAACTGGAACAGTTATAGAATACGTTGGTTATATGTATTGGTGTAATTCTTTTATACTATTGATTAGAAACAGAAATTTATGTCTTCGTTTAGCATTATTTTAATTAATTTAAGAACGAATCTGCACGGTAATTTAGAGTTTTTGCGCTCCCTTGAGTTTTGGCACCACCCTCTAACTCTAAATGTGGTTTCAATGCTGTGTTCAATGCTATTGGCCAATGCAGATCAGCAAGACTTTAAATTGATATTACCCAACCAGTGTCAAACATGTACTGTGGTTAAACTATGCTACGCATGTCCCACACAGTCTAGCGATATTAAATTGGGGCTTTGTTCCTCATGTAAATTCAGCAGTAACCACGCCCCCTCCGAGATAAACTTTACAGAGGACGATGATTACGTGATGAGTGAATAATAAAGTCTACATTGATTACCTTTACACGAGTTCTCGCACAGTTACTATCCACGACCTCCGATAAGTTTAACTTTGATATTGTATAATTATACTTATCTACATCATCACCATTAATCAATATATACTTACATCTTTACACCTATATCATTGTTACATCTAACTATATACTATACTTATATAGTCAATACTGTTGATTTATATCTTTATATATCAACAGATCTTATTTACTTCCTTTGATGTGATGCTCTGAGATCAACATCTCTCATTTAAACCCAATAAGGCGTAATTAATAACAGAAAGCGGTGATTAATCCATAATATGTTCCCTTCATGTGCGGTCTTCAGTAGAATTGGAACCATATATGATGTTTTAATGAGCCGCGTGGGTCTATTAAACGCTCATTACAGAGTAAGCCAACCAGTTTCAAGAAGAAATGACCGTTGCAGATTAATACACACGGTATAGCGGCTTCAACTGTCTACTATCAATTCTGAGCCTTGCGGAAATCCGGTCCAATATTGAAATACAATTTAGGATGTGATCAGTGTTTCACTTGTGGCTGAGAAAGTTCCTCTGGATTTTTCAACATGGTTCCCCCTTCTCATTGATTCGGCGTGTAGTCGTTCGGATAGTAAGAAAAACTGGCGCCCAGCGGATACATTGGCGTGCACGTAAAAGAAACCTTGACAGTTGGGTTTCGATGAAGAGTGAAACGCCCGCCACTGTCCGGCATGATCATTACTTATGGTCTTGATTAGTCCGGTTGCTTCGGTTGGTGGAAGCCACGGTGGCTAGGTGGTTAAGACGCTGACTCGCTAGCCTGGAGGTCGGGTGTTCGATCCCTGCATTTGCCGAGAAAGTTCATCCAGATTTTCCGACGTGGTTTCCCCTTGTCAGTGGTACAGAACGGATGGCCTGACAAGGACAGCTGTCTAGTCCTTCGGATGAGACGAAACACCGAGGTCCCGTGTATACATTGGAATGCACGTAAAAGATCCCTTGGCAGTTGGAATTCGATATAAGAGTAGGCGATAGTGCCGCTGCCCGGGCTAAATTTCCCTCATAGCACACTGTATGGCGTATGCCCGTCTTCATTAGCCCAGTATAGGAGCAGAACAGTAGGACGTTAAACCCCATTTCATTTCATTTCAGTCCGGTTGGTGTAAGAAGGTGGGACGTTAAACCCCATTCAACCACACCAAAATAACTACAACCATTGTTAAACTTGATGAAAAGATGCTAAAAACTGCAAAAGATGAAAATAATGGTGAACTCGATATAAAATACATATAGACATAAATATATTTCTGGATAATAGAATTCATTCATTTGTTTTACTGAACTCGCTGAGAATCCACGGTACAAACATTTTTACAAATCAATGCACCTGAAGGAGACTCCGTATATGACCTTTGTTTACAGGAACAAATTTGGTAGCCACACCCGACATCTCATCAACTCCAAAATACGGTGCAAAAAGTTTTACAAGTCACTGCATTCGAAAAAAACTCCACATAAAACCTTTGACTTTTTGAACAAATTTGGTAGCCACACCCGACATCCCAGTAAACCCATTGTATTTGCCTGATAATCAGGTGATGGTTAAAATTGTATCCTGGCGGAAATAAACGACAGAATTTGCTTGTTATCATTAACAACAGAATCATAAACCAATGACAAATTTTACTAGACGTCTGCACATTAAACTTACATCAAAGAGACCGCAAATTAATAACCCTGTATTTATGATATTGTGGGGTTATTTTTGGATATTCTCACGCTGACCGTAATGTATATGTATAACTATATTTAACATCAAAAATCAATGTGATAATTAATTTATCAATTATTCAAGAAGAGACGCCAGTTCGATATTAATACCCCATCGGCGCGTTTGATGTCGATTAACGGGTTGCTCTGATGACGTAATTGCGGTCTCGATTGTCGCGTGCCTATGCATTGTCAACTAAATGAAGCCGTGAGGAAATTATAAGATTAGAATTACTGAACATAATGTTACTTGTTCACTAATAATAGACATGCTGTAAGCTTACCCAACAATTGAATTTGTAAATTAACATAATAATTATTGTTCTAAATGGGCTACAAAATGAAATGGAATGGGGTTTGATGTACTACTGCTCCAACTGGGATAATGAAGATGGGCATACACCATACAGTGTGCTATGAGGGAAATTTTGCCCGAACAGCGACACAACGGCCTACCCTTATATCGAATTCCAACTGTCAAGGGCTCTTTTACGTGAACGCCAATGTGTACACGGGATCTCGATTTTTCTTTCTCGGCCAACAGTGAGGTCACATCGGCTGTTTTTTTTTTAAAAATGTAGTCAAAATACATTTCTATTCTGTATTAGTATATGTTCTTTTTTATTTTATAATAAATGAACTCTATATGGAATTGAACATTTTTATTTTCACACAGATCAAAAAGGTCTAGCCAGTTTAACTAAAATCTGACAAATTATAGAGATTTTTTTTATAAGGATTATCTTATGTCCTTATCTGCATTAGACTTTTGACAAGTTAGATTTTGTTTATTTGGATATATTCAACAATACTGTAGTTGATTTATTGTCATCTATTATTCACGAATAATGATGAAAATCCTTCTCAAAATCATGTGATGATTTCATGCGTCACTGAGTTATTCACCAATTTTCTCTTTTCTTTTCTTTACCCCTCTTTTCTTATTTCGTGTTATATTAATATTGACAGCGTTCAATGTAGCACGACAATTTCCTTCTAGTTCTTCGCTTCATCGATAATTCATAAAAACAACATAAGATTTTACCGTGAGAGAAGTAAATATACTACCATCAAGCACCAGCGATTAGAGAAGAAAATAATTCACAGGTCTATTGTTGTAAATGGATGGAAAACGAGTTAATATAGTAGGAGATTAAATAGTTCTCATCAAGACCATAGCTGTTGTGCTTAAAGGAGCACTTGACAGTTGCTGTAAAATAAAATATTTGATAAGATATGATTTGAAAGGTTCAGATCTATTCACAATAGATAATGTGCAACAGTTTTGTCCGTATTTAAACAAAATAGGTGTTTTTTCTGCTATTCGCTTTATGAAAAAAATTGGATATTTTGTAAATGAAGCATGGGCTGTGGTGGGAGAATAAAATAATGAATTGTTCATCCCTGTACTGTACTTATATATATATATATATATTGGTTTGAAGTGCTTCCTTGTATTTAAAATTGTGCCATTTATTTACATTTATTTATGTCTTTAGTATAAGACTGGAAACCGATGTTCTGATAAAATATTGATGATGGTGTTGTGACAAGCTCAATACGAATAAACTTTCGTCTCGGAATATTTTTGGTTTAAACGGTCGATTGTTCAACTCAAAAATAGACAGATACCCATCTCTCATAGCCAATCAACACATTAAATCGACAAAACAACAATAATTTAAATGAAACAATTAGTTTTGTTTCGGGAAGGTTGTTTTTTTTTTTTGTTGTTGTTTTTTTTTTTGGGGGGGGGGGGGGTATTTTGTTTATTTCGGTATTTGATTTTCCAGAGCTCTTATGTTTAAAACTGCAATGTACATCTTCATAAAAAGGATTATGAAACTCATATTTCAAAACTATTTTGGCATAATCTGCCCTTATTATTGTATATGTCTTCCATTAAAAGATGCTGTGTCGACGGGAGAAGAAACGCGTCATGGACTTCATATTAGTTTGTCTTTAGCGTGGCATCACGTTTAACAATTACCAAAAATCTGGATGCCATAATTATGAAATGTATCGAGGGTGATATTTTCATGGATTTGGCATTTGAAAATGTGAACCCGGTAGAGATTATAATGGTAGACAGAGGTCTGATGAAGAGGAAAAGTTGCCATTGCTGACACGACCACTGACTGGCAACAGTTCAAGGGTCGAGGCCGAACAAGGGTTTCGTGACCTTCTTTAAAGAATACTCGGGTCAGTGGATAAAATAAAATGGCTAGTAGGGCTTGAACTGGACATGCCAGATTATCCAAGAAAACACTGGTTTTTCTTAATTGTATCATAGGTCAGCAATCACTTCATTATCCAGCCACATGAAATCTTACAAAGTTCTGTTTCCGTAAAATTCCTCAAACAGAGATAATTACCTTCAGAGCTACGGGGTCCCATGTTAATGATGACTCGGTTCGTCGACAAATTAGAGTTATTCGCTTTTGGCACGGAGACACCCGTATATTTCCTAATTCCCTTTAGTGTCATTGTATAAATTCTTATACAGTTCAGAGTATCGTCACCTAATTTAATTAGGTTTGTTAACCGTTCGTCATAAAATCCGACATGGAAATGTACGAATTATTGTATTATAAATATATTAATGTCGGATAAAGGTGCCATCTGTCAGTACCGACATAATGCTTCAATATATTTCAGTGAGAGAGAGAGAGAGCGCGAGAGAGTTTAACGTCCGCTCGATACAAACTAGGTCATTTCGGGACTAACACATGATTCAATTATATTTCAATAATTCACATGCGCGTAGGGGTCTTTAGCAGTGACAGGAAACCGGAGGACCCGGAGAAAGCCCACGAGGTTGGACACGTACAACCGGAAAATCAAAAATATTTCAGTGTGGATGGGGATCGGTTGGTAGCCGTCAATGAGGTGCTTTGGTTGGGGGTATAGTGACCTTTCTGTAAAAAAAAAAAATAAACATAAAATATATGTATTTAATTATATGAGCTAGGATTGGATCTACGAAATTTGGGATTTTGTTAATTTTCAAATCATTCTATTTTCTTTGGTAACTGTTCAGTTTTTATAATTAAACAAATTCTATAGGATTTGGAAATTGTTTTAAATTATACCTTTGAGACTAAAATCCTCTCTGGGGAGACAAAGGTGAAATTTTCGAGTCTCTAGACAACTGACCCCGTACCTTCCTTCCCTACTTATGTACATGTCAATATTAACATATCTATCTGTTGCGCGCCCCTTTGTCTCCTTTCATTAGATCAGTTCAGATGAGAAGCACCGAGCTAATAGTAATTCTAAAGACTGGTATAATATGATGAAGAATGGTAGCTTAAGTGATCAATTGGAGACAGCAAGGTCAACTATATAAATTATCTTATTTAACCACCACTGACCGATGACCAATGTCCAGCGGTGATAAGAAGATCTCCCACCGAGTCGTCAACAAAATATTAGTGTCATTTTATTCATTGACACATACTCGAAGTAGTTTCGTCTAATTACATTACACGGTCGTGCCGGTAAGAAAATTACGACATTTCTGATAAGCGACCTTACAATGACATCTCCATCTAGGAGCCACCGTAATTAATTCTTCTTGTAAAATAAGCTAATAGCCTTTACTTTAAAATAGTACATGAACAAGAATTTTGGTTAAAACCACTGTATTGGGTTATTGTGTTTATCTGGGGGTTTGGATGACCGAATAGTGCACGCTGTATCATAAGGTCTGTCATTGAGTCAACTGGTGTGATTTCGATTCCCCAGTTGTACGTGACAAGGAGTAGGGCCGCCTGTCCAACTTCGTGGGTTTTCTCCGGGTCCTCCGGGTTCCCCCCCCCCCACTGCTAAAGACCACTACGCGCAAGCGAATTACTGAAATAAAATTGGGACCATGTGTTAGTCCCGAAATGATCTAGTTTGTGTCGAGTGGACGTTAAACCCCATTTCTCTCTCTCTCTTTATTGTATTTACCGATTATTTTTTTTTTATTTATTAATATTGTCTACTTTACCGTATTGTACATTATATATACATGTACTTACATTTTAACTTACACCGGGATCGTCTTGTTGGTGAAATGAAATGGTAGGAAATGGGGTTTAACGTCCTACTTTTGTAAATCAACTGGGTCAGTGAAGACGGACATACGCCATATAGTGTGCTATGAGGGAAAGTTTGCCCGGACAATGGCGCCACGACCTAATCTTAAATCGAATTCCAACTGTCATGGGTTCTTTTACGTGCACGCCACGAGATCTATTTTCGTCCCATCCGAACAACTATCCTTGCCACGCCCTCCGTCCTGCACCACTGACATAGGAAACCATGCTGGAAAATCCCTGGGAACATTCTCGACCCGGGGGCTAACCTCGGACCCCTTGGTTAGTGAACCTGCGCCTTACTCACTGGGTCAACGCGGCTCTCCATCTTGTTTGTAACTAATAAAATAAAAGTCAAACCCGGTTCCGCGACAATGGTGCTTACTATCATAACTTCACTACATGCCACAGAATAAAATGTTACACTGTTTACCGTGACTAGAGAAGGTTGGTTTTGTCACCTCTTGATTGTTAAAATCTATAAAGTTTTTTCCTATTCTAAAGACTACAAATAGAATAGTTAAACGACAAAATTGTACTAAACACCTTCTATTATATGATGAGTGATGATTTATAATTCATTTCTATAATGGGAATTATTAGATTTTAGTTTTCCCAGGCTTTTCTTACACGTTATTTAATCTTTTGTGTGTTGTACATTTTGTGAGAATTGAAAATAGAGTCTGGATAGTTATACAGGGACATATAGGGACATCCTGAAGCGGTTTAAAAGAAACCGATGAAATAACGATATCCTGCCCCATGAACGACACACATTGCTAACTATGGCTTAATGACAACTACGGTTTAAACCTGGATATAAGAAGTCAATCTAGTTGGTATTGGTAGCAATTACTAGATACTACCTATGTAGAAAGTAGCAGGAACTGGTAAAAGTTACTGGATACTGATAGAACCTTACAGGTGCTGACAGAAGCTACTGGGGTACTGATAGAACCTACTAGTTACTGGCAAAAGCCTCTGTACACTAATAGAACCAAGGAGGTACTGACAAAAGTTACTAGGTACTGACAAAAGTTACTAGATACTGGTAGAAACTAGTAGATACTTAGAAGGTAGTAGGTATTGACAAAACCTATTAGGTGCTTATGGGTACTGGCAAAAGCTACTGGGTAGTGATAGAACCTATTAGGTATGACAGAAGTTACTAGGTACTGGTAGAAGATACTGGGTACTGTTAAGAGTTACTGGATACTGTTACAACTTACTAGGTGCTGGCTAAAGCTACTAGGGTACTGATAGAACCTGCAAGGCACTGACAAAAGCTACTGGGGACTGATAGAACCTACTATGTACTAACAGAAACTGCTTGATAGTGGTAGAAGTTACTGGGTATTGTTAAGCTACTGTGCACTGATAAGTTACTTGGTAGAAGCCACTGAGAACTGTTAGAAGTTACATGGTACGGGTAAGCTACTGGCGACGTTACGAGGTTGGTAGAAGCATAAAGAACTGAGTAGAGGGTAACCTAGAGGAAAGCCAAGTTGTTTAAAAATAAATGTATACCACAAAAGCTGTTGACCTTTCATGATAATATTGGACTGATATCAGTAATCTAGAAAGTTTCAGACGCTGTCCGTGCACGACATTCGTCACTAACTGTTTTCAATCCCCACATAAGAGAAAATATTAAAAATCAGGGCCCTGTTCAATTTTGATTGGCTAAGCACTAAAATCAATCTAATATTATCCAATCAAATTACTAAAATTTGGATTTTTTCTTAGTTAAAATTTCGTGAAACAGGCCCCTGATCTCTGAACACCAGCAACAGTATAATAGTAATGTATCAAAACACTTTCGTGGGTGTATGGACGGTCTGAAATGAGAGATGTTGACAGAGTATTTTCTATCCTTTGTATAAAATAAATCTATCTATAATAAATAGGTAATCGTGTCATAATCACCGATAAATACATCATAAGATGCTAATTGCAATTGTATCAAGTATAATAGATGTTAAAGAGACAGTATAATTAAAGAGACATTAAGTGATGTGACAGGTACAAATTACAGGTGTTTAATATACATCCTTTATATATTAGTAGACATTAACCGACTGTCAGACTTACGTGCTATTATACCCGTACCTTGACTACACCAGATTATCATCTCTAATATGTTTTATCTTCTATTAAATTGTACTTATTTATGATGCTTTCATCAAAATATTAACCAAGATAGGTCAAGATAGATATAACTTAGATATAAGACTTTTAAATGGTATAAAAGTTCAAGATTTTCAACTGTTTCAATAGAATTCAGAAATTTAAACTTGTTCAATAGAATTCGAGAATATAACTGGTTCAGTAGCATTTAAGAATCTAAACTGTTTCAGTAGCATTCAAGATTTTAAACTGTTTCAATGGCATTCGAGATTTAAAGCCGATTGGATAAACTTCTCAAATATTAAGGAGACAGAAAGTATCTTAAAGTTTTGTATACTTGTGTATCACAGTGGAGTCCATCAATGACATTCTATACGATCAGTTCACCTTTATATTGAGAACTATGCTATTCGTATAATAATGTTATTGATACATTGTCCTTTAAGAGAGATAGCGAGAGGGGGAGGGGAGAAAGCGAGAGACAGAGAAAGATGACCCCTCTCCTGCCACTTAACTCAATGACAGACCATATGATTCGGCTATACGACTTTATTTTGGATACTCGTCTTTTCAAAATGACATATTTGATACTATATGAGATAAAGCAATACATCTCTACATTATAATGGCGATAATGTATATATAAATATCTCTTATTTGTTTACCTGAGGAGAGATTTATATCTTTATCCCTTGTCTTTGTTTTGACAGGTAGCATCATGTCAGTGGTCTGTCACCAGATTGACAGCGTAGTAATATCTTGAATGATGATAGGTATAAAACAAGGTTTTAATTTCAATTAAAGGTGAGTGACAATGTCGAAGTAAATAAGTATAGTAGTTAATTGTAACTAACTGGTATGTCGGTCGTCACTACATTATAATTGTGATAGTAATGACTAGACGGGTCCGGGTACTCCCTCCCATCTTCCAGCACTTATATAATAAATTAGAGTGTATATTATTTATAATTACAATCTCATAAAAAGTATAGTAGTTAATTGTAACTAACTGGTATGTCGGTCGTCACTACATTATAATTGTGATAATAATGACTAGACGGGCCCGGGTACTCCCTCCCATCTTCCAGCAATTCACAGCTTTTATTTAGCAAATTAGAGTGTATATTGTTTATGAGCGGCTATTAATGAAAATACGATAATGGCGATTTAGAGAAACAGTTATATACATGTGGTTACAGGGATTGCGTAGTCAAGCGGATTCTCGTGTGCGATGGGTTCGATTCCCAGTGTGGCCCGACAAATCTCGGGATTTTTCAGACCCAGGTCCGCCTTGTCAGGGGCGAAAAACTTAGACCCACCCGTGTACACGTTGGTCTGCACCTAAAAGAAGCCTTAGCAGTTGAAAATCGACGAAGGGTAAATGTAAACGCAGTTGTCTCAGCAACATTTTTTTCCGTAGCATAAAAACACATTAGTAAGTCGGCTTTCGCTTAAACCGACCTTATGTAATAAATAAATCTGCCTATTGTGGATCTTTCTTTGGACCTTAAATTATTAATTAGACCTTTATTAACATGACAATACCATAATCAACTCTCGATGGCATCGGATTACTCAGATTTTAAGTAGATTAGAATGGTTTGGTCACTTAATGATTTAATTTAAAAATGGAGATCCGAGGCTAAGACTCGAATGACCCATACGGTGGTTACCATCAAAGCACATATCTTGTCAAGACTACAACCATTGATAACTTCGCTCAGAATAAAGTAATTTGAATTAAATTTTCAATATATTCATTTTGCATGATCTATTTTTGACAATTTATAGGGAGAACAACCAGCTCTTTAACAAAATCTTACATAATGTCCCTTTAAGTTTTCAAAACTTATAGAGTGTGCCCATCAATAATCGAAATACCCGCTAACCCCCTGCACCCCCCCCCCCCAAAAAAAAAAAATATATAGAACAGGTGTATAAATTACCTAATCACGCACGGTGGTATATCTGGTATTTTCTATTAATTTAAACAAGTTTTGACCAATCTATCGTGTCATCTAATCTTTATTTTTTATATTCCAATATCAACATGTGCTTTTTCTAAATAAAATAATCTTAAAATCTTAGTGTCACATCACTGTCATGTGACTGTCATCGATATTAGAGCTCATCTACATCATTGTCACCAAGGGAGACTGACAGTTGACACATTGATTAGATTATCCAGTTGTCCGCTCATTGATATGTATCTAAAGAGACTGGAGTGGTCGAGATGTATTGACAACTAGAAAACGCTATTGAGCGTAAATAAACAACAATAAAAATTCTTGCTCCCCTAATCCATAATGTTGTTTAACTTCTTTCATTTTATTCTTCTATCCCTTTTATTCGTTGTTTATGACCATCTGTGTTTCCAATAACATCTGCTCACTTCTGCTCCATTTCACCATTTTGACATCAGACTTACGCAATATTTATTTAAAATGGCGGACAAACAGGTAACTTTACAAGACCCCGTGTAGTAATGAAGGAGATCTCAAGTGAAAGGACTTTAATGTCTTAATAGTTATATTTTATTTTGACACTCGTCTAAACAAGTCTAATAAAGTTGCGAGTTAATTCAGGCTGATTGAATCGATCTTGAACCATATTGTGTGATTTGTTGTGAACACTATAGACCCACTGTCACTTTCTAACCCACGCTTATTTAAAAATAGTTATACAATTACTTGAAAAACAGAGAGTGAGATTAATGCTACTTTGTCTCTGAGTTATGGTGCTCGTTTAACCTTGATTTAATCTTGAGTACTAAAGGTTTGAAATAAAAGGATGGGAAGGGGTGGTAAAAAGTAATTTTTTTTTTTTTGTATTGATTGCTTTACACCAATCTTGTAGTCAAAATAATCCAAATAGTAGACCTATGTTTTATTTTAAAGATTAGTTATATATTTTCTTATCATGTTTAATATATAAACACGTATTTCATTCCCTGGATCTCCAGTGTATAATTAAATATATACAACAGAACAAAAACAAAGTTCAGTTTGAAATTATCATTTAATACAAAAGAGCAATGAAATTTCCCAAAATAGGAAGTGTTATCAGGTGTCTTAAAAAGATTTGGCATAACCCCTCCCCCTCCTCCTGCCCCCCCCCCCCCCTGCACAAAATAGTGTGTTGAGTGGAATTGTTTGTTGTTGATTTGTTTGGGTTGTATATGTTTTGTTTTTTGGTGGCGGAGGGGGGGGTATTTGTTTTAAGTTTGTGATTATTTTTTAGGATCCCTGGGAATATGGCTTGACCCGAGCTACCATACAGTATTTAATTAACCAAAAGCGGGACTAGGACGTTTTATCAAAGCCTGGTTAAAAACAATTATTGGGAAAAGAAATGTTAACCTTGTGAAATTCCGGTGTTCAAGTTAATTAACATGTGACCAATAGATGAAACATTTCTCAAAATACATATTTAATTTCTTCCGAGTTCAGTTTGAAATTATCATTTAATACAAAAGAGCAAAATAGGAAGTGTTATCAGGTGTCTTAAAAAGATTTGGCATAACCCCTCCCCCCCCCCCCCCGCACAAGGTTAGCGAGAAATAATGTGTTGAGTGGAATTGTTTGTTGTTGATTTGTTTGGGTTGTATATGTTTTGTTTTTTGGTGGCGGGGGGGGGGGGGGGGTATTTGTTTTAAGTTTGTGATTATTTTTAAGGTTCCCTGGGAATATGGCTTGACCCGAGCTACCATATAGTATTTAATTAACCAAAAGCGGGACTAGGACGTTTTATCAAAGCCTGGTTAAAAACAATTATTGGGAAAAGAAATGTTAACCTTGTGAAATTCCGGTGTTCAAGTTAATTAACATGTGACCAATAGGTGAAACATTTCTCAAAATACATATTTAATTTCTTCCGAGTTCACTTCTCTTACACTATGTAATTAATTTCCGTTGAAAATACTCTAGACTGAAACTTTTGCCTGTAAACTAAAACATAATACGAAAACACTTCTAAGGACACCGACAGTTTTTCAAAACTACAATCAACAATAGACGTAATTTAAAACTATCTTAACCACTACTCAAAAACTTGGTGATTCGGAATACATCGTAAAAAGTTGTACCAAGATGAATAATCTATTCAAAAGAATAACCTGATAACACTAGAGTATTATTGACCCCTAGTTCAGACTATCTTGACCCACCATTCAAAACTACCGAAGGGTTCGAGTGCATGGGATCTGGTCATTTCATGGCTCAGTATTCAACCAAGGTGTGATTTTAAAGTTCAAATTTACAATTGTTAAAATTCAAGATAATCACACATAGAGTCTATAGTTGTAATTTAAATATGATTACCATTCATAGCTGTTGAGCGCATACATGGTTATTGAATGGAATGGGAGTTTTCGTGGTTTACAAATCTTTAGATTATACATCTGTACATTTGCTCTATTTAAAACCTATAATCACCCGCACCCTCTTTGTCAAGAATGGATCTACACGTATATATATCTATCATTATAGATGGCTTGATTTTGTCCTATGCTCTTACAGGATTTTGCATTCTGACAATTCTACGTGTCGATTTGATTTGAATGCACTGGGACCAATATTCTGGCGATTATTATTTATAAAGAATAGATAATGAATTATTACCAGGTAGCGTCAGGTTTTCAATAAATATCCATGATATTCCATTTACCGTGATGGTGATTATTATATCTCTGTTGGTATTATAATCTAACTATCATAATGGGCGGATACTTATATAACATTAATCAACCGTAGACTAGAATTGAGGGGGGAATAGTTCAGCTTAAACACCAGGAAAGTTCATCTTATATAAACCAGGAATAGTTCACCTGATCATACACCAGAGCACTTTTAAAGGTATTTAAAGTGAACCTGCTAGGTAGGGTATGTTCGGTGCTCTGTCCACGGACATGAATTTTTTAAAAAACCAAATCAGACGCGAAAAAAATGCCCGAGCATGCACAAGAGCACAGGTGGTTTGTTTTATACATGCTCCCATTTTTATCTGATCAGTTCTAAAAACTCTTCCGTCCCAGGTTACAGTGTGGCATTATTGAGATTTTAATGTAGAACTGCCCGGCTAGCTCGGCATTCTAATCAAAACATATTAAAATAGTCATACCGTTTAATATATCAGTGACTTGAAAATATTTTCTCATTTGGAAGGTGCGCATAGTTAACATTGTTGCGTGTTTGTGGACTGTTGGTAATTTAAAACCCGACCGTAAACCTAAAGTACAGCTGACATTGGATTATGAAAACAAAGAATGCCTAAAATGTCCATATATCAACACCTAATACTGATGTTACTTAGTTTTCAACAGCTGTCAATCGATTACTGACCACACACTGACCACATAGCGACCACAAGCTGATCATTAACCGATGTAATATGAAATCTATACTTGTGGTCTGAAACCACTGGTGCTTAAAGTGCCACATTGCATGGTGCTAATGTATTTTAAAGCACCATGGACATATGTAGAATCATCAGGCATGTGGTTGATTGATAGAAATAAAAATAAACATACAGAAGTTCGAGTTAGTTTATTTAAAATACGTCTTACTGTGTTTTCATACTAAACGCAAATTTTGCACCAAGAGTTTAAAAATTGTCCACGGTCAAGAAGGCTTATCGTGGAGTATAATTCGAGTTATCGGAAATGGACATGTTTTCTTTGTAATTTCTCTAAAATTAACGGAAACGATGAAGGTGGTATAGCTGTAATATACAACCAATTCAAGAGATCTGATTTAATATCGTATTGATGTGTTTAATAAAGGCAGAAGATTTCGATTTTTGAAAAAGGTGGGTCCTATTAAAAATCTTCTAACCCCGAAAAGATACACTGTTTCGAGAGTCCAGAATAAAGGGATAACTGTAGTATTTGGAGAATTCGTAAGAAGGATAAATAGAGATATAGATATTATAGAGAATTGGTAAATGAACTGATGAGGTTAACATTGTAAACAGTGTTAATCCCGGAAGATGTTCCTATTGTAGTGAAGGTGGCAGGAGGTGGGGGGGGGGGCATTTCTCCGCCCTATCTCTGTGTTTCCGCGCCTGAACAACGTACACTTGTTGACATAAAATGTATCTGTGTACGTTGTCTTTATCTGGTCAAAGAGAGGTTACATCTTACCCACACACGATCTGTATACAGAATGTAAACATGGCCGAATTCTAATTAATATAACGTAATTAGTAGAGATAAATGGTGCGAGGAAGAATTATCATATTACCATCAATGTGAGCAATATAAGCCTGGTTTATCTCACATTTAAAGAACCTTAAGGAGGAACGATTATATAATACGATCATCTAAAATAAATAAAAGGCCACGTGTCGGAGCTATCCATGCTTTGTGGTCAGATGAGAGGCTATTTTGATTGACCAGAGACAAAGAGTAAGTGCTCTAGTGCCACGTGCTGGAGCAGAACTAAGAAAAGCTTCTTATCAAAATGTAAACTCAATACTTTGATGGAGAGAGAAACTTAAATAAGCTTATAATAACATGATCACCTTTTGTTCTGTAACATGGTGATGGTAAACGTGTTTAGTTGTTCGGGATTAATCTCAGAAAATCTTATAATAAGAGGCTCTAGAGGAGATACAATCGTTCAAGCTTCTCTTTCTTATATTGGTATTATTCAACTTTGTATGTCATCGTACACTGAAGTGTACTAACAGATGTACAGGAACCATGACGTTTAAAGAGACGGCTAATGCGTTTGACAAAGCGAAGGTTGTCCCATGTTGCCAAGACAAGCAGGTACCAGGGGTCTGTTTCACGAAATTTTGACTAAGATAAAAATCCAAATTTCTGTAATTTGCTTGGATAATATTAGATTGATTTTAGTGCTTGGCCAATCAAAATTGATGAATCTACTAAAATTTGGATTTTATCTTTAGTTAAGATTTCGAGAAACAGGGTCCAGGCTGGTTTCTGAAATAGAATAACACCTCTGGTTTTATCGGTCTCATATCCCCTATAGCTTATGTATATTTCAGTAATTAAAACAGATAGTTGTTCGAAGAATGAGACAGTTAGAATAAAGGCATCCTTATTAATATTGTATATTTTATGAAATATCACAGCCCTGACAAAACTTCAACACATATAATGTACGACACATATATTATCACAATAAACAATATAAACTCATTTCAATTTTATTTCAATTACTACATCGTTACCAAACCGGTAACTAAACGAAGTTAATAATAGTAAAAACAACTGTCAAACGGAAGCAAGATGTGTGACGTTAATACACGAAAGTCGTTTTTTTAATTTGAGTCGAGTTTTTTGTTGGGTTTTTTTTTATATTGGAAAAGATTTTTTTTAAAGCATTATAAATTTTTTAATGGCAAAGTGCTTTAGACATATTGATTATGTTAACATATGTTAAATTTAACTGCAAACGATTAAAAATGAAACTGGTGGGCGGTCCCTGTGTTCTATTGTAATATGGTTGATATGTATAATTTAACGTCATTTAGACCAACTGTCCTGAATTGTTTTTTTTTAATAATTTCTTCCTTTTTTATTTTTTTTTGCACAAAAAGACATGAAAACTGAAGAATTGTTTCATTCACTGTAGAAATTCATCGGATTAGTTCGATTTAATAACGACTGCTATTATTCTTAAGCCTTTCAGCTCGGATGATTTTGGTCAGTGAAATTTTTTTCTTGGTATGGAGTCTTTTTTTTTTTTAGCCTTTGTCTTTGTTCGTCTTTTTTCGCTTTTGTTCGTTTTCTTTTCTGGTTATCATTTTAGCTTATGATTGAAAATCCATATTATTTATTGAGAGATGTAAATAGTATTGTTTACGTCCAGATGTTCTTGGCTTTAGTCGAGAACATCAAACGGTAGTTTATTTTTTTTTTCAATGGTCATCCAGTACAGCGTTTTGTTCCACAAATCATTTATATTGGATGCATTCAAAGTAGATTTTCTCATATTTTTTTTATATTATGGAAATGGAAATATAGCCATTCAATCTTTTTTAATGACCTATGATCATTCATATTTATTATTCAGTAATTTAGTAAATGGATATTGAATTTGTTTAAAAAAATATAATTAATTAATAACGATCTTAAGAGATCGACCATGTGCGCATTAATCAATGAACACAATGTTTTATATTTTATGGAAATATACAGCTATTTATTTCATTTTAATTAACCGTAAAAGAGGATATCTGGGTATACAGCAGACTAAACTATTATATTTTTTATGACATACTCTCCTCGTTTGATTTAGCACTAAAGTAAAATCACGAACTACCGACTTAAGTCAAAAAGTCACTGGTATATAGCTTGGATCTTTTGGTCGCGTGTATTAATAAAATGTCACAGATTAAGTTCTTTGTGATCAAGGGTCATAACTATCGGAAATTGTTAAAAATCAATAGGCTTCGTCGTCCCAGGACCATAAACACTGTGTAGGAATTTAAAGTCAATCGGTTATTAACTGTCTGTAGAGCTTCCACAAGATTTTTCTAGGTGATCAAGGTCATAACTCTAGCAGTAATTATCGGAAAATGTTGAAATTCCATAGGCATCTGCATATCATGACCTTAAACACTGTGTATGAATTTGAAGTCATTCGGATATTAGTTTGGACAACGGAAGGATGGACGGACCGGGCTGACGGACAGGGGTCACGACAATATATGACTAAATTTCAATGTGGGCTTATTAAACTGTTTTAAGCAAAGCCGTTTACAAAGACATATGCAAAACTATGAGTTGAGTGAACTGGCCATCCCAGTTACCAGTGGTATCAGGTGATCATAATAGAGTATGAATAGATTAGCTCCTAACCAGAAACGGTCAGTGTCCAAAGAGACAATAATATGTCTCAACTTAGTTTATGAAAGTATACACAATCTGAAATGAAATCAGGTGTAACGTCTACGGTTACCGGGCTAATGAAGGTCGTCATACGCCATGCACTGTGCTATAGTGGAATGTTTGCCCGGGTACGGATGTATTCGCCTACTCATGATTGTATTACAGGGTTCTTTGACGTGCATGTCAACTTATATACAGGATCGAAAGATGTTCCTTGTCAGGTCCCCCTTCCTGTACTACTGATAAGGGGAAATCCGGTAGACAAATCCAGAGAAATTTTCTTGGCAAACACAGGGGTCAAAGCCGGGACCCGGGACTTCCTATATATTTAGCGCGTTACTTAGTGGGCCCCTTTACATTTAGTCGTCTGTTGTAAAAAGCTGAGTAGATACCTACCCATACTTTAAATATGACCGTATCGTGAGTGTAACATTACGAACGTTTCGTAGAGGTCACATAATTAGAGAGTATAAGATATTTCTTAAACCCAACGATTTTCTCACGTTGACAATGGACCACAGACCAGGGAATCAGGAGCCCATGTCCTCCCTCAAAAACATAAAATAATAACTTTACGGGTTTCATGGGGCCCGGTCGCTTTTTATCTTCGACGAGTGTAAGAGTGTCTACTCCAAACATTTATACAACCAACCTTAATTAAAACTCTATAATAATAACATTTAGGTTGTAGTTAAATTGTTCCCTTAGACTCATGGTGAGTGGTCCTTAATCTCTTTTATATAAACCTACAGAACCATGCTTTTCATTCTATAAATTATATACCGCATGAAGATATTCTAGAAACTTGAAAGGATTTCGTACAAAGCGTAGTTCTAGTACCACAACAAACAAATATTGTACCTAAACAATACATAACTGACCACGCTATGGGTCAGCTTCACTCAGACCAGTACACAAGACTGACCTCTGCTCCTCACCCGAGAGATTAAACAATGATATTTGTAGACATGACCGAATGACCTAGACTGTTGTTTAAAATGGTCAGGTCAGTGGTGCATTCCTTTGACCAGTATCCAGTGCTGTCACCAGGTACAAGACGATACTTGTTACCGCGCTTTCGTTCTACCTGGCCTCTACTATGGGGGATAAAAGGCGCCGAAATATGTCATGTAACCCCAGATAGCTATAGAGGGCATATCGTTATGACAAGATTAATTTCAAAATCAGTTGGATCACAGATATCTGCTTGGATGACCCTTGCGTAGACCCAGACTTCATTTTTAGTATAATTAAAATGAATATTAGAGTGCATTATATTGCCATAATGTCGTCAAATGGAATTACAATTACACGTCTGGCCACCACAGTAACTGTGATCACTCGACTTTATCTGTGAAATTAAAAACTTGGTCAATTTTTCTTTGAGAGACCAATTTCTTGGATTGTTTGATATTTGATAGCAGTACTATTCATCTAAGGCCCACATATTTAAACTATGTCTCCTCTTTTCACAACTCTGCGAATATTTATATAAATGTCAAATTATTTGAAAGACTGGTGCAGCTACGTGGGTAAGATATAAAATCGCTTTATATAATTAAATGGTATTATCACTCCCTAAACTCCTAAAGACATTAAATGTAATTAATTTTATACAAATATATTATCACTTTCAAAATACACCTACTGATAATGGCAGTGGCCATATACAGAGGCGGATCTACGCCCCCTCCCCCTTAATTTTCGACAGTGCCCTTTTTTACTGCTGGAAACCCGTTGTAGGGATCCCAAATGACTCAAACCATCGACTCAAACACACCAGTCTGGTCTATTTAATGCTTCCACTTTCAAACGAATTCTTGTTGTTTAGCTGACGGTGTCCTAATCCTATAGAGTGACAAGCCTACAGACATATATCAATGATAGCATCTTGTGGAATCGGCGGCGTATACATTCATGCCCATCACCGACGCTCATGAGTGCAACTTGATGTAGCATTGTTTCATGTGTGGACAGTACACAGTACAAGTTACAAGGCTTAATATAGTGAAGTGGCTAGGGAATAGAGTCGTCTTTTTTCCCATCATGTACCAACTTTATATATTCCGTATTTAAGGAGTGAAATATACCATTTTAACAATAACTCGCTCGCCTTGACAATTTTCGAGGCGTATGTCCAACTGGCTTTTTTGCTCGATTTTAAGGCTCTTTTTCAACGATTTCCGAGCGTTAACTTAGACGAAAATATCAGCCAAATAGCTCTTGGAATGGCTACAGATGCAAGGAAATGACGGATAATTCCCTCCCCCCCCCCCCCGCCTCTCAGCGACGTGCCCCGTTTCCGCGGTCAGTGCACACATTTTGCGCTCTACCCCCCCTTTTCAAAATTCCTACATCCGCCCCTAATATACCACCCTCCAAAATACCAAGCTCGTTCTTGCTGCTTCTATACAAGCGTAACTTGCTACGTTTGGGTTTGGTACCAAGTACTTTTTAATTATAGTGATTTTACCTTATTAAAAGCTAATTTTGCAAATTACGTTAAATATCTAATCAATTTTGATGTGTTTAGCTACATTGATTTAAAGCCACGCCCAACATCCTTGTGCGTTTCTAGTGAAAACAGACATTATGAAACGCACCCATGGTTAAATTGTATACTTTAGATAACCTAAAAGTTATCCAGAACAAATTCGATGCGTGTATATTTCAAATAAAATCAAAGGAACAAACTTGAAAAACTGCTATTTTATCAGGTGTTTGATTTGGGACTCTCAACCATGTAATGTGACGGACGTTGACTACAACATGGGTTACGCGTGTTGCACGAAGCACAAATTATAAACTCAATCTTTTGTTAAATTGGTCTTTTATGTGACGGAAAGCGAACAGACAAAATAAGGGAAGGAAATAATTAACAATTCCTTCTAGGGAATTCCAGTAGAAATGTTGCCACCCATTTGCAGGTGTGCACCACTAGTGGACCTATTTCATAAGGCCAACTTCAAGTTTGGTCAAAGGTCACGAAATGTAAACAGGGCTAGAGCTAATCCAAACCCTAACCTACAACCTCGTCAACAATCACGTGCCCTAACCTTAATTACATCTCAGCGACCTAGACGAAAATGTAGTAGTTAGTTGTATTTTACGTCCGCTTCCACCGAGGTGATATCGCAGACGAAAATTGAGTTGGCCTCAAGAAATAGACCTCACCTGCTAGTGGTACGCGTCTGGTGGAGAAGGGGAAATAACTCCAGCTTCAATTTCTAGCGATGGACACAGACTACCAAAGTATTGACTCCAGTGTCGCCCCTTTGACACGTGGAAATGTCTTGTCCAAAGTATGTTTGAGGTTGACTATGGAAATTTGAAAGTCACAAATTCAAAGTAGAATTTCTGAAGAAATACAATTATTTTGTGATCAGTGACCTTGGTTCCGATTGATTACTTGATTTTTAGAACAATAACAAACCCTTATTGTACTAGTTCACAATAATTCCCAACATGCCATTTAAACATACATATGCAAGAGCACACTGATCAGCAATCAATATTCGCCAGGCAGCTACAATCACTGATAAGGATCACATCAATGCGACTTAATGAGTCTCAAATATTAACTTTTTTCTACCGACAAATTAAATTCTGAAACATTTTTTTTATGTATTAGAAAAATAAATAAAGACATTTGACGTACTTGTAGGTAAAATTATTTCCTATTTAGTGTAAATGGGTATTAAAATGAGTAAAAGGCAGCATTCTGCCCGAAGCAGTAACGTCTTATGTAAAAAATGCATGCGCCATTGAGCCAATGATTGACGCCGTGTGCTGTGACACCACATGTTGAATGCAGTCATCTTTTACAGAGATATTAGAAGACTTTCGTAATCCTCTGTGAAACAGATTGATGCAAGAGCTAAATCTGCCAATTGCAGGTCTTTCTTTAGGCCTGAAATGTTATCTAAATATTAATTAGACATTAATTAACTTATCCAGACCATAATCAACTCTCGATGGCATCACTAGCCTGCGAGATTTACTGGATTATAATCCCATTTGCTGCTTGACTTCTATTCGTAGTTTAATCATGGAATGAATGATTGAGACTATGTTTTTTATCATACAGACTTTAGTAATGATGATCGAGGCTAGGCCGAAATTTCAATCGTTTAATTCTCTGTTCATAGTGGATCAATTTGACTGAAATTTTCAGCAACTTGCCTTTACATTATCTAGTTTTTAACTATTATAGTGAGAACTGCCAGCTCTTTATCTTATCTCCCATAATGTATCTTTAAAGATTAATTCCCAACATGTTTATCCTATAAATTCTGTAAAAAATATCTTGTTTTTCACTAAGAAAACATAAATGATAATAATTTATTACAAAAATATAACTGCTTTATGTACAATTGTTATTCTATCCAATTTAAAATAAAACTAACATTTCTCTGAAGAACATCGAAAAATTATGATGCAATCAACTGAATAATATTATCTGGAGGAAAATGAGGACGATTATGATTGTCATACATGTATATTCAAAAGATATCATGACATTTTTAAATAGCAGCACACTACTTAAGGTTGCATCAGTCACTTGGTGTATGTGGTGCAGTCATTAGAAGTAATTTACTTCCGGAAAAAAATAAGTCCTTGAAGGTTCAAGTATTAATCATTCCTCAATCTATGTCAGCTGGTGCACTACTTCTCACCACTCTCTTTCCTAATACTGGTTGCACTAATAAGCGTTTATCACATATAGGTTGCCTATTTTCATGTTTCCTGATCTTCTGAAATAAAAATATTAAATACATATAACATAAACTTTCTGATTATATTATTTTTAAAGCATCAACTTTTATAGCATTACATTTATACCATCAGGTGTACTATTTAGTGATTACACCATATGAATATGCAACAACATTTTAAATATTAGAAGCTATTGTTCAAGAACTATACATGTTCCTCATTCAGATAGATACTGTAGCTAATTCATGAGTTTAGTTTTACCTGTGTTCTTGGGAATGTTTTTCTTCTTTAAAAATGGTTCATGTAATACATCATAGAGTCTTTTAGCCTATAAATTATAAAATAAATGTTATTAAATACTGTCATTTTCATTTTCCTTTTATTGTGTGGTAACAATTTATATGTTCTTGATAAAAGTAGGTTTTCTTCATTGACTCCAGAATTCTGGGTGGGGGTCAGGTAGGGGAGAGAGAAGAGAGGGGAGAGAGAGAGAGAGGGGGGCTTTAAGGTACACTCGACACAAACTAGGTCATTTCGGGACTAACATATGGTTCAATTTTTTTTCAATAATTCACTTGTGTGCAGGGGTCTTTAGCAGTGGGAGGAAACTGGAAGACCCAGAGAAAACCCACGACCCTACTCCTTGTCACGTACAACCGGAGAATCGAAACCCCACCAGTTGACTCAATCACAGACCTTATGATACAGCATGCACATGCTAACCATTTGGCCATCCAACCCCCCATCAAGAAGTAGATCTAAACAAGTCTGATGAAAACGAGTGAACATCCAATTTGCAATTAAATAAGTTAGTAAATATTTTTTTTTTAAATCAATACCTTCTGTGGACCAAACCCTGGACATAATCCTAAATCTTCTTTATCAGCTTTCATTATATTCTCTACAGACTGAAAGAAAACATGAATAACTTAAATCGTTACTTTGAATCAAACAATAACATAGATCACAATCCATTTAGTTGGTTACTTTTCAAATTCAAGACCTACATACTGTAGGCAATTTACAGAACCTCAATGACGATGAAAAGAAATGGGAGTTAAATGTCTTAACTTTTTCATATCGTCTGATCTAATAAAGACGAGCATGCGGCATGCAGTGTGCTATATGGGAAAGTTTGCTCTGATAACGTGGGGGTTGGATGGCCGATTGGTTACCATGCATGTTGGATCAGAGGATCTGCCATTTTTGGCGTGGTTTTCATTCCCGCTTGTACATGACAAAAAGTAGGGTCGCCTGTTCAAACTCGTGAGTTTTCTCTGCGTCCTCCGGTTTCCTGCCACTGCTAAAGACCCCTACGTGCACGCGAATTATTGAAATATAACTGAAACCATATGCCAGTCCTGAGATGACCTAGTTTGTGTCGAGAGGAGATTAAACCCAATTTCTCTCTGCTCTGATAACAACCCTACAGATTACTCTTATTTCAATTTCAAACTTTTTAATGTGCTGCCAAGTACACTGAAGTGACTGGACCTGCTTTTTCCATACCAGAAATAGGCACTGTTCACCGCTATGCCTTCCGTCAAGCAACATTGACAAGGAACTTTCTAGCGAACACAGAATCTAACATGGGATTTCTTGATTAGTGAGCAATCACCATACTCACTGAGTCAACATGGCTCCCAAACTGTTTTTTTTTTTTTTAATGGGGTTTTAACATCCTACTGTTTTGCTCCGAACTGGGCTAATGAAGACGGACATACGCCATACACCATACACTGTGCTATGAGGCAAATTTTGCCCGGATAGCGGCACTACGGCTTACTCTTATATCAAATTCCAACAGTCAAGGGATCTTTTACGTGCACGCCAATGTGTACACAGGACCTCGGTTTTTCGTCCCATCACTGACAATGGGGAACCACGCAAGAAAATCTGGATGAACTTTCTCGGCAAATGCAGAAATCGAACACCCGACCTCTAGGCTAGCGAGCCAGTGTCTTCCTCACTTCGCCACTGTGACCGCCCTCCCAAACTGTAATGGCTAACTTACCTTAAAAGATGATATAAGAGTTGTACAATCTGTTTTATTTACTGATTTAACCATAGTAAAACAATCTGATAACTACAAAAACAAATAATTTTATTAAAAATTTACAATCAGATTTAGTTACGAAAATAGATTCACACTGAAATTGTTTTGTATTCAAATGGCAGATAGGACTTTAAGAAGCTAGAATAAGTACTGACTAAAGAGTGGGTGTTGATAAAAAAAATTATACCACATTGTAATTATATCAAAATAGTTTACTTCCTTTGAGTGGACTATCTCACCCTATCAAGATAGCGGTGACTATCTTGATAGAAATAATATTGTTTTACCTTTGTCATAAAATTACTATCTGTTTTTTCCATAATGGCATCTGGTGGTTTATTTTCATAAACTTTATAGGTTTCTAAATATCTTCCTGCTTCTTCAGCCCTGTTTACAATTTGAAAAGTTATATAAACACATGTTAAGCAATATCTTTTTCTCATTGCTTAAACTGACTGATGTCTGTGTACAGATGTTTTAAATAATACCCCAGTTTAATAAATGATTTATCTCCCTTGAATAAGTGACAATAGAATATAGTTGATGCTCAATTGTCATGCCGGAAAGTTCCAAACTGACAGAATGTTAACCCAGTTACGTGGAATTCCTTCTTGTCACAGTTCTCTCAGTCCCGACAACTGAGGAGGTGTAAGTAGAATTATGACATAATCAAACAACAAACACAACAGCTGTCATGGTTGGTTGAGATATACATACATGGTCTCAATTCTGTATCAGTCAATTGCAATTTGATCAATTCGGAGCATTCCAGAGTATGTTTAGTAAATCATATTTTATGTGTCAAAAATACTTTAAGTAGTCTCCATAAATACTGGTGACTTTTTAAAAGCACTGCCCGGCTGACTTTTGACAATGCAATGAAATTATGGCCAAATCTTTCATAATTATATCATAATCCTTTAGTAGCATTTAGTGATTGGAACATCAATTAGAAAGTATACAAATAACTTACGTAAAAGCTAACATCAATGTACAATCTGCTAATATACATATCTTTGATAAACCTTTCAGTAAATGATGTGGATCTGCCTAGAATAACATAATATTTAAAACAATAGTATTCAACTTTAATCATTAATAACAGATACACTGAGAACCAATTATAGATGAATAATTAAGCAGATTCTTTAACAACCATTTATATGTATTATCTGGTAGTCTATATTTATGTATATGACAAACAATCAATGATTACTTACTAAATCTACTTGAACTAATAACACCCGTAAATCAAAACTTCTACCTAATGACTTTAATCTATCATGTATATAATTAGGATGTAACTGATGGTATCGTAGACTACAAAAGAAAATTTAAAAACTGTATTATTTTATTATAAGTTACACACTTTTTATAACCATGATCTGCATTACTTGAACTCAATGACAAAATGGTGTAGCAATTGTAGTTTATAAGCAGACCAAATACATTGATAACATCAGAAGCATTTTGAAAATCATCTGCATAACCACAAACCTCATTTCTAACACTTCTGAAGCCCATCCAACAGCATTTATGACAATAAATGTTAATTCTAATTGATAAATGTAAGGACTGATTGCTGGATTTTTTAGGATTACAGGTTTTTAAACTTTATCATTTATTTTACTTAACTTACAGACCAACAAAGTGCAGATGGTATCACCATCTATGTTTTACCGTTTTTAGTGTCTAGATTACAATCCAAGAACACTTTTCAGTCTTTATTTGTTAAAATTAAATAAGAAAAATGCTAAATGGTTTTTGCCATGTAGCATTTGTAATGTCCAGATCTAATTATTTTATTGAAAACAGAAACAAGTCATCAAAAATAAAAATTTACCTGAGAAACAAAGCACAAGTTGCTTGTCCCATGACATAATCTGGAATAATATTACCATATTCCCATGGTATATTCCTAATATGTTTCAAGATTGGATTGCCTCTCTGTAAATATGTTCAAATGAAAACAATTCAGTTAGATACATGTATCTTATGTTTACAACCCCAATAAAGACAGAAATTCATACAAGTTCATTTCAGTGCTGAATATTTTTTAGAAAAATAGTTTAACAAATAAAAAACAGATCTTGATTTTATAATAATACATGTTTTACCTGTCTTGGATTAACAATGACAGAGTTGGTAGTACCTAATTTAGCTAATGTTGGAAAATTTCTGAAAAAATAACAAACTTGGTGGTTAATAATATAAAAATGCATTACGATGTTTCACACAGCCCAAGTCTTTAAGAACATACATGCAAATGCTTTCCAGATTACTGGGCCAATATCTAGAAGCTGAAAATATCTACCCACATTTATGGTTTTAATAATAGTGGAAAGCTATATAATTCCACTTAGTTATTATATTATAAAATCACAATTAGTATTAAATCACTTACTCCACTGTTTCTTCTTTCTTTCCATTGTCAGTTTTAACTACACCTGATGAAGGTGTTGCTTTCTGGACAACTGTTTGTTGTACATTAGGAACGTGGCTGCTATTTTCAGGGACATTATCAGTAGACTTGGTACTGGTGATGCATGATGTGGACTCTCCCAGCTGATTATTCAAATCTTTAGTTTTTTTAGTTGATTGAAAGTTTTTAAATGTAGACTGGATGTTACTCTAAAATATTAATATCATGCATCATTAACAATCGCTTAATCCAGGAATTAATTCCCGCCATTGGTTTCATTTTTATAAATGTCACGTGACCATCAAAATACATTTATGGTACATCTTTGACACATCTATGTCTATGGTTACAGTACAGAGCAGATAACAGATTTGTGACTTCCCAATTTTCATTTGGCAGTAGTGTCAGCACAAAATCGTAGATATAACTTAAAGGAGATAAATCGCTAATATTTGGGATCTAGAAATTGACACAAATGGGTCGCAATGCATCCAATAATGTAATATGAATGTATATAAATTGATTTACATTCAATAGTTTCTATTTTTACTGTAATTTCTAATCAGTTACGTTCGGCGAAATACGTTAGAAGTCTCAATCGAATGGAAATCTCTAACGTCTGGTTATTCCAGCCTACGCCGATAGTATTTATTGCGCATGCTATCCAGATAAGAATATAGCATCACCGTTTGACATGACTTGTGGAATGTGCCTAGCCTCGTTTTTCGAGTCCCTTATTACCAATAGCGCTGAAACACAGTATGGTACACGATTCGTGTACCAATTGTAAAATGTTTATTTTGTCTTAAATATTGGATATGAGAAGGCTATCTTTTCCCGGTCAGATCACAACATCAATGTTGATTTAAACGGACAATTAATTCGTGTTTTCAATGTCGAAGATTTTGGATGATATTGAGTTAGAGACTTAGCTACTTTTAAACATACACAGTGTTATCATTTCTAAGGGGATGCTATGTACAATACAATACTACAAATAGTGACAATCAAGTGAAAAGAAGGCTGCCAGACTACAAGTACAACGCATGCACCAACTGAATAAGAAAATACTGCAACCATATTCATTCAATGAATCAATAATTGGCTGTGTTGAATCACACACCTCAATCAGTTATCTGGAATGACAGAACTATGACAGGATTGAATTCTGTGTCATTCAATTCAAACTGTCCGTTCCGGAATCACAATTAACAATTAACAATCACCCCCCCCCCACACACACACACACACACACACTCCCCTATAATTCATTCATAATAACAGACAGTATCATTATTATAATAACAACTGTACCGGTACCACCTGTAGGCCTATACTAACATAGCCATTTAACTATCATTTATATTTTGTTTTTATCCTTCGACACGATTGTATTCTTTTTTCTTTTTTTTATCTATAACACATTTTTTGAGCATTTCATTTTAGTAAAGGTATCTTTCAACCACTATCTAAGATGTGATATTATCCAATTGTATACCGATTTTCTTTCTGAATCATCAATTTCTTCTAAGGTTGGTATTGCGAATTTTTTGCTTCTGGGCGCAGCCATGACAGCAATGGGGGATAACTCACATATTTTCCGTTACAACATGGCAGCTGTTCTGAAATAAAGAAATAAATATTTGTTTAGAGCCTATTATTTGTTAACGTCGTACTACATGCATCAAGATGTATAAAGGATTAACAGGAATTTTCCTCGCTTTTTTGTGCCTTATTTACAACGGTAAAAAGTAGCAAAGAGTCCTAAAAAAAGTTCATAAAATAAAAATTTGATATTGTATCTGTAGCTATACAATCTAAAAGATTTATAAAATATAATAGTCTAATGAATGTAATCAGTTAGTCACAAACATTTTAAGGACCAGGCCCAGTCAATGCAATAAAGCGATAGTCGTATGTGATGAGGGGGCAGCGGTGATTCAGTGAGTAAGATGTTAAAATTGCCTCGCTAACCGGGAGGTCCTGTGTTCTATCCCAGTGTTGGCCGAGAAACTTTATCATGATTATCCGGCATGGCCCCCCCCCCTTGTCAGTGGCCATTGGTGTAGGATGGAAGGCCTAGAGCAAGGGACAATGTGTATAGTCATTCAGATGGGATGAAAAACCGAGGCCTGTGTAGACTAAACATTGGCATGCACGTAAAAGAATCCTTGATAATTGGAATTCTATATATGAGTATGCATGTCTTCATTAGCCCAATTGGTGCAGAAAAGTAGGACATTTAACCCCATTTCATTTCGTATGTTATGAATGAATGAAGTGGATATCAGTGTTTTGTTGTTTTGGTTGAATCAGCTCGCATGTCATGATGATTGATTTTTGCGAGACAGCACATACATGGATACATCTTAAATTAGATCATCTATTACTTTTCAAAATGAAATGAAATGGGGTTTAACGTCTTACTGTTCTGCTCCTATACTGGGCTAATGAAGACGGGCATACGCCATACAGTGTGCTGTGAGGGAAATTTTGCCCGGGCAGCGGCACTTATGCCTACTCTTATATTGAATTTCAACTGCCAAGGGATCTTTTACGTACATTCCAATGTATACACGGGACCTCGGTTTTCCATATCATCCGAAGGACTAGACAGCTGTCCTTGTCAGGCACTCCGTTCTACACCACTGACAAGGGGAAACCACATCGGAAAATCAGCATGAACTTTCTCGGCCAATGCAGGGATCGAACACCCGACCTCCAGGCTAGCGAGCCAGCGTCTTAACCACCTAGCCACCGTGGCTCCCCTATTATTTTTCAGCTTGTATCTTATATTACTATGAACATAGAGAGGACATAGTAGGCTATTTGTAGCCTATATTCAAAATATATTTTTATTTCCTTTGAAAATGTCCATTTATGATCATAATGATGTTAAGAGTCAAACAATGAGCTGCACAGTGGCAGGAAGAAGATTATAATGCTTCTGAATTTAGGCATTGGCTTATACAACTTACAGTATTTGATTTTAGGGCGCTTGATATCATAAATGAGAATATTATTCTAAAAGATTTAACAGGTAGCTTAAAATTGACCCCTAATGTTCAAAAGGAATTCACTGAAATAGATAGAAGTGCAATGACTCCCTTGCCCTGCTGTGTCCTTTCCCCCGACTTGTGCCTCTTCAATTTCATTGAGTTTTCATAAGAAATCATTGTATCTTTTAGATGTGAATTGTGAATTTACAAACATGAAAATAGTGGATGAACCTTCTAGTTATGGGTAAGTTATTTTTAACTTGCATTTAACTGATCTTTCCCAATAAAAATGATTTGCTAGTCAGTTATTTGGTTCAATTAAAAAGTAATTATTAGAATTTGGGAGATGTTTTTTAAAAATAGTAGTGGTGATTTGACATCACGGGTGATCAAATTAGATTGTATGCAAAAGTTTAGACAAATTGACCAATCCATTGCTATGGTATAGGCATGTTAACTTCAGTTTACAGGTTGTTTAATGCTTTTCAAGGAGTTGAGAACAAATACCATGGAAGCACGTTAGTGTAAAATGTCCAGTGTCTGGGGTTTTTTTTTATAATTAGCTGAATCTAAGGTTACTATAAATATCATTCATATTGTTCAAAATTAATAATTAGATTTATTTTCATGGAAAAAGTGACATCAAGTTTGGGAATAATGATTTTGGTTTTACCCTGACAAAATGTCAGGCACTAATGAAGTAGTCTCTGATATTTTGAATTTTATGCCAGACACATATCAATGGTACCGGTATTAAATAGACAATGAGTCTCCAACAGAATAACCGGCACCTGGGAAGTTTGTGACAAAGTCTGAATTTGTGCCTGGCAGTATTTGTGACCAATGCCTTATTTTCAGGTTTGGTACTGATAATGCACCTGAGAAAATAGCTATAGATTTAAAGCAGTCAAAGAGCTGCTGTCATGGCAAAAGTCTATCCTTTTATATTAATCAATAAAAAGTTTTTGATCGCTTAACACATTTGACATAGAAGTCTGTAATATCCTTTGTTTTGATAAGTTTTATTTTATTATAGGTTAAATAATAATGGTTACTATAATCCATACGTTAACACGTTAACTATGAGAGTTAAACCTGCTAATTTCTCTGGACCACCACATCTGAAAAGACTGGTAGGAAAATGTTTTAATAAGATACTTGAATCGTAAGTACCAAAAGGAATTTTCTTTACAGGGAATGTTGCCTGTCAGCTCTGTTATTAAATGTTACAGGCAATGGCTTTTGTGTATTTACTAATTTAAGATTATGTAAATTGTTATTTAATATCTTTCATCTTTGACTGACTTTAAGTTTGATATATCATGTTTGTTTGTTTATAGATATAAGTATAAGTTCTGTCCATTTTCAAATGTTACACAACATGAACAGAGTTTACGCTGGAATCCCTATAGTGGTGTGTTAGGGTAAGTCATGGTTACTATGAGGATAGATTAAACATACTAACTTAAATAGTTTACGGATTAATGTCGACGAGCAGGTAGAGGAGTTAAGAAATCATTTATTTCTGGGAGTATCAAGGACCAATCATAAAACTACTAATGAGTATAAAGCAACCTGTATAACCATGACATAGTGTTATCTTAATATTTCAGAGGGAGGGGGGGTTGCATGGCCAAATGGTTAGCACAAGCGCGCTGTATCATAAGGGCTGTTATTGAGTCAACTGGCATGGTTTCAATTCCCAGATTGTACGTGACAAGGAGTAGGGTCGCCTGTCCAACCTTGTGGGTGTTCTCCGGGTCCTCCGATCCTACGCACAAGCCAATTTAAAAAATAAAATTGAACCATGTGTTAGTCCCGAAATGACCTAGTTTGTGTTGAGTGGACGTTAAACCCCATTTCTCTCTCTCTCTATTATTTCAGAGTTTGGCAAGAATGGGAAATAAGGAATAATACATTTGTTGCTATGGTAATGGGAGATGGAGATAGTTGTGGAGAAAAATTTAGACTAACAAAGGTACATGTTTTACAAATAAATAAATAAATAGATAATATGTTCCCTGTAAAAATAATATTAATCTTTTGTTTTTGTATACTTAATTTGAAAAAAGTTTATGATCGGGCTTCATCTTGACCTTTCATCAGATTCCTGGTTTAATGCTGAAAAAACTTTTTGAAATTATTCAGATTTTAATACTTGTTACAGAATTAGACTTGTTACAAGAGTTAAATAACCCAACAGAAATATACTCACTTTATCTTGTTATGCAATTTTTGATCAGTGTCTAGAGTAAACAAAGCATTGAACTATTCTGAAATAAAATATGATTTAACTGAATTAAATCTATAATTGTTTTTGTTTTTTTGGACAGGTATTTTTTGTTTGTGGTAATAAGTCTGTTATCTTAAATGTTACGGAACCTCATACATGTGAATATCATCTCACATTTCAAACAGTATTAGTATGTCATAAGAACGCCATGTTAGTCTATCCTATGCTATCCAAACCAGAACGAGATACATGGAATCAACTGGAAACTTTATTAGCTTATGAAGAAATAACACAAAAGGTAAGATCATTGAATACTAATATAATGGCAGATGTCATGCATGGAACAGGGTATTCTTTCACATTCTGGAACACCCAATACCAATTGCCACATGGCTTGGCTGAAAAGGGTTTCTTTGGTGGATTCACATTCCTTTGGATTTATTTCATGTATGCTGGATTTGATATTTGACTTTGTAAATTGTCTATCATGTGGATTTTTTTCTCTTTAGGGATATCAGAAAAAATTACGTTTACTATTTGAACAAGCTGGTTTATATCTTACTAAAGAAAAGAAAGAAATATTAGCAACAAAAGTTCGAGAAGAAAATAGACAAACATATAATACAGGCAGTAACAATGGACGCTTTTTCCTTATAGATAAATGTAACACAGTAAGTATGTTGAAATGAAATGGAATGAAATAGTCATTGACATAGTGACTGACACAGGATAGTAATTGACATAGTGATCCAGTGTGTTTCACAGTGACTGACACAGCACTTATTAATAGCATTTTTTGGTAGCTCACAGTAACCGACATATTTTACTTTGATTTTATATTTAACAAATAATATAAAAAGGTTATAAATGCAGTTTCCTTTGAAACACAGTTATTAAGTCTAAGGGAGGTAACTATTTAACACAAGACATTTTCAGTACTGTAGATGTATTTAATTCACATTTTGTCTTTCTTGGTTGTATTTTTTTATAGGAATATCAAAAATTGGAAACAGAAAATGAAAGATTGAAAAAACTATTGAAAGATAATGGTATTAGTGATGAAGGTAATCATTTTTAGCTTGCTGTAATTTAATAACAACCCACAAAATCCTTGATGTCATTTCTTCATAACCTGAATACTAAATTTTTTAGATTTTAAAGGTTTTTTTTTTATATACTGCAAACTATGTGGACACTATTGCTGTATAAATAAATTACCAATCTCATTTTATATTATTTCTTTTAATTGCAGTTGAAGTGAAACCCTCTTCAAACAACACAAGTATGCCTACTGCTGTAATTCCTGATAATAATAACAATAACACATTACATAATATAAATAATACTATCAGTAATCATGAAAAAAGTTAAATCATTTTTAATCCACTGTATTTATATCTAGTTTTACATATGTCTATATTCCATATTGATTGTTTAATATTAAATAATCAGATCAAGATATGATTTGTTGACAGAAGAGGGTTGTTAATTATAAGATGCCTTATTCCTTATTAATGGAAATTTCATGTGCAATAATTTCATGATGTATATTTTTTATTAATTTTTTTGTATACAATTATTTAAAACAGGTTGTTATTTTGTTTGGGGAACATGACAGATCCAATTCAGTTTAATGAAATTTGTTTAAATTGTGGGGTATAATTTTATAGATGACTGTAAAGCACAAATATGGATTATATCATCTCAGGGGGGTGGGTAGTCGATGGGTTAACATGTGCGCGTTTGATCACAAGGTCTGTACGTGGCAAGAAGTAGGGATTTTCTCTGGTTCCCCCAGTTTCCTCCAGCCGCTAAAGATCCCTATGCACTAGCAAATTATTGAAATAAAATTAAATCATATGTTAGTCCCAAAATTACTCTCTCTTCTCTCTCTCTCTCTCTCTCTCTCTCTCACACAGAATGTTGGTTGAAACAGATAGAAAATCAAAGTATAAAATATTCTCTCAGATAATAATAGTTCATACCTAATACCTGTGGACTGCTATATACAAGTATACAGGGTTTCACACTGTATGGTTTGGGGTGGACCAGTTTTTATAGATTTTAACATGGTTATTAGAATATTGTCTTTATGTTTGATGTAGCTTTTAGGTATGGTAATACTCCACCTTTTTTGTCTCATCCCTTTAATAGGAGGTATAGGTACTAATTTATTGCTCATTGGGATATATATAAATGGTTTGTTTTGTTTTGTTTTTTTTATCTGTGATGCATATTTCTGAATAAATGACTTAATTTCATTTCCCAAATTGGATAGTTAAAGAAGTTATGTATTTTGCATTGCGGAATTTATTTTAACTGTAGGTAATGAATAACATAATGACTAAACTTCTCTTTTAAAGAAATAAAATATGGTATGTGTAATGAAAAAAGTATAAATGTTTGTATGACTTATAAAGAAAATCTATTTTATATTTTTTGTAAATAAATGAAATGAAATGAAATGGAGTTTAACATCCCACTGTTTTGTTCTGACTGGGCTAATGAAGACAAGCATATGCCATACAGTGTGCTATGAGGGAAATTTTGCCCCAGACAATGGTGGTAAGACCTACTCTAATATCAAATTCCAGCTGCCAAGGGTTCTTTTCAAGCACATCAATGTGTAGACAGGATCTTGGGGGGGGGGGTTTCCGTCCCATCCGAACAACTATACATTGTCCCTTGCCAGCACCACTGACAAAGAGGAACCACATCGAAAAAACCTGATAAATATTCTTGGCCAATGCAGTGTTTGAACACAGGACCTGCAGGTTAACGAGTCAACATCTTGCTCACTGAGCCACTGTGGCTCCCTTTTTGTGAATAAATTCATTCTGATCTTTTCCATCAATATGGTTCTATATGTATATTTTACAGCAGGTTATATTGTAATAAATGATTGGATATTGGATATTAATGTTTCTGTTTCAGTCTCTTTAATAAGGTTAAAGAAACAACTCTAAAACAAAAGTATCTTGCCAGGTAAAAAGTCAAATTGATAACCACATGCTCCCAATACTTGTCATATCTTATTTCCATAGTTATTGCCTATGATCACATTGTAAAGACTAAGTTATCATTGGATTGTTTTGATATCTATGTGCATTGTTAGTGTTAGAATGACATCATATTCTGATAAATATTTTGAAAAAATCTAGTGCAGAGACTGACATATTAAATACCAGTTGATGATGGGCTGTAGCCCAAAACTCGTCCTGGATTAAATCATTATACATGTTCTTTACCTAGTCCTGTCAAGTTTGTTGCTCGGGATTGATGATTTTGGATTTATTTATGTTGTTTACATGAGTTAATAGAGTTATTGTTATTGTTTCACTTTGTAGAACCTCTTAAACACTGTAACGACTAAAGTTATCATCCGATCTGTATTAAATTTACATGCATTGTTTAAATTAGTAAAACGAAGAATTGTATTAAATTTCAACAATTTCCGTTAAAAGCGTATGGAGTTATGGCCATTGTTTCGCTCTAACGACAAACGTTATCCTCCGATCTGAATTAAATTTACATACACTATCTAAAATAGTTAAACAAAGAATCCTATCGATTTTCATCAATTTCCGTTAATAGCTGATTGAGTCTTGGTCATTGTTTCACTTTGTTGAACCTTGTGAGCGCTCTATCGACAAGAGTTATCATCCGATCTGTATGAAATTTATATGCATTATCTAGATCAGTAAAACAAAAAAGCCTATCGAATTTCAACAGTTGCCGTTAATTGCTTCTAGTTACTATAATTTGTGTTGTTACCATGCTATATGTTATTAAACCAAGGAACACATATTTGCTGAGCGTCCCCCCCCCCCCCCAAGAAGGGCCCGTGGAGTTTACTTCTTTTTCTCGAATCACGTCTTTCCTTCTATATTCAGCAAGTTGCTATTCCTCCTAGATACCATTCCTCTTGAGCTCCTGAAACGGGGCTGCACTTTTATGTTTAAAACGTGATCGTATGGGTACATTGTTTTGACTACAAAATTTAGATTGATTCTTATTATAGTCCATACGTTTCACTATTTACTAGACTAATAACCATCGATTTTTCATATAATACACCGAGCTTCCTATTTATTCCTGTATAAGCCTCTTTTCTCAAGTTGGATCAGCACTCTTTATCACGAATTTAACCAAAGACACTGTCATCTACAAACGATTAAATGTCATATTTCATTACTACGACTGCATCCCGAGAATAAAATAGTAATAATCGTTTACAATATTACAATAACCACCGCTATGATACTGTGTATAAAACGGAGAATTCCAAAGAGCCAAATGCAATTACAGGGCAATTAAAACTTTCTCAATTGCATGAAATAATTCTTTCAGGTGATAAGAGAACGTGTCTTATAGATTGGGGCATAAATATTCCCCTTCTTATTAATGGAATTGTAGAATGTTTTATGTTTAGGAAATAGGAAATATTATGTGGTTGTTATCAGTTTGGAAATCATAATGAAACGATCGTGATTAAATATTGTTTATTACATCTTTATCTGTGAAATACACACACATTCTTAATTAGTTCCATTATATTTTCTTTGAAAGCGGATCAAAGTGGTTATTATTCACATTGAATGGATTTCTATAATGTTCACGGTGATATGGTCGTGTTACTACACCCATTGATAAAAACTCATTAACAGTTGGAATTAAGGCGGTGATGAGTTGCTTGTATGTATTTGAAAATATTTGGTCTCTTGATATTTGTGAAATGCGCTATTCGTTCCATTTTCTCTGAATTTTGGAAGTTATAAATTAATAATCATGAAGATAACGAAGGGGATATATTCACGGCACATGAAACAGGTAAGAAAATCATTAATAATTTATATTTGAAAAAGAAAACCCAATGATTTTGACATTTTGTTAATGTGATGCTGTTCTACGCACATACGGACCGGGCAGAAATATATCAAAAGCTACAAATACAAAATTCTCAATGTGTATCCATTAAAGAATTTACTATGCTGACATTACTTTTGAATCTTTTGCGGTGCTGATCTTACTTTTGAATCTTTTAAGCTTTTGTTTCTATTTTTTGTAATCTTGTTGACACATATTACAACGGATTAATAATATTGTCAAAGATAATACTATCTAAAAGAGTTGTAGTTACCGAGTGGTTCGGAAGCCTTGCCGTTTCCTATTGCCTCTTATCTTGCGAGAGCTACTCAGCATTATTGCTAACACTAACAGGAATCATTGATATATGTCGGAAATAAAAGTGTCGATTTATCGAATGTTATGTGGCATCAGCTTTTCGGCCCGCCATTTTTTCTGAAATTTATTTTTTTTAAACCCAATATTAGTTAATGTCGGGAGTCTGGTAATATATGCCCTTGGGTTGAATAGCAAGGTTTCATGCATATTTTCATGGCAGAGTATGTATAAAGGATTTCTTGAAAATTGGAATTATCAAAACAATCCTCCCCCTTAATGCAAATGTCTCCACAGAAAAGCTAGCCACCTTTTTCTAAAAAATATTTCAAACTCCACTGCAAATAATATTTATGCTTTAATCAAAAGAAAATAATGATGTATTTGTTAAATCTATCCATGATTTGTATAGTCATGCCACACAATTGTCAGTCTTTCTGGGTCCTTTCTAACAGAATCTCTTTCTTTTTGTTCTCTCAAATTGATTTGACAATTCATGGGATGTAAAAGTATTTTGGATTAAACAGGATTTAAGCCGAGATAGAATTTTAGACTCTATATTTCATTTTAATAACATAATGGCAAATATGTGCTTTTTGTTAACTTTTATTGTGCATGGTCTGAAAGGCTATATTTGCCTATAGCTGGAATGTTGGGCCATTAAAGGAAAAACAAAAGACGTTTAAAATAAAAAATATATTTTACCATAAAGTGAGTGACATATATAGATCTACTTGTATACAGTGGGATTTACACCGATGTTAAAATATGGGTAATCTCATACATACAGACATAAATAAATCAGTTTATTTAATACTGTAACTTGGTATTCAAATACCTACATCAATATAACAAAAACAATTTAATTAAATGTGCATTGCGTAGTAATAGGAAATCAAGGGTTCAAACACCAGTAATAAAGTCAGTAAATGTGCATCGCCTTGCACCCCCCACCCTATTGTTAGTTACACAACTGTTCTATTCATAACAGGCATTATAATACACTGTCTAATAGTTCAAAGGGTTGATTTCAGAATAACAAGTTGTCTTGCAATAAAGGAAAACAAATTAACTATATTTATAAATAGAATACATAATACAGATTTCAACAATACATAAATATAATAACAAAACATAAGTCAAGGAATGTTAAAATACCTAAAGTAGCAGTCTTAGAGTTCACAGGATATCTGATTTTAGAAATCGGATGAGTATGCAAATCAAACGCCAAAATGTAAAGAAATTACCTTGTTTGAAAACTTCAGCTCAAATTACCGAGAAAACAGAGATTCAGATAGTTGCACTTGACAAGCATAATGTTTATACAATTCTTGCACTAAAGTATCCAGTTTCATTGAGTAAAATGTATCTATATAGTATGGCTCCTGTAACATAATTTTTTTTTAAAAAAAATATGCAGAATATTAATAGAAATCCTAGTGGAATTTAGTTACAGAAAATTTATTTCAAAATAATAAACTAGGTGAATGAATAAATAAATTAACTGAACTATCTTATATCTACTTTTACCCTACTGCATATCTCAGCTCAGATCTTATTATTCTGAAAAATTTCTACATACTTCATTTCTACATTCTAGCCTTTAGAATATAAAATGGATTTTAATTGTAATTCTGAAAAATTTCTACATACTTCATTTCTACATTCTAGCCTTTAGAATATAAAATGGATTTTAATTGTAAGTAGAAATTATCTATCTTTGGAAATATATCAAAAAAAGTTATGGTTTTGAACATCTGAATTGGCCCAATATTCAATCAGGGAAATGATAATGAACACTGATACTGTTGACTATCGTTAGTGAATATATTTGTTTTAAACTATAGAATATTTTGTCTGGCTATAATAAAGGGGATTTTTATAATTTGTGACCAGGCCATTCATATAACTCTGGTTCAAATGTCTGATAATCAACACTATATTGATGTGATCGAATAAATGTATCAAGATTGTCAGGTTTAGGATAACGATAAGCTAAGTTATGTTTATAGGCATATTCCGCTACTTTAACAGCTATAGTTGTTGAAACTTCGAGTATTTTAGATAATGGTGGATAAACTCTTCCTTCTTCTAAATCCGATTTTTCTACTAATTTACTCAAAACCTGAAATAAATTTTAAAAAACAAACAATTATACAGTTTTTATTTAACCTTTTTTCATCAATGAGGGCATGTGGTCAAACATCTGCTATTTAGACCTTGTAGATTAAGTCCACGGTTTTACACAGCAAGGAGTAGTGTTGTCTGTCTAACCTTGTGGGTTTGTCCTGAAATGATGTGGACATTAATTCAAAGTTAATAAAAAAACAAACTTACTTCTGCTGATTCTAAGAAGATTTCTTCCGAAATAGTTCTAACATCACATACAATAGCAGTTAGTCCTACACCAGGAAATATATAGGCATTGTTTCCCTGACCAGGATGAAATGTTTTACCTCCTACAGTCACTGCTTGAAATGGACTACCACTAGCAAATACTGCTTTACCCTACAAGACAGAAGATAATGTTAAAATAGAGAATTTGCATGGGTCATTTTGAAACAAATGACATTGAAATATATTGAGATAAATTGATACATGTTGAACAGTACATTCACCAATTGTAATGTTGACATGAATGTAACATTTGTGTTCTAAAAACATTGAAGGAGAATCAAAAATGGCAGCAGCACAGAACATTAATTATGATACGATTTTCCCCTTTTATAGATATGTAAATATTAATACCAATACAAAGCCACAGCATTGTATAGTTTTTCTAACAAACAGTTGCGTGCCCGAGTTTTAAAAGAGTTTGCATTTACTTAAACTTTACACAAAATCCAACCATGTTATTTAAGCACAAATGCAGAATGCTTTCAAATGTTACAATCATTTTCTCAACCAAATACCGAACTAATTAAAGCATGTACATGTAAAATGAGGTGAAATATGAAGTTTAATATATATTTTACCTTGGTAATAGTATAAGCTTGTTCCGCAGTACATTCAGCTTTACTAGTTGGATTACTTAAAGCAAATATAATAGGTCTTTCATTAAACTTGGCCATATCTGTTAATATCTTCTCATTAAAAGCCTGAGGTTGAGCTGCAGCTCCTATAATAAAAATATTTCTATAATCCACAGGGTTCATTTTATATAGAAATCAGTATATGATAAATTATCAATTTAACCAAATCACATTGACTAGAATCTGGTATGTCACATGATACACAAGTATTATCAACATATTACCCATACACCATGTAAGGTAGTGTTTCTGATTAATTGTATTTATCTTCCCTTGGGTCTGGTTAATATTTCGACACAATAATAGAATTCCTCTCTTTCCAAAGTAGGTTTTCAGATTTGAACGTCACAATTGCAACACATATAAACGTGTCTGGTAAGCAAACCTCCTAAAAAGGCATTAAAAATTTAGAGATCTTCGCTGTATTATTTCAGATTGATTCAATACTCAGTTCGGCTTGGTTCCTTGTGAATGCAATAAATTATCTAGGCCCACCTAATGACTGAAATTCGAAGCACGGAGGTATTTGGAGTGAGGTATTATTCACAACCATTGGTTATAAAACAACTAAAAAAACCTTTGTCAATTGAGAGTTAAAACATATGAAAATCCGAGATGACCTTATAATTATAGTCAATTCATATCAATTTTTTTTTTAACCAACTGGCAATATTTTCCTAAGTCCTAATACTTCTTTAAATAGGATATCGATCAATATTAATTACATTTTATTATCTAGGTGAATTTGATAACATCTTCTTAAGTAAGAACTCTAATTAGTTACACCCAGTTTCTAAATATTCATATTATTCCACGCTTGTAATAAGTGAAAATGACAATGAAAAACAACGACAACTCTCGTAAAGTCGGGGAACATCTGAACTGGGATCTCAGCAATTCATAAGGGGTTCAGGAAGACGACGATATATAGCCAGATGCAAACTCTGTAACCAGTGTAGATTAGAACAACTCCATGGTTGAACTAAACAGATTTATTGGTTTAAACGTTTCGCACAAGTGAAGAAAGACACCACTTGTCCGAAACGTTTAAAACAATAAATCTGTTTATTTCATCCATGGAGTTAATCTAATTCCCACTGGCTTGTAATAAGTATAAGAGAAATATTTCTATAAGTATGTTATATTTATACCTATTATAGCTGTTGGTTTTACTGTTGATACTACATCTTCTAATTTATCTATTGGTGCATGAGTTTGTGCAAATTCTTCTTTGTGATGAGTTAAACCCCCTGCTGGTCGATTCTGAAACACATAAATAAATCTTCTAATAAATAAAGTATTAAACTTGACTAGAAACATAATAAAACAGCAGAACATGCTCATACTTATTCATTACTCTCTTTTTTTAAATATTAACCATGTAACAGTACATGAGAATAAAGTGATAATTCTGTCATTAATAAGCAGAACATGTCATAATATAATAAATTTTGTTATTTTATAACATACTTTGTTGATAATAGCCAGAGTCAGTTCAGTTTTCTGATTGAATTATGACTGCAGAAAAAAATGAAATTGTTATCAACTTTGAAAAATGTTTAAAAGTTGTTCAATCAATTATTTTTAACCTATGAGTTTCATATTTTTTAATTTATTAACATATATATGTGGTATAAGCTGTTACATATGAATATAATATGAACATATTCCTCCAATAATCCATATATTGACTTAATGGATGAATTATACATTACAGATATTCATTTATTATTTGGTAACATTATTACATTTTCAGTCAATCATACCTTAACAATCAAACCTTTGGAATCTACCATCCATATCCTTTTTACAGCCTCTTCTTTTGATAAACCAGATTTCATTAATGCCATTACTAATAGTTTAGCTATACCTATTGATGCCTGAAAAGACCAAGATATTTTACATATGATTTCTATAACTGACCATATCATTAATACTTTTAAGGTACCTGTTATGTCATGATCAACATAATCTAAAATAACTGAGAAACAAAGCACAGATACATGTAGGGGGAGCAAGAGATAGAGAGAGAGAGAGAGAGAGAGAGAGAGAGATGGGGTTTAACACAAGCTAGGTCATTTGGAACTACCATTTTGTTTCAATGATTCACAGAGCGAGATTATATGAAACAGGGTTTAACATCCTACTCAAGACTGATACTCGAGAGAGAAAACCAGTGGACCCAGAGATAAGCCAAGGGGTTAGGCAGTGAACACGAGATAAACCACGTGGTTAGACAGTGGACCCTACTCACTTGACTCAATGATGGACCTTGTATCTATATTACAAGTGTTAGACTATTTGACCACCCAACCCACTGAACACAGATGCAATATTCAAGTGCAATTAAATACATATTCCCATAGAAAATATAAAAATTATACAGGGAATAAAATGGAAAAATATCTTAATGAAAGCATCTGTGTAGGGAAATATGTTTATAGTAAATTGTTTTATCCCTGAATATCTGTGAAGAATTTCCTTTTCTACAATTCTAAATTAATTTAACTCTGTGTCACTCATACCTCTCCAGCTCCCTGGAACACAAATTTATTTTCAGACAACTTCTTTTTGGTTATGTTGAGACTGGCTAATATTCCTGCAACTGCTACTGCAGCAGTACCTTGATGAACAAAAGTAAAACATTAAAATCTTAAGATAAATTGAATTTTTGTTTTATCATAATCACTAATTGCCTGTAAACTAAAAATGTAAAAGACTAGGGATGGTTCTAAAGCATAATTCTGGACATTTTCCCTTATATTAAGAACTCAGTCACATTTTTATAAAGTAATATTTTTATACATTTTGTTTTATATTCTCTAGGGTGATCATGTAACAGAAAAAATAAATCAGATATTGCTACCTACCCTGTATATCATCATTAAATGTACAATATTTATTTCTGTACTTTTCTAGAAGTCGGAATGCATTATTGTTACCAAAATCTTCAAACTGAATCAAAACATTTTCTCCATACCTTTAATAGAGAATTTATTTTAAATGGATATTGCCTCGTATGAAAGTTGTATTTAACCATACAATTCACCATGGCAACTGAAGCTGGTCTTGTTTTTCTGTGCCCTACCAAATATAGCACAACGAAACATGGTATTTGTATGAAATGAAATGAAATGAAATGGGGTTTAACGTCCTACTGTTCTGCTCCTATGTTGGGCTAATGAAGATGGGCATACGCCATACAGTGTGCTATGAGGGAAATTTTGCCTGGGCAGCAGCACTATCGCCTACTCTTATATCGAATTCCAACTGCCAAGGGATCTTTTACATGCATTCCAATGTATACACGGGACCTCGGTTTTTCGTCTCATCCGAAGGACTAGACAGCTGTCCTTGTCAGGCCCTCAGTCCTGCATCACTGACAAGGGGGAACCACGCCGGAAAATCTGGATAAACTTTCTCAGCCAATGCAGGGATCGAACACCCGACCTCCAGGGTAGCGAGCCAGCGTCTTACCCACTTAGCCACGTGATACCCTGGTATTTGTACATTAGGGTGATTTGTCAATGTGCAACAGATCCTGTGTCTGGTTAATCAAAGCAACTTACAACTCTATGATGCTCATAAATATAGCCCTACTAATTATCCAGATATTATTGTTTTTCAAACATGACTGGAACAATTTGTTTTAAGAGTAATACACTAATTGATTTTTATTGTGCTGTTGAGCCTGAAATCAATAGCAAATCTAAAGGTCACAAATATCTGTGGGAATTGACCAAAAACATGACCCGAGATAATATCAGTTAATTATTAGATGAAAGAGAAATCGGTCCATCTCGATTGGTTTAAACCCTTGAAGTTTGATGATGAATTCAAATTAAGGAGCAACTCTCTCACTGATCAGTTCAATCAGACATGTTCAAATTAGTTTGTGTACAAAATTTGAGACAGAAAAATCAATCTATTTGAGAACCAACCTAAGTAGGCTGCTGCTTGGACTTTAAAGATACGTTCCCGCATACAAACTGGGTGATTTGATGATGTATTTGGACTAAAAACATATTCAAACTAATTATTCTATCAAAATTTTGCTTGAAATCCTTCTCAAAACAATGTTTACGCGAGGGAATACCTCCGCTATAAAAAATCTATTAAAAGAGGCCATGTTTGAGTCACTAGACTTCGCTGACGAACTACCTAGCAACGTGTGCGAAGTTGGAGGAGAATTCATTGCATACGCATAAATATCGAAGCCTAATTAAATTCCCGGATTATCCACTGCCCATGTCTTTTTCCGTGATTTTTATTTCAGAAAGTGTTGTACGTCTAACTCTTTATAAATTTGATCAACATGTACATCAAGCAACCTTTGACGTCACGCGAGCAGACATTCCTTATCGTCAGGCTGTCAATTAGGAAAAACCTTACATTTTTGTCCTGTATTTGCTCCATGAGTGTTTTTCAGGGAATCTAGTATTTTTCTAGTAAGATTGGATATTTCTACTTTCCATATATACCAAAATTGCCATACTTTTATTGGAAATAACCACCCGATAAATACCCGATATCACATTTTGAATATAATATGCATACTATATAAAATTTATTGCATTTATTTTCTTGTTGGAGGTTATAATGTCCCTGTAAATCAATAGAGTCAAACATTATCTTTATACTTGGACAAACTGGGTACCTTTTGACAACAGCCTTCATAAATTCTTCTATTAATTGATCATAAGCTGGACCTCTCTCTCTTTTCTGTTTCAATCCAATATAAAGTGGATCATTTAATAAAGTCTGTAAAATATCAATTTTATGTAAGACATTATTGAATTTGAAAGTTCTCACACGGATATTCAAAACTATTTATACCAACTTTTTTTTTAGAATTCTTTATTAAATGTCAATTAAACCTAATAGTTAATTCTTAGCTCAATTTTTTTTATTAGCCATTCAATTTTGTAACAGTGTTTAGCCAAGACTGCAATAGTATATTGAAAAAACTGTCCTTGACCTAATTAAACCCCATCAGCATTTCAATATCATGTTATTTTGTGGCTTCTTATGTGCTAAAAATAGCACCACTTTCTCGACGTAAAAAATGACCGGCTGGGAAAATTTTGAAGTGGAAGCCCTGGTATATTCATTATCAGGAAATGAAAGTTAAAACACATTTAGGTGGTGATTGCCCTAACCCCTGCTACTGTCTACTACAGTGCTATAAATGCTCGATTATGGGGTAATGCAATTTGAGATAATCAATACCTATATAACCCATGGTACACTGTATTTACACAGTGAGTGTAGGTCAACAAACTAATCCACATTAGGTGAGCGGACAGATATATTACACCATGGACCTTATATTATAAGGTCCATGATTACACAAAGATATTATTACCTCGTTATTAGTTCCGACATCAATAGTTATAGGTAAACATGTTTGAGGTAGTACTCCTGCTAGTGCTGTATATAATGATAATTTACCAACTGGTATACCCATACCATAGGCTCCTAAATCACCTAACCCTAATATCCTCTCACCATCAGTAACAACTATAGCCTAAAAAATAATAATAAACACATAAAATCAGTTTATTTCTTCTAATATTTATTGTGATTTATCATGTAAACTCTATGATTTAGGTCAATTTGGCCAACATTATTTCAAATTTCTGTACAATTAATTTATTGTCGATTTGTTTACTAGTTCTAGGTTAATTTTTAGCCTTTTAGCAGATGCAAATTTTCAACGAAGACATATGTTCATCCCACAAAACAGATCAACACATAAAATCCAATTTTATTTTTTGACCCACATCAAAGATGCTTAGTCATATTAATTTCATATATTAACCCTAAAAAAAAATTAAAAGTAAATGTACAGATCTTATTTATTTTTAGATACCTGTATTTTTTTATCTAATAAATATAATTTCCTTTAAAATTGTGTGGTAGTAAGCTTAAGTGACTAAGCTATTTTACCAGGTTGGGACAAGACAAGATAACTGAATTCTCAAAATTCCAAAGTCTCTTCATCAAACACTAAAAGGATTATTGATTATTATGACACAACAGTTTTTACTAAAACATTTACTTACTTTAACTTCATCAACAGGCCAATTACACAATATCTCATAAACATGGCCAATATCATGTATAGTAATATAAAGACCCCTGAAATATATAAACATGGCCAATATCATATATAGTAATATAAAGACCTCTAAACTATATAAACATTTCCAACAGATACTATTTCGTTTCGTTTTTTTATTGTTCAAAATTTCATTTTCTTGTCTTTACTATACTAGGATCTGGAAGAGTTGTTATCATTGATGTGTTCTGGATGGTGTTAGCGATTAGCTAATGAAATGATCTGTTACAGCGAGCTTTAGGTGTGTTTTGCATGGTACTGTGGGTAATCCATTAGAAACATCAACGCTGATTGGTTAATCAAATGCCTGACGTTATTGGGTCAAAAGCCGCTCATATGACCTCTGACGTGACCTATCACTATAACTTGTCAGATCTTCATGTAGTGTAGGCCATCGAAAGTATAAAAAAACGAAACGAAATATAGATCTGTACTTTAATCAGATTGCATTTCAAATATCAAGTAATATCAAGACCCCTGAAATATATAAACTATAATATATAGACCCCCGAAATATTTAACAGATTCCATAAATGTGTATGTTTTACACAGTGCCATAATTTGCAAAATTTACTAATGTACAATTATTCAAAATCACCTGTTTTGAGCAAATTTAATGAGAAAATTCTCTCACTTTAAATTTCAGAATATAAAAAATAAAAAACAGACAGACCTGTAAGCTTTTATGAGGGATCAATACATGTATGTATTGCTATTTGCTTTGAAAGAACTAACAAATTTGCATTGAAGGTTAATTAAAGAAAATGAAATTACCTGTACAATGTATGAAGAATGATGAAGGATAATCAATGGACACATTCGTACAGTTTCATTTTATTTAATTAATAATTGTGGTACATTAATTAGAAGTGACAGAAAATTTCAAACAGTTTCGCTTGATGAATAATGACAAGAAAAAATTATGGTGGCAATCAAGTCAGTAAAAGGTTACAGCCATTTAAACCCTACTTTACGCTTCTTTGGACAATATAAATTAATTACCATAACATTCACATGGTTGACAAGATCTAAGAAGATTACTGCTAAAGTGTTGTGAATATATATTAATAATAGTTGATTAAATTAAATAAAATCATAGGTTTCTGCATGTAAATTCAATTAATATTCATTTTATTCTCTTCATATCCACTGTATAGCTTATTATGATAGTTACTTCACATGAATATCAACTAGTACAGCTTTCATTAAAACCATTGATTGGAACTGAGAAATTACCATAAAAATGATTACAACTGTCCACTAACTTGATCAAAAGACATTCCTGGATCATAATAAACTTAGTGAAGTCTTAAGATAAAAGACTCCCAGAATTTAACACCCCTTAGAGAATAAAAAGTGTTTCATATAATGTTACTAACTGTGACATCAACCTTCCATAAATCAGTATTCATTCTTTAATCACTGTTAAGAAATGTTTGAAATTCATATTGAAATACAGAGTACCTAAATTTCTTCAAAAAAGTGAGTAGGAACATTAGTCTATTTGGGAATTCAAAAACAAGTAGCTGGAGATATTGATACTGATGTATTTTTAAATAATTATCAGAAGCAGGTATTACATGTTTCAATGACTTTTAAAGCTTATACATTATACAATTGAGGGTAATAAATAATAAGAACATTTATTTGCGTATTCTTAATGTAGTTCATAAATGTAATTTGTATGATGAGCTGTATATCAGTTTCAGGAAGGAAGACCTGATAGCATGATAGCTAAGTGATAATAAATATTCAGGATGTATTATAATTGTTGATGGCTACATGTCATAATAAAATTGTTAAAGAGACATTGTGCTTACCACAGGGTAATTAAATTTAATTCATTCTAAATAATATCAATCATATTCAAAATAACTTTAGACTCAAGTTATTAATGAAAATCCAACAGAGTGAAGCACATAAATTTTCGGTTAAAAAGACTACATCTCAATGTGAAGACTTTGTAGATTTGTAGCTAATTTTGCATACAAATACTTCAAATTTAATATTATTTCTTTATCTCTTTTACAGCTTGTGATCTGTTCTCAATATATAACTACGATCATCCAGTCAACTTTAAGACAATTTGACTCAAATTAATGTTTATAGCTTTAAATTCTGTAAATGAAATGAAATGTGGTTTAACGTCCTACTGTTTTGTTCCGAACTGGGCTAATGAAGACGGCATAAGCCATACAGTGTGCTATGAGGAAAATTTTGCCCAGACAGCGGCACTACTGCCTACTCTTATATCGAATTCCAAATTTCAAGGGATCTTTTACGTGCAAGCTAATGTGTACATGGGATTTCGGTTTTGTCCCATCCAAATGACTAGACAGCTGTCCTTGTCAGTCCCTCCGTCCTGCATCACTGCCAAGGGGGAACCACGCCGGAAAAATTGCATGAACTTTCTTGACCAATGCTGGGATCTAACACCCAATCTCCAAGCTAGCGAGCCAGCACCTTACCCACTAAGCCACTGTGACCCCCTAAATTCTGTAAGCTTTAGTTATTTAGCATTTTATACTACTGTTACTTTAATGGTCCCATAGGTAGAGCATTGTCATTTTCTATCTGTTCCAATAAATACAACACATCTCAGGATTGCTGTTTAAATTTTAATCATTATCATTCATTAATCCAACATTACCACATCACGCTTTCAAAAATTGGGATACATTAATTACTTGAAAGCATCAAAAGAAAGGCAGGCATATGCTTCCATTGATTAAAGTGAATCAAAAATAACCTGACAATGATAGTGGTAAAAAGTAATCAATGAAAGTAATTCAAGCACTAACATTTTGCTAACTGAAAATGACAGCTTTTCTCTCTAAGATGTGATTGCAAGTATTAAAGTAAATGAATTACGCCAGAAAAGAGTCATGTTCACCTTAGAAAACAACTTCTTTTATTGATCTCAAGAAGAAAATCAAACTGATCACCTCCATACTTGATTTAAATTTGCATTAAAAAACTTTCAGCCACTTTGACGATTCTAAATCAGAAATTAATTCATTAAAGCAAGCACTGATAATGTTATTTTCTTCCATTGTTTTTTAAAACAGTTGACATTTAAGATAAATTATTAAGGAAGTCACCAGATAGTTTCTCTAGGGACTTGAGGTCAATGTTTCCAAAAATAATTTATTCCACTCCTAATTGGCCCAATTTTTTTTCTCTTACAATAAATTTGTTTAACAGAGCAAACATTGACTTCCAGACAGAAAGATCTATATAACCTACCTTGGTTTACGGAAAATCATTCCATATTTTTGACAAGCCAAGCCTACAGTTGGTGTATAGATAATTGGCATCATAAGTTCAACATGTTCTGTAATAACTCGATAAAATAGTTTCTCATTTCTATCTTGTAAAGACATGAGGTAAATATAACGATCAAGATTATTCTCCCAACGATGGAAATTTTGCATGACTTGATAGACCTGGCCATCTTGATCTAGTAATGCTGGTGGTAGTAGACCATGTATGCCCATCAACTGTCTCTCCTTGAGGGTAAAACCCATACCCTGAAATGTCAAGACATGGGTAAAGCTACCGTAGATCAATATTTCACAAAATCAAACCATCTTTGAAATAATTTCAATTGAAAAAACATTAACTTTCATTCAAAACAGTCTTCAATTTTGGTCATCTTTATCTATGGAGGTTTGTTTATTACTATCTGTTGGACCTGTAATACTGTGATAAATAAATAATAATTTATCTTTAATAATGATAAAAATAATCAGCAGAGGATGATTTTAATCCAGTAAGATTAGTAGGATACATGGAGCCTGGGTGGCTCAGTGTGTAACACGTTGACTCACTAACCTGGAGAGGTCCCATGTTCGATCCCGGTATTGGCCGAGAAAGAAAATGAAATGAAATGGAGTTTAACGTCCTACTGTTCTGCTCCTAAACTGGGCTAATGAAGACGGGCATACACCATACAGTGTGCTATGAGGGAAATTTTGCCCAGGGAGCGGCACTACGCCCTACTCTTATATCGAATTCTAATTGCCAAGGGATCTTTTATGTGCACGCCAATGGGACCTCGGTTTTTCTTCCCATCCGAACGACTAGACAGCTGTCCTTGTCAGGCCCTCCGTCCTGCATCACTGACAAGGGAATTTCCCAGAATGGTTCTCCCTTGTCAGTAGTGCAGGACAGAAGGCCTGGCAAGGGACAATGTTAATAGTCATTTGGATGGGACAAAAACTAAGGTTCTGTTGTGGACACATTGGTGTACAAGTAAAAGATCCCTTGACATTTGGAATTCGATATATAACAGTAGGCCGTAGCAGCACCACTGTCTGGGCAAAATTTTCCTCATAGCACTGTATGCGTATGTAACTCATCTTCTTTGACACAGTCGACACAGAACAGTAGGATGTTAAATCCCATTTCATTGAAAAAAATTAAATCACACTAACGGTGTAGATCCGTCACTGTGATTTATGTCACTGTCCTGGCAAAATTTTTTTCTGCATACAACCATAAATAAATGACATTTTTAAGTTTTCACAATCAGCTGTTTGTACCGTATTCATGATGTGATAGTAAAGCAATATGACACAGCATTTTATTGAAAGCTTTGATAGTAAACCAAATACTACTTCAGTACACTAAATGAAAGCCGGTAAGCAGGCTGTTGACTAGTCAGCAAAATAGCTGTTTTTAAAAATTAATATAAACATTATGCAGAATTAAATGAAAATATCAACAAAATTACGTTTTTAAACAAAGTAGGCCTAATTTGTGTTGGAAGTGATTTATCACTTTAGTTTTCCATAGCCATCAATAAAATGATTTCCTGATTCGGACGAAATTTATTTCCTAGATTCCTACTCCTAGATCTAATAAATATAAAATAGTAAATAATATTCTTTACCTTATTCAGATGTGGATCCCTCATTACATCGATGCCTCGCACTTTCAGTCTATTCGCATAATGCCTTCCCTTTTCTGTAGAACCTATAGCAGACGACGATTTTTCAGCCATGTTGGTGGTATCTGTGAGTTGATTTAATGACAACCTGATTCAGCATGTCACTCTCATCCTACACTCCTTTTGTAAACAGGCGATTGTCACGTGACATGGTGTATTATAAGGTCTCGTGCGTCACTTTCCATTCGATCTTATCCATCGGGCAATACGTCATTATCTCATACCGATTCAGGATTTAGTTCCTTGAAATACACCGATTGCGGAAAATGTTATAAATAAAAAACTTTATATATTTTTATAAACCTATATCGGTAAATCTCTTTGATCTTTGGGGTATATAATATGCTCGGGATAACTTGCGGTCTGAAAGTCGGGAGCGGCTCTGAATAATTTATACAGGAGGAGAATTTGGGTTTAGGCTATTCTTTTGAAAGTTTTTCTTTAAACCTGTAACGGGTTATTCTTCTATGGTAGGTTTTTATTTTCCATAAGAAAACATTATATTATAAGGTTTTTCTTACTGGAATTCTGTGATATTCTCATTTCACGTACACGTAAACATAGACGGTATAAGCAAGATAAAGTCCTCGGCTTCGGTTATAATACTGGGGAAGAAAGACTTCTGAAAAAAACCCTCGAAAGAAAAACCGAGGTCTTTCGGCCTCGGTTTTTCTTTTTCTCGGGTTTTTTTCTTCAGTTTTTCTTTCCCAAGCATAACCTCAGTTTCGCGCTTTATCCTACATCTTACACATAATTACATGCCCTAAATATCCAGACGCGTGTCCAAGCCGGAAGGGGGGGGGGGGGGGGCGGGGAGCTCACTCACTCCACTTTTACATGTATGCACCTAAATGGTACAGAAATATTGTCTCAAAGCTTCTGATTTGATCAAGTTCGCGGATATTTCCCCCGACCTAACGCCAAACTTTATTACGAGGTCTCCCCCTTTGAACCCCCGCTACTCAATTTCCTGGACACGCCCCTGATATCCGTTTTCAAACGCCGTCATTACCGGTATTTCATAATTTTAGGCTAGTTATTTTACGCATCATGAGACAAGTTTGCGATATGAATATTTTTTTTCTGTCGGTGGAAAGGTGTGACGACTTGTAAGCAAAGCGAAGTAGGAAAATGACTTGGCCCTATAGGTTAAAACTGTATGATCTACATGTAGGCCTATATAAGTCTATCATGTGGACAGGTTGAAAAAATGACTGGAAATTAAGAAATTGAGTAAATTTATTGTTTTTAATCTACATCTAAACAAATTTATTTCTTTACAGTTATCATAATAACAGCAGACTAAACCTACTTTGCAACAATGTCAATGTGAAGGCTAATTGCTATTATACAAAGTAGACTAAAAGTATCGTTCCATCGAACAAGACCCTGCTGGTTTCCTTTTATAGCAAATAATGGTTTTCTATGTTTCTCGCGAGGAATAGATGCAAGTAATTATCTCTGAACTTTTAAGGATTTTCTGTCTAGAAAATGATGATAGCACCACCCTGTTGCCGATTCACTTTAAACGTCTGACGCATTCTCTATTTTAGCGCGGGAATTGTTTGAGTGGTCCCTGTTTAGTATGAAGACGTTATTGTTGATAAAGATTCCAGAAATCTTGAAATACATAATACTTCCCTTTATTACCCTATGTATGTTGACCAATTAATTTAATAAACTTATACAATAATATCTGATACTGCAATTTATTGATTCCGAAGTTATAGAACTCAAAACAGGGCGTATCATGTGGGAGTGGTGGATTTTCTCCGAGTCCTCCGGATATGTCTCACTGCTAAAGACTATTACGTACGCACAAGTGAATAATTGAAATACCATTTTTTGTCCCATCCGAACGACTATCACTCCGTCCTGCACAGCGCACCACTGACAAGGGGAAACACGCCGGAAAATACCGAAGGGCTTTCTCGGCCAACACCGGGAGCGGACACGAGACCGACTGGTTAGCGAACCAGTGTCTTACTCACTGACCCACGGTGGCTCCCCAGTAATAATGGAAACAGGACAAAATACAAATTCAAACTACAACATTTAAGAAATAAGTCATTTTTATACGCCCATATGTAGACGTGTATTGTCATCGCCCATGTCCGTCCACTGTTATCCGATTTTGAGGAAACTTGAAATATAGGTCTATATCCCAAAGAAATCAGTTCCTTTCGATCATAACTTCATGGCCCCTGAATGTACGTTTTTGGCTTGTGGACACTCTAGAGTTTACAATTATCATTTGATTTTAATGAAACTTGAAATGCATGTTTATAACCCATAGATCTCGGTTCCTTTCGATATTCGCGCCTTATAGAGCATAACTTCCTGGATTATGGTCCCCGATTGTACGAAAAATCACGTTTTCAGCTTGTAGTCCCTCTAGAGGTCACAATTTTTATCCGATTTTAAAAAACGGTTAAATGTATCACCGTTACACCCTAATGACGGTTGAGTTCGAATTTCGTAAAAATCGGACTGAAAATTCCTGACAAAATGGCCGCTTCTTGTACGCAAATAGTCTAAAAGTATGTAATACCCAGGTTGTGGAACCAAGAGGTCACAATTTTGATCCGATTTTGATGAAACTAATATCCAAACGATCCTGGTCCCTGTCGATATTCGCCCACATCGGACCGTAACATCCTGGATTATGATCCCTGATTGTACTTCACCTTGTGGACTCTCTAATGGTTTTAGTTTTTGTCTGATTTTAAAAAGCATATTTCTCAGTTATACCCTGATGATGGTTGAGTTCGAACGCAAAGTTTGTAAAAGTATGTAATACCATGCAAGGTTGCATATTCCTGAAGCAATGGCCCGAGAAAGGTCTAATCAAACGAAACACTGCGAGGAGTATGGCAAGGTTGCGGTCCTGCTAGAGGTCACAATTTCTGTCCGATTTTGATGAAACTTAAAATATATGTTTTTATCTCAAAAATCTTAGTTCCTTTGGATATTTGCACATATCAGACCATAACTTCCTGGATCATGGACCCTGATCATTCTAAACCAGCGGGCGCCTTTACAGAACGCTAAAATGAAACATATTTTGAACTCGTCCAACAGAACATAATGGGTTTTTTTTAAACAAAATGATACTAAGCGTTCAAATCCGAACAGATTTATACGTCTGTCGTTCAGCACAGAACACAAAATGAAACAGATTTTGAACACGAGAACGCGTCCATTTGCGGTTTACCAACACTAAGTGTTCAGTTTCATTGTACTGGATTAGCTGCTATATAGAACTACAATGAACGCAGGAAAAATAATCGATCTACATCTTACAAAACAGGTTTTTTACAAGTTATCATCGCAAATAAAAATCCCACAGAAGTCATCTTCCTTTCTTGGTACTTGTACAAATGTAGCTGTTCCCCCTTGTTATGAGTGACCTCTCAATGTCTGAACTTTCATATCCCTGAAATTAGGAAAAACGAAAATCTGTAAACAAAAATACATACACTACCCTGTGGCTGACAATTAAGGCTGAAGCAAGCTGACAGACGCCCCCCCCCCCCCGCCACCTCTCCCACCAACTTTGGCTACGGGCCTGTTCACAAGGGTGGCCACATGAATTTTCAAAAGGGATGGAGGTTCAGCCAACCCAAAGTCTCATCGAGCGTATCGAGGACATCATATTTGGTGACACTTTCAAGCGATTATGTATAGAGAAAAAAACACAAGGCAAAGTCGACTAGAAATGACATTCGTTGCATTAAAAGAGTTTGTTACATTCGTTGTTGCAGTTTCATATGTTCACACAATATTTCCAACAAAGAGATGCAAGAAATGAAAAACAGCTAAGTTCAAAGCGGAGCGAACTCAATAATTGTATTTTAGGTCTTTGAAGCTTAATAATTACAAATATACTTTTCATGTTTTTATATAATAAACGATATTATATTTAATATATCTCATGAAATTTTGTGTAATTGCCACTCAGTTGTATGTATAAAGACTGCAAGATCAGTATCCAAACGGCCAATTAAATTCATCGAAACATGAAATAGACAAAATTTATGTTTATATAATGACATGCCAAGCGGGGCGATGCGAACAACTTTATTAAAAATGAAAATTACACTTTAATCTTCCAGGTGACCGGCCTACGTCTGGGGTCTTATTTAAAGGGCCAATCGCGATTATATTTTGGAGAATAAAACTGCTTAACTTTGTGTTAAAAGGCCTTAAAATCCTCTACCTTTGGGCCGATCAACTAACTCAATATACATGATACGTTTTCAAACAACTTAAACCCGTCAGTCTTCATCTGGAAACGGAGACCGGTGCCCCAAGCAGTATACGGTGTCTGGATAAAACCAGACTTTTATTTTATAAAAATAACGTGTAGGTGAAATGTACCTTTCGTTATCAAGTACAGCACGTGGGCATTCACTGTATATATCTCTAAAGGAACGGCAATAGATTACCAGGTCACCTAAGGAAAAAAATTGAATCGAATCCTTAAAAGGGTTTTGACATTGACGTCAAAACGGCTCAATATATCGAACTGAAATTTTGAGACAAGGTAAATACACCATTCCTCTATATTTTGGCGCTTAAATTTCATACGTACACTTTTGTTTCTGAGACTCTGTTAAAATCCGGGATGTTCCCTTTAAATATAAATATTGCAAGTTTATACAAAATCGACAAATAATGATAAATTCGGATGTTAATCGGAGAGAATTTTCTATTGTAGTGAAGACAATTACACCTTCACACCTCGCCATTGTAAACTCAACTAGGTCGCTTCTGGGAAATATGACGGATAATTACTGAAATTCACTGTCCCAATACTAAAAATTTCTACAATACCAAAAATTTCATACTCTAATTTACTTTGAAAACTCAACTAGGTCGCCTCTGGGAAATATGACGGATAACTACTGAAATTCACTGTCCCAATACTAAAAATTTCTACAATACCAAAAATTTCATACTCTAATTTATATGGATGTCTTTTTACACGGACCCGCTTTTTCTCCATGCTTGTACACCCTAATGATCCCTTTGAACCCCACGTTGGGAAACACGGTTCTCCAACACAATGTCATGTTTTTGTAATCTAGGCTACTTCCTGTAACTGGTCCCTTTCGTCAATGATAAACAAAAACTCTTTAATCAATCATTATATGAAATCAGTGATTAATATGTTTGATTTACAATCAAATTTCAAAACTTAATTTTAATCGTTGACGAAAAAAATTTCTAATCTAAGATTAGCTAATCGGACTTTTCAGAATGCCAAAGTTAGTCAACTACTACTAATATCTAATTAGCTTGTTACTGATTAGACCTAATCACAAATTTTTTTAGACACTTTTCGAAAATATGGCCTTTAAATGCAAGCTGACAGTTTTAATAATTTTCTACGAACAACTTAGCTTTTAATTAGAAAATTTGACGGTGAATGTTGGATGACGCAAGGTGTTCATGGATAGGGCCTTTTAAAAACATCTCAAACGACGTCATCGTCATATGTACGTGTTCTGTAATACTTAAAGATACATTATGGGAGATTCGATAACGAGTTGGCAGTTAATTCTCACTATAATAGTTAAAAACTAGGTAATGTAAAGGCAATTTGCTAAAAAATTTCATTCAAATTGATCCACTATGAACCGAGAACAAAGCGATTGAATTTCCGCCTAGCCTTGATCATCATTACTAAAGTCAGTACGATAAACAGCATAGTCTCGATTATCCACTTAATCGTTAAATCGTGAAGGAAAGTTATGCAGTAAATTGGCTCACAATCCACTAAAGATCGCAGGCTAGCGATGCCATGAGTTGATTATGGTCTGGATATGTTAATTAATGCCTAATTATAATTAAGATAACATTTCATGCCAAAAGAACGATCTGCAATTTAGACGTCACAAATTTAACTCTTGCATAATGTATTTTTAAATATTTAAACTTGAATGTGTTCACAATCGAACAGTCTGTGTTTAGGGCCTACTATAATTCACACTGAACACTCGGCTTCATAATTCCATGTCATAGGCTTATATATAAGGAACGCTCTGTGTTCCCTTTTTAATTTTTAATGGCCGTACGTGTTAACACAGAGGTCATTGACACTACGATCAGGGGCACCGGAACGGCGGGGCAATGGGTGTAAATAATGCCCCGCTGTTCCTACAGTTTTGCCGATGAAAGGTATTTCGGCAATATCTTTTTCTAAACAGAATGTGGGTCTACTCTGCTGGCATATCATGACTAAGCTAGCCTATAACTCTCTTACATTCAGGCATAAAATTAATCTGAACCAAACCCCTATTCAGAAGATAAATGTTGCATCAATTGTAGGTTAAGTTTCATCTAGGCCTACAGTCACAGAGAGTCAAAAATGATTGAGATTACAATGTTTGGATTACTTACTGATAGCAAACGGTTCATTCTGATAGTAGAGGATATGATCGAAAGGTCTTATCTTAATCCATATCATTCAAGATTAATGTTACTAATAAAGAACAATACATAATGTTAGGATTATACGTATGTGTAGTATGCATGCTACGAAAAAGTAAAGTGATCGAGACCGCCGATTTTATAACGGTGAATGTTAACCTCCAATCGTGTGGGGTATCTAGAAACCACAACGTCACGCACGAGTGGGATTGATCCGAGGCCGAATATTTGTGTGTGTCAGTCTGACAAAATGAGTGCTTCTGTAACGGTGGTTTCGTATGAGAGTTCCTGATAATGGTAGACCAAATTAAATGGCTCAAATACCAACATTATGTGAAGTGTCTTATGATTCCGAATGGCTAGCAGATGATTACTTTTATACACCATTCAGACTTCCAAGCGCCGACTTTGGTAAACATCCCAAAACATTTTCGCCACAGTTTTTCTATCCTCGACCTTCTCAGAATCTTTCTGGCAAAAATGATGTTTTATCAGAATTCGAAGAAAAGAATAGGGAGACCACACAACATAATACATACTTTGAATATTTACGAGATTATTACATTGAAAACAGTTCGTCTCCTTTGACGTATGTAAGTATTAAAATGAGTAAAGTAAGGTAAGCCTACAGTGGGGTGGTGTGAAAGACAGAAACACAAATGCCAGCCAAAACTTGGCAAAAGGAAAATAACAGAATAGTGTAGATCTATATCTATTTCATATTTTTTTTTAAAAAGAGAAATATTTCTTGGTCACAAATATAAGCCTATGTATGTTTTCCATCATTGTGATTTAAACTAAAGGAACAGTCTTCAAAAAAGTAGTCTTCTTGGATTTGCTCCTGGTTGTTGGTGGAGAAGGTTTCTCAGAATTTTCTGGCATGGTCTTCCGTTTTCAGTTGTACAGTGGTGCTTACAAAGAACAATGTCTAGTTGTACGAATAGAACATAGAGAAGGGGTCCTATATGCAGGCCTACATGTTGGTTTAGCATGCACAAAGAACCCTTGACAGTTGGAATTCAGACAAATTTCTAATAATCATGCTTGTCTTTATTAGCCATTTTCATTTCATTTGAAAAATCAGTCTATGTTGTGAGATATGTGTTTGAACCACATGCACTTGTTTACTGAGTGGAAACTACTTTTAAAAAATAAAATTAGGCGGAAGCTAAAATTACGTACATATTCACAAGTGATTTAAATTCAGGTTCAAATAACTTGTCTGAAAACGTTTCGTAATCACTCAGTAGAAATACTAAAGGTATGGTAAGAAAAACATAGACAATCTGTATAATTTTCTCCAATACAAACATCATTCAGCCAACACATTTTTACATGATTGTTCTCTATGATCATTGTACTTTCTTACAAGACCAATTCCTCCACAAAAATATGTGGATATGAAATAATTCCGTGTTTTTGTGAAAAAATGCAATTTATTTTACATAAACAGGTGGGGTGGGATCAATTGACAGCTATTATGCGTTTTTGGAGTCACTTGCATAGGCACCATTATTGATCATTCTATAAGCTTAGTCAATAAACCTTGAAATGTTTTGTTGATTTTGAACTTAGTAGAATTAGAAGCACTGTTTTCAGCAGGCTTTTATTTATTAACTGTGGTGCTGAAAGTCCCTAAATTTTATTTACCAAAGAATGATAGTTATCTGTATCGTTATTAAGCTTTCCAAGGGTTAAGATAAGATAAGTTAAGATAATGAAGGCAAGAAATATGACTTGTCAATGGGAAATAGAATTTAAACAATTTTAGAGCAAAATGTGCTAAAAAATGCCAAATGTTCTTAGGGTCCTAACAGAATTTTGGCGCATTCTCTGCCCCACCCCTGGATAATACAGCACTTGTCATAAATAATTACTGAAAACAACCAATTACATGTACCTACAATATTTAATATCACATTCGCCTATAATATTCTGTTTAGAATAATTTAAGCTTAAGGGAATGGGGCTGGCTACATCGCCATACATGTATGATGTAGCACTAAACTGACCAATAAAACCAATATAACCAAATTTTCTTTTGGGTGCCTTCCTGCTTTAGATAGCAATCGCAAACCTCTATGTGTTTGGTATTTTTTAACAGGTCTACATCTTATTGTCAATTTTTTGTATCAGTTTCAGTCTTCGCCTAGAAATAGGGTAAGCCATGTGTTCAAAATAATTGCATGTACTTATGTTTTGCACCTTGATAGCACATTTTTTATGCATGAATCACCTACCAAATCATTTGTTATTATTGTCTCGTTGTTGAGGAGCGTTGCCGTTTCACCTCTATTTTTCCAATTCAGTTATTTGTGATATTGAAAATAAAATGGTTGAAATAACATTAATTCATCTGATCAAGACCTACAGTTATAAAGGTTTTTCTGTTAAAAGTACTAATCCAATTCGTATCTGATTTGTTACTGATTTCAGCCTTCACTGAATTCAGTAACAAAGTGACCAGGTCCTAAATATCTGAAATAGCATGTAGATTGAAATATGAAGTTTACACTTTGCTCAAAGAGATATTGTTTGGCATTCCTGATTCTGAACAAATCTACACAATCTTATTTGTTCAAATCCAATCTAAATAAAACACAGATCCTATTTCGTTTCGTTTTTTATTGTTCAAAATTTCGTTTTACTTGTCTTTACTACACTAGGATCTGGAAGAGTTGTTATCATTGACATGTTCTGGATGATGTGAGGGATTAGCCAATGAAACAGTCTGTTACGGCGAGCTTTTGTCTTGAAGTGCACGGAACTATGGGTAATCCACTAGAAACATCAATACTGATTGGTTAATCAAATGTCTGACGTCATAGGGTCAAAAGCTGTTTGTATGACCTTTGACGTGACCCCCCAAAACAACTAGTCAGATCTTCATGTAGTGTAGGCCATCGAAAGTATAAGACAAAAGAAACAAAATTTAGATCTGTATTTTAATCAGATTGGTTCAAATCGACACTTATGTTTTAGTTTTACCATATTCAACGAGATCTGCCATTTTAAATAAAATATTTGATCAGAAAGTCATAAATGTTTATTTATTTTCATTGATATTCCAAGGGCATTGCTAGGTCTGATTCTGGTGTAGTGGGAGGGTGGTGGTAGGAACTTGGTGCGTATAAGCCATGTCAGTGAATATTTTCTGTATTCTGAAAACATAGTCATAAACTTGGAGCTACCATCACAAGAAAAGTAAAGTATTTTTCACTATACCAAGTGGAGAGAGAGAAATGGGGTTTAACGTCCATTTGACACAAACTAGGTCATTTCGGGACTAACACATGATTCAAATTTATTGCAATAATTTGCTTGCGCGTAGGGGTCTTTAGCAGTGGGGGGAAACCGGAGGACCCAGAGAAAACCCACAAGGTTGGACAGGCGACCTTACTCCTTGTCACGTACAACCAGGGAATGTGGAACTTATTTTCAGCATAACTATGCTTCTGTATAAATTTTATTTTTATGTCATAGTATTTGTAAGATTGTACTGTGATTATGTAGGGTCTGTTGTATGGATTATTTCTGGTTGATTAGCATCCACAGGATCAATGTGTAATTTCAATGTAATAGTAAACCAACCAAGAATAATAATGATTGCCACTGGCAGAAGAATTCCTATACTTTATAATAAAGAAATAGATGTATAGTGTCAATTGAATTAATGCACTCAGTAGTAAGATGTTGTTAAAGTTTGCCAGCAGAATAATAATTAGGTAATAATTTATTACAGGGAGGAACTGTTGCTAGTCCACAATTACCATCAAGATCTCATTTAACCATACCAGCTCGATTTTATCCTACTTTTGATGGATGTATATCGCCAATAGTTCATCATGATCACAACAAACTACCACGGTCATTACCAGCAGTATCACGATCAGCGCAATATCCCGACGCAGAACATCCAACTACTGAACGAAACAACTTAGTCTGGATAGATACTTTGAAATCTTGGGTGCCTATGAAAAAGGTAATATTGGTATTCTATATTTTGAAAGTTCTTATTCTTTTTTCTATTCTTGAATATTAAACATACATTATGCAAGAGCTAAATCTGTCAATGGCAAGTCTTTCTTTAGGCCTGAAATATTATCTAAATTATTAATTAGACTTTAATTAACTTATCCAGACCATAATCAACTCTCGATGGCATCGCTAACTTGCGATATTTACTGAATTAGAAGCCGGTATCCTGCTTCTGATTAAATCAAAAAATGGATAATTGATACTATGTTTTTTTTATCATACCGACTTTAGTAATGATGATCAAGGCTAGGCCCAAAATTCAATCGCTAAATACTTGGTTCAGGGTGGATCAGTTTGACTGAAATTTTCAGCAAATTCCCTTTACATTATCTAGTTTTTAGCTATTATAGTGAGAACTACATGTACCAGCTCTTTATCTGATCTTCCATAATGTATCTTTAATTGAAACTTATAATACCAATCATGTCTAATGAATTTCCAAAATTATACCTGTAACCTGTATAATAATGCTTGAAATACAAACTGATCAGTATGGAGTATCAAATCTAGAAGAATCACATGAAATTCAAGATGACTATCTCAATGGATGTCAGTAGTGTTTTGAAATTTTTTAACCACAGTGTTAATTATCAAAAAAGTATTTTTGCTCAATTGATAAGCAATCTCAATAACTTACTACATGTATGTTTGTATGAATACAATTTTCCAGACTGGTTTCCCTTAGTCAGAGGTGCAGAAGGGGTGGTCTAGCAATTAAAAGCACCTAGTCATTTGGATGGGACGCAAAATTGATGTCCCATGTATTTGAATAAGGGTGGTCGGAAACGCCACTGTCCAGAAAAAATTTCCCTCATAGGACAATGCATGGAGAATATCCGTCTCCATTAGGCCAGTTGGTGTAGAAGAGTAGGATATTAAACCCCATATCATTTTACAAGTACTGCAATTCAAATAAGGTTTAAAAAAAATCACTCCATTGATTAGCAACTTACAAGTTGCCCTGTAGAAATATATATTAAACAGTTAAATGTCATATGACTATGATTACCAGAAAAATGTTAATGTAAAAGAATTTCACTTCTCGGATGGCCAATGGGGTAATCTGTCTCTAAAACAGAAAGCTTCAATATTTGTATAGGTATGAAGATATTTTTTTTATGACGTCCCACACAGAGTTGATAAGATTTATAGACATACTCAACACACTGTTTAGAATGATATTGACACTTCGAAAATAGACAGTCTTATAAGTTGCCAGGATTTAAATCGTGAGTGACACCTGAAAATGTCAACATCACTACAGTGAAAGTACTTTCTTTGTTGTGTAAGTTGCTCTTGAATTATATGGAGTTGATAGTTTTATTGCACATATTAGTTTTAATTAAGGGGGATTTTTATCCATTTGTTCATTATCATGTGACAATAGAACATCTGCCATTGATTTGGATTTTCTTTGCACCATCGACAAGCAGATCTTGATCAACCAAAGAATTTGTGTATTGTAAGGTGGACAAAAAGAAGTAAATATTGTTCCATAGTTTTTGAGCTTCAAAGTGGATATAATTGGTTATAATTTCTGATTTGGAAAATAGAAACTTTTAATCTGAATTAAGTTACAAAGTAATTTTTTTAAACAATTAACTGTGGATATGAATGTTTGCCATATGATAGCTACTGTACATAATGATTTTGGATTTTTTATTCTTGTATCACATGGATGACATGGTTACAATAATAATACGATTTGTTTATCACAACGTGAATGATAAAAGTTTTTGAAGGAAAAAGCTGAGGAGCTTTGTGCAAAATTGAAGTTATTTTTGGATTATATTTATATATTTAATAAATTCCAACAAGATGAATGGGATGGAACGGGAATCCACTATGATAAAGAAGAAGCCATTTATGGGACATTTATATGCAAAACCTACTACACCCCAAGCAACTCCCAGATCTAAAACTTTGATCGACTTTAGTTTAGAAGGAAAACATATGACAACCATGATGGACTTTCCCAGGAGTAACACAACTCCTATCTTGGATACCAAGTTTAAGAAATCACTAGAAATGTTGGAATGTAATGATGACAATAAAGAAGAGACTATTGATAATGTAGGTGTCATCTTGAATCAAATAAACTTGCTTTCTAATCTGTCTAAATATTCTAAGCAAATCTGTGTTACATTCTGCTATCTTTGTGAACTTGGCAAATATTGTTCCAAGAAAAATGGTATCCAGTGTTCTAGGGAGAGTAAGTATACCATGCCTCTTGCATAATCAGATGTAAGGTGTGAGTGAAATAGTGCAGCTATATTCACTTTGTGGCTTTAAAGATGTCTTCCCGTGTACAAACGTGTGATTTGATGATATATTTAGAGTAAAAACATATTCAAATTAATTTATCTAACATTATAATCGGATGAAAACAATCCCATGCTAGTTTGTCACATGACTTGATTGAGGAAGAACTCATTGTCAGCTTGTATTTGTTGCTAGTCGCTGTCCATTTAACATAAATTCTTGAATTATCCTCTGCCAACTTCTTTTTCTGCCATTCAGTCACATAATCTGCTGGACGCTTAAATCTCTCTATGTTCTAACGTCACTCGAGCAAACAGCCTGCCACTTCATGACACTCTTATATTTTTGTCCTGTGGGCACCCAAGGTTGTTTTTATTTTTTCAGGGAATCTTGTATTTTTCTAGTAAGATTGAGTGTCTCTACTTTCCATATGTCATACTTTTATTTGAAATAGATACCCTATAAATACTTTTGTGGGAATGTATCTTTAAAGATATTTAAATCTACCCTGATACTGAAAGGGGAGAATAATCATAAGACATAGGCCATGTTTTCTTACTTGAAGTCTTTTCTTCTGAAGGATTTGGATTTTGAGCCATTTCCTAACCTTTTAGAACTCGAAGAATATTTTTTAATTCATTCATTAGAATCACTAGCATTTGGATATTCTACTTTGATCTTCAAGTCTATTATAAGATTATTTTTCACTGTTTCAACTTCTGTTATTGAATATTGTGTAATGAGTGTCGTAAATAATGATAATGTACAATGTTCTACTCAACAAAAATAGATTACTAGTTCATTAGTAGTCTGTTGATGTGATAATAATTGACCAGAACATGAACTTAATAGGCAAAAAAATAAAATGGTTTCAGGGCAATTATACTTTCATTTTATATTTGAGGCAAAGATTAAACATACAGTATGCAAGAGCCAAATTTGCCTATTTCAAGTCTTTCTCTAGGCTGAAATGTCTATATTATTGATTAGACATTAATTAACTTATCCAGACCATAATCAACTCTAGATGTCATCGCTAGCCTGCGATAGGATCCGATTTGCTAGTCAACTTTCATTCATGATTTAATCGTGAAATGGATAATCGAGACTATGTTTTTTATCATACCGACTTTAGTAATGATGATCGAGGCTAGGCCGAAAATTCAGTCGCCAAATTCTCAGTTCAGATTGGATCAATTTGACTGAAATTTTCAGGAAATGCCCTTAACATTATCTGGTTTTTAACTATTATAGTGAGAACTGCCAGCTCTTTTTCTAATCTCCCATAATGTATCTTTAAGTAGAATGTAGAATTTGCATTTGACAATACAAGTGGTTGGGGGCCATGTAATAGGGGAGGAAATCTATGGACAGGTTGGCATGTTGTCTTGTTTTGAATGCTGCAGTTTTTTTGGTCTCTTAGTCTTATATTCATTTTTCAGCTACACCACTGAAATCACTAGACACTGTACAGATTATATTTTCTTATGTGAAAGCTCTATCAACCATTTCAAAGTCATTATTATAGAATGTATGATTGTTAACAGATTTGTAGGATTAATAATGTGGACATACTAAGGGTATTGTTATGACTATTATTATAATAATAGATAATCTTGAATAGCTTTTTACTTCACTCTTCACTGATTTGTTCTTTCACTTAATACTGTAGACAAACAGTTTCATGTTACCCCATTTTCTTTGACAACATTATTATAGTGTGCATGTGGGCTTTGGCACCAGTATTTAGTGTATATTTATATTCTTTAAATGGTTGTGACTATAATAAATAACAATGTACATATTGACAATAACACAAAAGATTTACATATTAAGTAAAATAGTATACTACTGTACAAATGATAGTTTTATGATGTGTAGGCTTAAATTTTATGACTTTATCCTTTCTGTTCATGATCTACACTCAAATTCGATTAATATTAACTTTTTATTTATTTAAAGCTTATATAACGCTTTAAGGCATATCTTTATTATATCATTATAATTCTTAATTCATCTACGTATTATTAATATGGTCAAATTCAATTGTCTTTTTGTCTGGCACAGATTTTTTTTTCTGTGGTTTTAAGAAATGAAATAAAATGGGGTTTAACATCCTCCTAATATTTTCCTCCGATAGGCTAATGAAGACAGGCATACGTCATACTGAGTACTAGGAGGGAAATTTTGCCCAGACAGCGGCACTACGGTCTACTCATATATCGAATTACAACTGCCAAGGAATCTTTGAAGTGCATGCCAAAGTGTAGACGGGACCTTGGTTTTTCATCCCACCTGAACTTTTCTACATTGCCCTCTTGTAAAAGAGAGAGACCCCCCCCCCCCCCAAAAAAAAAAAAATTCCTGATAAACTTTCTCGGGAAACACATGGATCGAATGCAGGGCCTGCTGGTTGGTGCACTAACATCTTACTCACTGAGCCATCGTGGCTCCTCTGTCATTTTAATGGTGCATGTATGTATTTTTTGTGCATGTCTAGCCCAACTTCAATAGTTGCTGACATTTTAGCAATTGCAACTAAAATTGTAATGTATATTATCTTTGGTTGGTACTTCTATTCCGTACTTGTGTCATATTGTATGGCTTCATGATAAGCCATGTTTAACGGAAAGATTGAAAATATGATTGGTATATTTGGAATAAACCATGTAGCATATCTTAGAGTACAGCATTTTACACCTGATTTTAAATGTAACCTCTTAGACTATTATTCCCCCAATGTAAATATATTTTTACATTTCTGTTTATTTCAGTATGAAGAAGGTAAACCATATTTAAGCTTTGTCAACAATCCGCCATATGTAGAGAAACATATTACAGTAACTGAGGTGATTTTCTACTTTTCTTTATGAATTACAACAATGAAAACCTGTTTAGTTTTAATAATGATAATTTAAAACTTCCTTCTTTTAACAAGGTGAGACTGAGAAACTAGAATTTTACACGAATAGGAAAATGTTTAGTGAAAGGAAAACAATCATTAAGGAATATATTGAAAATTTCAGTCAAATTACTTTATTTAGAGCGAAATTATGACTAAAGAATAACATAGTCTCGATTTTCATTGCTACAGAATCTCGAGTATCCATTTTTTAAATTAGATTATTAAATGGCGATCGTGATTCAATCCGTCGAAAATCACCACCATCCGATGGTCTGGACTTGTCATGTGAATAAATAAATGTCTAATAATTTAGATAACATATGAGGCCAAAAGAAAGATTTGCATTTTGCAGATTTAGCTCTTACATAATGCATCTTTAATTAAGAATTTGATGCTACAGAAGACAGCAGATTATCTGGTCATTTTCCGGTATTGGAATGTGTGATTATTACATATTATGATCAGTTTTCTACAATTATAACTTTTTATTTCTTCTTACTAAAATTATCAGGATGTTGTTGATTGTAAGTCTTTTACTTTCTGTCCTTTCAATGCTTTGCATAGATTTTATTTGAACTGGCAAGCATTCTCTGAAACTTATCAGTGATTGGTTTGTTTATTGTCCCATGCGTTTCTAAGAAAGCAGGGGACTATTAAAATGGATTTGTCCATCTATCGTCACACTGTCCGTCACACTGAATGTTCAAACTTGATGTAGGTATCTATCAGGTGAATGCCTTGACTAAGTTCGAACATGAGCATTTTCCACTAATACTAAGCAGAGATAAGCAATTTGATTGGGTGAGACTTGGGAACATGATAACTTTGGCTATAATAGGGTGATAGTGATGAAACTCAGAGTATAGATTCATTATATCAATACCTTGACTAAGTTCGATGATGAGAATTTCTGCTTATTCTAAGTAGTGATAAGCAATTTGATTGCTCAAAACTTTGGAACATAACAACTCTGCTTTTAATTGAGGTATAAATGTTTAAACTTTGTGTAGAGCTAAGCAATTTCATATGTCGATGCTTTGGAACAAGATAACTTTGATTCTAACTTATGGAGAGTGATGAAACTTTGTGTAGAGTTTCACTACCAGGTACTTCAAAACCTTGACTGAGTTCGATCTTGAACATTTTCTGCTTAGACAAAGAATAGATAATCAGTTTGATTGCTCGATACTTTTCAAAAAGATAATGTGTAATTCATTAATAGGTGTCATCTCAATTTATTTTGGGATTGCAGCGGGGGACATCAGCCTCACTGTTGGCTTTTTAGTTTTATCTTAAACTAAAAGTACCTTGTACCGGTAAATGTAGAGAGGAGATTCCATGATTATTAAAAAAAACATTTGGGTCTCAATGGTACTGGAGGTTAAAAATATTATTAAAATTAATGTGAGACCCACCTATCATATTTTAAGTAATATTATAATTATGGCTTCAAATACTCTTGGGAATAGACATAACTTGTTTTCAAATTTGAGTGATGTCTTTGTCACTACAGGCCCGTTACTGTACAGCACAGTGGACGCTTACGGCTGGCCCCCGGATCCATTCACTTGAGTTGATATTTGTTTATTTGGTGCAATGTCTATTTTCTGTCTTGTCCGCAGGTTTTTCTTGTAGATTTTTGTTATGCGTGTAGTGCGGTCCTCCTGCACTTACTAATATAGCAGTAGTATACAAGGCGGTTAAGGTCCACTTCCACTAAAGTCCAAATTTTACTTTAAGAGTTTGTTTTTTTTAAATCATAATAATATTTGTTATCAGGGAAGAAAGACGAAATTACATCATCAATGTACTGGTGAATGTGAAAGATATCATAATCACATGACTAAATACAAGGATATAGTTGAAGACAGACGACATCAGTACCATAATCAAATTAATCCTCGTTTAAAATACTACAGACAAACGGTAGACAATTATCCCATCCATTCATATTGTCACTTTCTTTATTGTTCATATACTATTTTTATATTTTTTTTTTCTTAGTTATTACAGAAAGCAATTAGCTTAGTAGAAATTGTTTGTGTTTTTTTGGTCATTTTTTTTTTTATTATATGCCTATAATGTAGTTGTATATTATTGTTGTTGTTGCGTTTGCCTTACAAGCCTTCTCAGCTTTTACTGTCTAGTTATTGAAGTATGGAAATATTCTGTAAGATAAGATATGATCAGATAAGATTTTATTGTATCGAAACATCCATTTAGGACAGCATACAATATAAACATGTACATATATTTATAACAATATGACAAATAATATTTACAAATAATCTAGCTTATAATATAGATTTGCTAACAGGACAATAGTATGTAAATGACACAGTTTCTAAGATTATTTTTTTTTGTAAAACTTGGTTTTCAAATGGTTATGAGAGAGAATCTTTAGAATGCGAAATGAATGTTCCACCAAATTCTCAAGGTACAAACAATTTGTGACGACATGGTTTCTGTTGGGTTTATGTTTGGTTGCCTGGCAACCTATCATTTTATTCTTTTCCTACCAGTATATTAAGTTGAGTAGGGCTTATTTATGATAACTCAATTTGAATCTTTGTTACATGTAGCATGAGCATGCTTTTACAACTTGTTGAGTATGAAAATATATAACTGTTGCTGTCAGTTGTGTAGCCAGGTCTATTTTAGGGAGGGGGCTAAATCTTCAAACTTAATCCTGTGCACTCCAAAGATCATGTTTTAGGGTGTCACATTCCTGGGCACTGTTTCTCGAAATCTTAACTAAAGATAAAATACTTTAATTTTAATTGGCTAAGCACTAAAATCAATCTAATGTTATCCAATTAAATTACTAAAATTTTGATTTTATCTTAGTTAAAATTTCGTGAAACAGGCCCCTGTTTTTGGGAAGAGGAAGGTGATGACCTGCTTAAACTAATTATGAACTCAACTGGCTACACTGCTGTTTGCAGTAGATTTTCAATTGTATGTGACGCTTTAGATTAATCATTGTTTAACAAGTATAAAGATAATGATTCAGTGATAAAAACAATAATTAGAATAATATTATCACAAGATTAAGTAAATCTTCAGTTGTCTACATTAATTAATTACTATTATCATTTAAGGGAGAATTCCAATCTGAATGTTAATTTATGATCAATGTTCGCAAATTAGGATGGTGAACAATTTAACGAAGCATAATATTTTATTTGAACAAGACAGAACCTGTTATAAAATTTGATAAATAATCTTAAAAAAAAAAATAAAAAAATAATTTCTCTACAGGCTTTAGACAGGAAAGATAGAATTGAAGCAGCAAATAAAAATGAGAAACGATCCCGTAAAGCTTATTCAACTCCACTTTATGATCCAAATAAACACACATGTAGATGTAAGTATTAAACTATTAGATTTTTCATATTTCTTCTAATTTAAACATATATTTGATAACATTTGTGGTGTACCGTATGAAAACTATTTTCTGTGGTATAGCTTACTTGAGTGTGATTGTCAGAATTTTGCCATGCAGTTATATATGGCAACTGTTTTACCTTATTTCGTGAAATACACATAGATTTGGCAGATTATGTTGTTTTGTTTTTTAATTGAATTTGATGAATATAACAGCAAACATGAAAGCAAATTACCAGTAGAGTTTAGCATAGAGACTTAAAGAAACATTATGTAAGATTTAGATAAAGAACTAGCCATTCTTGCTATAATAGTTCGAAAGTAGATGATGTAAAATGAATAATTTGAAAATTTCATTCAAATTACTCTATTGCAAGCGAAGATATTAGCCTTTGAAGGTTTGACAGACGTGTGCAATAATTTCAATCACCGTACTGGTTGATCGAAGCTAAGTCTCGGTCCTCCATATTTGATTAAATCAAAGTATCGCTGAACCATTCTAATCTATTTAATATCGGAGAAATCTGATGCCATCGAGAGTTGATTAAGGCCTGGATCAGTTAATTAATGTCTAATTAATACTTTAGAAAACATTTCAGGCCTAAAGAAAGACCTCCACAGGCAGATTTAGCTCTTGCATAATGTATGTTTAACAAAGTAAGATAATATTCTCTAACTATAATTCAGTTAGTATGGAGAATGTTATCTAATACCTGCTAAGATGTGTTGGATCTGAGAAAATTAAAATTATTGTCAAATTGTAATTTGATTTATATAATTACATTGTGCACATGCATATTTCAACTTCAAATTGCAAAAATTATTGTTTTTTATTTCTATAGTAATGAAATACAATCCACTGTCAGCTCGTGCAACTATAAACTTGAGAAATAATCCAACTCCAGTTTCACGTTCTGATGAACCGACTGAGGAAACCGTTGAAGAAGTGTTTGGAAAAGACACACATGAAGAGAAAGGTAAAATTACATTATCTTTTTTTAAGAAATAAAATTTTCTTTAAAAAAAAAGTGCTGGAATTTATCCTCCAAGCCACCTGCAATTACTAGCAAGAATTTCCTTTTTACCATTTAGTTTAATGTAAATTAACTCAAGAATTTATTCTGTATTAAAGGTGACAATCCTTATATATTTTTATAAATCAGACTAGAATGTGTTAGAATTAAACTATGATCCAAATATGTATGAATTCTTTTACGAAGGACTACAAATGACCATTTTTCAGGTGTGGTCAATGTAAAATCTTGAGACTCTGTGCTACATTTGTGTGTGGATGAAACAGGTCTATACACTTACATAAGTTAAAAAGATTACCCCAATAACAGTGTTTATTAAGTTACACAATGTATCAATCATAAAAGAGAGAGATGGAGTGTAACGTCCATTTGACACAACTAGGTCATTTTGGGACTAACACATTTTTCGATTTCATTTCAATAATTCGCGTGCGCATAGAGGTCTTTAGCAGTGGGAGGAAATCGGAGGACCCAGAGAAAACCCTACTCCTTGTCATATCCAACCAGGGAAACGAAACAAGGCCAATTGACTCAATGACAGACCATTCGGCCATCCAACCCCCCGTATCAATCATAAGCAATGTATGCAAATGGAATCGGGGACAATTCCTTTCAATAAGAAGTTGCCCCATCTTTTGATAATGTTTGTGGATGAATATTTATCTAAAATATTTAGATAAATTTACATTTGTTTGCATAAATTTAGTTACAGAAATTGTACCAGTTGTTAAAGCACCATTTGTAAACCATAATATTAAAACATATACAGAGGTTGAGACAGTTTCTGTTTGTTGTGAGATTATGAGACCTCTATATAAACGTGATAGTCAGGTAGTCTGTGTGGACAGTAATCTAGATGCTATTAAAACTGTTGTCCAAGGTATCACTAGTGTTTCGGTAATAGTCAAACAGGGTAATTATAAAGAACAATATGAGCTGTCATGTCAGATATTTATTTGCATGAAATATTATTATATTTGATGTGCATGACTGTTGGTTGGTATGTTATCCGTAAAACCATCTGTCAAAACTCTGTCGGTGTCATCTGTAAAAATTCTGTTGGTATGTAATCTGTAAAATCTGCTGGTATGTCATCCATTTGGTATAACCCACAAACTTCCTGGGGCCTTTAAATTTAAATATTTTAAGTAAAATGATAGTGCCTTGGCTGAGAACTAAAATCAGAGCACAAATATTAGCTCTTGACCAATGAAAAGACTACATTCTTAAAATATTCTGATTTAACTTTTCATGAATAAGGCCCCAGGTTGTTCAAAATACTCCAGCTTGAATCATCAGCTTCTTAAAAAGCTCTTTATTGGCTACCCTTTAAATCAAAAATAGATTTAAAGTTGTTATGCCCTGCATTCAAGTGTTCTATGTCATCACCATATTTTCTTCTAGTTCTAAAATTTAACTCAGATCATTTGGATATCTATGGTCGTCAGTTTAATTTTCAGTCGTTACCCCTGAAAATTAAACTATCATCAAGCCTAAAAACTTCAAAAACTGCTAAAAACTCATCTATTGACCTAGTATTATATCACCTTTAGCATGCATACTAGCATGGAACTGTGCTCTGTATAAATGTACATATTGTTATTTTTATCCATATATATTTGTTTGTCGTCTGTAATAATTATGTTTCCTTATAATAGGAAATTTAAAAAGCTAAATATATTGTATCTTGTGAAGGCAAAGATAATACATTTATGTATTAAAATATGAATGAGGAAGAAATGTCTTGGCAAAAAACAAGTTTTATCTAAGGCCAATAATTTGAATAACAAATAGTATTATTCATACTACAATCACAATAATTTCAGTTTGATTTAAGAATTATATTGGAAAATATTTGAAAAAATATTGTAACATAATTTGAAGATATTATTTTTAAATGTACTTAAGTATTAAATGTTTTGGTTACATTAATGTGATTTCAAATTACATCTTAAGATGCAACAAATTATTTTTTTTTCTTATTTGATAATTTCTTATTGTTTTACATGAGCAACAAAGAATTTAGGCTATTGAGTCTTTAACAATAATTCTTGTTTTTAGGATTGTGGAAAATTTAAGATTATGTGAAAATCAGAGAATTATTTTAACTAAATGTGTGCTGTTTTTATGAATGTAGACCGATGCTATTTAGCTTTAATGATTTCCTCGACTGAGTCTTACTGTAAAATTACAAATTATTAGGATTTCATCTAGTTATTTTTTAGACTAATAGTTAATATTTTCTATGATCACATGTTCATTGTTATGAAGGAGAACTGGGCTCAGTGTTTCCAACTACTGTTCTTCAAAATTAAATCAAATTCCAACGTGTTTTGTTTTCTTCAGGCCAAGTGATTTTTTGGTTGCAAGTTAACTTTCATGTACCACTCGACTCGCTACTTCCAACATTTCTTTTGTTTAAAAAATATACTATCACTTTTTATAATTTACAATGTTTTGTACAATGTTTTGTAGAATCTTTACCTGTAAAGGCAGTTAATCCACCAGTCAGTTTCCCCAAATTACTGCCAAAGGGAGATGACTCTGCTAAAGCTGTAACAAATGCTAAAGCTGTAACAAAGAAACCACCCGGTATTGCATTTATTTTAAGAAAATCTAGACAATGACATTAGATTTGATCATATTTGCTTTTTTAGTTAGACTTTAGCTATATCTAATGCGCTTAATTAAAGTTAATAGCCTTAAACATACATTATGCAAGAGCTATCTGTCATCGCTAGCCTGCGATATATATTGGATTATGATCCCATTTGCTGCTTAACTTCCATTCATGATTTAATCATGAAATGGATAATCGAGACTATGTTTTTATCGTACTGACTTTAGTAATGTTGATCGAGGCTAGGCCAAAATTTCAATTACTTAATTCTCGGTTCATAGTGGATCAGTTTAACTGAAATTTTCAGCAAATTGCCTTTACATTATCTAGTTTTTAACTATTATAGTGAGAACTGCCAGCTCTTTATCTAATCTCCCATAATGTATCTTTAAATTGGACCAATATAGTACATTTTGGTAAAAGTATTTTTGATCTGTTCATTGTAAGAAATAGACTAGAAGTAGAAAAAAAGACATAGTGACCCATATTTGTTTTTAGTCATGGTTGATAATACTTTATTTTTTTTTATACTACAGCTTCTATACCTAGTATAGACTTTGATCAAATTAGATTAGAAACTGATAAATTAATGCGTAAAACAATACGAATTAGTTTATATATCAGTAGAGGTAACAATTTATTATATCTACAGTTTTACACACTTCTAACAAATAACCATTCAAATAACTTTGATTAATGCAAACTAATTTATTTTTCTCACATGTTACTAAGACATGATGTTGGGTTAACTTAGTATTATTTTCCAGACTGAACCAATAGATTATAACTTCCTTGAGTGGCACTCTATAGTAATTGAACAGTAGTAACACACTAAAAATTATTTATGGAATAACAATTACTGGTTTATCAATTGATGATAAAGACAAGAGTATCATCGTCAAAACGTTGCATGTTAATAAACCAGTAATTGTTATTCAATAAATAATTTTTAATGTGCAGTAGATTTTAAGCCATTAATTATGCCTGTGACCATTGCTTCAAAAATATAAAGGATCCAGAAGCCTTTGATTTAGGTCATAATAAAGTGTTGAATTAGTATAATTTGATGTATGAATTAATTATTCTTAAAATGCAGATGTGACGTCATCCTTTGATGTTGGCGTACCATTATTTCAAATAATGTTACAGGCAATGTGCCAAGCGTACATTATTTATACCAGTTGAAATATTGGAACCGCATTACATATTTCATTGAAATGCACGTGCTGGATAGTGTCTGTATTTTAAGTTGTTTATTGGTCTTGTGCAAGACATTGCACTCTTGCAATTTCAATATTACTTAATGTCTCGCACTCGACCATTAAAGTACACATATTTAATGGTAATTATTCATATTGGCTCATTTATTGTAGAAAGATACCCATTTCTCCAAATATAGCACCACATCAAATTTAATCAAATCTATACTTTCCTAATCCTATTGCACCCATATCAAAGTGGTTATAATATGTACTTTACAATACACTATAGTTCTTAAAGCTGCTGAGGGATTTAAATCCCTTGCAAACTACAATATTGTAACAGTTGAATTTCTAATACTAATAATGGGAATATCAGTTTCATTCAGTACTTAGAAAGATATGATGAATTCAAATTTTACAGTTTGTCATTCTCTGCAGTGTCCTTTTAATCCAATTATATCAGAAGATTATCCATCTTTTATTTTCTGAATTAATTGTTAAATGATAAATTTGAGCAAATTTTAACGAGGATTAAGCCATGAAATATTTGATATTGTTTGAAATCTATGGCTTTAATAACATCATGTTACTAATTAATGATTAATGATTTTAACTCTCACTCATAACCTCACCTCTTTTTTTTTAGAATAACAGGTATTTGTTTTATAAGTTGTAATTCTATAAAAGTATTATACAAAATATTAAAATTATGATTGTGTCCATTGTATGTTGAAATTATTTTGATACGCCCACATTTTCATATTGACGTATATTGTCGTCGTATCTGTCCGTTCACATTTGTTTGTGGACACTGTACAGTCTACAGGTCACAATTTTGATTTAAAATAATTTTATCCGATTTCAAAAATTATATCACTGTTACACCCTAATGGCAGCTGAGTTCAAATTTCATGACATTCAGAAACTGCCCGATAAAATGGCTGCTCCTTGTACGCAAATAGTGTAGAAGTATGTAATACTAAGGTTGTGGATCCTCTACAGGTCACAATTTTTCTCCAATTTTGATGAAACTTAAAATATATGTTTATATCCTAAGGACCTTGGTTCGTCGCATACTAGACCATATCTTCGTGGATTATGGCTCCTGATTGTCTGAACAATTGCGTTTTTAGCTTGTGGACTCTCGAGAAGTCACAAATTTTATCCAATTTTGATGAAACTTAAATATAGTTTTGGTTTCTTTTGATATTGTCGCTTTTCGGACTGTAAAAACCGCGATTGTGGCCCCTGATTATATGAAAAATCACATTTTTTTAGCTTTTTCTCTGTCCATCTCTTGCAAAATGCGGGCATATCTTGCATGGCAACTGCTTGTTGATTTATAAAATCCAATTATTGTTGTGAAAGCTTTAACCTAAATTATTACTAATGGGATTTTTTTTATTTTCTTTTTATTCAGAGAAAACTAAAGGTGAGTCATTTTTTTGCTGACATAATTAGATTTAAGATTACAACTCGAAATGATCTGATTGATTTATAAAATGTAATTGGTGTGAAAGATTTAACCTAAATTATTACTAATCAAATTTTTTTTATTTTCTTTTTATTCAGAGAAATCCAAAGGTGAGTCTTTTTTTTTTTTTTTTTTTTTGCTGACATAATTAGATTTAAGATTACAACTAGAAATGGTTTGATTGAAAAATGAAAATTGGAGTTTTGAGAAATTCATTGGTGATGCCAACCATTTCTTTAAAATACTTTACCCAGTGTAACTGTAAGTTAGTTTTATGTATGTTTGAGGTTTTATCTTTATGTAATTACAGTTACTATTAAGAAAGAAAAAGTCATTAAGAAAAGTGTAAAAAAATTATGGACAGCTCCACCTAAATATGAAATAAAATCACCAAAGCCTAGTAAAACATCAATAGTATCAGTAAAAGACAAGAAAGGTATGTTCTTTCTGTCATATTTATACAAAATCAAAGGGGTAATGGCTGTACAAATAATAATGTTTGTTCAGTTTACTGGTGTATTTTTTGTATGACCTAATATATATCTTATTTGCAGCAATCTAAAACCCTAATTATACAACTAATATGAGTTATAATATTCACATAGTTACATTTAGTCTTCATTCACATAGTTTTCAATGATAATCTGGCTGGAATATTTAATGGAGTTTTCTGAACCGAAATGGTTTGAAATGTCAGGAATTTAAAAGGGAGATAACTCTTCCACATACCCTTGTTGTCTCCCCTTTGACCACAAAGTACAAAATTCAGATTTTGATTTGAATATCATTTACACTGTATCATAAAGCTGTAACCATCGAGAGAAACTATGAAATGATTTATTTGAATTATATTTTTATTTCTACCCTTTGAATCAGATATTAATTTATAATAAGAATTATTTTCTGTCAGTCAGCTCAAAAATGCATACCACAATGTCAGCTAAAGAAAACCATCCTCAGTCTAGAAAAGTAAAAAGAATTACCACTACCAGTAAAAATTCAGTTACCAACGATAGTGATAGTAGTATCAGTGATATTAATAGTAGTATTCATGATACTAATAGTAATATTAAATATACTAATAGTATTACTAATGATACTAAAGGTAGTACTAATGATACTAATGATGCTACACCTACCACTGTCCCAACCAGTGCCATTTCTAATTTCTCTGCCGATGCTCATAGTTCAAAGGGAGTGAAACTAGTGAAGAAAAGATCTTACACAAAATCTAATAAATCATCTCGAAGCAGTGTGAAATCCAAACAAGGTTTCTCAATGTTGACTGTTGTCTGTATATAATCATATATATCATCATGTATATCTGCATGGCAAATTTATAGTACGCATAGTCGTATATTTGGTTCAGAAAACTTTTCTTGATATTAAACTATCCTATTCAATTTAATGTGATGTCATCATGTAAAAACACTTATATACATACTTTAATATTCTGGCATAAGATTAATATTAGTCCTTAAGGAGGGACACGGTGGTAAGATGCTGGCTGGCTAGCCTGGAGGTCGGGTGTTCGATCCCTGCATTGGCCGCGAAAGTTCATCCAGATTTTCTGGCGTGGTTCCCCCTTGTCAATGATGCAGGACGGACGACCTGACAAGGACAGCTGTCTAGTCGTTTGGATGGCACAAAAAAATGAGGTCCCGTACGTACTCATTGGTGTGCACGTAAAAGATCCCTTGAGAGTTGGAATTCAATATGAGAGTAGGCCGTAGTGACATAAGATTTAAATTAGTCCCTAAATAAAGATTGTTCACATTTGTCTTTAGATTCTGCTTTTAATATTATTTATTATTAATTTTACAATATACATATCTGTTTGATTTGATGGCTATTTTGTGTTACTGCACTTATTGTTATTTTGTAATTTGTATATTGAAATATATCAATATTTATTCTTATGTGCTGATAAGCTCTACGAGACATAGCACAAGACATATGGATAATATTCTTTCCAATTTATTCTGTACACTTCTATATCTGAATGTCATAATAAAGAATAATTTGATTAAATTCATAGACATATTGAGTAGAATATATAGACATCCAATTCTATTGTTGATAAACTCTATTTCAGAAGTTGTTATTAAACCTCAACCACTACCAGTTACATTACCTGACATAGTTGATATAGTTGACATAGTTGACAAAGTTGACTTAACTCCCCTTCCTACCCCTCCCAGTCCACCTACCCCAATTATACAAGATGATATTAGTGTAATTAGTGATGAACTAACAGATCTCAGCACAAGATCTCCAGCAGAGGTATGTTCAATATTTCTAGGATTTCCCAAATCATTATGTGTGTAACATCAAACAGTGCACACCATGGCTTCCAGCCGGTCATTTTTCACACGGAGAAAGTGGTTCTATTTTTAGCACATAATAAGAAGTTACGAAACAACTAACTGCACACTAACATGGGTAAACTTGTTTTACATAGAACTAGCAGAACACCATAATTCACTTGCGCGTGACAGGAAACCAGAGGACCTACAGAAAACCCACGAGGTTGGCCAGTCGACCCCACTCCTTGTCACATACAAGTTTGGGATCCTAACCCAACATTATAAGTCATGAGCTTGAATCCAAGAGGGCCAGCTGTAGGCATCCACTTCATTGTACTTATCAGATTAGTAATGGCACAAATATATATGAATATATTAGCGCTACCCGGGTTGTGCCGTAACTCTGAAACAGGAAGCAGTGGGCCAATGCCACCTAGCGCATGTTACTCCCTGGTCCAAGCTACCGCTATACACCAATTTTCAGCCTGGGGATAGCCCTAGTGTTGCCGCCAACCCTGAACTGACAAACGACAGTCACAAATATTAGTATAGAAAAAATGTAAATGTTAGACTATATTGATGCTAATTGATTTTGCATTTCTAGTATGATGGAGGAGATGAAGAAAATATTGCGAGTAAAAAACCTCGATCACCGTTAAAAAAGAAAGACAGGGTCTTAAGAAACAGAAATGATGGAAATGTTGACGGTTTACCTAAAGCACCGGAGACAGTTAGGACTAAACAATCTTCGTGGATTTATGGAGAAGATGAAGTAGTAGGCATGGTTAGTAATCTGGGTATTACACCTGTAAAATTAGATGCTGCTGGTTTACCACAAGCACCAGATATACCAGATGTTCCAGATGTTCCAGATGATAAAAAGAAACCATTGAAATCTATGGTTGTAAATAAACACTTGATGCCAGTTGAGAATAAGTCGGCACGATGGGGAATGAAAAAAATAGACAGTTCATACGGAGATGAACAAAGAAAAGCCGAATTAGCTGAGAGACGACGCAAACGACAAATGGAAATGTATGAAAAATTAAAATTACGGAAATCAACCAAAGGAATTACTGATGAAGACGATAAAGATGGTGCTTCATTTGATGACTGTATGTAAACAATGTTGATTTGTTTTGTAACTATACCTCAACAAACATATCCTAACAAGTATTATTTCACATTTGAACTATATTCCATAATCAAACAACATCTTTTATCTTTTCTTAACAGTTTTTTTATTGAATTTTGATGACCAAGACCATCAATTTGTATTATAGAATTGCATATATCTTTAAAAAAAATATATATATCAGAACTAAAGAAAGGATATGATTTTTTATGGTGAGGTAAATAAAAATACATGTATTGAAATGATGTTTGAGGTCATTCGTTCATTGACATATTTTTCAATTCAATAAAAAATCATATTTTATATGTTACAACCCAGCTGTTTAATAAATATGTTACAAAAAAATAAAACATAAAGTTATTGATATTAACATATTATATCATCTTATTTCTATATAATATTGATTTATTTTCAGATGATTTTCTAGCCAAGTATTGTATATTTGATAAAATAAACAGAAATATTATTCAACATGTTTTTGATACTGTAAGTTGAATTCAGTCATATTTTATACTGTCAATTTGGAATCAGACCATATTATGGTGTGACATCAATCTGCCCATAAAACTTTTAGAGCAAAATTCTGCACGTTCTTTGGTAGTAAATGGATCATTATACTTTGTACAATTTTTAATTACATGTGTTTAAGTAGTCAGATTTAATTTTGAAGTAAATGAAGTTTTAATTTTGGTTAATTTGATATGTTATTTCAATTAGTGATGCGAAAAGATAGTCAGTTTGATTACTAATCTTAGTTTCAGTTTTGATAGAAATTGTCAACTGTTAAACACCTCAAAATTAGCTTTATCTGTGCTGCACACAGAGACTGTGCACCTAAAAGTTTTAAATGTAAACAGATACCCACTTAACAAAGCAAATTAACGCATAAGAGGTCAGATAAGTCCATAGTTTGTACATTTTAAAGAAAGCAGAGGACTATTAAAATGTGTTCATGGAACTCCGTCACTTGTTTTTGGACACAATAACTATTCTTCTGACTGTGGTGAATGTCTTGACTTAGTTTGATGATGAGCATTTTTGCATAAACTAAGCGAAGAGGAGCAATTTGATGATTTGTATATGTTTTGAGGGAGATTTTTATTAATTACCTTGATTAAGTTCACTAATTGAGTATTTGATTGTTTGGTGCTTTATAAAAGATACTTTTGCAAGTAATTAATGACTGTCATCTGGTTTTTTTCGGAACTGTTGGATTGTTTTCTATGTTAGTTGTTTGCATAAATGAAAGATATATAGTTTCTTTTGATCTTTTTGTATCTCAATATAACAAAATAAACTTTAGACCAATCTTTTTGTCACCACTGCTCGAGATATTAACTAGATTAGAACGGTTTGGCCATTTAATGATTTAATTTAAAAATAGAGAAGCAAGGCTAAGACTCGAATATACCAGTACCATGGTTATGATGATCAACAATCAATGCATGCATCTTGTCAAATTTACAGACAGTGATAACTTGGCTCAGAATAAAATAATTTGAATGAAATTTTCAATTTTATGTTATCTATTTTTATACGCCCACATTTTCATGTGGACGTATATTTTCGTCGCCCCTGTCCATCCGCACAATTTGTTTGTGGACACTTTACAGGTCACAATTTTTGTTCGATTTTGACGCAACTTAAAATATAGGTCTATCTCCCAAAGATCTCGGTTCCTTTCGATATTGGCATATATCGGACCATAACTTCATAGATTATGGCCCCTGATTGTAAGAAACATCACGTTTTTAGCTTGTGGACACTCTAGAGGTCACAATTTTTATCTCATTTTGATGAAACTTAAATGCATGTTTATAACCCAAAGATCTTGATTCCTTTCGATATTTGCGCATATCGGATCGTAAATTCCTGAATTATGGCCCTTGAATGTACGAAAAATCACTTTTTGTTTAGCTTGTTCTCAATCCATCTCTTGCAAAATGTGGGTGTATCCTGCCTGGCAGCCGCTGGTTGAACTATTATAGCAAGAATAGTTAACTCTTTATCCAAATCTTACATAATGTATCTTTAAAAAAATCAAATATTCGAATAAGAAATGTTAAACCAGTGTCCTGGTGTTTTTCGGTATATTTTCAGGTAGATGAAAAGAAGTGTGGTTGGTTAGATTGTACAGAAACAATGGTAGCATTACGTAGTATTAACAATAAACTAACATATACTGAGGAAGAATATCTTTATAGGGTACTTACATTCAAAGTTTGTATGATTAAAACTTTTATTATTTATTTGGCTGAATTCATGCAATTCAGTAAGTCAGATTTATTGTGTGAAATTTTCAACTTTAAAAGGACTAAAACATTTGGTGGAGGGGTGTACACATGTTTGCTCTAGATTTATCATTTGACAAAAGAAGTAGTATTTTATTATAGGTAATAGAAATGACTGGTTATAAAGTTACACATGGTGCGGATTTTAAACTATTCTCTATATTAGCAGCTTTATCTACTAAAATATCTTCATTAGAGTAAGTATCTACTGATAATTTGACTCATTTATTATATCAGATATAATGTATTGTTACAACTATGATAATAATAGACCTACAGGACTAATAGATTTGTTGGGATGGGTGTACACATGTTTGGGTGTCTGAATATCAGATATCACCATACACGATGACATTAACCCACCCTCTATCAACTCGAATGTCACTATTGATACTTTTAATTTTTTACTTCCAATGTTGAATAGTCGAGTTTGTTGAAAGAGTTTTGCCCTGAATTCTGTCTGAATTGAAATGGAGGATATGCTGTTAGGTTCATGTCATGACTACACTGTAAAATCGTCACCCAGGTGATAAGTTCTACAGATCCTCATCCAGGTTTTATTGTATTTTTTGTTTACAGTTCATGGATGAAGAATATTTTAGGAAACATGGATTTTAAAACTTTAGAAATGAAATTGTTTATGTGTAAGGTAAGATCCCTTTCTGTCACCAGTTAATATAAAGCCTATGGTCAAAGGTTACTGTATTTTACAAGATATAATGCGGAGTATAAGTCAAATCGTCATATTTTAAAGTTTTTCCGATCTTCATCCATAGATATTGAAGTGTAAAGCAGTGTACTAGGTGAATACTTTTCAACTCCATAGCAGTATTCGACCAATATGATTTATTTCTTGTCTGTGTTTTTGAGCTACCAGTAACCACACTTTCCATAGAGGGGCATTGGATGGGCGAATGGTTAGCATGTGCGCACTGTATCTTAAGGTCTGTCATTGAGACTGATGTGGTTTCGATTCCCCAGGTGGCCGCCTGTCCAACCTCGTGGGTTTTCTCTGGGTCCTCTGGTTTCCTCCCACTGCTAAAGACCCCTACGCACAAGCGAATTATTGAAATAAAATTGAACCATGTGTTAGTCCCGAAATGACCTAGTTTGTGTTGAGTGGACGTTAAACCCCATTTCTCTCTCTTTACAATAAAAGATGTTAGAGTGTATGTATATAATATATACTGTAATATTCTCATACATACCTTGTCTAATTGTACAAATGGCTTTTGTGCCTCATTTACACATGGTATAAACCATATCTAAACCATCTTGATCCATATGAATTTAATATTGCTAAAAAATAGTGTATGCTTTTGTGTTTTGAATGATGTACAAATTTTATTTTCAGACATTATGGGAGTGCAATGTCGATAAAGAAACTACTACTATACCTCTAGAACAACTTATGATAGAGTTGCGAGCTGGTGGGGTTAGTTTTGAACATGAATGTCAAGTACGACAGAAATTAAGTCATCTAAAAGAGTTAGACCTGTGTGATTTTCTTACTTATGTTCCACTGTTTATAATGATTCATGAATCTGTTGTTTCTAATCCATTAGATGATTCCAGACAAAAATAAATTATTTGAATTGTAATAAATTAAAAAATTTGTGTAGTACTACCTTTTTTTTCCAGCGATTCAAACGATAAGCATCGTTAACAATGAAAATAGTTAAATTTTATTTCATAGATTAAGGAGTTAAATAATGAAGATCCATTATCATAGACCAGTCCCTAATATTCTTCTTAAAAAATTTCGGCCCACGTAATCTGACATTCTTGTTTGAGATGTTTGATAGAAATAAATATCTTGTATGAGAGGTTTGATAGAAATAAATCTAAAACTGGTATTTATTTTCTTTTTTTAAAATTTTAAATCTAATCACTGATGCTGGACTATTGGAAAATGAGTCATATGACTCTGAAAAATACAAACACTTTACATAAAACATCCGGAATACCAATAGTCCAGATTCCGACACCAAATATAAGAGGGAAAATTAAATGAATATCTCTCGAGAACCCACAGTATTTTATTATACAGTATATGATGTTGTTATTATTGTTAAAATGTATCTATTTTTATTATCATATTGATTTAATAATGGTTCTATAGTATACATGTATATCTAAATAAGAAATGAAATAAACATTCTGTGGTTTGTAATATGTCAGATTGTTTTCCAGTTGTATGTTTTAATTCAGAAATTTTCAATTGATAACTTAAATGTACCTGTAGTTATGTTAATGTACAATTTTCCAACTTACAATCAGTTTAAATACTGAAATGTCACTTAAATCTATAGTTTAAACTGTTCATTTATTGTACCGGTTCATATGAATTATAAATACCTGTAGACTGAAACACAATCAAAATGCATCATTGATTTGACTGGAAGTGCTGATGAGATGTAATGCAACTGAAATAACATTACAGCGAAACGTGAGCACAAGGAGTGAAAATCAGTAAGGTGGTTTGTCTCTAGCAATGGAGGAGATAATAATATAAACCTTTAATGAACGACTGATTGTTACTATATGTTAGATCCTTCCTCACTCTAGTGACTACAAGATTAAACTGTAAGTGAGATTTGCTATCCTCCATTTTTAACAGTGATGCATTTTCATTGTGTTGCAGTAAATCAGCCCATCAACCCAAAGGTATTAAATCATTACTTCTTAGCCCATCTATTCTACTTCTACGCCATAACTGCTTGAAGGATTTCAACAAAATTTAATAGGTAATTGTCGCCAGCATAATGTTTATTCGAATTGTTTTTCAATGAAGTTGCTGGGCCAGGACAATTGTTAAAATGAAGTTGGTCTTTCATGGTTTCATCAGGGAAATATGGTCTGATGATATTGGTATTGATATTCACACGTGGATGATTAAGGCCCTAGGGCCTGCTGTAATTATATTAAATATCTGTGATATATAGATTGTATATATTTTTATATTTGATCAATAAAATGTTATAGTTTACATGTTGTCTGTTGTCCTTATTTCAAGTTAATATGATGTTAACCATGCATATGAGATTTTATGCCACATACATAAAATATTCTCCAGTTTGTCAACAAGGATTATTTTTTAAACAAGGGTAATGCCTCTTAATGACACCATCAATAATCATTGTGTGTCTGAATGTTCAAGGGAGGTGGATGGCCGAATGGTTAGCAAGTGCACACTGTATCATAAGGTCTGTCACTGTGTCAACTTGCATGGTTTTGATTCCCCGGTTGTACGTGACAGGGAGTAGGGTTGCCTGTCCAACCTCATGGGTTTTCTCCAGGTCCTCCCACTGCTGAAGACCGCTACACGCACGCGAGTTATTGAAATAAAATTGAACCATATGTTAGTCCTGAAATGACCTGCTTTGTGTTGAGTGGATGTAAATCCCCAGTTCTCTCTCTCCTCTGAATGTTCTTCTTCATTTATATATTCTTTTTACTGGTATATGCCCACTTTTAGAGTGACCATTTCCTGTTTGTTAACTGTTTGTGAAGTTGGGGTGTGACTTAATATTCTTGAGTCATCAGTGGAGTATTTGCACAGTTATAGTCGGTGGCATATAGTACATGACAAACAGCCTGTAACCTGTAAGCAGATTGAGGTCTACATTTTTCATCCGCTTGGTCATCTGAACAAGCTTGGATTTTAATAAGATACATCAATAACTTGTGAAAACATTAGTTTTCTAGATCTCAGGCAATTAACATTTTAATGAGATTCATCAATTAAAGTTAAAGCCTTCAACATCTTGGTGAAATAAGGTTCTTCGGAGCACTGAACCTTGGCAGGGCACTTTGTACAGAAAGTGGGGATAAAACAATTTAATTGGTGTTTTGTGCACTTAAGTTACAAATGGTTTATTAACCAATGATGAATGAACTCACCAGGAAAAAATTTATTGACTGTGAAAGATGCATTGTAGATCTTTGTTTTTGGGTTTTTTTTGCATCAATGTTTATATATGCAAACATACGAGTTAAAAACTTCCAAGTGCTACATGTATTTACAAAATCGCTGGTCAATTACATTTTGATGAATTTAAGATCCCCCCCCCCCTTATATATTTCTATATCTTTTAAAATGTGGATTGGAAGAAACAGCATTACTGTACCTATTAATTGCCATTATTCATATATTCAAATACTTGTAGAAGGCTGACACCCTGATCTAGATCTTGTTTGACAAGATGCCATTTGTTGAAACCTATCTGCTGCAATGGCCACTTGTCTGAGCCAACAGACATGATGCGATGTCTCCAGAATTTTTTGTGAGATGTGGACCAAAGTGAACTTTTATGTCTCTTACATGCGTAAAATTAAACATAATTTACATTAAACCCGGCAAAACTATGCCAGGTAACTGAAACCGATGTTAAATAAAATAGCTATAACAATGATATATTATTAGAAAAAAGCTGATGTTTATTGCTGAAAATATGCCACTATATAATATTGTCTATACAGTATATATTTTATATAGTGAAACTTGAACCATTTTGGTTTTCTTTATATCATAGATTATAGAATAGTGAGTGTCAATCTTAGATACACGCCCTTCTTTACCATTTCAATTTACATGTTACTCAATTCCTACACTAGTGACAAACAAATTATATGATATGAAATAAGTTGAGAAAAACTCAAAAATATCACACTTTATACATAAAATTAATAAATTTTGTGCTTACAGTGACATCAAATCAAAAACCTGTCATAGTATAAAAACCATGCAAAATTAAGATAAAAAATTTTGTATTTTCCTTGAAAACAGTGTAATGGATACTTTGTTAAAGGGAAGTCCCATTTATTATTTTTGAAAAAAAGATCTGCAGATTTGACAGATTTATTTGAATGTTGTCATCACGCAGTCTACCAAATAAAACTGGCACAGACCATGTGCAGTTTACTATTTTAGTGGTATTTAGGTTTTACTCAAAACATGCTTCAAAATTATTCACATATTCCCTAAGAAAAATACATTGCATCAATGAAAATGAATTTGCTGTGTAGGTATGTCACTATTATTGACTGATCTAATGAGTCAAATACTGGTGCCACTTATTCGATAATTTATCTTTAAAGGTCAGACTGTCTCTTTAATGGTAACATGAAAAAAGAAAGGGAAGTGTGTTATCTTAGAATACTCAATTTATATATTTGAGTATTACAGAATCGTGTAATTTAAATACTTTTAAAACACAAACATGCAACTTAGTTAAAACATTTCTTTAATTTTGATTTTTGTAAAATGACTTTATTAAATAAGCGCTTTAAGCTTTTCAAAAGTGAAATATGGTAATTGTAGGACTTAATTGGGTAAAGTAAAATTCTTATTAATACTTTTCTAATTATAGTATTTGAATAGTTAATTAATACCTATAAATAATTGGTCTATCTTAATCAATACAGATTAGATGTACATCTTCTATATATATATATCTCTATATAATATATATACATGGAAATATAGTATAATAACATTATACAAGATTGAATGATTTGTGTAAATTTTCTAGCATATTTCAGCTGTATTCTCACTTCAAGCTACTATACACACAGGGTTACAAAAATTACAGTATTAATAATAAATAGCTACAACAGTATCTAAAAACATAAGAAGAGAAATATTATCTACAAAAGTAAGATAGTGAATGACTACATAACAATTCTACTCAAAATCAGTTTGTGGAACATTGCACAATACTACACAGAATCCGAGTGACATTTTGAAAAAATATTATTTTAGAAATACATAAGAATGTTCTGTGGCTAATAATTAACATGTTTCAGATCAAGACCCACAAACTGTACTTATCAAATTTAATATTATGTATAATATGCATATCGTACCCCAAATGATAAGGAGGCTGTAAAATATTTTCTGTGATTTATGATGAATATCAAGAGAGAAAAAAGTACTTTGTTCAAATGCTATTTTTTATCTGACACCCCCCTAAACGATCCACCTTAATTGCCAATGTCTAATTGAAAGAACTCTACAAAAATCAAATAGGGGACTAATCATATAAAAATTTTGCAATCACAATCAATTCGATAGAATTAATTAGAAACTCATCTGAGAAAACTGGCCGTGAAATAATAAACTAAATACCCTACTACACAATGTGTAGACAATTTAACAGATCTTTACATATTAGTTACAATAAAGAATAAATACAGTGGAGTAGTTTAACATCTACACATAATAATAGTATACTATGTATATAATACTGTACATAATGAAAACTATTCACAGACTTAAATATCAACAGTCTAAACATACATGAACATTATAATATACAGTTGTTAAAAAACCCTCCCACTTCCTCATTCTACATATAGACACAGTGAGTTACAAATAGAAAACAATGATAATACATATAAAAGATAAGGTTGTCTTTTTACCTTAGTTACCATTTTCTTATATATGTAAATTTTAATTATATATGTCATTTATATTTCAAATTATAACCTAGACAGACATTACTAGAAAAAATACCAATAAACCCAATATTCTAATAACACTTGACCATGGACATTATATGTTCCATGACATGACTCAATTTAAAGATTTTTTTTTTAAAATTCAAAGAGAGAAGCCTTTAATGACAAATTTTGCTTGACATTTAAGGATTTCTTTCTTGCTTTATTCATTTACCGTGACGTTACTGTTCACTGAGTTTTTAATTTGATTTTTGTCTAGGTTTTACTAAATTATTTAATTGACTGAGAAGGAACACAGCTTAAATTCATGTCAACTGAGTTGAAAGCCAGTCAATAGTATGATGAGGCATAAAGGCAACATTATCCTTTTATATGTTGTGTAAAACATGAGATATAAGATACACATATGAAACATCCAATATTCAACACAACAATAATAGTTAGATTTGAAGATATTCTTACAGTAAAAAGGATATGGATTTAAACAGCTAGGCAAGAAAAAAGCAAATGTAAATCTCTCTTGGGATGACTTTAACAACAGTCTTAATTGTACACACGATCAAAAACTATCATTCTTAAATTCATTGCTTGACAAATATGAAAATTGTATTCAAAGCATAAAACCTATAGCCTTATGACTTTTCTTCCTAATGGTTTTATCTTTAAGATTAACAGCCACCTTTGTTGATCTATGACTGAACAATTCTGGTTAATGACTAGACATCTTTGATCAGGTTAAAAACAAATTGGATTTTAGATGTTGATTTGTTTTGTGGCATGATAATATGCCGTCATTGTAAATTTCATGTCTAGAGATCAAACCAATTGTGTGATCTTATGCCAACACAACAAGCCAAAGGTCAAAGTTAACTGGTAAACAAGCTGACCTTCACTTCAATTTTGAAACAAACATGACTAATGGAAAGAAATCAATAGATAAATCTAATTCAGGTTGACCTAATTCAAAGAGCTTTTAGAGAGAGAGAAAAAGAGAGAAATGGGGTTTAACCTCAACTCAACACAAATTAGATCATTTCGGGACCAACACATGTTTCAACTTTATTTCAATAATTCGCTTGCGCATAGGAGTCTTTAGCAGTGGGAGGAAACCGGAGGACCCGGAGAAAACTGACGAGGTTGGACAGGTGACCCTATTCCTTGTCACGTACAAAAAGCAAATTGAAACTATGCCAGATGACTCAATGACAGACCTTATGATACAGTGTGCATGCGCTAACCACTCAGCCATCCAATCCCCTCTCAAAGAGCTTTAGCTGCTTTAAATATTACTAAAATGATTATTGCACATATGATTATTTAATTAGATTGTAAGTCAAATTCTACTATATTTCACCTGGAAGACAGCCATATATTTTTATATCAAATTTACTGAATTAAAACTGTAGCTAAATATCCAAAGAAAAACAAAGAATAAATTATGTGTGCAATTAGACCGTACCAAAGTTATTATAGAGCAAGGCACCTAACACAGAAACAGAAAAACAATGGCATAAATGTTATTTTGAAAAAGAAATTTGTTATTAGATTTAAATAAAATTCCTATCACTATAAAAAAATATGTCTTCTTTTTTTTATTGGTCATCTGTTTCAAGCAAAGGGTGGGACCATTCCAGCAGTTAGCAAATCACTTACAAATAGGATAATATATGTGCTAGATTTTCTACTTCAAAACTTATCACATATAAGCACTAAGTAATAATCAAATGAAATAATATGTTAAGAGTAACAATAGATGAACACATTTAGAAATATAAAAATGGTGTGGATACTATAATACAATGAAAGTAAATAAGGCCCGACCAGCCATGTGTGGTTCTCACTTTATACATATTATGATCTATTGTTAGTAATACTAACATAAAAACTTTACAAATATCCACGATGTACATATCAATACTTCCATTATCAATAATAATTTCAAATTAAATTATATTTCATTTTAGAACATAAAAGTATTCTTCACCTGCCTCCTTAAATATTTCAAACTGTGAAATCAGTAAAATAGTTGGAAATAAACTGCAACAAATTTATGCACCACTTTACAATAAAGCATGAATTATATGCAAATATGTTACGAATCATCCATACATATAACACACTGTGATAGGACATATATTATCTGTAGGTAAAAATATCTTATATATAAATGACGTTTAACAAAACCAAATGTCATTTTGTGGGTAGCATGAGCCACAGTGGCAAATTGACTGGATTGAGTCGATGACATTTAATATTTGTGGCAATTGTTCAGTGGCAATTTTCCCTGTGGCAGTTGTCTTAGTTCTAATGTAGACAGTATATGAAAAGAGCATAAATTGCACAAATTTAGCACCAAAGTCAGCTGATGAATTCCACATGTTTTCTAACAACCTAAGGGCAATTTATTTAGAGGGAGGGGGGGATGTTGTCTAGTAGAGTTTGATCTATAATAGAAAATATCTAAATTCTAAACAGAATATTGTCCTCTCAACTAACACTATTAATATTAATTATATATGATCACAAGCACACTTTATATGACTGTACATTATACACATACATACCATGATAATAGAATATATACTTTATATAATATAGTAAATACACCCGCACAGGTTTGTTGCATACACTGAATCAATAATAAAAAGAAAAGATGAGGAAGGATAAAAGTTGGGAGAGTTAAAAGTTGATAATTTGACAAAAAGTGATATATATTTATTTATATATATATATAACGAATAATGTTTTAATTGAGCTTGATGGTAATCTATACTTAATTCAAATACTACAAATTGTAAGCACTAAAATAGCACTAGAATGTCGACCCTCCATTTTATAAAATATTCTTTTTATCTATACAGAAGATGTAACCAGATCCATATCATGGATTAGTTCACCACGTTTGTGTTCATTATCAATTATCTCAACTGTAATTAACATAATAATAGTTCATATTAAATTTAAATAATATGAATCAATAACAATATCTCGGAATAACCCAGATATATGAATATCTCTTGCCATATTTAAACAGTTATTACTGTTAGGTTAATCTTTATTAAATGGTTTTGATAGATTAAAGGTCTGGTATTGTTCAGATCTGTAGATCTCACTTTCGATGAACACCAATCAAAACCCTGAAATTTATCACATGACATAAAGATGGCGAGATATATATATCTACCAATCATTGTCATCAGAATCCGCTTCCTCCTCACTCTCACTGTCCTCTATAACTCTACGTCTCATTTCAAAAGCTTTATCCATTATAGCTTGAACATCTAATCTTCCAGCTGGCATCTTTTTCTTTTCTTCTTTCTCTTCTAAACGATTTAATTTCTTCAAATCTGAAAAATACAGAGCAAAATTTAATAATCAAAAGCAAGTATATACTGTGTAGTAATGGAAGGCATGTAATTCTTACTATTTTCAGAACATCTGATATCACTTGACTTTCACTTTTATTCTTGGCAATGACGAAGTATATTATGGCTATTATGGTAGCAAATGCCGAATTTGTAGTAATTGAATTCATTCTTTCTTAAAATAAACTAAAACTATGGACCTCAATAAATTTAGTACATAAATAGATGTAAATTTACAGATTTGGAGAATGTCCACCATTTTATTTCTATATAAATCCTAACAAGGGAGAAAACGAATCACTGACTTGTCGGCTAATCATGTGACATTTCTATTTACTTCTAAAGTCTCACTAAATGTTTGTAGAAATAGCTTCACCCTAAACTTCTAATGCAATGTTGTTCTATGCTCTATAGAAGAGTCTAGTTGCATAATGCATTGTCTATTAGAAATAAAAAAATACATAAACAATATAAATGTACTCACGTGTACCAATTCTTATTTCTTCCAACAGAGCACTACGATCAGATTCAGCTTTGCCCACAGGATTAGATATAGTTGTTACAGTACTACCAGATGATGATATAGATGCTTCATCAGGCTGGCTTCGTAGATGCCCATTCTGCATCTTCATATCCATTGGTGGAGGAGGGGGAGGAGGTGGGGGTGGGGGAGATGGTGCTTTAACAAAATTTGTGGGATTATACTGATCAAGTGGGGGTGGGGGTGATGGCGGAGGAGGCATTTCCATGCTCACTGGTGTGTCGGGTGTATTATCCTTCGGGGACAATGGAGGGGGAGGAAGATCCATTGATTGATTCATGCTAATATGGGGACTGAACATCTGATGTCTAGCTGGGGAATTTTTGGCAGAGTTCTGATGAACCAGATGACGCGGTGATCCAGTAGATTTCATACCATTATCAAGCTGTACTTGATAAGGACTAGATTGATGCTGTGCAAACTGTTCAGCTGGGGGCGGGGGAGGAGGTGGAGGTAGTATATCTCTTCCACTAGAGGGGCTGTCTTTATTGGCAACAGGAGGACCAGGTGGTCGTTCTGATGGTCTGTATTGAGGACTAGTAACAGTACCTCTAACATCATGAGCCATGTGATTAGATTGTGGTATCTGATTGGCTACATGATTGTGTTCAGGTTGGTTGTATGGTATTTGAACCGGGCCGTTTTGTACAGGTTTTGTGGAAGCATTTTCATGTTTATCAGCATGTTGGTGATTGTGTTTTTGGGAGTCTTTTCTAACCACCGAGTTCTGTTTCTGTATATTAATAGAGTCTGGTCGTTGCGATTGGTGAGGAGCAGTATTATTATTGTTTATTTGTACCATGTTGCTAGGCACTGTCTGATTAACAATATGTTTACGAACGTCTGGAACATGATAGTCACTTAATTCTTGTCCATATTTTTTGGACTCCCACTCTTCTTTTCTTGTGACCACTTTACGAACAACCCTCTGTTGAGTCTGATCTCTTGGTCTCTGTAAAAATAAATGTTTTATATTATATATGGATGTATGTACTAGAACCATGTTGTCACTATTACTAGTAGTCTATAGACACCTATAGGTCTATTCAATTATCCACTCTGTGGAATCAAGTGTAAATGTAGTAGTCTCAAGTGTTTCCAGAGAGCAGTCATACAGTTACTGGTTTACGTAATTAGAAAAACTATTTATTTGTTAAATTAGTCACAAAAACCAGTCAACTGGCCTGGTCTGACTTTCAAAGACAGGTTGCCAGGCAATCAAACATATGCCCACAGCAACTATGTTGTTTAAACAGTCCACAAAGGTAATCATATATCTATTGTTTTGTAGGTATTAGGGGACATTCAAAAAACACTAAAAACTGATCAAGAGTAACAAAATATGTAGTAATTATCAGAAATAATTAAATTTTATTTCACAGAACATGTACAGGTAATCACATGATTTCTCCAGCATTGTTGAAAATAAATAGGATTCTTATTCCATAAACACCTGACAGCAATTATCAAAATTTGTCGAAATTCAACAGGTTTGTGTAAAATTCAAAGATTCAGATATCTACATCATGTATCAATAAAATTAAATTGTGAACAAATCTATTTAGATGAAATTGTGCTATGCTATTTTAAATATCTTTAGAATATATATGAAAATCAATCAGCTTTTTTATTATATATTTTTTATGTTGGTAGTGTATATTTATATAGGTTATTAGTGTGTATGTTATGATCAGTCTATGATCACCTGGTGTAGACATCAAACAATTAATCAATACACTAATCAATAATAAACACATAACTTTACACAGTTACTCTACAATGTCTATATACTTACAAAATAACATTATACAAACTCGCACTGGCCTCAAATTCTATTTTTACAAGTCTGCTCTGACAACTTACTTCCTATACAATTTTTCTAAAATTTCACTTCTGAACACTAACGACAGTGGATTTTATGAAGACGTTAAGAATTTAATTTAACTGTATAACTGTAACTATTTGGATCATAGTATTTTAAATGTAATTTAGAATGGTGAAACAAGGGATTATTTATTGGTTGAACAGTAATACTATATACTAATCTGAGACAATTTCCGCTATTAATAAATCACTGTACAGTACATCAATTTGTATTGGACAATTACAATAATAATAGATAACAGAAAGAAGATTAGAAAGACCTTTACCAGAACTATACTGACTACAAGAACAACACAGACCAGAATAGACAATATCTTTATATTAACCATTAACATCAATCTTGTTACACTTTGAATTATTTAACAATAATAGACATACAAGTTCAAAATGACAGGAATATAAAATCACTTCTACAGATTTAAAGACACAGTTGCTTGTCAGGCCCCCTTCAGAGACCGTAGAGCAATTTCCGAAGTGGGGGGGGGGGGCTGACAATCGAGGGACAAAGTCACGAAAACGAAGCGTCGTGTACCGACGCAAGAGAGTGTTGCTGCAGGCACCTCAGGCGTGGGGTTTGGTCCCCACTTTAGGGCCTCATGAAAATTTTAAAATTTTGATGTGATTTTTTTGCATTTTGAGTGACTTGTTAACATATACGGAAACGCCACAGAGATCAACCTGGCACACTATAAGCCAGCATACTACAAGGAAACCAAGCTCGCACAGTATAAGAAATTCGCTGGACAACCGTGACTGCAAAGAAATCTTGTGATTGGTAAGCACAGTGACACATTTCTTTCTACAAAACGAGGATTTTTCATTTTCCCCCTCCAGTACGCTATCATGAATGCGCCAGGAAATAACTGATAGATTCAAAGAACCACAGACATATACTTTCCAATGAAGTATAACACGATTACTGGAATTTTGTATTAAAACCTGTATTTTGACATTTTAAATACTCAGAATCGCCCCGTATTTTAACACATGGTCACTGAACAGAGGTTAGTAGTAGTACCATCCAAATGATGTTTTCTCAAGTTATGAAAATATAAATATGCCAGTAAAAATTCTTAACATATCTACAAAGAGAAATGCACATGCTTTTCACTGATATGTAACTACATGATATCTGGAATTTCGTATTAAGACCCATATTCTGATATTGCATACCCCAGCACCCTTTTAGTTTAGTAATCATAGTACCATCCAAATTTGATCGTTTGTAAAGGTTAAGTCTTTTAGTCGCCAGGTTGATTTCTTCTTGTCATGCGGTGAATATGAAGCAGCAAACATGTGCTTATTAAAGCTTTAAATGTGGCCATATAAAAATATTTACTGTTTTATTTTTAAGACTGTTGTTGTTATGTAATTGGGTATATGCGTGTAATAAAACACGTCGGCAAGAATGATGAACGGGCTGCTGGCTTATATGAAAAAGATTATTATTACTATATTTGTCTAAGGCACATAAAGATAGCGAAGGGTGCAATCAAAAGAAATCAACATAAACTGTAAATAACCATAACATTAGTTAGAATGTTTAAATTTAAAATTCTGCTTGTATCAAAATGGTTTTATTTACTGAAAGTTCTTTTGTGCGTGATCTTAATTCTAATATTTATTCTGGCATGTTGGGTTTTAAGCAAACCATTAGTCATATCACACAATAAGTAAATTACAGTAACACGTCGTATCTATAAGCCCCAATCACAATGTCTTTCTCAGAATTGCTTGATTAGCTGATAGGTCGTTATTGTGTCATCTAAATTCAGGAGAGATAAAGACAAATAATCTTTCTCCACTTTAATTATAGTGTGATGAAATGGAACCTATTCATATGCAAACCCTGTCAAGTATTATTGGAATTTTCCTAAGAAATCGGTAAATCACCTAATAAATAAAATTCTGTTATTACCGGTTAACTCTAAACTTATCACAAAGAATAAGGCTTGATATTTTGTGGAAATGAGAATTCAGTGATATATAATTTTACATTGGCTTTCATACCTAATAACAGGGAAATACATGTGTTATTTGCAGCTGAAAAATTCAGAATTTCAATTAGGTTCTTCCTTTAAAGCGCGATTGGCTTTATTATTTGGAACCTTAATCCTCTGGCAGTAATAATCGGAAATCTTGAAAAGCAATAGGCTTCTTAATTGCATGACCGTAAACACTGTGTATAAATTCACAGTCAATTGGATATTAACTTTAGCCTCTTGAGCATCTACAAGACTTTTCAAAGTAATCAAGGGACATAACTGGCAGTAATTACCGGAAATCATTCAAAATCAATAAATTTTGTCTCATAGCTTTAACCACTGTGTATAAATTTAAAGTGAATTGGATATTAACTTTAGCCTCTTGTGGACGCTGGACCGGCGATAGTTTACGTCCACATTTCAATGTGGGCATACAAAACTGGGTCTAAACGCAAATATTAATGTATAGAGAGTGAATTATATTCAATTTTGAAAAAAATTATTGTAATTTATCATGCATTATGTTCAGTGAAATACATGAACAGTATAAATTTAACGACAGCTGTTTAGTCCTGCTTAGTCCATTCTACATATTTTTAAATTATTAAACTGTCGTTTGTGAATTAGCATTACTTCTGCAATGTCTTGTAGGCTATGTTTTTCTTTGTTCATTACAAATGGGGCACCAAAACCATGGAGTACATTACTTGTGTACTGATTATAAAGTGTTCATTGTGTCATAAATATTGGATATTAGGATCTCATATTTCACAGCAAGATAACATCAATATTGATTGAAATGGACCAACATTTAATTCTAACTCGTGTTTTAATATCGAAAATATAATCATAAAATATGATGGGTGTAGCTCCTTTAACCATTGTACCACGTTCACAAACTTAAAGTGTTAAAACGGGACTAGAAAGACAACTCTACTTCACTAACACTATTTATGGAATAACAATTACTGGTTTATTAAAATGCAACATTTTGATGATGATACTCTCATCTTGCTTGATAAACGTTGCATGTTAATAACCCAGTAATTGTTATTCCATAAATAGTGTTAGTGTGTTACTGTTCAATTAATAAATGCCACTTAAAGAATATCTACTCCACTAAATGTATACAAAATTTACAATCTTAAAGAGTGATGTATCTCAATAATGCCTTTATCAACAAATTTTCAACAAAAACAGATTGTCATAATGGTACCACAAAAAAAAACCAACACATAAAATCAAATTAAAATGACAATTCTATTTTTTGTCCCAAATTAAACTGGTCTACCATTGTAATATAACACAGTAAAAATAAATCATACAGGATAGAACCATAATTCCAATATGAAAAGCCCCAATAATCTTTTCAAAATCATAATTTCAACAAACTTTAATTAGAAAATAAGAACAAAGATATATCTAAAATGAACTAAAAAAGAAAAGAATAGACAGATGTATACAACATAATAGAATTACTGTAAGATAAACACATATATACATGTAGTTTCACCAAATAAACATGAGATACGGTAGGGCAGAGGGAATTAAGAGAAATAGATGAACTTTTAACACCACTCTATTTGAATATACTTACAATTTTTCTCACTGTGGACTATTATTAATATTAAATAAGGAATGTTTACATGTTGACAAGAAAAGGTTTATAAGACAAACAAACTTATCCTATTAATAAATCTTTAAAAAAAAAACCACTGCGTACATGTATATTCAAGCCATAATAATTTGTCGTCATTAATTAACCATTATTAATGATAATAATTATTACATAATTTGAGCTCTCTAACATGCAACTCTCACAAAATACCATTGCATGTTTATGCCTCAATAATGTAGCGTAATGTAATCAAACTCCATTTTGGTAGCAAGTCATTTATGAAATTGTATTTTTCAAATGCTACATCTGAGAAATATATGGGTTTCAAGGATATATATAGTAAGCTGAAAACATGCGAATAAATGTCTTAAATAATAGTTCATATAACATATGAAGCCAAAATAAAGAAATGCAATAAGCAGTTTTAGTTCTTTCATAATGCTTCTTTAATCAATGAAATTTGTGCTATTTGTAGAATTTATGGCTATCTGTTTATTTTCAATTTCCAGTACATGTATGTAGATTAACTTTGAAGTGTGTAGTTATTGTGCTAACTACACTGTAACTTAATTTCAAGGGGCTTTATTTATTAGTCAAAATTGAAAACTTAAGTTTGAATCACATTGACGTATCAATAATTACTCCAATTGAAAATGTACGGTTTTAGATGGGAGGGGGGGGGGAGGATATTATTCCTACATCTTATTCATAAATTTAATAACAAACGCAGATAAATTTAAGTACATAGAAAAAAGCCCTGAGAAAGCTTTTATTTTAATCCGCCAAATACATCTTGCTTTCATTGTATTGTTGCTATAATTTGTAAGTCTTTTTTCTTTGACCTAGTTTATAAAGTACACTAAAATACTTAAGTTACATCCGCTTTCATAAATCACAATGTAAGTTAATATATGCATGATCTTAAGAATAATTTTGTTAAGCTACATGAAATAAAGGAAGCTGGCTATAAATTTTCATTAAGTAATATAATTTGATAGTTAGAATGCCCAATTATAATTAAATTCTCCTTTGACAAATATGTTGGAAAGAGGCGTTAGGTTACATCTAATTAGTCATTTATTGCCTTCAGGGTATTGATATGACCTAGACTTAAAATAACTTAAGATATCATAATGAACACAAATCAGCTGGACATAGAAAGCGGTGGATATATAGATACATGTGTATATATGAAACATTTATCAAAGCCTTAGTTATATAATTTTTAACATTTAAAAGAATCATAATCTTACCCTTTTCTGTCTCTTTTTATGTAATTCTGCTTTTTTATGCTGGAAATCTTTTTCCATTTCTGCTACCCATAATTCAAAGAAATATCCTGGATCTGTGTAGAACTTCATACTGTCTTTACCGTCTTCTCTGTAAAATATAAGTAAAATAGTTGGAAAATTGGTACTATAAATCAAGGAATGAGTTAAGACCTACAGTACAAAGAATGGAATAAAATTCCTACTTGTTGGTGGTTATGGCTGCCTGTCTGGTTGTTTGAATCAGGGGTCAAATTGAATGTTGATTTAATTATTCTAAGTCATTATTAGATCATCTGATTAAAAGAACATTTGATATATTTTCAGTCTTCTAGAAGTCGTGATTTTTTTCAATTTCCTACATTTAATTTATTTTCCAATATTAGTTGTTCAATGAATCTTGAAATTGATATTCTTAGAATATTTCATAGGAAACAAAAAACATATTTCAATAGTTTTAACTGACTTAATAATTAAGCAGTTCAAAATAAAAAGCTTGATAAATTATTTGATTGTTTTGAACGGTATAAAAAAACTATGATTCTGTTTACATATACAGTTGTTGAGGCATGACCCCTCAAGAATCCCACTACTAATGCAATTCAAAGAAACTCAGATATTAATTATCTGGACTCTACTTCTCCACACCACACTGCTAACAAATGTCAGAAGAATTTATTAAAGAGAACGATAGAAAATACTAAAACTTTACTGAAGTTAAATCGAAACTGAATTATCTGTTTGGATACATAGACGGTCAAAAGCAAGAATATAAAAGCTTTTGTAGTCAGGGTCTGATGGTTTAAAATGGTTGAACATCACACATAAAACTAACCTGAATTCATTAAGTTTATCAAGTGCTGGAGGTTGGGTACATTTAGTATAACTCTCTAATATAGATCGGGGTACAGTATTGCGTGATATTACTTGTTGTTCTTTAGATATAGAACTCTTAAATGGTTTCCGTAAATGTATGTCTTGTAAAGAAACTGAAAATAGAAAAAAAAGGTCATTTTCTGGGTGTAAAGTAATACTTAGCAGGAGTAATAGAAGTACATGTAATCTAATTATTATATTAGTTATGCATCATTGATTACAGTCCACTCCATCTATTCCTCTTAACACCTCTAGTTAACTCAAATATAACTTCATTCACTATTTCTGGAACTCTCAAACAAAATATGTAATATTCAGGGCCCTGTTTCTCGAAATCTTAACTAATGTTAAAATCCAAATTTTAGTAGATACTTAAATTTGGATTGGCTAAGCACTAAATTCCGTCTAATATTATCCAATCAAATTACTAAAATTTGGATTTTATCTTAGTTAAAATTCTGTGAAACAGGCCCCTGGTTTGTTACATTACAATCAAATCATTTTTAGCCAGTCATAGATTCTATATATTATCTGATATAGATACATATAGATCTATATAGCAATATTCCAACCTCTAGAAAATTTCATTTGTGAAGAGAGAATTTATTGATTCTTCAATTCCATAGTAGAAGAGTTTCCCTTTTGAGATGAAAGTGTTCCCAAGAAAGCTCAACTGTCAACAATAATCAAATGTAGCACATATTACCTTCTTCCACAGTGGCATTCAATTGGGTGACTTTGTCTCGTAGATTATCTATACGGTGCTGTAAATGACTGGATCGAGTAAACACATTAGTTGCCTCCTGGGTAAGCTCCATAAACATATCCTCTGCATACTTACTCAGTCCGCTCAACTGTCGGATAATATTGGATAAAGTATTATTAGTTACACATTCTAGTTCATTCTGTATGCTGGGATCGACTTCAATCCTACTTACAGCCACCGGCTGAATTGTTCTTGTAAATAATGGCATTATGGTCGGGTCCTACATCAAGACTGAAAATACACAAAACCATAAATGTTTACACTACATAATTTTATACTCTACATCCTACATGTAGCATTCATGTTCCATTATTTTCTATTCTCAGACTTAAACATGCATTACGCAAGAGCTAAATCTGCCTATTGCAGGTCTTTCTTTAGGCCTGAAATGTTTTCTAAAGTATTAATTAGACATTAATTAACTGATCCAGGCCTTTATCAACTCTCTATGGCATCAGATTTCTCTGATATTAAATAGATTAGAATGGTTCAGCGATACTTTGATTTAATCAAATATGGAGGACCGAGATTTAGCTTCGATCAACCAGTATGGTGGTTGAAATTATTGCACACGTCTGTCAAACCTTCAAAGGCTAATATCTTCGCTTGCAACAGAGTAATTTGAATGAAATTTTCAAATTATTCATTTCACATCATATACTTTCGAACTATTATAGCAAGAATGGCTAGTTCTTTATCTAAATCTTACATAATGTATCTTTAACAGAAAACATATTATGCTTTTTTGTAAAATTCTCAGGACACTTAAAAAGAAGGCAAGACTTTAACCCAATATCACCCACAGTCTTCGACACTGCAAACACGACTTATTGGTCAATTTAAATCAATCATTGAATCGTTGATGCTGTTATCTTAGCGTGAAAAAATGGGCTTCTTATATCCAATATTTAAGACAAAATGAAGATTTTCAAATTGGCACACGAATCGCGTGTCGGAATGCTTTCAAGTGCCATTTGTAATGAAGTGTCTTGATGAACAAGGCTAAACATATCCCAGAGGAGAATACTACCGGTGTAGACTGGAATAACCAGACACCAAAAATTGCCATTCAATTTAGACCCTTCACATATTTCTCCGAACATAACTGATTAGAAATTACAGAAACGATTGAATGTAAATCAGTTTATATACATTCATATTACATTATTATATGCATTGCCACCCATCTGTGTGACGTGTCCATTTCTAGGTGCCAAGGAATAGAGATTTAGCTCCTTTAAAAGAAATCATTTATTATGTTTTTTTGTAAAATTAATCTAAGTAAGTAATCCAGTCAGACAAATTAAAGTTTGTATGCCAATCTATATTGTTGCATGTACATTGTATACCGTTGATACAACAGATATCTGGTATGTTTCAATCTCTAACATTAATACATTAAATCTATTTTTTCCTACTTAGATTCAACCATATGTTTCTAGTTACAATGTTCATTTTACATAGTACATGTAGCTTGTAGGCTATTATTATTCAGCCATGTCTGTGTTTTACAGAGCAGGGCAGGGGAAGCTAATTTGTTTCAATCATACTAAAATGTTTCCAAGCGGAGACATGACAAAAATATGATGTGTTATTTCAATTAGAGATGGGAAAAATCTTATTTTTTGTTCATATTACTGGCTTAAACAATATACATGTACTTTATATCCATTCTACTACTCTATGTACCACCAAGAAATTAAATATTGAAATGTTTAAAGACAGACACAGGTGAGGGCATACATAACATGTAGGCCTATGAGCCCCATAAATTGTGGGAAGTGGAATGCCAGAAAAATCCCTGTGGCAAAGTTGGTCATCAGCAAGCATCCCCCCCCACCCACAGTCTACAAATATAATGTCATAACATTGGCTAGTTCACATATTCTATCACATACTGCACGCAGCGATCCTTCTTTGTCATACTTCGAGATCAGACGGAGCTAGCTGTAGACAGGCAGCCTAAGTTTGGGATGATTCTATCATTGAAAGAAAATAAAGAATAAAATCCACAAATTTATTTTTTAAATTTCAAATGATTGAGTATTTCAAGTTATGTGTAAGTTAAGACTTAATATTACATGTTGTTATAATTAGAGTACTGGTACATGTACATGATTATATGATTTGGATAAAATTAATTTCAAATTAATGTTGATATTTTAAACTACACTTTAACTCCATTTCAATAACTCTGTTCTCTAAGATTCTTAGTAGAACTATATCTTAAAACTGAAGTTAGTTTCATATGAACATTTGTTTTACACATTAAAGTCAGCTGCAGGAAATTGTTTATATCCTAATGACTCGAAATGGAAGGAAATATAATTAGGTATTTGACGTAATAATTGATAAAACTTATTTCAGTACACGCTAGGAAAACTAAAGACATGTATTCGGCAACTCTTTCCATCGACATTATTATGTTACCGTAATTGGAATATTCTGTTACCAACAAAGCAAACAGATATTTAGAAATTAAGAGTTTATCACATGTTATTGGAGATACAATAAAATGACTACATGTAATCGTTAACATCATCACATGGTCAAGCGATTCACCTCCCAAACTTAAAATTTTCTACTGCAGTACACACACAAAAAAAGCTGAACTAAGCTGCTAAGCCACTACATGTACTTCAAGAAATTTTGAAATTTTTTATTCCCCTGAAGGTCCATATTATACATATACATGTAGATACTAGTGTTGCCAAACCATCTTTAAATTATACATCAATGACAATAATAATTTCAATTCTGATTCTATTTCTAATCAATGTTAATAGAATTTTGTAGAAGTATTATCCACATGTAAAATTTGTTTAAAGAGTTCAACTAGTTCCCTTCAATCTTTCATTTGTCAGTCTGAATATACATGTAAGTGAATGGTCACTGTAGAATTGCTACATATAAAATGGCATACTACTATAGTATTACATACATGTATCCATTAATATTACAATCATACAGCTGATACCTAAATTGATCCATTGTAATCTGGTGTATAATATGCTGAAGTATTACCAAGAACAGTAACTAAACTCAACCAGTACAAAAATGTATCCCAACAGATGATATTGAATGTGTTGTCAATGGCCTAGCTTACAGAATTACAATGTATATACATGAATGTCAAGCTGACTATTGAACTATTTAAAGTAGCCTTCAAGCTCTCTGGTGACTTTTATCATAATATAATTGGATTATCAGATACAGTATGTGTATTAAACAGGACAACTTCAGAATAAACTGCAAATATAAATCTTAAAGGACAATATTGGTGTCAAGTCATTATCACATAGAACTGGTTAAACATGTTCCAAATATAATTTTAACACAGAGATCATTGCTACCACAGATGAGTAATAAAGGTTTCAACAATCGGAAGTGACAAGAAAAATAGAAATAGTCCATACATTCCCTTGTTTTTATTCATACTATACCTTATAAAAACATGGTAATGCATGGACTTTTTCTATTTTTCTTTCGTGTTCTTTTATCTAGTGGCAGTCAATTCTATTTATGAATTGTCAGATATCCTCTCACAGTCTCACACAACAACTTTTGGTCTTCGAAGGAATTATTAGTGAGCAGAAATTCGCCCATGTATCTGTTATCACTCTTCACTTCAGTCAATTATACAAAGGGATAACTTGTGTTTTCCTTTTGCATTCGCCACTTCCGATTGTTGAAACCATTATTACGCATCTATCGTAGCAATGATCTCTGTGTTAAAATTATATTTGGAACATGTTTAACCAGTTCTATCACATATGTGATAATGACTGACACCAATATTGTCCTTTAAAACCATGTTCAAACTAAAGTACATCTTATCCCAAAACAAATAGCTTAATCAAATTTATCAATCCTAACAGAATCTATAGTCCACTGAAGTTTTCACTAGTTTCTACTCAATTTTAAAGGGGCATTATGGAGGATTCTATAAAGAGCTGGCAGTTCTCACTATAATAATAAAAAAATAGATAATGTAAAGGGAAAATGCTGAAAATTTCAAATTGCTCCACTCTGAACCGAGATATTAGCGTTTGAATTTTAGACCTAGCCACGATCATCATTACTAAAGTCGGTACGATAAAACAAAGTCTTGATTATCCATTTTTGGATTAAATCATCAATGAGCATTGAGCAGCAAATCAGATTCTAATCCTATGAAAATCTGACACATAAGATGGCATCAAGAGTTGATTAAAATCTTTTCATGTTAATAAATGTCTAATTAATAGTTTATATAACATATCAAGCCCAAAGAAATACCTGCAATAGGCAGATTTAGCTCTTGCAAAATGTATGTTTAAGTACATGTATATATGTATATCATAATCTAACAGTAAATTTTAGTTCTTATTATTACTATAATACTGTTTCTTGTTTAATGTAAATGAAATCTTTTATTGCCCTTCTGCCGAGCTATCTTTATAAGTAATTCTTCCATTCTGATATAAATAGTGACAAAAATAACAGAACAATTCGGATGTAAAATATTTCAAACATTTTAAGCCTTTCTTCACAATATTTTAATATGTGTAAATGTAGCAAAGTAGAAATTAACATTTTTTTAGTAGCACCATTGAAATTCATTTATCAAAATGTTAAAACCTTCACTTGCTTTAACAGATTCTTGTCACTATGTACATGTTGCTAATAATAGAATGAATAAACGAGATGTAGGTGAATTATTTCCATCTTTTTATTAAAGATGTATTACGCAATAGCTTAATCTGTCCATTGTAGGTCCTTTTTCTGATTTCAAATCTTATTTAAACATTTCTCAGTATGACAAGCCTATAATCATCTCTGTGGGCCATTGGATGACTCTGATTTAAAGTAGATTAGGACAATGCTGTCATTTAAAAGTTTAACAATAAAATAGGCAATCAAGAATTAGTCTTGATTGTCAAGCACGATAATAAACAATCTATGCTACATTTTGTCAAACCTTCAAACCCTCATAACTTCACACAGAATAAAGTAATTTCACTCAAATTTTCAATACATTCATTTTCATTATCTATTTTTGAACTATTATAGCAAGAATGGCCAGCTCTTTATCTAATTCTTACATAATGCACCTTTTAACATACCTTCCCACGTAGTTACAGGGTGATTTAACCATTTATATGGACTAAAAACACATTGGAACTACATGTAATCCCTCTCCAAACATATTAATCCGAAGGAAATCACACTATGCCGCGAGAATTCATATTATCAGCGTTCTTTATTGAGAAACAATCTTTGTTAAGCTGGTAATTTACCATAAATATAAAATCTAAGTAAATTTGTGGATTATTCTCTGCCAAATTCTTTTTCCACTGTTCAATAGCAGATTCTACTAGCTGGTTAATTCTCTCAGAGCTCTCATATTCGTTAGCCATTAGATCATCACCTAAGAAGTGTTCCTGATATCATTCGAGAAGACTGACTTCCCTTTAAGGATACCCTCACATTCTTGTCCCGTGGACATTTTGTAGACATTCTAATATTATTAGTAATATTTTTGTTACAGGTAAACTATTTACTACGTATTAAACATACATTATGCAAGAGCTAAATCTGCCTATTAGACATTAATTAACTTATCCAGACCATAATCAACTCTCGATGTCATCGCTAGCCTGCGATATTTGCTGGATTAGGATCCGATCTGCTGCTCAACGCTTATTCATGATTAAATCATGAAATGGATATTCGAGACTATGTTTTTATCGTACCGAATTTAGTAATGATGATCAAGGCTAGGCCCAAAATTCAATCGCTAAATTTTCAGTTCAGAGTGGATCAAGTTGACAGAAACTTTCAGCAAATTCCCTTTACATTATCTAGTTCTTAACAATTATATATAGTGAGAAATGCCAGCTCTTTATCTAGTCTCTTATAATATATCTTTAAGACTACATATTTTTTTTCAATCAATTTTCATGCTCACAGCACAATTGTCATTTTTGTTTCAGAAATCTGATTATGCTAAATTTGCGAACCTGAACAATACCCAGTATTTATTTAGGGAAGGATGGAATTTCCATGTACACGTATGTATGCTGGATGGAAATATTTCGAATTTTATAATTATTCAAATGAATTTGAACAATGAACCCATCTTATTTCTTAAAAAAAAAATAAAATAGCATGAATCTAACAGTATTGTACAGTTGGGTCAGTCAGTTTGTCTCTCTCTCATCACTCAATCAAATGAATCATCATTCTATTCAACACCTACATGTACATGTACTTGTGTCACTATATGTGCTATGTTTAAAATGAAAATTTAGGTCAACACAGTAGAGTATAATGGTTAAGGGTTGTGCCTATGAATTAGTCAATAATAATCATTACCCATGCATTTTCTGTTTCATATATCACATGTACATGTTGGTTAAAACTTTAACCATTATGTGCTCTATATGTATGTGTACATGTGCATGTGGATGGAATGCACTGATATAACAACGCATGTTTTAGTAATGTACTCTGGTCTATAGATGTACATGTATATGTAGCTCAGGAAGAAATCACTGACACAGAATTAACCTGGTTAATTCTGTTTAACAGGCTCTTAGCAACTAGCTGTGACAATTACAAATGATCAATTATATTTTGTTTGAGACAAGTTTTCAAACTCACAACTGCACGGTAGTAGTCTGGGGGTCCAACATCAAATTGGCACAAAACCAAACCCATCTTTTCTTTAGTAAAATTTTGCGTAAAATATGTTGCCGATTTGCCGTTGGGACGTTTTCGAGATATTCGGGGTGAAAGGTCAAATGAGGTAAGTTGCACTGAAAGTGAATGTGCCTATCATGAAAACTTAATCACCCTTTCAATTAAAATGTAAACTTGCTAAATTCACCATTGTTCTTTGTGACTTTGGAGGTCAAAATGTCGAATTTTCTGTTTTTGCACTAGGAAGATTTAAATCAATACATGTTAATGTCAGCGTAAAATATAAAAACTAAAGCGAAACCTTTATTAATAATAGGAACATTTAAAATTTATCTTTAGGTGGTTTTAGCACTGTAGGTTTACGTTGTGAAAATGATCTTGCAGAACCAATACACTTCGAAATCTGTTTAAAAAATATGTACAACTGTCAAATCAAATCTCTCTGATTTACAATGATTGCTATATATAATGAAACTAGTTGTCCGAAAAAGCAATTGAATAGTTTCATGGCTGGACTATAGAGAAGCTGGTCTGGTTTTGTGCCCATTTGATGGACACCTCCCCACACTGAGCCTCTGGTCTACAGTGTCTGAATATCTATGTGTAGGTCGTACAGGTATTTATCCTGTTTTACCCTGTATTACTAAGAAACAATAGACCAGAATTATTCCATTTCATTACATGGACATTTATATTAATGTGTAATAAGTTTGGTGATCATTTCCTAAAAGCTCAACATTTGAAGTTGAAACTATCTACCAAGGACCATCGTAAATAGGTTATTTCTCTACACTTGGGTATGCTTGATACCCTTGGTAGTCTTGGTACCAGACCTGGCACTACTCCTTTAAAAAGACAAAACCTGAGAGAGAAATGGAAATGTCATTTCAAATTCAATTAGTAAGTGTAACCCTTGATTAATTTAGCAGGATGGATAGCTTACAACAAGAGAGATGCAGTGCATAACCAATACATGTATTTATTTCAATCAAACAATTTAAGTCAGTACAAACACAATATACATGTACAGTGCAGTCTGGTCAGGTACTTAACAAATGCTCAATAAATAGAGAGAGAGAGAGAGAGAAAAATGGGGATTAACCTTCACTCGACACAAACCAGGTCATTTCGGGACTAACATATGGTTCAATTTTAATTCAATAATTCACTTGCACATAGGGATCTTTAGCAGTTGGAGAAAATTGGAGGTCCCAGAGAAAACCTACGAGGTTGGACAGTCAACCCTACTCCTTGTCACGTACAATCGGGGAATCAAAACTACGCCAGTTGACTCAATGACACGCGCTAACCATTCGGTCATCCACCCCCCACTCAATAAATAATATACTCTTACTTATCTTTATGACTTTCTATATACTACAATGTATGTCAAAAAAAATTATTTATAAATTAGTCAATAAAATAAGATTATATCTGGAAGGGACATGCTGACATGCCAAAATAAAAATCAAGTAAGCTTTGACACAAGTTCTATTATCTGTTATAATTACAATAAGGAATTGAAATATATTAAGCCAATATAATTAAATATTTAAGAGCAATCTGACATTCCTAGGACATGTGACATTTGGTTTAACCCCAGACTTATGATTGATTTGGCCAATACTGTACATGTAGTTTGCCTTGGTAAAATTTAAATATTCAGGGTACATGTATGGAATCTTTTCATACATATAAAAATTAGGTATCTATCAAAACTGAACTCAAGCTATTTGAAACAACATATTTGTTTAAAATTAAAAAAAACTTTCTCAAATAGCAATTTTTAATTGTATAGTAACATATCACTTTAAAGATATCTCAGAAAAGTATTTATTGGGTGGTTATTTCCAATAAAAGTATGCCAATTTTGATATATATGGAAAGTAGAAACATCCAATCTTACTTGAAAAATACTGGATTATCTGAAAAAGACCCACGGAGTGCATACAGGACAAAAACGTAAGGGTTTCCCTGACCGGCAACCCGACGATTAGTGAAGTCTGCTCAAGTAATGTCAAAGGTTAGTGAGCGCTTGTGTATGTTAATAAACTTGATGGTACAACAATTTCTGAATTAAAAACCACGGAAAAAGAATTGTGCAGTGGATAATCCAAGAATTTATGGGGCTTCAAAATTTATGATAAATAATCAGCGATAAAACACAACATTGTCTTAGTTTGAATATGTTTTTAGTCCAAATATATCATCAAATCACCCAGTTTGTACGCGGGAATGTATCTTTAAGTTTGTATCTTTGTTTTTAGCTATCATCCAGTCCAACCATATCTCTAATATGAATTATTGGTTGTGGTTACAAGCCACAGATTTTTGAAGTGTATGCATCAAATCCTGAGGCAGTGTTTGAGGCATCTCTTGCAAACTACAATATTGTGAAAGTTGAATGGGCCACTTTTGAATCCGATTGAATCCAAGCAATGAGATAATCTACTTTAAAAATGGACTAACAATCAATACTTTGTTTATGGAAAAGACATTTAACAATCGTGAATATGAACTGCGGACGGTGTTTCAATCTGCCAATAATGACTATTTCTTGTTAAAACTTCAAAGATTCACAACCTCGCTCAGAATAAAGTAATTTCAGTGAAATTTTCAATATATTCATTTTTCATTACCTAATTTCATCATCTGCTTTTGAACTATTAAATCAAGAACAGTCAACTCAAAATTTTAGATAATGTACATTTAATTAGATTACATTTTAGCATGGATTTAACCGTGGAAAATTTTATACTTTCCAAAAAATGTATATAATGCACAGAGGCTTTAATGGATACAATTATAAACTGTTTATAATTTAACACATTAAAATAAACAATTACTGGATAACAATTACTGTATTTCAATTAAAGCTACATTTCAACAATGATTCTCTTGTTGTTATCAAGCACAATACTGATACAGAGGAAACGAAATATATATACTATGTACAATCCAAACATTCAATGAAACCATTTAATTAGGAGGACAGTTGTGTTTATTTTGATACAATTATAAGTGAAATCTGGAACTTCTATTTTCATTTTTCCTACCTGACAAAGGATAAGTTCCAGAAAGCTTATGGCAAGTGTTTTCTTTACATATCAATTAATGCTCCATGATATGTCTACAAATTAGCAAATCAATAAACTATTATGTTCTTTTTTAAGAATGCTAGTCAAGTCGTCCACAAGCAAAGTCGTCCACATGAAAAATCTGGTTAAGTTGTCTACACCCATTGGTGGAGTCATCCACATCCGATGGTGGAGTCGTCCACACGACTTAGTTTAATTTCGGGATATAGTAATACGTTGGTAAAGTCGTCCACACGACCTAGTTTACTTTCGGGACACATAAGGTATTCTTAATTAGTATATTTTTTTGTGCCAAGTTCTGCCTGATCATCTTTTCTCCCTGGTTTTCAGAAAATCGCCATGCTAGAGCAGTAGAGCCGCCCCGTTCATGAATAAACAACAAAATAAATCATTTTATTGTGTACGAGTCTTATTCTTAGTTGTGGACGACATCACCAACGGGTGTGGACGACTCCACCAACGGGTGTGGACGACTCCAACAATGGGTGTGGACGACTCCACCAACGGGTGTGGACGACTCCACAAATGGGTGTGGACAACTTCACTGTGGACAACGTTTCTTGTGGACGAGTTGACTGGCACCCTTATTTAATACTAAAAGACAAACATGCATTACATCTATATACAGGACAGTATATATATTTAATGTTTAATTTGCAAACTTTTACTCAATGAACTACATGTGAAATCTAAATCATAAATCTAAATACATCCAAACAATTAACAGGTTTTAAAATAAATACATTGTCTTAATGATTTTAATATAATATTAGTCAAAATTTCTGAACTCGTTGCAAGCAAAATTCTATCTAACCACACTGATGATGGTCAGGTTAAATTTTTACATTTTATTCGGTTATCTGACACAGAATACATGACCTGTATGTGTAAACAGTAAACTGGTCAACTGAAAAGAGTCGATCTAATAAATTGAATAATCTGATCATCAGCTTCAGCCAGACTCTCACTACTCACTAGACTAGGCCCTACATCACAAATAAATGTAATCATGGCAGTAATGAGTAATGCCAAAAATTGCCTCCAATATAAAATGATAAATCATAATGTTAACCAATTGGTGGGAAATAGTCTAACAGTATAGATCTGTACGAAATAATAATCAGCTGTCATGCAATAAATATAAGTTGACCGATTCTTCTGCTCTCACAGAAGCGTATTAATACGGTATGTGTGAAAATAATAATAAGAAAGAAGCCATGAAAGGGTCACACCCCAGACGATATGCAATAACACAAATTTATTTGTGCTAAAAAGAAGTTGGCAAGATAAAAATTGCATAATCTTAAATTCTTACCGCACGACTCTATATTGTCACATAAACTCCTTTGAAGCAGTAGCTGTCCAAATTCATAATATTGGAGAGAAACATTATAAAGGAAGTGTCAAAATGGCGACATTATCGTAATTTCTCGCAGGTGCACGAGAGTTAAAAAGAAGTAAATATCAGTAGATCAATGTTCAGTATAAATCGTAAAAAAAAAAGAATTTGGTGAAGAACATAAACAAATCTTATTTTATATGTAGGATAAATAGCTACATAACTTTTTCGGAATTTAATATTTATTTAATGAATTATTGGCCAATCAGAACATACTTCGTTTATTTCTTCGTTACAGGAAAATGGCAGCGATGTTGGCTTTAAAAACGTACGACAGTGATTCAAATGAATCTACTGACTCGGAAAATAAAGAAGAAACCACTAATGATGACTCCTTTTCACATTTGAAGCCCATTGACACAGACAGTTCTATTTCCAAAGCCATAGCACTTAATGCGGCTCCGGTTGTTGCGTCTAAAGTAAATATAACACTGATGTTTACATCTCTCCCCCCCCCCCCTCTCTCTCTCTCTCTCTAGTAGGGTGGTCAATGAAGGCTCACCATCACCTCAAAGGCTAAATGACATAGAACAAACCCTCTTTGCCATTAACTTATACATTAATATGTAACAGGCATTGCCTGAGTAGAGCGAAGCTGATTATTGTTAAATATAAAACCTTCATAATTAATTTTCTAAAGTGATACAAAAAATGTTAAATAATTTAGTTTTTATTGAGATCTAAATTTTATACATTAATTTTGTTTTTAAAAAAAGAACAAAAAAGTGTGAGAATTATTTTCATTGACGTAAAAAATATGTGATGTCATTGATTAGACGCGTCATAGAAATAGTTCTATGAGCCGCGTAATCTCGCTTGGGCGAGATTTGGTGGATAGAATTATTTTTGTTAGTTACGTGATCTCGCTTGGGCGAGATTTGGTAAGTTGACATGCGCATTGCCTGTTTTGCCCAGTGTATCCGGTTCCGGTCTGAATTTTTTTTTAATCAACAGTCTGTGGGTGACATTTTCAATTACGCTCCTGTGTTACCGGAAAAGAGCTTTGCTCAAGCACCGCGCTTTGCATGGTGCTTTAGAGCTTTGCTCTATAATAATTGACTCTAAACAAGTTAGCTCTGAAAGTAGATCTCATTACACTGGCCCTGTACTTCAGGAACCCTCCTATTTAATCCTTGTCGAAACAATTTCGCTTCCCAGCTATTGTACAGGGCAACTTTTCACTGCTAAACGGTCTCGTGTCAGTCCCTGTGAACGCCTGTACAACGTAAAGGAACATTTTAGTGAGAAAATAAGATTTTGGTTACCTCACTTGTGTCAGTATGTGCAACACAACATGCTGTTAAAAATATGTCCCCCTCTGCTAAACTACTTTGCAGACACCATTGAAATCTACATATAGGGTAAGGTACAAATTTACATACCGGAAAAGTGCTTTACTCAAGCATCCCACTTCACGCGATGCTTTAGGGCTTGGCTCTATATTTTCGAAATTACTGCAAATATTAAATAACACTCTACCCCCATCTCTGTTCTCGCCACATCTGACACAAATTTAGGGTCTCCCTAATTTGCATGACGAATGACAAGCGAATGACGAATGACAAGGAATTTCTAAGCAATAACTGCTCCCTTTAGGCCAATATAATTCAACTACATGTACAGTATTGAGTTTAATAACTATCGACTTAATTTGTATTTTTGGGGGTAATTAATATTTTATTTCAATTGGATGAAACTATCAGGGAAAAGCCTGTATCACACTAGATAAGAAACCTCATCTCTCAACCTTGGACCATCAGTATTTCTCAACGTTTTTACCTACGTTATCGTAGCTAATATCAGACCTCTTCTCATACTAAAAATGAATCTGTCATTCGTCTGGTGACTCGTCATTCACTTTGTCATTCGTCCGGTTAATCTGTGCCATTCGCCTGGGGATTTGTCATTCACTTGGTCATTCGTCACGTGAACATCTGTCATTCTCTAAATCTTTGTGTGGATTATGTTATTCAGTTTGTCATTCGTCCGGCAAATCTGTGTCATTCTCTGCCATTTGCCTGGTGATTTCTGTCATTCACTTTGTCATTCGTCTGGCGATGTTCTGTCATCCATTTTGTCAGTCGTCTGGTTTGCTGGAAAATTTCCTTTGTCTTCCAAATTTTAAGAATGAATCAATCTGAAACTAAAACGTATTGTAGTATTCAAAAAGTAAACCGCGAGCGAATTTCATTTGTCAATTATATGATATATGATCTCATTTTCTAATGTTTGTGCCCGAAGAACGGAAATACATTGCCCAAAAATGGACGGTTCACCGGATCTGAGGATGTGGGGTGGGGGGTTCTGCTGCTACGTCTATGGACTCTATCATTAGGCTGTCGAAACAGTGTCATACTCTGTCACTCGTCTTGTGAACCTGTGTCATTCTGTTCGTCATTCGTGTGGTGAAACTCTGCCATTCTTTTTGTCATTCGTCTGGTGAACATTCTCTGTCATTCTGTTTGTCATTTGTCTGGTGAACATTCTCTGTCACTCGCTTTGTCATTCGTCTGGTGAACATCCTCTGTCACTCGCTTTGTCATTCGTCTGGGAAACCTCGGGTGGTGAACCTCTGTCATTCACTTTGTCATTCATCTGGTGAACCTGTGTCATTGAGTTCTTCATTCGTCTGGTAATCCTGCCATTCTCTTTGTCATTGGTGTGGTGAAACGCTGTCATTCTGTTTGGCATTTGTCTCATGAATCTCTGTCATTCTGTTTGGCATTCGTCTCATGAACCTCTGTCATGTTTGTCATTCGAGTTGTGAAACTCTGCCATTCTGTTTGTCATCCGGCTGGTGTACCTCTGTCATTCTATGTCATTCGTCTGGTGGACCTGTCATTTTGTTTGTCATTCGTGTGGTGAACCTCTGTCATTTTGTTTGTCATTCGTCGGGTGAACCTCTGTCATTGGTGTGGTGAAACTTTGTCATTTGTCTGGTGTACATCTGTCATTTGTCTGGTGTACATCTGTCATTATGTTTGTCATTCGTCTGCTGGACCGCTGTCATTCTGTTTGTCATTCGTCTGGTGCACCTCTGTCGTTCTGTTTGTCATTCGTGTGGTGAACCTCTGTCGTTATGTTTGTCATTCGTCTGGTGAACCTATGTCTATTTGTCATTCGTGTGGTGAACATTCTCTGTCACGCCCTTTGTCATTCGTCTGGGAAACCTGTCATTATGTTTGTCATTCGCCTGGTGGACCTGTGTCATTCTGTTTGCCATTCGTCTGATTAAGCTTTGTCATTCTTTGTCATCGTCTGGCGTAGCTCTGTCATTCTGTTTATCATTCGTTTGGTGAATCTCTGTCATTATGTTTGTCATTCGCCTGGTGGACCTGTGTCATTCTGTTTGCCATTCGTCTGATTAAGCTTTGTCATCGTCTGGCGTAGCTCTGTCATTCTGTTTATCATTCGTTTGGTGAATCTCTGTCCTTCTGTTTGTCATTTGTGTGGCGAACCTCTGTCATTCTGTTTGTCATTTGTCTGTTGTCATTCTGTTTGTCATTTGTCTGGTGCACCTCTGTCATTGGTGTGGTGAAACTCTGTCACTCTCTTTGTCATTCGTCTGGGAAACCTCTGTCATTTTGTTTTGTCAATCGTGTGGCGAGCCTATGTCATTCACTTTGTCATTCGTGTGGTGAACCTGTGTTTATTCAGTTCGTCATTCGTTTGGTGAATTTGTCATTCTGCTTGTCATTCGTCTGGTGGACCTGTGTCATTCTGTTTGCCATTCGTCTAATTAAGCTCTGTCATTCTTTGTCAAGGAGAACAGAAGGTAATAACATAATTCACTGGAGGGACAAATGACAAAATGTGTGACAGGGAGAATGACGCAGTTTCACTGTACGCATGGCAGAGGTTGGTCTGACGAATGACAAAGTCAATGACAGTGGTTCAGCAGACGAATGACAGAGAATGACACACGCTCACAAGACAAATGACAAAGAGAATGACACAGGTTTACCGGACGAATGTCACAGCTTCACCAGACGAATGACAGAGAAAACAAATATAGATTCGCAGAACGAATGACAAAGTGAATGACAGAATTCACCGGACGGACGAATGACAATTATGTAGACCCAGTTTATCGTTCTAGTGACTCATTACTAGATTGATTTATCCTAAATATAAATTTTACTGGTGGATCGATGGCGAAGGCCACGGTGTCACCGCTAATAAAGAAAAAATAAGTCGATAATTATTAAACTCAATACTGTAGTTGAATTATATTGGCCTAAAGGGAGCAGTTTTTGCTTAGAAATTCCTTTTCATTCATCATTCGCTTGTCATTCGTCATACAGATTAGGGAGGCCCACAAATTTATAATAATCCAACACTATTTTCAAATAGAATTTTGCGATTCAAAAACCTAAACTGTTCAATAAAGTTTGGAATAAAGGACCTAAGTTAATATCTACTTTGAAAGGTGCAAAAAGAAATTAGGTTATTTATATATAGTTGCAGGCTAAATAGAGAATACTAATACTATTACATTTATTTGTGCAAATCTACTGAAGGGTTACTTTAGAGCAAAACCATTCGAATATGTACTCCCATACAATTTTAATGGGGAACATTTTTTACTCTCAGATTTGACAGCTAATGAAAAAAAGCCTTATTTCTGAATATTTACCCCTACTTATTAGAAAACTAACTACATGTTTCAATAGATATCTGGCCAGTAAATTGATGACTTCCTTGACTTTAGACTCAGTGAGTGTGTGCTTCACAAAATATACTTATTGCAGGATGATGTACATCTCACAAGAACTTTTGAAGCTGGAACAAAAGAAGTTACTTTCAATCCAAAATATGAAGAACTATATGCACCCCAGGTCTGTATATTGTACTGATTGCTGTCATACTGCATTACAGATATATATATAAAACATTTTCATGTCAGATATTTGAACAAAAAGTAAAGACTTCCTATAAATGGAAAAGACAAACAAATCTTGATGCAGTCACGATACCCTCCACTTATGTAAAACTCTTATTTGAGTTTAACTATTTTACTTTTTAACGCAAGAAGTATAAAACTTACAAAATTTGTGAGGCAAAGCTTGATAATTGGCTCGCTAGCCTGGAGGTCGGGTGTTCGATCCCTGCATTGGCCGAGAAAGTGCATCCAGATTTTCCGGCATGGTTCCCCTTTGTCAGTGATGCAGGACGGAGGGCCTGACAAGGACAGTTGTCTAGTCCTTCGGATGAGACGAAAAACCGAGGTCCCGTGAATATATTAGAATGCACGTAAAAGATCCCCTGGCAGTTGGAATTCGATATAAGAGTAGGCGATAGTGCAGCTGCCCGGGCAAAATTTCCCTCATAGCACACTGTATGGCGTATGCCCTTCTTCATTAGCCCAGTATAGGAGCAGAACAGTAGGACGTTAAACCCCATTTCATTTCATTTTCTGATTCTTATCTTATTTATCATTAATGCATACATGTTTATTCAAAAAAAATGTATCTAAATTAAAAATTGTTTTTTCTTTGCCTCATACTTGATGATATATGCCATTATGTTTATTGACATTTAAGGTTGGTCCTGAAAATCCCTTCAAAACTAATCAAGCCCAGTCTGTTAGAAATACTTTAACAGGTTATGTTGAACCAGCACATATAAATAATTTCCATTTTGACAACCAGAGAAAAACATTTACAAGTTATGGTAAGTATATTTAATAGTTTATCAATAGGTTACTCACTGTCACTATATAGAAATTTTTGGAGTCTTAACTTGAATGTTTCTAATGATGGTCCACCAAGAACCGAAATACAAATATATACCTTTCTAAGTTTGTGGGAACCATTTCTATAGATTCTCTTGGAAATCTTTTGGATGCAAAAACCTTCTGTCTGCCAAAAAAGCACATATTCTATTTCGGTTATGCTAAGGGTACATGTCAAAGTTTCCCGAAATAAAAGATATAGAATTAATTACTCAAGTTGTTTCACTAATTTCTAGGAAAGATTGGCAATAATTTCTCTTAATTAAATATTTAGTACTCTTACAGTCCAGGTATCGTCAATGATTCGTAATTGTTAGTGACACATAGAAGTTGCATTTTACACCCTTCAAATTAAAATAAAAGTATGACTATCAAACTTAATTTACTGTCAGTGCATGTTATAAATAAATTAGAAAATACAAGGGTTAAAAACTTTCTGCCTTCTTAACAAAATTAAGCCACTGAAAACATTGATACGTTGCAGTCCTCGGGTTTTATTTAGTGAAATTATTCTGAAAAGAATAAGAAGTAATTCATTTCATATTAATTGCTGTGAATTATGACATGTAATAATGTTTGTTTTTAGGGTATGCTCTAGATCCTAGTGTTGATATTCATCAAGTAGAAGAAAAAGTTATTGGAGATACAACTGCAGCTGAAGATAACAAGGGTATGTTTATATATAATATCTAAACTTTATTTAATAATTTTTAATCTGATGGGCAATTTTTGTTGGAATCAAGTATATTTGAATAAAGCATGTTTTAGATTCAAATAATACTAAAAAGGTTTTATTATTGCATAGTTAGATCCTGGTGAAAAATCAGATATTTAATGAATGGACTTTTATGTTATAATATTAAAGGATGTAATTAAAAGTAGATTACAATTACAATACAATTAATATTTTCTGATTTTATATTACATTGTAATCTAACCTAATTTCTATCACAAGTATGTTCTGTCAGAGTATTATTTTTACCAACTGACCATACTCTAACACTAAACCTATTAGAATAACTTGTAAATGCTTAGGTTTCACAATAAATCATAGCCCTGTATTCTAATAAAGACATTATTGACCAAAATGTTTCATGTTTTCTTAACACTGACTATAAAGAAGATGTATCAGATGTCAATGTAAATGTAGAGCAACATCAAAAATAAAACAAAACATAATTGAATCTGATTTTAAACAGATTTGATATTTAAAAGTATAGTTTTGTAGATAGTATCAACATTTCTTTTTTACAGGATTGACAGTATTTGAACAAAAACCTAAAGAAAAGGAATCTGAGAAACGAAAAAGACAGAAAAATCCTGATGCATCTGATATTGAGGGATATCTGGGACCATGGGGTAAATATGTGGATGAAGAAACTATTTCAAAACCTAATGAGGTAAGAGAAAAAGATGATTATATTTTGATTGTTTTTTAAGTAATTTTCAAAAATCTCTTGAATTTTTTTGATTGGGTTGATATGATGTGTTATTTCGATGAACTGGAAGTCAGTTTATGTTTTGTCGTTACAGGAACACACAATCAATTATATACCAGTATATGAACATTGGCTTCATCGATAAACTAAACATTTTGACCAATGACAGATTGTCATCCCACAAAACAAATTACCACAAAATTTCAAAGAAATCAACCATTTCATTCTTGGCTCAGTTCAAACAATTCTAGCTATTTAAATATTGCCTGCTTACAATCTAAAAAATAAAAACCTACATTGAAATATTATTAATTTATTGATATTTGTTGTCTATTTATGTGGCTCACTGTGGCTAAATGAGTACAACGCTAGCTCGCAAGCCTGGAGGTCGGGTGTTCGATCCCTGCATTGGCTGAGAAAGTTCACCCAGATTTTCCGGCGTGGTTTCCCCTTGTCAGTGATGCAGGACGGTGGGCCTGTCAAGGACAGCTGTCTAGTCATTTGGATGGGATGAAAAACCGAGGTCCTGTGTACACATTGGCATACACGGAAAAGATCCCTTGACAGTTGTAATTCGATATAAGAGTAGACTGTAGTGCCACTGTCTGGGCAAATTTTCCCTCATTGCACTGCCTGTCTTCATTAGCCCAGTTCCCTAGCAGAACAGTAGGACGTTAAACCCCATTTCATTTCATTTCATGTCTATTTCTATGATGATTTCTACCTGTTACTATTAATAGTTATCACATTTTGCTTGTCATTATTATAGGAAGAACAGAAAGACTTAGATGAAATTTTAGCCAAAAGAAGTAAAATGGGTAAACAAAAGGAAGAAAAAATCACAGAAGAAAAGACAACTTTACACAGTAAGATACTATTAATTTTCAAGAATCAAGCCATCAATGTTTTAGCATTTCTACTGATAAAACTCTAATTGTCATCCTTATCACCAGTCAATATCTTTCATGCAAAACTGGCAGCCCACCATTAAACATGTACAACATACATGGTTTATTTTTAATTTAAGGTCATCTTTATTTATGTAGAAAAATGAATTAAAGATACATTATGTAAGAGCAAAATATGCATATTGCAGGTCTTTATTTGACTTCAAATGTTATGTAAACTATTAATTACATGATAAAATGGAGATTCAAGACTTAGTCTTGATTTTCAGGTGCCGTTGCTACGATAATAAACAATCTATGCCACATCTTTAAACCCTCATAAGTTCACTCAAAATAAAGTAAATTGAATGAAATGTTCAATATATTCATTTTTCATTTTATCTATTTTTGAACTATTATAGCAAGAACGATCAGCTCTTTATCTAAATATTACATTATGTATCTTTAATTTTAATAAATGGGAATATTTTTACTTTTAATTACAGTCAAAGATGCTTACGATTACCAGGGGCGTTCATTTTTACATGCACCTCAAGATGTTGGTGTCAATTTGAAATCTGACGATCCACCAGAAAAATGTTTTCTCCCCAAAAAACATATTCACACATGGACTGGTCACACGAAAGGTGTATCTGCTATTCGATGGTTTCCTAAAACGGCTCATTTACTGTTATCATGTAGTATGGATACTAAAATAAAGGTATTCAGCTTCAACCTTATTTGGTTAAATTATTTCAATATCTTTTAGTAAATGAAATGGATATACATACAGGAGACAATTTTATGGAATACAGTTATCATTTGTTTGATAAAGAATATATAGAGGATCTTCTACGTATCTTTTTTGATTTAAAAAAAGACGAGTAGGAGATTTTATTTATCACCCAATCTTTTCTTACATGCACAAATAAATAAATATAATTCTTTGCTATAGATTTCAGTTTTACTGAACCTGATAACATTACAGCGTAGTGATACATCAATTTTTTGACAGCAATTCAACCATTGCAAAGTCCTTTATATTGACCCAGTATTTCCATCAAGGTCAATTAAATAAAAATAGTTCATTTTTAATAAAAAAAAAAAGAAGTCACTTTTAATAAAAGTGAACTGTTTTTTGAAAATAAAAAAAAAGTAGTTCCTTTTCAACTGACCAATCAAATTCATTTAAAGCAATATCTCCTTATGAAATTTATCACACAGGCGGTATTATTGGGTGATAAAGAACAGTAGTCAAAACACCATTAGACAGTAAATGTTTTCCATGAGATTGACCATGGCTATAGGAATTGTATCATCATTATAATTTAGTTCATTGATCGGAAGGGGGGGTAGGATGGCCGAATGGTTAGCATGTGCGCACTGTATTATAAGGTCTGTCATTTAGTCAACTGGTTTTAACTACACTAAGCTGATTTATATTTCTTTTGTTTCAAAATTTATTTGATATTTTAAGAATGTAACATACTTATTTTGTTTTTCAAGATTTGGGAAGTGTATAATGAAAGACGTTGTGTTCGAACATATAATGGTCATAAACAAGCAACAAGAGATATTAGTTTTAATAATGATGGTACAGAATTTCTTAGTTGTGCATATGACAGATATTGTAAACTATGGGACACTGAAACAGGTAGATATACATTTTTAAATCTTTATCTCAATTATTGAAATAATGCAAGAGCACTGATCATTAATGCCTGATATATTCATAAAAATATTGGATCTAAATTGTCTACAAATTGGTGAAGTTTACTGTAACAACAAACTTTTAAAAGATTTCAGCATAAAAATTGTTGCCTATGTGACCTAGGTTTCGTGTTGAGCACCTAGATGGGTGTTGAATTTGTTAGTCTTTAAATAAGCCCCTATAAGTGTATAGATGGATAGAATGGATAAGCTAATTATATTAAATGGGAAAACACACAGTCAGGAACCAGAAAATTCAAGAGTACTTAGAATAAACATATCGCAATCTCCCAAATAACGATCAGAGACTAATTTATTGCAGGCTTATTGTGTCAATAATTGCATTTTCCTGGTCATTAGAAATAAACAGTAAACATCACATAAGTCGAATTCGTATAAGTCGGATCTTTGCTCAACTCGGATAAAATCGTTTGGACCCTTTGAACCTGCACGTTTTTCTTATTAAATTTCTGCGCGTAAATAAGATTTCCTAAGTCAGATCTTTGCTCAATTCGGATCAAAATGTTCAGCCCATTTGATCTACTTCAGGGCTTTTTTTCCTTCGACTAAGTTGGATCGGCAGTATGTTCAGAATTTGACGAAGTCAGTTTCGTCCCGATGGTCTAAAACATGGTTAGGTATTCCATACATAGAGCCCCAAAATACTTTCCCCCTATTATTTTGACGCGACGCAATAATAGAATTTTCCCAGAAAATTTGAAACTCGCTGTCTGCTGTATGAGACATTTTCGGGGAAATTTAGGACATTTTTCAAAGATGGTGACAAAACAGAAGTTATCTATCTTCTCGCACCAAAACGGAAGTTATCAACTTGCACATACGAACAAAAGCTTGAAATGTGCCCTTGAATCAGTTATTATCCGGCTCTTGCAGTTTATTTCTAATCGAGCTAAAATTGAATTTCGGTCTTTGGCTAACTTGGATCTTCGCTTAACTCGGATAAAATTGGTCAGTCCACTTAGATCCGACTTATGTGAAGTTTACTGTACTTAAAAAATAAGTTTTATGTTTTCAAACAGGTTAAAAATAATTATCCTAGAAATAACATATTTGAAACAACACAAAAATAAAAATCAAAAATACAGGTGTTAAAGAGAAATAAGTCCATAATGGAGTTCAGAACACCACATATTATTTCTAGGATGAAAGTTGACTCAAGCAAATTGATATTATATATGAAGAATATATAACAATAATTTCTATTGTGTATTATTATATTACAGGTGAATGTAAGGGGAGATTTACAAGTAGAAAAGTACCATATTGTATTAAATTTCATCCTGATGAAGATAAACAACACTTGTTTGTTGCAGGAACGTCAGATAAAAAAATAGTTTGTGTAAGTTTTCTTTCTATGACATGAAAGATTTTCTTTAAATAAAATATAACATAATCTATCCCTGTAGAATTTTTGATATACGTTAAAATTGACTAGACCTCTGGGTCAAAAATATAATTGTAGATTTCATTAATTTTGTTTTGTTGACAATCTGTCTTTGTTCACAATTCTGTGTTGAGATATAATTTAATATTTTATATGTTTTGACACAATAAGCCAAAAATAGAACTAATCATTTAAATTTAAAGATCACGTAAGATTAAAAATCTAAATTCCATGTATGTATAGCCCATGGTTACTATATCAACTTTACGGCAACCCCTCACCAATCTGATTAAAATTAAGTCGGCTGTTAACGTTTAAGTGTCCGACATGCCAAAACGCTTTTCAATTTTTCAATTACAACCTTAATCCGGTTGATTGGCTGGTGACGTCACAGGCACTACACATAGGATATACATTATCTATACAATATCTCACCGTCTGTACAATATAGCACTATCAATACACACGGCAAGTTGACAAGCGTCTGTTGACGGTCCAATTACCACGTGACTGGCCTAATCATAATCACCGAATTATCGTCTTTCATTTGTGATTGGAATATTTTAGAGTGAATTTCAAATGCCGTATCATGCCGTAGATCCATTTAAGCTGCCTTTGTTTAAATAGGCCACGTGTCAAATGAAGACGACTCAAGAAATTAGCGCATTTACCGGTAATTTGGATAACCCCGTAATACTTGATATATTAAGTACAGAAATACAAATGGCGCCAGTCATTTGTCGATATATTCATTATTAGCTATATATAATAATAATGACCATTTCTATACATAAAGAACAACTTTTATCGTAACTCCATTTGAAATTTACAGTGAATATGGAATTTTCCGATGACTATGCATAACATGTACAATAGATCGCCCTCATTTCTCAGCCAATCAACGCTGGGAATCTTATTACCACTTACGGTTACATGTACTACGGGTGTAGTAAATGAGGTTAAACTCCGGCACGAAAATTGCACGGGATCATACGTGGACTTCCTGGTGCCGTTTGGTGAGTGATTAAACTGTCAATGCAATTGTAAAATACTTTTATTAAAAAGAAGATAAACGATTGTTGTTTAAACGCCAATCAACAAATAATACGAGGCTACTTGATTACAAAAACACTGGTGAGCAATAATTATTGGGTAAATAATAATTATAAACAACTGATGAGTAAAACTTAATGGTTTTATACAATTAATGTGTGGGTGTACGATTCTACCATTAGTTCGTTCATGAGGTATTATGCACACGTTCCACTTAGAGTGATGTCTTTGATCTGGCCGGCGTAAAAAAAGATAATTACCTAATCAACATTCTTAATCCCACTAACACTCACTGCTAACACCGACGTGTAAATTAGTTTATGACCCATGCCTGTATAACTTTTATAGTCGGATTGATTAAGTAATGACAAATATTAACGACACTACACTTTATGTGGAAAAGCGAAGTGCTCGCAGTAAAAAACACATAGCTGGACCGGTATATTATTTACATATTAAAAGTGTTCGTCCAATAAGTTCCATATTGTAAAAAATTAATTAAGAGTTCAAGACTTCAAAGTTTAAAAGTTGTAGGCAATCTAAATTGGATCTTCAATTAAAATGAATTACAAAACGAATTATTTCGTAGTCAATTGTTTTATTTAATTAAGAACTAAGGGAGATTAAGGAATCAGTCAGGCCTTAATGAGTACACACGCCGGCTGTATATAGGTAATTAAGGAATAAACATTCCGAATATGCATTCGGTCACTATGACGTCACTGGCGTCTGAGGGGATTAAGAGTGTTTTCGATAATTGGAAAAGTCATTTTCACGGGAGGTCCATTTTTACGACTTTGAGTGAAGATAACTGAATTAATTTCAATCAGATTGGTGTGAACTTGCCGTAAAGTTGATATAGTAACCATTGGCTACACATATCCAAAAGTTCCTAAACCCATCTTATGTGCACTTTAAATGGATTGAGGTAATCAGGTTATCCATTTCTAGGCCTTAATTTGACCTGAATAACAGAGGTCAAGCTCCTTTATATTGAACAATTTAATTTAAAATATATCAAATGATAATATGAAAATGGTATATTGTTGATATTACAGTGGGATATTAGAAGTAATGAAATTGTTCAGGAATATGATCGACATTTAGGAGCTGTAAATACAATCACATTCGTAGATCAAAACCGACGATTTGTATCTACATCTGATGATAAAAGTTTACGAGTATGGGAATGGTAAGTATATCTTTTGGGAATTGATGTGCTTTTGTTTTGTCAAACCCTGATTGTAGTCAGGAACCTTTTGGTCCTGGACACCTGGCATTCAAGAAGGTATGCATGCAGATATAAGCTTGCAAATGTGCACATGCAATATGAATTGTTTGATTTCTCTGAAACTGTTGTACTAAACAGCTATAAAAACTCTTCAGTGTACTGATGAACAATTAAATCTGACAAATAATGATATTTGATAATTAGATCCACTTCAGGTGTTATCTGGGTTTTATGATGCACCTACCAAACAAACACACCTGTAATCTATTTATGTATATCCATTTTTCTAATATCCATAATAATGCAGTAATTATTAATTGTCAATTTTTAGCATTAAATACTGCACCAAATAGAAAGTAAATACCACCATTAATGTCCTTGTCAAAAAACTGGTTATTATAGATTAAACAAAAAGGAAGGGGACCCTTTGGGAGTATATTTTATCATTAATGGCATTTGGTGGTTATCATAAAAGTTAATATAAAATTTATAAGTTAGTTCAACAATTTGCGTTATAGCAAAGAAGTTTTCTCCTTATATATACATATAGATGTATATAATTTATTGAGTTAATTTGTTTGGCAAGATGGAAATCTCTCTGAATTAAATATTTTATGTCTGTTGTTGAGATATCATTTCTTGTTTCTGTATTGCTATACATCTATTTTCTTTACAGGGATATACCAGTAGATTTTAAATATATATCAGATCCATCTATGCATTCTATGCCAGCTACAAATTTATCACCCAATGGTTAGTGTTAAAAATCTTGTACTTTTATCGAAACATTGTAATAAATTATATATAATCTATGATAATTCTAACATTGCATAGTTTTCAAGCACTTAGCTACACCAATTTGATTTTCTGTTCTTCGGGAACAGAGGGGTTAGATGGCCGAATGGTTAGCACATGCGCACTGTATCGTAAGGTCTGTCATTCAGTCAACTGGCGGGGTTACGATTCCCCTTTTGTACATGACAAGGAGTAGGGTCGCCTGTCCTTTGGTTTCCTTCCACTGCTAAAGACCCCTAAGCGTAAGCGAATTATTGAAATAAAATTGAAACATGTGTTAGTCCCAACGAGTGACCGTTAAACCCCATCTCTCTCTCTCTCTCTCTCTCTCTCTCTCTTGGGGAACACCTGTAAGAAAAGTCCTTATTTCGTAGGGAAAAATAGACCAAAGTACTTGTTTTCATCATTCCGCTTTCAGCTCGAAATTTTTAAGTTTTGAAATTTCAACAAAACATCTTGCACATAATTCATATGGCCATTCATATGAAGAACAGAAAATCAAATTGGTTTTTTTATATCACTTTATTTAATTTATGGCTAAGTGGGTAAGACGCTGGCTCGCTAGCCTGGAGGTCGGGTGTTCGATCCCTGCATTGGCCGAGAAAGTTCATCCAGATTTTCCGGTGTGGTTCTCCCTTGCCAGTGATGCAGCACGGAGGGCCTGACACGGACTGCTGTCTAGTCGTTTGGATGGGTCGAAAAACCAAGGTCCTGTGTACACATTGGCGTGCAGGTAAAAGATCCCTTGAGAGTTGGAATTCGATATAAGAGTAGGCCGTATTGCTGCTGTCTGGCAAAATTTCCCTCATAGCACACTGTATGGTGTATGCCCATCTTCATTAACCCAGTCCGGAGCAGAACAGTAGGACGTTAAACCCCATTTCATTTCATTTCATTTCATTTCATTTAAACATGCATTATGCAAGAGCTAAATCTGTCTATTGCAGGTCTTTCTTTAGACCTGAAATGTTACCTAAATTATTAATTATACATTAATTAACCTATCCTGACCATAATCAACTCTAGATGGCATCGCTAGCCTGCGTTCTTAAGTGGATTGTGAGCCGATTTACTGCATAACTTTCCTTCTCGATTAATTGATTAAATGGATAATCGAGACTATGCTGTTTATCGTACTGACTTTAGTAATGATGACCGAGGCTAGGCAGAAATTTGATTCGCTTAGTTCTCGGTTCATAGTGGATCAATTTGAATGAAATTTTCAGCAAATTGCCTTTACGGTATCTAGTTTGTAATTATTATAGTGAGAACTGCCAATTCGTTATCAAATCTCCCATAATGTATCTTTATTATATGTTGTGTCCTGCCATTTTTATACGTCATTTAATACTTACAGGAAAATGGTTGGCCTGTCAGTCTATGGATAATAAAATTTGTGTATTTAATGTGTTAAATAGATTTAAATATATGAGAAAAAAATTATTCACTGGTCATATGGTAAGTTTATCTTGTGTTCTATTTTTGAATGGTCAACATGTAAAGGGGTGTTGTCACATCTTCAAATATTATGCTATTGATTTTAGTGTATATCTTCATGGCTTCAAAATATTCACTTGCTAGAAATTTATTTATAAAAGATTTCTTTGTTGTCCATTTGACAATAGGCAATTCACTTGTTTGAAACACTACAATGTTTGTAAAATCAGGGCTTAAAGATACATTATGCAAGAGCTAAATCTGCCTATTGCAAGTCTTTATTTAGGCTTCGGATGTTATAGAAATTATTAATTAGACCTTTATTTATACGACAAGCTCAAAATCTACTCTGAAGACCCACGTATGACTTGGATACAGTTTGGATTTAAACAGTCGTCTATTTAAAATTAAATCAATAACTGGCTGACAAAGCTAATGTTTACCGTTAGTCGCTGATGTCACTACCGGAAACTGGTGATGAAAGGCCTGCCAAGCGAGACTATCATAGCCATTGAGCATGTTACTTGATAATCAAGAATATGTGGGTGGAGTTATCATCTGTCAATCAAATGATCGCAAATTCTGATAGACGGTGCAGACACAATAGATGCCTATTTCTAGTCCAAACTTCCAACAGTGACAATTCCATTCAGAACAAAGTATTTTTGAATTACAACAAAACACATACTTATGGAAAACAGCTACTAGTGTATTTAAGGCGACGTTTCGTAGAGTATTCTCTCAACGTTATCAAGCTAATACAGAAAAACAGGTATGAGGCAAATATATATAGACAAAATACAACAACATAACCAAAACCATACTTAGCAGAGACAGCATGAATAGACAGTATAGTAATTTACTTTCAATTTTCTATTTTAGGTTGCTGGTTTTGCCTGTTCTATGGATTTCTCACCAGATATGAGGTATGTGTATAAATCTTTTTATAAGAATCTATGTATAAAAACAAGCATTTCTAAAGTATTTTGATAATGTATTACATTTTAAGTGGTTATTATTGTCCCCCACCTTTTAAAGAAAGAAGGGGACTATTAAAATGGGTCTGTCTGTCCTTCACACTTTTTAGGAAATAATAACACTCCTTCTGATAGAGGTAAAATGTTCAAACATGGTGTTGGTGTGAATGTCTTGATGGAGTTCGAAGATGAGCATTTTCTGCTTAGGGCAAGCAGAGATAAGCAATTTGATGGGTTGATGCTTTGGGACACGGTAACTTTGGTTTTAAGTGAGGAAACTTGGTGTATAGTTTTTTTACATCAACACCTTGACTAAGAGTGATAAGCAGTTTGATTGGTTGAGACTTTAGGGCTAGATAACTTTGATTCTAATTGAGAGTGGTGAAACTTCATGTATAGTGTCATTACATCAATACCATGACTAATTTAAATGATTGCATTTTCTGCTAAGGGACTTAGTGTATATGTCTATTTAGTGAATGCTTTAATTGGTTGAGACTTTGGAACATGATAACTTTGGTTTTAATTGGGTGTGAGTTATGAAACTCAAGAGTATAGATTCATTATATCATGATGACAGCTTTCTGATTAGGCTAAGGAGCGATAAGCAATTTGACTGATCAAGACTTTGGAACATAACAACTCTGCTTTTAATTGCTGTAGACTCTTTAAACTTTGTGTAGATGTTCATTTGGTGAATATCTTGATTTGGGACATCAGCAACACCGTTGGCTTGTTTCATAAATAGTGATTACTTCACAATGATGTATAATGTAATTATGGCTGTGTATTTTTATATCATTTGAAAAATATTTTATCCAATTTTAAAAATGCATATTTTGACAGAATTTTTCTTTTTTTTTATCTTCAGCTATTTGATATCGGGTGATGCAGATGGCAAGTTGTATATCTGGGATTGGAAGAGTACCAAATTATACAGTAAATTCAAAGCTCATGATGATGTGTGTATCTCTTGTTTGTGGCACCCCCATGAAACCTCTAAAGTAGCAACATGTGGCTGGGATGGTGTTATTAAATATTGGGACTAGAAGTTACACACAATATTTTAAAAGACATAATGCACTGTTTTAGGGTTCGAAAGTGTTTTAAATTTGCTCCACAATGTGTGTTTCATCTTCAATCAAATTGATTCTAAATAAGCTATTAATGCAAGTTATTTCAATACCCATTTCTCTTCTGTTACAGTGGTTGTATGTGACAAGGAGTAGGGTCGTCGTTCCAGCCTTGTGGGTTTTCTCCGGGTCCTCCGGTTTCCTCCCACTGCTAAAGACCCCTACACGCATGCCAATTATTGAAATAAAATTAAGCCATATGTTAGTCCCGAAATGACCTAGTTTGTGCCGAATGGACGTTAAACCCCATTTCTCTCTCTCTCTTCTGTAACCAAATTAAAGAAGTAGTCATCCTGTAAGTCAGCAATTCTTATGTCATTTGTTAAAACTTCCAGAAGTCAATCAATCAAAAACCATCATGACACAAAGGGTGTCTTAATTTTTTTATGTACATTATTCAACCCCATTATATTATGCATTATGTTGGGTGGGTTTGTTTTACGATAAATGAGAAGGGTTGGATGGCTGAATGGTTAGCGTGTGAAAGTTGAGTCATAAGGTCTGTCACTGAGTCAACTGCCGTGGTTTCGTTTCCCCAGTTGTATGTGACATGGAGTAGGGTCACCTATCCAACCTCATGGGTTTTCACCGGGTCCTCAGATTTACTCTCACTACTAAAGACCCCTACACGCAAGCGAATTATTGAAATAAAATAGAACCATGTTAGTCCTGAAATGACCTAGTTTGTGTCGAGTGGATGTTAAACCCCATTTCTCTGTCTTTACAATAAATGATGATAGAGTATGTGTGTATATAATATATACTGTAATACATAAAATTTGTATAATTTCATGGTTTACAGTTTGTTTAGTCAGCAGATGTTTAGTCAGCAGATGTTGTAAATAATTGTAAATATCTGTAAATAAATTTATATAATTAAAATAAGTATTAAAATAAGTCTTTCTTTTAAAATGATATCAGTGCAACAAAGAAATTAAATGATTATTATTCAAATATATATCAAAAATTTCTAAGCACAGAAATAACTGTTTTTGGGGATGGTCTTTATTATCAAAACTGGGTATTTACACATGGATGTCAAGAAGGGAATAATTTGGGTTAAACGACTGGCAGTTATAAAACTTATTATGGCCACAAAAAAAAATATACCGCCGCATCATCAAAGATTGGACGCATCACACGTTTTTTTGGTTTTTTTTAAAAAAACAAATGAGAATAAAAACAAAGTCAATAATTTCAGCTCATTCAAAGGAAGTAACTCTATTTAAAGTTTCTTGATTTTTACCTATTTTTTGTTCTAATTGATAAAATTTTGAGTGTTTCTTTAAAATGAAAAACCAGCTAGATTTTGACAAAATAAAAACCAAAAAGGAAAAACTGCCCTCTGGCATCAATTTTGTTAAAATGATTGTTTTTGAACCAGAATATTTATTTTGTGTGGCCTGACAGTGACATACCTGGCTTGTTTTGTTATTTTATAATCTCATTCAATCTGTGTTTCCCCTGATCATAAGAAATATATTTATGTTTGAAATACATGTCCTAATTTATTTTGAAGAAACCACCTATCTTTATAGTTGTTCAAATGGCTTTGCTTGATAATGACAAGAGAAGCCTAGTTGAAAATGTTGCTCAGTAAAGAACAGTAATTGTATTCCATAGAATTTTAAAATACAGATGTGACGTATGTTGATGTTGACGTACCATTATTTCCAATACTAGATGAAATATTGGACTTGCGTGACGTATTTCGTTGAAAAGCATGTGAGGGACAGTGTCTGTATTTTAAGTTAATGATCTTGAGCTAAAGACATTGCGTAAATATTGAACGCCTCGTGCAGTATCAATATACTCCTTAATGTCTCGCTCTCGACCATTAAACAATACATATTGATTAAAGAAGAGATTATTTATTTTGAAGATAATTCGTCCTTTAATCTGGAGCTAATGGAGATGTCACAGGGTCTGCATTAAATTGCATACTATCAAAGGGGATATTTATAGACCGCTGGTTCAATATTTCTATCTGTAATTCTAAAATGTGTTTGCAATTATGTCACACTACATAATGGGACTGATAGAACTTGATTCTGTGTCCTCTCATGTCAATTCAGATTGTTTCAGACTTGCCATACAGTATGCCCCAACCAAAGGTAAATTGTTCAGGACTTGCCATTGGGCACCCCAATCAAAGGTAAATTTATTCCGGACTTGACATTGAGCACCCCAATCAAAACTATGCCCTCAAATTACTTTGACACAAAAACTGATCCTAATAGCCCGTTCAGACGCTTATTTTTAAACCAGTTCATAATCGCTGGGTTTTTTAAGACAGCATCGTGTTGCATTCACACGTACTATAAGCCAAACCAGTTTAACTATTCTGACCTCTTCGGTCGGAGGTTAGAGTTAACTGTGCATGGGTAGCTTCATATTCTTTATTCGGTTCTCACACACTTTCGATAACATTGGCACTGTCTGACCCCAATATTTTCACAGGAATGTAACTAACTGCGTACTGCGCATGCTCGAAGCAAGCTGGAGCTGGGGTTTTTAAGCCAACCCGTTCAGACGGCTAAGATGAACCAGTTTAAAATAAAAAGACAGGTCGCGAGGAGGGGTTTTTAAACTGGTTTATTTGCCCCACATTTGCGTTCAGACGCTTAAGTTAAACTGGTTTAACGATCCCCTGGGTTTTTAAACCAGTTCAACTTAAGCGTCTGAACGGGCTATAAGATAACCATGGTGTACATTAACCGTTATGTGATGAATTAGTGCTGAGGTTATTTCATATGTAATGCGATATGGTGGGGAATACACATGTAATGCACATAGTGATCAGTCTTTAGAATACTGATATTGCACAGAAGAAAACTGGGGGTCATTGCCCATCAAACTAAACAAAATGACCAAGGTTTGTACATTTTCGATACATATAAGATAAGAAAATTATTGTTAAAAATATTTTATCAAAAAAGCCAAGCTCTATAAAAGCACAATGAAAGCAAAACAATGTTAGTTGGCTAATAACTTTCTAGGAGGGGTTTATGATGTAACTTCATTCAGATTTAAAATAATTGATCACTTCACAGATTTTAAAAACTATTCTTAAAGTAGAGCAATATGGCAAAAATAAATAACAGTAAACAATAGTGTTAATAATATACAGAATAAAATAGAAGTAACAAATATACAACAAGATACCATTTATATTTACATGTATACCAATTCAGATGAGAATCTCAAAGTTTGAATATAAGAAACCAGACAAATATTTTAATCAAATCTTTCCATATAAATTCCAGAGATAAAAATCTAATATTTCAGTTATCATATATTATTTGTGACAATTAAAGTAGCATAGTATGACTCATGAGTAGCCAAAACATTTCTACTATAAGTAAATCTATATATTCATTTGTTCGCACTAAGAAACCAAATATTTAAAATCTTAAAATAAATTCATTACTATTTTTTTTTTACAGGAGTTTTAATGATGCTTTTTATTTTATATTTGGTGCATTATTTAATGATTAAATTGACAATTAACGATCATTGGGTTTTATGGGTGTTGAGAGAAGTAATATTTTAACATGAAGAAACATTCTACTCAAAATCAAATCTATATAACACACTAGCAAAGCCTGGGAACTAAACTAATCAATTAAAATTCTTAAAAGTGTATTCTAGACACAACGGAAATTTAATAATATCTATAGGAATAGGAAAAAAAAAATTATCTTATAATGAATGAATTGGCAGCAACAATTTGATGTACAATTTTTCAGTGTACAAATGCATGATTTATCTTTTAAAAAGTTTTTTTAAAGAAAATATATTTCTAGAATGAAACAAATGCAATTTCTCAAATTATTCACATTACACCATATGTAATAAAATCAAAACTATTTTTCAACAATCAAAAATGATTAAAATCAAATGTTATGGTGTTCTATGTACAATCCAATATAGGTTGGTGGAGGCAACAAACATGCCCACCGCCAGCAAAGTCGTCAGATTCTTGCATTTAAGGATGTCAAGAACTCAATGTTACAGTTACAAATGATTTTTTATTAAAGATAGAAAATGGTCTTAGCTTGGTGACAGGGTAATAACTCTGTATGAGGCCAGACTGAACAAATTATTGCCTTGTCATAGGCATCTTATGAGTTGTGTGAAAACCCGAGCAAGTTTTGATACCTCTAGTCTGAAACATATTACAACCAGACCAGACACAGTCACAACAAGATACAACCACAACATCTTTTTGTTTAAAAGAAGTAGAACTATGTCAGCTGTCCTTAAAAATGAAGAAGTAATTCCTCAATATGAATCTTTACAAAATAAGAAAATTTCTAATTATAAACAATGTAAATAACATTAAACCAGAAATATAAATTTATGTATGAGGAAAATATGCATTAAAACAATCTCCAGAACAGAGGCGCTGTCAAGTCACACAACTTTATGTCAAAATTAAGATAGATTAATGCATATTTATTTTAAGTACAGCCTTTTAAACAGATATAAATCAAAATCTGCATTACTTAGTTTATATATACATATAAGAAAGTTTTTTTTACTACCACATTCCTTTTATTTGATTTCTAGTGACAAGTGGCACTGGTGTTGAATTTGCCACTTTGGGGAACTAAAACGTGAAACTTTATTGGAAAATTGATTGAAATGGACTAATATTGAATTCAAATTTGTGTTTTTAAGGTTAAATATTATGGAAAACATTCCAATAAAGGCACAGTTTAGTTTGATTTATATCCATATAATTATTTATAAAATTGAAGGGTGATTTCGGAGAACAGAAAAATAATCAATTCATAAAAAGAAATAACACAAATACTAATTTTTAATACATATGTAAAATATTGTATATAAATATAGAGAATATTATTAAAAGTTGCATATATTATCGAATATTTGATTACATAATAACGATAAACACATTAATAAATTCATTTCATGCACATATAAATCCAGGGGGTTGTTTTCAGGTGTTGAGGAGAATGAAACTCCATCTCCACATCTTGAGCTTAGCTGATGGTGAAATAAACAATCAAAACTATAAGACAAAGTCGAAAAACTGTAATATAATAAACACAAAAACATAATATGCAACACAATCATAGGCGTAGGAGCCGGGGGGGGCAGGGGGGGGGAATTTGCCCCCCCCCCCCAAATTTATTTTCGGGCAATGAAAAATTCAACCTTTTTTTTCTATTAACGTTTAAGAGAAAAAATATAACTAACTTATTTCTATGAGATCCACACTGCCCGAAAAGTATTTTCTCGTCATTTTCTTGTCCACTGCACGCCCGAAAATATGCCCGAAGCTCTCTTATGATATGTATGCCCGAAAAAACGGTATTTTAATCAATGCAACGTTTTGTTGTGGGTACTCTCAACGTTTTCAAGCAAATGATGAACCCTCAACAAAACGTCACTTTAATTAAAATAGTAATTGTGTTCCATATTAAGTTTTTGTATTTATTACGTATGCCAATTGCTAAATGCCGCTCAAAGAAGAAACAGTATTTTGTAAAGTAAATGCATCTTAAAAAACAAAACATTAAAATTCCCCCTTCCTACTCCACAGCAATCGGCTCTAGTGTAGTCTGCCTAAATGATCATTAAACTACTGGAGTTGAAAAATTTAACATAAAATTAAATTGACCAGGACTAAAAAATTGCATTGTAAAGGTAAAAACATTCCGAACCGTCAGAGAGGTAAATCCCTTTATCGATTGCTCTAGCCTGTAGCAACATTTATCGACACACCTTTGCCTATATTTTTAGTATCCGTCCCTAATTGTACAACATAAAATGACTGGGGGTTATTAATCAGATACATGTATATTCAAATTATTAATTTACAAAAGTGATTACAAATAGATATGATATCTGTTTATCTACAATAACTGGAATGTCCATATCCATAGTAGGCCTACAGTGTACTAGGCCCTACACAGTAACCTCTTTATAAAAGTAAAGAATAAAGCACAATATCTGAGGAGATGTTCCATGCTAGATTGATTTTTCCACTTTCCCTATAGAATAGACCTCTCCATAATTTGTATGTTTTATTAATGGAGATATTTTTAATAGATATAGTGATTAATTCTGGGTTTATTGTGCATTGAGGTTAGATTCTTTGAAATATCAAATTCTATGGCATGTAAAATGATTCACAGGCAAGACTGACAAATAAGACAGGAGCTCTGAACAAATCTGTGACATAGACCTTGTTAGCCCACACCCGCATAAATTACCTGGTAAGGAAATTATGGAAGCCATCATTTTATACCCTAATCATCTTGAATGGTACTCACCAATCATTCTAGTATTGTTTGTGCAAAACATGTCCGTTTGTCCAAAATCTAAAATATGCAATAAAATTGTGAAGAAATTCTTGCCTACCCCATTCACAATAATACATTCATAAGAATTCCAAATGAGTGAAGCATCATTAACTGTTTGTATAAAGTGTTCAGTCATTCTAATGACTAAAACAAGTTTTTAATTATCGACTTTGTGGAGAAGAGTTTTTATGTATTTTATCCATTAGGTACCAAATTATCCACTCCTAAAATTTTTACCTCAGTTGAAAAATTACAATAGCTAATATTTGATATGTAATAGCTTAGAAGTAAAAATCCTGCACAACATTATGATGTCACCATAAGAAGAAATTTGTTAAATATTATTTGCAAATTTTGGTACCTAAACGTTTAAAGAGTTTTAGTTAAGACACCAATTTTAGTGCTTATATACAGCAAATGTAGTAGAATAATCATCAGTTTGATCAATATCTATATTTTTAATCCAGGCTCTACAGGTTACCTGTATGTAATGAAAATCAGGTAAGGTGTTGAACTTAATCATAACTAATGGATGGAGGAAATCTGTAGCTCCATTCAAGTTTCGGTAGAAGTAGGTAGGGAAACCTTCTTTTGGGAAGTATTGAATAGGGTCAATATCCCCAATGTATTTACTGCCAATCAAGTCTCTGTCTGTATCTGTCTGAAAAATAGTACAGAAAAAAATAATAACTAGATCTGCATAGCAGATATCAAAGCTTTCATATAAACTGCAAAAGGGATTATTAGAATCTATGAATCAACAACCACTTTGACGGAAGATATTCTCTCGGCTAAAAAATCTTTTTTCTCTCAGCTACGAGAGATACGTAGAATTAAACCGGCCCAGAGCCGACCGTGTTGATAAGAAGCCGCTTATTTGACATTGACACATAACTGAAGGTGAATAGGCCTACCCGTCCAGTTAATACAATGGGCAATCTCACATCGGTCTACTAAAGAGAGGCACATACTAGTCGCCTCCTACTTCCCCAAGACATTTAGTCCAAACCTTGACTCTCATACATATAAACCATTTGGTACTACATGTACATGTATTTCGTACTTATATCATATTAAACCCCTCGGTCGCCGTGTTGAATCACACAGTATTTAACGTTCTATATCCTAACATCTTTTATTTTTACATCATTCAGGTTTTTTTAAATAAGTAATTCTATCACAAATTATAGTGAAGATACCGATCAGTTTTTCTTTGTGTTAATGCGTTCTACATTTTCAAAGCAATGATTCTTATAATGTGCGAGCCGCCATGACACCGGCGGATATTATAACTTTGATAGGCGAGAAACTTCAGGTAGCAGTTGGGTTTCATCAAATCATATAATTATGCGGTACGGCTTCACCTTTATTTCAATGGGAATTGGTTTATTATATGTGCAGTGCAGTTTTAGGTCAGTTTATGTGTAAATTAAGAGAGCTATACATAGGCCAGTAACCTTTTTGTAGTCATTTGACTACTGAAATCAAACCAATTTTACAATGTAGGTAGTGAAAACAAAATGTTATGTTAAGCGTTGTTCGAGGGTGGGGTGGGTGCATAAAATTCCAAGGGTTATTTTTCGTGCACGCCAATATGCACACAGGATTTTGATTTTTCGTCCTACCCAAAAAACTGCACGCAAAGTTAGTTGTCGGGCCTTCGGTCAAGAACCACGGACAAAGGGAGAGAACGTGGACCTCTGTTTTTCATACCATCCAAGCGACTAGGCACTAATCCTTGTACCATGGACGAGGGGACAGGCGTTTTTCGTCCCATCGAAACGACTAGACACAGATCCTTGCTAGGCCTTCCATACTTCACCACTGCCAACGAGGAACCACTTTGACCTCGGGTTTTCGTACCATCCGAACGACTAGACACTAATCCTTGCAAGGCCTTCCGTTCTGCACAAATGAGCCACGCTGGCCTCGTTTTGTCGTAACATACAAACGACTAGACAATGTTTCATAATTTAGTCATGTTCGCGTGGGTGGGTTGGCAGCAGAATTGATATGTACATGATAGTGACACGAGTAGGAGGGGAGGGGGGGAGCGGGGTGTACACAAATCACACAAATCAGAGCTTTGTAATACATGCATATACTTGATATACTAAATACACAAATGGCTGAATTTCGAGACATTTCTGGCACTCTTTTAACACATAATGAGAACACTGCATTAATTTCTATATATCAATAAAATATGCCTCAGACTCATTGTATCATATATGATACACTAAATTTCGACATTGATTTTCAGAAAAAATATTGTTTATTTTTAAATTTGAATTAGACTAGTAACAAAATATATTTTCTGGCAGCAAATAGCATATAAATAAAAATAGATTTACTTTCTGATTATTTTTTTTAAATGAAATCATTCCAGGGCTTTTATTGACATTTCAGAAAATGTAGAGTTGGTCCCATGCACTTGAGGCCAGGGTCCTTGAAGTTGTACAGCTGCACCCGGTGACCGATATTTATTTAACTGGGAATAAGTGATAATTCATATTATAGCAGTAAATAATTAAAATATTTCATAGGGATTATAATAATATGTAAGCTTATATCATGTCTGGGTATTACAGGGTTAAAACCAATATTAAATTCCGAAAATCTTTTTTTTTGCTAAAACTCTTTTTTTTTTAATGGTATCAAAATGGGGGTAAAGCACAGAGTCCGGGGTGGTAATGGGCGTATTGTGTCCTAATTTCATGGTTTTCGGACAATCGGTGCTGGTGTCACGGCGAAATTCCACTTTTTTCTCCTCATGGAAGCCGTAAATTGACTTAGAAAAAAAATGACGAAAGGCAGGTGACTAGTACAAACAACTTGAACGAATGCAGGTATCACCTTGAAATTTTCAGGGTACCTAGGTACCAACGTGAAAAGTTGCTCGCCGGAATTTAGTACTCATGGTACCGTTGGTTCCTGTGTAGCGCATGCGCGAATTCAAAACCAGCTAAACTCGAAAACAACCTTGTCGGCACGGAAAACATCAAAGGAGAAATTCGAATTTTTGAAATATTCAAATACCGAACACTTGACCATGATCCAGGCTATTGTGTATGTTTTCAAGCCCATTAATGTGGATTTTTCACTATTTTTCATTTTCAATTCAAAATGGCGTCCATCAGTTGACCTAAATCAAAACTCTACTGCCTACATTTTATGGGCTTTCCTTCAGGGATTTGGAAAATATAATCCCCTTGTCTGTAAGTAAAATATCAAAAAAGCCTTAGCGATATTTCACATTTCAAGATGGTGGCACTTCCGGTTTGGGCTACAAACTCCATTTTTTGTGTACGAATCAGTAGTGTCGTAACTAGTAAAGAAATACAATTTCAAGGCAATAGGACCTATATTTCGTTGATTTTTTTTAAAACTTTGATCCTTAATTTCATCAAGGGGAGATAATACAGAAAATTTCTAATGACATTTTTCAAGTTGTATCGGTAAAATCTACTTATATACTGAATTTCATGAAAATCGTGCAACTATTAAAGAAGTTGTCAAGTTGATTTTAACTTCCGGTTCGAAATCACAGCGACAAATTTTTGAAATTCGAAAATCCCAAATAGAGGATTTGAAGTAAATGATTCAAGGTACTCAAAGAATTTTTTTTTAGTAAAATAGGTCAAAAAGTCACAAAGTTACAGCAATGTAGGTCAAATGCATTCGTTCGTAAAATTCGGTGATTTTGGATGTGTAAAACGTTTTGAAAACATACCTATTCCAAAGCCACCACCCATTCTTGGGGGAGGGTATGTCAAAGTTTCAGAAAGATCCCACGGTTAGATTCTGAGATATAAGAATTGCAGGAAAAACACAAAAAAAAAAAAAATAATAATAATAATAATAATCTTAACAGAAACAATAAGCTTTCATATGTAATACATATGAAAGCTTAATTATCAAAGCCCTTAAAAAGGCATTATTCAATAGCAGGTCTTTCTTTAGGCCTTAAATGTTATATAAATTATTAATTAGACATTATTTAACACACCAAGACCATAATCAACTCTTGATGCCATCGGTTGCGGGATATTTTCAACAGATTTAAATACGATTGACCTTTCATGATCTAGGGGGATTGGGTGGCCGAATGATTAATGTGTGCACGTTGCATCATAAGGTCCGTCATTGAGTCAAGTAGCGTGGTTTTGATTCCCCGCTTGTACGTGACAAGGTGTAGGGTAGTCTGAAAATATTTTAGTTTTCTTTAGAAACATGTCTTTGATCTCTTTGTGATAAATACCATTTTTTGTGTATAAGAACTTATGAAATGAAATGGAATGGGCTTTAACGTCCTACTGTTCTGCCTTGACTGATCTAATGAAGACAGGCATACACCATACAGTGTGCTATGACTGAAATTCTGCCCAGACAGCAGCACTACAACATGCATGCCAATGTGTACATGGGACCTCAGTTTTCCATCGAATCCAAACAACTAGATGTTGTGCTTTGAACAGGGCGAACCACACCGAAAAATCCTGATAAAGGTCAATACAGGACCTCTAGGTTTGTGAGCCAACTTCTTACTCGAGTCACTGCGGCTTCCAAACTTATTAAAGAAAGAGAGAGAGAGAGAAATGGGGTTTAACATCCACAAACTAGGTCATTTCGGGACTAACATATGGTTTTAATTTTATTTCAATAATTCGCTTGTGCGTAGGGGTCTTTAGCAGTGGGAGGAAACTGGAGGACCTGGAGAAAACCCACGAGGTTGGACAGGCGACCCTACTCCATACTTACTGTTCCTTCACAAGATATACCAATATGATCTGGTGACCATCTATCACCCAGAGTAAACTTTACTTCATCTTTTGTAAATGGTTCAGGTTTCACATGAGCTGGCTAAAAATACATTCAAAATATTACAAATTCTATAGCTTGGTTATTAAATGGTTATTTTTCGACAATGTTAAACTAAGAGTTGCCGGACAACAAACATCAATTACAAGGTTTGACATCAATTTTGAAAAAAAAAAAACCCTTCAGTTTTCCAAGTTTTAAATATGAAAATAATATAATTTTTCTATCTCATAGACATAAACTTTCTCAAATCTGATTAAATAACACATCCTATTTCATTTCGTTTTTTATAGTTCAAAATTTTGTTTCACTTGTCTTTAATAATACTACAGTATGGATCTGGAAGAATTGTTTTATTACCAGCAATTTGGTTGAAGTGAGGGATATGCCAATGAAACGGTCTGTTACGGCGACTTCTTGGCATGCCATGCACAGAATTGTGGGTAAACCACTAGAAATGTCAATGCTGATTGATTAATCAATATCTCACGTCACAGGGTCAAAAGCCGCTCGGTTGACACATGATGCAACCTTCGAGTACAAGTTGTCAGATCTTCATCTAGTGTAGGCCATCGAAAGTATAAAAAAACGAAATGAAATATAGATCTGTATTTTAATCAGATTGCTTCAATTTCAACATTCACATCATTATACTTACCATTTTCAGGACAAAAAGTATACAGGGATTGCCTGCATGGTAGCCATATTCTTTATGAGTCGTACACTGATCACCCAGATCAGCAAGGGTAAATCGACACACTTTATCCCCCGGTGCATAATCTTTGCTACATCTAGTATACACAGAGTTATTAATTTGGTGCATTACATGGTAATCTGGTTAAAGAAATTGATAATTAAAAGACATTCTCCACAAAGCTCTGATATATGTTTACATTGATTAAGATTTAACTCAAAAACTAAAATGGGAAAACATGGATTAATTTGAGCAGAAATTGGTTAAAAATTGGGATTTCCTGATCCAGACTATGTTTCTGTGTGATATTATCTAGTTATTAAATAAAGATATATTAAATACATTATGTAAGAGCTAAATCTGTCTATTGCAGGTCTTTCTTTAGGCCTGAAATGCTATTTAAATTATTAAACACATTATGCAAGAGCTAAATCTGAATATTGCAAGTCTTTATTTAGGCTTCAGATGTCATAGAAATTATAAATTAAATCTTTATTTACACAACAAGCACAAAATCAACTCTGTAGACCTACGGATGGCTTGGATTTAAACAGGATTTAAACAGGATTTCATTGATTGATTAAATTTTTAAATGGCATCGTAAGCTGAGATTAACCGTTACGTTGACGTCATACTCCCGGAAATTTTAGATCAAGACTAAATGATAGAGTGTACGAAGCGAGGCCGCTGTTGATCGAGGACGCATGTCAGTCAATTTGATTGAAAGTTCAATATATACGGCCTTGATATTATGTTTAGTTGTGGTTAAAATGAGAGTTTGGATGTCGGTATTATACGCTCTTTTGTCACTTGCGTTTACAGAAAAACTATGGAAATTGATAAACATCGCAGCTAACACCACCCCAGTTGAATTGCAGCCCCATTGGATCACTGTTTCCTATATTTGTCTGCTTCAGGAGTTACGTAGGCCTACCAGTTACAGTACAAGAAGAGTACACGCAGGCTAACAAGAAGTCGGCTATAATTATGCCTCATTGATTTGGTCCATTCCTTTCAAACTTTTGCTTCTTATCTATATATTAAAGTAGTTAAGTCCGTAACTCAATATCATCCAAAATCTTCGACATTGAAAACACGAATTTTTTTGCAATTTAAATCAGCATTGGTGTTGTGATCTTACCTGGAAAAGATGAGCTTCTGATATCCAATATTTAAGACAAAATAAACATTTTAGCATTGGTACATGAATCGTGTACCATAATGCGTTTCAGCGCCATTTGTAACAAGGTGCTCAAAGAATGAGGCTAGACATATTCCACAAGGCATGTCAAACGGTGATATCATATTCTTATTTGGAGAGCATGCGCAATAAATAATATCGGCGTTGACTGGAATAACCAGACGCTAGAAACTGATCTGCGGTTGAGATTTCTGGCGTATTTCGCCGAACATAACAGATGACAATTCACAGTAAAACGGACACGATTGAATGTAAAACAGTTTATATACATTCATATTACATTATTATATCCGCTGCGACCCATTTGTGTCAATTTTTAGGTCCAAAATATTAGCGATTTAGATCCTTTAAAAGTCTTATTTTTAATTTGTAGTAAAAATAAATGTGATACAAATTGAATTGCAACCCCGTCTGAAATCGAATAGGCTAACGGTACCACAGCCATTGAAAATGTTACTTGATAATCGAGATTATGTAGGTGGAGTTGACGCCTGTCAATCAAACGATCGGCCATTCTCGGAGATGGTGAAGAGAGAGTCGACTCCTATTTCTGGTCAAAAACTACAATGGTGATAACTTCTTTCATCATCTATTTTTGAACTGTTATAGCAAGAATGGCCAACTCTCTATTAAAATCTCCCATAATGTATCTTTAATTAGACATTAAATAACTGATCCAGACCATATAATCAACTCTTGATGCCAACGCTAGCCAGTGATATTTACTGGATTAGGAACCCATTTGCTCAACTTTCATTCATGATTTAATCATGAAATGGATAATCAAGACTTTGTTTTTATCGTACCAACTTTAGTAATGATGATCGAGGCTAGACTGATAATTCAATCGCTAGATTCCCGGGTTTAGAGTGGATCAATTTGACTGAAATTTTCAGCAAATTCCCTTTATATTGTCTAGTTTTTAACTATTATAGTGAGAACTGCCAGCTCTTTATCTAATCTCCCATAATGTATCATTAACAAACTTTAGTACTGGTAGATAATTAGGTCCAGACCAACATGCCTCGCAAATCCATCAAGGATCCTACATTAGTACATGTACCAGCTCTTGTGTAAGCCTAATAGTTTTTGGCTATTTGAATTTGTTTGCACAACATTGTAATATTCTTCATATTTACTCACCAGATAAATATCCATTTAAGAAACTATAGTAATGTCTATAGCTATTGTAGATCATTGGTCGGAATTTAATCAACACGGTTTCATCCATGGGGATTGGATAAAACTGTAGTCCTGAATAAGAGAAAAATATCTGGACTTAAATAGCAATAGTATCATTATATCATAAAAAAATTCACAATTTGTTAAGTTAATAAATGATCTAAGCTACATCTTCCAACACTCATAGCTTTCCTCAGAATAAAGTAATTTGAATGAAATTTTCAAAATATCCATTTTTTAAGATCTATTTTTGAGAGAGAGAGAGAGAGAGAGAGAGAGAGAAATGGGGTTTAACGTCCACTCGACAAAACTAGGTCATTTCGGGACTTAACATATGGTTTAATTTTATTTCAATAATACGCTTGCGCGTAGAGGTCTTTAGCAGTGGGAGAAAACCGGAGGACCCGGGGAAAACCCACAAGGTTGGACAGGCAACCCCACTCCTTGTCACGTACAACCGGGGATTCAAAACCACGCCAGTTGACTGAATGACAGGCCTTATGATAATGTGCTAACCATTCGGCCATCCAACCCCCAATTAATTTTTGAACTATTACAACAAAATTGTCCACCTCTTTATCTAAAATCTTACATAATGTACCTTTAAGTTAGCCTTTTGTTATGTTAAGGCTTGTATGGTAGTTTATTGTTCTTTGAAGCTGCTATTGTATGTGTTATTTATGTTTTGTGATATTATGATGTGCTTTTCTAAACAGAAACATATTAATGTTATTACCATTTCTGTAAAGGAGAGCAATGATTAGAGATGGATGCAATTGGAGGATGGACTTGTGTACCGGTACTTGTCCTTGATACAGTGCGATTATCATTACCAACAATAAGATTGGTTATGTTAGAAGTATGGGAACTTCCACCATGGGGTTTAACACCCACTAGACACAATCTATGTTACTTTGGGACTAACACATGGTTCAATATTATTCCAATAATTTGCTTCCTCGTATGGGTATTTATCAGTGGGAGAAAACCTGAGGACCCAGAGAAAACCCACGAGGTGTCACGTTCCGATATGGAAAAATTGTAAACTTGGAGAAACTAAATATGGGACACATTGCCCTGCCCACAATATCCTGCAAAAGTCACCTAATGATACAATATAGGTCATGTGCACAAATCTAATGAACACTATATATAACAACTGCATAGGACACAACCTCACAACCTTCATATTCATAAAATGCTTAAAAATAAACATTTAAGGCCAAATTACAAATAATGATGTTTAAAAACATCACTATTTGTTGGGGCTTATAAATATATTTTCGTAATTTTTGGGAATATATAAATCTTGTTCTTTGTTAGTGCCAATGCATCTGTTTATTTGTATTGTATGCTTCACCATTGTCGTGTATTTACTATGCAGGTGTGTATAATACATAGCATATTACATTGTTTACATGTTAATATAGAACTTGAAAAGTCCTTTAAAACATACCATTTTCCTTTGACATATATTTATCATACTGTGGTACTTTAGGGGCTGGTGGACTTCCATGGACGGATACAGCAATAACTGAAATAACGATGACTAAAAACAGAATGGCTAAGCCAACAGCTACGAAAAGAAACCATGGCTTCTCACGGAGGTTGTTATAGGTGTTTTTAAACCTGAAAGGTCCACCTTCTTTAGGTCTATAAAACTGTATATTATCAACTTGATCATTATCAAACTCATTAAACTGAGATGATTTCGTTACTGAAACGTAACCAGCCGACATGACAGCAAAAATTATTGAATCCACAGAATAAAGGATAAAGCAGGCTAATATCAAATTAATCCCAGCACACCTGAGTCATTCAGGTAAATACACTGTCGCTCCATCTAGTGTCGGTGACATAAATTAATGGGTGTGGTCGAAAACAACTTGACAATCGTGAATAACCTTAAATGCGCATGCCACCAAAACTGAGTAAAGCTTATATTTTTTTATTTTCAATTTCGGTCAGATATCGCGTCACCTGCATTGATCAAAGGTTAGTTATAAGTGCAGCATATTAATAAGGACAGTTCACAAGATCGGCCACGTAAAACTTCACACGGCGCACCTATTTACGACCGAAGACCGCCGACACGAAAGCCCGAGAATTTCCATCGTGTATCGATTAAAACTACCTAATCGCACTCGGTTAATAAGTGACCAATTTCATTTAAAAATAGAAATTATACAATGTACTATAATAAAGCAGTTTTAATAGTTTAATTATTTTGAGACTATTTTATATTTTGTCGTGCTATCCGATAGGAAATGGGGTTTAATGTCCTACTATACTGTTCTGCTCCGACTGCACTAATGAAGACGGAGTCGTTCTATGTAGGCTATATCAATGACGGGCTGTATTATCTTCAAAATCACGCCCCGAAAAGAAAACACCCAACAACAAACGACAAACAAGCCCCCCCCCCTCCCCGCGCACACACAAAAGAAAAGGCGAGAGCAATAACAAAAGGATATGAATCATGATATATATTATCTACAAAATTACCCTCTACACCCCCTCCCAAAAAAAAACACCCTACGACAAACTATATACACCCCCACCCCCGACAACGAATGCACACATAGATTTTACAACATACATGAAAATTATATAAAAAAAATAATAGATAGGGATTTGGCACCCACTTCTACATACCCCCCCCCCCCTCTAGTTTTGGGTCTGTCTAGTGCTTCAGTATTACGGCATACGGGATTAACAAACGGTACGATTTTAATTCAATAATTGCGATTAATACAATGGGTGAGGTCAGAACAAAAAGTTAGTGCTTAGAGTCTTTAGAAGTGGATTTAAGGGGGGGGGGGGGGGGTAAATGGCCGCGATATCCAAAAAATAGTATATATTCATAGGCGTACGAGACAAGGTGGCAGTGGGGTCGGGAAATCTGCCTTTCGGGCAGACGGGTAAAGTGAAAGCAACGAATTTGTACTGAAATGACTATGGAATAAAACATTTTGTCTGGGGTCACTCTGAGCGACATTTTTCGGGCATCGATTATTATTTGTGAATGCAGCTGAAATAGTCTGTTTGGATGGTTGGAATTCAGGTCGGCATAGAGTTGGATTTCGGTTGCAAACCGATTGGAAACTTTTAAGTTGCCTAATTCAAGAGCTAGAATAGCAGAAAAACGCATTTACGGCTGTTAAATTTTCAAAATTTTCTCTGGAGCGCGAGGTCCCCATTACCCACATGTTCCTGAAGCAACGACTGCGAGTTTCACAACATCTGGGATAAGATGTAAGCAGTTACAGCGAGATCAAGCCTTCTATATTGAAGATGCATTACCCAGGGGTCCGGGTTATAATTGAGGGAGGTGCCACCTGGAGAGATAAATTTTGATGTGTTTTTTCTAGACCCGTTTTTTTTAAAATTCTGAACAAGAATATATGAGGTAAACAGGCTGTATCCTGAGTAAGAGCTTATTTATTCTAAAATTTAGTTAAAGGCAGTTCTTCCCAGTTTGTATACTTTTTAAACTTATTGTTATATTATAACCTTTTCTGGAAAAAAAAACGAATTTCCTGCCATTACCTTTCAGTATATAAGTTTACAAAGGTGTCTACCGCTTGTCATGTGGTCATGACATTTCCCAGGACCATCAAAGAAATAAGCTTAACACATAATGTGTGCTTTTGATGTCATCCTTGATCGTCATGACCAGGTGTGACGACCCAATGTATAGTGTTATAATGAGATTATTTATTTATTAAATGTTTAAATTACGTACAATGCATATTGATGTTGATTTATCTGTTTGTGATATATCAATAAATTTTTTATCTTATCTTATATATTGTTAATAAGCATTTACTACGCTTAATTGTGATTAGAGTTATTCATAAAGCACCTTCGTAGGCTTCTGGTTATTAAAAAATTTATAGGTCTCCGGAAAAGCTTCATAATTTTTTTAAAATAATGCAAGTAAGTATGTCAACATAATATGTTGACATACGCGTAACACGATCCCGAATGTCAATATTACCTGCAACAGGTAAATTTCAACTTTAGTAATTTCCGCCGTTCTCCGTGGGTAGTCGTAAGTTTCCGTCAATAAATAATTCGTGACGCGATTTTAGTTCTGCTCATATTCTAATCTACTTATTATAGTATATTTCTATGAGCAGAAGAAAATGGCCTCACGGATTGTTTATTAGCATTGTGTTAGCATTCATTATGGGATGGCGTGGGATTGTGGATGGCGCCCTAGCTTTGGACCCGGCCCCTATTCACAGCTTCTATATCCGCTATTTGCATGAGCAACAAAGTAAACTCGAGCCAGTCAATCTGATGTACAGGTTAGAAAAAAGATTACACTGTGGGAAAATAAAAATAAATTTTAAAGTTATGTCATGACTATTTTCAACAAGCCAACAGTGAGGCTGATGTCCCCCGCCGAAATAGGAAAATAATTAGAGGACACATATAAATTTATCACAAATTATCTTTTACAAAGTATTGAACAATCAAACAGTATATCTTTACTTATAGTCTAAGCATACAATGTTTTTGATGGAATAATTATAGCATATTAAGGGGAAAACATACTCAATTCGAAGGAGAGTTATTGTGTTCCAAAGTCTCAGCAAATCAAATTGCTTATCGCTCTGCTTAATCTGAGCAGAAAATGCTCATTATCGATCTTAGTCAAGGTATTACTGTAATGAAACTATACACCAAGTTTCATCACTCTCACTTAATTAGAACTAAAGTTATAGTGTCCCAAAGCATCAACCAATCAAATTGTTTATCTACTTAATTAGAACTAAAGTTATAGTGTCCCAAAGCATCAACCAATCAAATTGTTTATCTCTGCTTACCCTAAGCGGAACGGACAGACAAACAGACAGACGGACGAACCCATTTTAATAGTTCCCTGCTTTCTTCGAAAGGCGGGGGACAATAAGCATGAACATTTACTCAATTCGAAGATCAACCAATCAAATTGTTTATCTCTGCTTACCATAAGCGGAACGGACAGACAGACAAACAGACAGACGGACGAACCCATTTTAATAGTTCCCTGCTTTCTTCGAAAGGCGGGGGACAATCAAAGTAGGAGAGTTATTGTTTTCCAAAGTCTCGACCAATCAAATTGCGTATCGCTCTGCTTACCCTGAGCAGAAAATGCTCAATTATCAAACTTAGTCAAGGTATTACTGTAATGAAACTATACACCAAGTTTCATCAATCTCACTTAATTAGAACTAAAGTTATCGTGTCCCAAAGCATCAACCAATCAAATTGCTTATCTCTGCTTACCCTAAGCAGAAAATGCTCATCTTCGAACTCCATCAAGGCATTGACCTAATCAACACATACACCAAGTTTGAACATTCTAGCTCAATTAGGAAGAGAGTTATCGTGCCCCAAAGTATCAACCAATCAAATTGCTTATCTCTGCTTACCCTAAGCGGAAAATGCTCATCTTCGAACTCCATCAAGGCATTGACCTAATAAACACATACACCAAGTTTGAACATTCTAGCTCAATTAAAAGTTATCGTGTCCCAAAGCATCAACCAATCAAATTGCTTATCTCTGCTTACCCTAAGCGGAAAATGCTCATCTTCGAACTCCATCAAGGCATTGACCTAATCAACACATACACCAAGTTTGAACATTCTAGCCCAATTAGGAAGTGAGTTATCGTGTCCCAAAGCATCAACCAATCAAATTGCTTATCTCTGCTTACCCTAAGCGGAAAATGCTCATCTTCGAACTCCATCAAGGCATTGACCTAATAAACACATACACCAAGTTTGAACATTCTAGCTCAATTAGGAAGAGAGTTATTGTGTCCCAAAAAGTGTGACGGACAGACAGACGAACCCATTTTAATAGTCCCCTGCTTTCTTCGAAAGGCGGGGGACAATAATACAGTTTCACACTATACACTAGCAGGATACCCGGCTTAGCCCGGGGCCCACTTTCACCCGTGGCCCAAACTCGCCAGGGGCCCAATTCCGGGGCTTGAATTAGCTCGAGGTCCAAATTCGCTCGGGCCGCAAATTCGTCCGGAGTCCAATTCACACAGGACCCAAATTTATCCGGGGCCCAATTCGTTCGGGACCCAAATTCGCTATGAGCCCAAATTTGTTCAGGGCCCTCATTCGTCCGGGGTCCAAATTCGATGACCTAAAACATTCACGGGGTCGTGCTGGTTAATTTGATATTTCGTCGGGATTTTTCGTTGTCACTCAGTGGTGCCGGACGGAGCACCTGGAAATGAACAGTGTCTAGTCGTTCGGAAGGGACAAAAAACCGTGGTCCCGTGTTAAAGATGTGGTTTATATAAGAATTCGACCTGCTGAATCCATAGATAACAAACTACTGAATCCAATGAGCTTGGGTACCCTCCCAAAAGTGACGACTAACTCCGCTAGCGTCCAATTTCAAAATGTGGTCTCATTTTGGCGGGAAAATCATAAATTTCTCCCTTTTCGAACTGTAATATACTGAACTATATTCTCGTGCTCACTTATTTTAGATATAAACATAAACGTAATGTTCCGACCAAACGGTAGCCTAGACAGCTATATTCACGTTTAGCGGGAAATTTCGATGTTGATAATGTGACGGTGTAATACGTCAGGTTTTCGGAGTCGCCAAATTCATATATTTGAACAGCAAAACGTGCTATGACTGAACGAGACGCCAGTGTGGTTCTCAAATTCGACGTAATAGCTAAGGTTAGGAAACTTTGGAAGAAAATAGTAATGTAAAATCTTCTGTATCTTAAAGAACTAAGAGCACGACTCAAACCAGTTACGGTAAATTCAGGTTTCTCTATGCCTGGAATAACTTGCAAAATTCGATATTTTTCTTTTATCAAAGTTCAAGTTCGTGTGTAGCCTATGTCTCAAACCTTTATAAAATGTTAGATAAAACACGAGTCTTCGATTATGCTAGATCAGAAAGACTCCAGAAAGAAATTCTCGATAGAAAAACCTCGGCTTATCGGCCTCAGTTTTTTTTTGTTATCTCGTGTTCTTTCATAGGGTCTTTCCTTTCTCAGCATAACCTAGGACTCGTTCGTTATCCATTACAGAATGAGTTTTATTACTAAGAACATCTACAAGTAGGCCATAATTTGCCAAACCACATTTTTCGAGCGATATTTTGGATGTATGTACCATGGAGTTGAGGTGTATATGTCAATGTATAGCCTACACCTCTGTGATATATAAGTCAACTGCAGATATAACCTAGATCTAAACATTAGGAACATGTACGTCAAATGTATATTTCAGACGTCAGATGTAGGTAGGCCTATCTTAATTTGTAGGTATATGTCCACACAGATATACTAGATAGTAACTCTACATCAATTTCCAAATATTTCCTAAGGGTGGGAAGAGAAAAGTAAAGTACGGGGGCAGGGCGTATCGGAGCAGACTATGAGAAAAGTGTAACGGTCGTACGTGTGCTCAATCTTTTATCATCAGATATATATGGAGCCGAATCATTGCCATATTAAGAGAAAATATAGTAGTTAAAATTGACAAATTATCATAGTCAAAATGGTAAAAATGGTCATTTTCGAGATATTTCACTTTTAAATATCACATAACACAAAATCACTATATTAGTATCAAAACAAACCAAAAAAATCTAGTTATGTTTTTTCCCTTTCTACTTTTCGCCTTTGCAAATTCACTCTAACTTTTTCATCTTTGCATTTTCAACTATCAGAATTTCTCCATTGTAATTTCCACCACTAAAATTTCTCCAATCGAACGGACAGGGGGTTTGGTTCCGGGCAAAGCCCTGTATAGGGAAAGTTACGACAACTCATTTACAGGCGCCATTTTGGGTCCCAACTATGACGCCACAAAAACTATGACGTCATGGCGTCATATAGCTTTACTTAACAAAACGTTTTATTTTTTTCTTGGTATAACGTTTTACGGGCTACAATTTATACTTAACAAATTGCAAAAGAAATCAATGCGGTTTGGTTCAATGGTAATATGTCAGACAAAATCATACTCAAAATCGGCCAAGGCAAAATGACATGATTAACATAATTCAATTTTGCGTTCTTCGGCAATTATCGAGAGCGCTATGTCGTAATCAGTGTCTTTCAGTGGTGGTAGGATAAATAATTTATTTTTAAATTCCTCAAAAACAGAGTGGTTATGCAAGCGAAGTGTGTCGAAAAATCGAATTTGACAAACATCAATTTAAAAATGTATTTTTCATTTGATGGCGGGCATTTCTTTCAAAGTAACTGCCAAATTAAAAAAAAAAATGAAAAATAAAACCCCATTAATTTGGTAATAAAAGGGCAGCGATAATCTCAAAAATTTAATTTCGAGAATTCTTGATGGTAGTAATTCAAAATGGTGGAATTTTCATTAATCGTCATTTCTTACCGTTGGTTATGACTTGTAATATGTGGTATATTAGTCACGAAATGACATTGTTGCTCTTAAATGAATATATTGTTAACGCGCTTTAAACATCTAGATGCAAAAGACAAGGTGTAAAAACTTGATGTTATAAAACACATAATTTATTCAGCTCCACGCAAGATTTGACATGAATAGATGCGGTTCGTTTAACTTGAATGTAGATATATCATGCATATATAGGACCTTTCGGTTGAATCATATCATAGGAATATGTTATTTGATAGTTTTACATATTTGTCGACATTAAGGTGTACATGTTCTATAGTTCCATTTAGCCTATACATTTTCTTGTTTCACTTGACTAAACAAAACATTGTGTAGGAATGCAGGCTTTTATAGATTAAACAAAAAGCTGATAAATGTTGAGATGTGTGGAACATGCTCGAGGCGATTTGTAACAGGCACGATATACTCTTCAAATAAAAGTAGGGGATATTAAAATGCAAATACCTATGCAGGTTGTAATATGTGTAGTCATGGACACTAGACATGCTTTGAGAGTATGTTCACGTATGAAGAACTTATCGCCCCAACAGAACCACTGAGCGGCACAAGCGACACGCAATAGCGCCATACGCGAGGGTTCATTGTCAAATTTGACACTTCAAGGAAGGGTTGATGAAAACTGCCGCGTGCTAGTTTATCTATCCATGTTTGCTTTCCCATCGGTTCTTGCATAATATTTACTGTTTAGCGTATCTTTGCTTTAGTGTGTTACGTTTAATTTGATCGGGAGCTGTGTTCGTCGACGTCAACGGACAACACTGCAAGAATTAGCCGTCGCACTGCAAGAGGAGTGGGTCAGATTGCCCCAAATCGTGACTGGACAGTTCATTAAGAGCATGCCACGACGAATTGCTGAATGCCTGAGGATTGGTGGAGCAATTACTCATTTTTAAGACAAACATCAAAAACGTTCATTTTCACTTTTGACGGTGTATCTATTTGCGAGTGTAAAGGGACCGTCAGATAAGCCGCCCATATGAAATGTTTATATTCATGTGTAGGGCATTGGCCTTTTATTAACATACACTGGTTACCTCTAATAAAAACAGCAGTGCATTTCCGCAGTTTTGTATTGTTTCTGAATATCCCCTACTTTTTATGAAGAGTATATATTTGATACTAGTTGAGCATCAGAAAAACATGATTATTTCACTGGGTATGGGACGCAAATACCCAAAGGTGTCGGACAAACACTAAAGCAACTGCGTCTCCTTCACTGGGCACCTTTAATGTATGTCTACCTGTGGAATAACATGTACATAATTTGTATCTGTTAAATTTGTGAGGTTTATATATTAGATTAATATTATTATTTACTCATGGGCGCATGAACGGCTCCTTTTAATGACCGCGGAGCCCGGATGGGGGTCCGGGGGCTCTCCCCCATTAAATTTTGAAAAATGGAACCCCAAATATGCGATTTGGTGGCATATCTGATTATAATCTCTGTCAAATAATATATCTCATCAATCGATTAATTTAGGCCAAAACCCCAACCTGCAAGTAATTTACAACCATCAACCTATTATCATTGTATCGTCAAGACCCGCAACATCAAATTTTGCTGAGGCCTTCAAATTGATTTTTTTTTTTTTAGTTACGAACCATCGGCAGACGTTTCTCGGGTGAATCCGATGAAATTTCCGGATGAAATTCGGAATCCCCATCGCAGGATTCCGAATTCCGGCCCACACCCAGCACACCCGACCCAGAAAGTCTATTATACCAGCCCATTCCAGACCCCAGTGATGGCGTGGCGGCCCGTTAAAGTCACCGGCCACATACAACATGATCATCATCGCTCCATGGCCGGTACAATACCCCCCCCCCCCCATATAAAACTTATTTTTTTCATTTTTTGTCCGACCGGCCCTTCGCCCGATGGCCCAATCCGCCCCTGCATGGGCAGGGAGAGATAACGTCTTACCCCAAACAAATTGCAAAAGACACCAGGAAGTTTCGTAGAGCGATATCTCGTCTCACATGTCACTGATGAAACAATATGCCCGAAACACATGTTACGCTAGACACCTTTTATTTAAAGGTAAATCGCTAATATTTGGGACTTACAAATTGACACAAATGGGTCGGAAATAATGTAATATGAATGTAAATAAACTGATTCGGTATTTCGCCGAACATAACTGCTTTGAAATTAGAGTAAAAACGGAAACGATTGAACATAAATCAATTTATATACATTCATATTACATTATTATTTTCTAACGTTATAATAATGTTAGTTTTCTAACGTTAATGTAATGTTAGTTTTATGTCATAATTTTAACCGTTAATTTAGGGTTAGTTTTCTAACGTAAATCTAATGTTAATTTTATAACATAAATCTAACTTTAGTTTTCTAACATAAATCTAACGTTAGTTTTCTAATATAAACCTGATATTAGTTGTAAAACGTAAAACAAATGTCAGTTTAATGTCATGATACTAACAATTAAGGGCCTGACAAGTTTCGTAGAGCGATATCTCGTCTCACATGTCACTGATGAAACAATATGCCCGAAACACATGTTACGCTAGACACCTTTTATTTAAAGGTAAATCGCTAATATTTGGGACTTACAAATTGACACAAATGGGTCGGAAATAATGTAATATGAATGTAAATAAACTGATTCGGTATTTCGCCGAACATAACTGCTTTGAAATTAGAGTAAAAACGGAAACGATTGAACATAAATCAATTTATATACATTCATATTACATTATTATTTTCTAACGTTATAATAATGTTAGTTTTCTAACGTTAATGTAATGTTAGTTTTATGTCATAATTTTAATCGTTAATTTAGGGTTAGTTTTCTAACGTAAATCTAATGTTAATTTTATAACATAAATCTAACTTTAGTTTTCTAACATAAATCTAACGTTAGTTTTCTAATATAAACTTGATATTAGTTGTAAAACGTAAAACAAATGTCAGTTTAATGTCATGATACTAACAATTAAGGGCCTGACAAGATAGCTGTCTAGTCATTAAAATGGGACAAAAATGGGTAAGACCCTGGCTCGCTAGCCTGGAGGTCGGGTGTTCGATCCCTGCATTGGCCGAGAAAGTTCATCCAGATTTCCGGCGTTTTTTCCCCTTGTCAGTGATGCAGGACGGAGAGCCTGACAAGGACAGCTGTCTTATAGTTGTTCAGATTGGATAAAAAACCGAGGTCCCGTGTACACATTGGCATGCATGTAAAAGATCCCTTGACAGTTGGAATTCGATATAAGAGTAGGCCGTAGTGCCACTGTCGGGGCAAAATTTCCCTCATAACACACTGTATGGTGTATGGTGTATCTTCATTAGCCCAGTTCGGAGCAGAACAGTTAGACGTTAAACCCCATTTCATTTCATTACATTTTGTATCCATTTCTAAGTGCCCAAGAATAGAGATCTAGCTCCTTTAATAGTTGCGAACTGTAGGTGACACACAAAGAGAAAACGAATGAATGAATGATCTACTCTCATTTCAAATTCCAAATGTCAAGGGTTCTTTTACGTGCACACCCACGTGATGGACTAGACACTGTTTTTTTTAGGTCCTCTGTCCTACACCACTACTAACAAAGGGAACTTTCTCGACCAACATGGGGATCACGTTGGCTAAGTGAGTAAGACGCTGACTCGCTAGCCTGGAGGTCGGGTGTTCGATCCCTGCATTGGCTGAGAAAGTTCATCCAGATTTTCCTGCGTGTTTTCCCCTTGTCAGTGATACGGGACGGAGGGCCTGACAAGAACAGCTGTCTAGTCAGGGATGAAAAACTGAGGTCACGTGTACACACAGGGCAAAATTTCCTTCATAGCATACTGTATGGCGTATGCTTGTCTTCATTAGCTCAGTTTAGGAGCAGAACAGTAGGACGTTAAACCCGATTTCATTTCATTTTTCTCGACCAACACGGAAATTGAACCCCTCATTTGCTAGCCAGTGTGTTACTAATTACTAGAGAGAGAGAAATGGGGTTTAACGTCTACTCGACACAAACTAGGTCATTTCGGGACTAACATATAGTTTAATTTTTATTTACATAATTCGCTTGCGCGTAGGGGTCTTTAGCAGTGGGAGAAAACCGGAGGTTGGACAGGCGACCCTACTCCTTGTCACGTACAACCGGGGATTCGAAACCACGCCAGTCAACTCAATGACAGACTTTATGATACAGCGCCCGCACGCTAACCATTCAGCCATCCAACCCCCCCACCCACCCCCCGTTACTAATTACTAAGTTTGTGAAATGTAGGTTTTTCCTCATGTAGGTTTGTCCTGATGAAATCGGTTTATTGTCCTACTGTTCTGCTCCGACTGGGCTAATGAAGACAGGTACATACCATACAATGTGCTATGAGGGAAATTTTGCCCCAGCAGCGGCACTATGGCCTACTAATATCGAATCCAACTGCCAAGGGATCTTTTCGTGCAAGCCAATGTATACATGGTACCTCGGTTTTTTGTCCCATCTGAGTGACTAGACTACTGTCCTTGTTCCTGCACCTCTGACAAGGGGAAACCATGTCGGAAAATCCTGATGAACTTTCTCCACCAATGCAGGGATCGAACACGTGCCCTCCGGATTACCGAGCCAGCATCTTACGCACTTAGCCACCGTGGCTTTATCAAAATTAGTAATGAAGATGTGCTATGACAGAAATTTTGCCTGGACAGCAGCATTACCGCACTTACTAATGAAGATGTGCTAGGAAAGACATTTTGCCTGGAGAGCAGCATTTCCGCATATAGTAATAGTCATTACCAATAGTTCTAAGTCAAAGTGCACGCCAACCTGTAAAAGAGGTCTTTACACACTTTTCCATCATTACCAATTACTAGTCTGCGGGTTCACTAGTCCATGGGTGCACTAATCCGTGCATTCACTAGTCCACTAGTGTGACTCTATAAATACTATAAATTAGGGCTGCAACGATACACCAGGCCACGATACGATGCGCATCACGATTCATACCCCACGATACGATTAATATCACGATGCAGTTTTCTCGGTCCACTGAACGAATTCCATTCTTGTCATAATTTACGGGAAATCCAAAAAACTCCCATACTTGTGACTTATACTTGGCAGAGGAATTTTCAATTTCTACATTATTTTTGTCGCCCGTACGACCTGAATTTGTTGACGAATGCATCATTATTAAAAATATTCTGTTGCTGAATCAATTCAATGGCTGGCTCGTATTGCTACAACAATTTCAGCCAATGGAAAGCTTTCTCGTTGTCAATACGAAATTTGAATGTCAAAATATTATTATACATTGAAAATATAGAAAAGATAATTGAGCTGATCATTGTATGCACCTATCACCATTCTTGCACAGTAGTCTTATTACAAATCGCATATTACTGACGTATTTATAATAATATGTTGTATGTTTTTTTCCGCATATTATTCAAGTGTGTAATTTGCAAGTAACCTAATTTCATGCCTGACTTGCTTATCCAGACTGATATTTTACTTTATTCTTGACGAAATAGCTGAAAGTCTCGAATTATATAAATATATATGTATCTATGGTAGCACAAATATCATCAGAATGTAGGCCAAAGCTTTACAAGCATTGTAGGCCTAAAATACTTTCTGTCTGAACTTTTGACAGTCAATTCTTTGATGACTAGTTAGTTTAGATATAGTCCCTATCAGGAAGCATTAATCTTAGTCCAGACGATAAAAACAGATGAGTTATGACGTCATCTTCGGCCTAACTCGGAAACACGCCCCTTTCCTTATATGGCCAGTTAGAGTGGAGAAATTGTGATAGTGGAAAATGCAATGGAGAAAATCTGATAGTTGAAAATGCAAAGATGAAAAATTTACAGTGAATTTGCAAAGGCGAAAAGTAGAGAGGGAAAAAACAAAACTAGATTTTTAGTTTGTTAACTTTTGTCGAGCATTTGTGACCCACGCATGGCAAAACCAGTCACATGTCACAAATTTAGTTATTTTAGATATTGGTATGAGGTGATCCTACACATAATTCCCTTCAAAATAAAACAAGTTTCATGTAAATCGGACAAAAATTGGCCGAGCAAGGGCATGTTGAAGATGCAAAATCATAAATACATTAATTTGAGAATTTTAAACGCGGTCGAAATTCTTTGTTTTAAGGCATTTCTTTTCAGACAGTCTTCGTAAATCGCATATTAATGAACTATGTGATTATTATTATGTTGTAAAAACAGGTTTGTACAAAAGTTTATGCCTTTGACTATTGATTTTTGGTGAAAACTCAAAATCGGTCAGATGGCAGTTTCTTACCTATTTTGACCCATACTGAAAAATGACATTCTGCAACATGCGACGCAATTAGACACGGTGGGTCACATTTGTGTTTTATCGTAAATATCCATTAAAATGTATTAAGTGTTACATGATTTTTACATGTGAAAAATCTCGAAAATGGCCATTTATATTTTACCATTTTGACTATGATAATTTTGCAATTTTACCATGATATTTTCTCTTAATATGGCAACGATTCGGCTCCATAGATATATGCATCAATGAAATTGAATAACAATGTTATCTCATTATAAAAATTGACGTCAAACGGTGTGTTGGATTTCTCTCTTTAAAATGCGCAATGTGTATGTATGCCTTCGTAATTTAGAGACGATGATGGCATCATGCATTGTCAAAACTGTCAAATTTTCTCAACATGAACCTGGCAAACCCCCTCCTGCAAAAATTCCTGGATCCGCAACTGAATACTGTAAGGTGTATCGGAGCAGATTTCATTTCATTTTTCTATATTATCTCCTTGAATAGATAAAAACGCGCCCCAATTTTGCAGTGCGATATTTATGGTTACCAGGCTGGCAACAAAAGCAAAGAAAGATAAAAGTGGGCGTGGCATACATGGAGTCGTATTGATCGCAGCGACATCGCAGACATTATCACGTGGCAAGCATCGAAGTTTGAGCGATAAAGCGGCACTCTTAGTTGTCTTCTTGTAAGAAGGGTATAGAATCAACTGTCATAGGCTTTATAACAGGTAAATTAGAATCATGTTCATAGAAATACAATTAGTTATTCTGACATTGTGTGGACAAAGGCATCAGGACTGGCGATGGTTGTTGTAGTTGTACTATAAATATAAATGCTGGCAAAGGGACGTTTAGCCTACGGACTAGAGTAGAGAACACACAACATTGAACATTACACCGGCTACCTTTACCGGCTTTCCTACTGACCCTAGAGTAGTATTATTTCTTTTGTTGTCATGTTGTCAAGCTCAGAAATTAAATATTAATGAGATACTATAACTTATATATAGGTACCGGTAGTTCATTATAATCGACCAATCCATAGCTTAAATGAAGAGCTTTAACTGTGGATTTAGATGTTGTTATATTTATACAAATATTTTATTGGGTTTTTTTTATTTTTGTCACCCGTCCCGACGGTCAATGGGCTAAATCTATTTGGTAAGGCCAGCTCAATTTTTGTCAAGGTTGCTGAGATGTAATTAGAGCACATGATTGTTGGCGAGATTGTAGGTTACGATCATAAGCATTGGTAGGCTACTAGGGTTAGGGTTGGGATTAGCGCTAGCCCTGCTTACATCTCTTGACCTATGACGAAAAGTTGAGCTGGCCTTATCATTTAGCACTAACCATTGGCATCCACCACTCACAGTCCACATTATCTTAGAATGTGAGACTATCTTGTCACTTGGGGTGGGGGCTATTGAGATTACACAGAATTTAAAGATAGATGAATTATCGAAAGTAATCATTTAAAGCGACAATTACATTTTTAAAAGTCATCTAGCTTTTTACAGAATACCATTAGGGTCAATCAAGTGAAAAAAATATTTTGATTATCTCGTAATTACAACATACATGTAGTTATCTGGAATTAACTTGTAATTACAACACAGTTATAAGGTCGCTACCTGTCTTAATGAGAGCATGATATTAAAGAGGAATGGCTAAACTTGCCTTTTGTAGGGTAGAGTCAAATGTTATATAAATTATTATTAAAGGAATTTATTCACATGACAAGCCTTTAATCAACTCTCTAGATTATCGGGTAGCAGAGATTTAAATAGATTGAAACACAATGTCCATTTAATGATTTAATTCAACAATTGTGAATAGTCTCAAATAACAAGTATCATTTTTATGATAATAAGCAATCAATGCCACATCTTGTCAGATGAAAAGCCTGTAATCAACTCTCTAGACCATCAGATGACTTCGATATTGAGTGCCGAGTGGATTAGACCATGCACACATCTGATAATATGACCAGCGTCGCGGTGACTGAATTGACAATATTCACCCTGTGTAAAGTAATTTGATTAAAATTTTCTATATACCGGTACTCATTTTTCATTATCTATTTTTGATCTATTATAGCAAGACCGAACAGCTCTTCAGCTTGATCTTGCATAATGTATATTTAGTGATTTATATTATAGTCCTCTAAGTTATTTGAGGGACTGTAAATCATTTGGCAAACTACTATACACTGTTGTGAAAGTTGGATTTCTATCGGTCTAAAAATGATTCAACTAGGTTCAAAATTATTAATGGGAGCAAGAAATTAATCATTGATATAAGCTGATACGAATGTTCTGATTGTAACCTAATAAAGTATGGCAGTGACCTAGCTATCCAGTAAACCTGTGCCTGGCAACTTTAAAATTAACTCATAATTATGAGGATGAATTTATAATTACACAGTAATTAATTCATAAGTACGAGATAATGAAAGTATTTTTTCATTTGATTGAGCCTTATGGTCTTCTGTAATGATCCTATTAATCTTATAATTCACTGCTGTCAGTTAAAGATACATTATGGGAGATTCGATAACGAGTTGGCAGTTCTCACTATAATAGTTAAAAACTAGATAATGTAAAGGGAATTTGCTGAAAATTTCAGTCAAATTGATCTGCTATGAACCTAGAATTAAGCGATTGAAATTTCGGCTTAGCCTCGATCATCATTACTAAGTCTGTACAATAAATAAAAAAACATAGTCTCGATTATCCATTTGATGATTAAATCAGGAATGAAAGTTGAGCAGCAAATGGGATCATACATGTAATCCAGTAAATATTGCAGGCTAGCGATGACATCTGGAGTTGATTATGGTCTGGATAAGTTAATTAATGTCTAATTAATAATTTAGATAACATTTCAGGCCTAACGAAAGACCTGCAATAGGCAGATTTAGCTCTTGCATAATGTATGTTTATGTTATAAACAAATATATCATTTTCAAGTTGAAACATCAACGTTGAGCTTCCTCAATTCCGTAGTGTTTAAGAAACAATTGAGGTACTTCTGTTATTATTTCCAGTGTTATCATTTTAAGTGCTAGAATGAGTCCTATGAGCTTATGATAGTGATGTGACAAATTATTAAGCAATATATAGATATAATTATGTTTTGATTATTTTTTGAAAATATGCAACTTAATACCGGTTGAAATTCATAACACACCTGGAAATGATAAGAGATGAATTGTCTGACAAAATGGCATTTAGTTTAATTTATTTTAGCAAATCACCACACTAGGTCTGTAGAGTGTGGAAAAGGTCCTACTGAATTAATGAAAAAGGAAAATGTGTTGCAAATGATACACTCTATAGAACAGTATTTGCTTCACAAAACTTATGTTAAACATGCATTATGCAAGAGCTATAAATCGGCCAGTTGGAGGTCTTTCTTTAGGCCTGAAATGTTATAAAAACTATTAGACATTTATTAACATAAGACCATAATCAACTTTATGTGTCTGATTTTCATTGGATTTGAAAAAATTGAATCTAATCTGCTGTTCAACGCCCATTGATGATTAACTGCAAAAATGGATAATGCTTTTGTTAGTTATCGTGACCGCGGTAACAATGACATTCAAGGTTGTGGTGATTTAAAATAAGGTTTTCTCGGCTTAGAGTAAAGCAATTTGACTGAAATTTTCAGCATATTCCCTTTACATTGACTATTATAGTGAGAATTACCAGCTCTTTATCTTATTGCCCATAATGTATCTTTAAGCTAATTTCTTGTAAATGTGATGGAGACTAAAGTTTTATTATCAAATTTGATGTGAAGCATTGGGATTATGACAGGATGAATCCTATTGATTTTAACTGTTCTCTGTCAAACACTAGTATTATGGTGCCTTATTTCATCCCTAATGAAGCCCCAACAACAACACAGAATCGGCCACATAAAATCAAAAAAACACTAACAAGTTGTAAACATTGTACAGGTCACATTTTTTTTCAGACTTGCGGAGATTAGTCCTAAGGGGAGAAATCTTATCGAAAGTTCGAAAACCTGTAAACTTTTTAGTATTCATTTTTCAAAGCTGCAATATGATTGTATGAGGAGCCCTATCAAAATTCATTTATTTTTGGCTTGTCAACATTATGTTTAAATTATATTTCTGATTATAAATGATTGTTGCAGATTAAGATGGCATCAGGTAAAAGTGTTATTCTTGTTACTGGAGGTACTGGTTTGGTTGGAAAAGCCATTGAAAAGGTTGTAAATGATGGTGAAAAAAAAGAAAATGAAGAGTGGATATTTGTTTCATCCAAAGATGCTGATCTAACGTATGCAGCCTTATTTAAATATCATTTTAGTTTATTATTAACTGACATGACAATCATTCTTTGCATTCTTTTATTATCACAAAATATTCTGAATACGTTTACTAAATTTTGTATAGTTATTATTGGTTCTCCTACTGTGATTTTGTTAGATACACACTGGTTAACCTTTTGATCATATTATGTCGTCACCCTTAATTGCCAACTGGCTCGTCAGCCATCAGTTCATACACAATTTCTTTTCATCAATTCCGTATACTGAGCTATACTCCCAATACAGAATTAAGTTCTTCATCAATTTCTTGTGCTCCCAAAACACAATTGGGTTTTTCTCCAATTCCTTATACTCCCAAGTCCCAATACACAGTTAATGAGTACATATATAGTCATTACCCATGATTTTGTGTGGAATACCGATTCAGCTATTTATTAATGTTAGATTAAAAATGTGACAACCTTTATGAACCGCTTGGATGACTGCACAGTGGATATGTGTTTCATTATAACCTATTGTTTAACAAGCATATTATATTATATTTGAATATTTTTTAAAATCAAATTTTTCATTTCAACCTCTATAAGGATCCACAAGCTAAAAATCTGATTTTCCGTACACTCGGGGCCATAATCTTGGAAGTTATGGTCCGATACATGCCATTATCGAAAGGAACTGAGATCTTTTGGATATAAACATATATTTTATATGTGAACAAAACATGCCAACCCATGACTTTATTGTTCACGTTTGAATAATCTCTATATATAATCATCTCAGTTTTATTATACACTCCGGTTTCCTCCCACTGCTAAAGACCCCTACGGCGCAAGCAAATAATTGAAATAGATTAAACCATATGTTAGTCCCAAAATGACCTAATTTGTGTCGAGTGGACGTTAAACCCCATTTCTCTCTCTCCCATTTTCATATGGACGTATTATGCCCTCACTCCTGTCTATACAATTTTTATCCAATTTTGATGAATGCTTTTGTTTGTAGAAATCGTGAACAAACTGAGGCTATGTTTGAGAAGTATAAGCCCACTCATGTGATCCATTTAGCTGCTATGGTTGGAGGGTTGTTTAGAAACCTGAAATATAACCTTGATTTTTTAGTAAGTGAACACTGCATGTATGTAATTATAGGTTATAAAAGTGAGAAATAAGATTATTGTATTGAAAGATGCATTACCTAAGAATTAGTTTTGCAGGATTTTCCGACATGGATTCCTAGCTTTGAAAATAATATCGCAGCCTATAGGTTCCTTTCACCTCATGTACAAATTTTTTTGGGGAGTCAATTAAAATTATTAGCAGATAATTTGACATTGAAACTGAATGTTTGTATATCTTCCAAAAGGTATGCACAGTACACTCTAAACTGAAGTCACTCAATTAAAGTTACTAAATTATTAGATATGTTCGGGGTTTTTTTTTTCAGAGGTTAAACACTATTATTAAAGATACATTATGGGAGATTTGATAATGAGTTGGCAGTTATCACTATAATAGTTAAAAACTAGATAATGTAAAGGCAATTTGCTGAAAATTTCATTCAAATTGATTAACTATGAACCGAGAACAAAGCGATTGAATTTCCGCCCAGTCTGGATTATCATTACTAAATTCAGTACGATAAACAGCATAGTCTCGATTATCCATTTAATCATTTAATCGAGAAGGAAAGTAATACGTAAATCAGCTTTTAATCCACTAAAGATCGAAGGCTAGCAATGCCATCTAAAGTTGATTATGGTCTGGATAGGTTAATTAATGTCTAATTAATAATTTAGATAACATTTCAGACCTAAAGAAAGACCCGCAATAGACAGATTTAGCTCTTGCATAATGTATGTTTAATGATAATGTTTTAAATATAAGATTACTAAATTATTAAATATGTTCAGGTTGTTTTTTTTTCAGCGGTTAAACACTATTATTTATGATAATGTTTTAAATATGTTCGGGGTTTTTTTTTCAGAGGTTAAACACTATTATTAATGATAATGTTTTAAATATAAGTTATAAAATGGGTGTAAAGAAAGTTGTGTCCTGTTTATCTACTTGTATATTTCCTGATAAAACAACTTATCCTATAGATGAAACTATGGTATGTTTCAATTTTTTTTATAATGGGCCTACATCAATCTGATTAAAACACAGGTCCGTTCGTTGTTCGTTTCTAGAGTTTTACGTCCACTTCCACCTAGGGTGATAACACAGATCCTATTTCATTTCATTTTTATAGTTCAAAATTTCGTTTTACTTGTCTTTACTATACTAGGATCTGGAAGAGTTGTTATATTACCGGCGTTTTGATGAAGTGAGGGATAAGCCAATGAAACAGTCTGTTACGGCGACTTCTTGGCGTGCCATGCACGGAACGGAACTCTGGGTAAACCACTAGAAACGTCAACGCTGACTGATTAATCAATGTCCGACGTCATAAGGTCAAAAGCAGCTCGTACGACACCTGAGACGAATTTCGAATACAACTTGTCAGATCTTCATGTAGTGTAGGCCATTGAAAGTATAAAAAAAACGAAAAGAAATATAGTTCTGTATTTTAAACAGATTGACCTACATGGAAATATTTATTTTCTTGATTTGTTTAATTCAGGCTTAAAAAAATCAGGCTCACAAAATCAAAGTACCTTAATATTGTCAAATTAATGAAACGGTTTTTAACTGCTTACAGAGTTAAAGCTCAGGGCTGATAAGATTATGAATATTTTACAGCCCCAGGCTATATTATACATGTTGATGATATATAATTTTGCAGATGTTACAATAAAATTTAATAAAACCAATGTATTGTGTAAATTTTATGGCAGGGGGTCGTTTTAGTACAGATATAAAATAAAATTCATTGTTTGGACCATATGGTGGATCTATGTTCAATTTATAGTTTAATTCTGAAGATGACAGCAACATCTAATGGTTTTGAATTTTTTTCAGGTCCATAATGGCCCTCCTCACAATAGTAATTTTGGATATTCTTATGCTAAAAGAATGATAGACATTCAGAATAGAGCATATCATACACAACATGGGTGTAACTTTACTTCCGTCATTCCTACCAATGTATTTGGTCCATATGATAACTTTAATCTAGAAGATGGACATGTTTTACCTGGACTTATTCATAAAGTTCATAAATCTAAAAGTTAGTTTATTTCTTTTATCTTATTCTGACAAAATTACAAACCTTTTGGGTCTTTTGGTCCAAATGAGCCAAAAACAAGATACATGTATTTCTTAAAAAATTCAACGTTTACCATGTTTTGAAACAAGGTACATTCAGTGGCGGATTAAGCTCCACCAAGGCCTGAGGCGGTTGTTGCTAGAGGGCCTATTTAGTTTTTAAATAGGGCCTATTTAAAATGGCGTGGGCCTAATTAATTTTGGGTTAGGGCCTATGTTGATTCCCGTTGGGTCTAAACCCAACCCCCCTAACATTCATTGTCTATGCGTTTTTAATCGTGTCAGACAAGTCTAAAAATTTTTTTTTTACAAAATCTTTGGGCCTGAGGTTGCAGCCTCATCAGCCTCACTGATAATCCGCTACTGGTTACATTGTAGTATTATTCACACTAAATGTCATTTGGGAGTATTGTTGTCATCCTTGCCACTCCATCTGTCCCTCCAGCCATATTTATTGTAAACACTGTACCTAAGGAAATTGCTCAGCTAACACGAATGAGCATTATCGACAATTAGAGTTGTTGCCTCTCTCTTTAAATCCTCGTAAGCACTCCGCAGGTCAGAATTTTTGAGATTGGGATTGTTGATAATGAGGATTGTACACAAGCAATAAAGATACAAATTAGGTTCATCCTTAAATGTCTTAGTCTGTATTAAGTGGACTTTATAGTATACCCAATTTATCTCTTTCTCTGAAATATGTTTTATCTATTTGTTCAAAATATCACTGGTTTTAATTTCTTTTGATTTGAATTACTTTGAATAATTATTAAGGTTTTTTTATTCCCAATTTTCAGAAGACAATACTGAATTTGTGATATGGGGAACAGGTTCACCTAGACGACAGTTTATCTACTCCTTAGATCTGGCCCGCTTATTTTTGTGGGTACTACGAGAATATCAAGAAATTGATCCCATCATTCTCTCTGGTAGAGCTCATTTTTATTCTATTAAACATACATTATGCAAGAGCTAAATCTGTCTATTGCAGGTCTTTCTTTAGGCCTGAAATGTTATCTAAATTATTAATTAGACATTAATTAACTTATCCAGACCATAATCAACTCTAGATGGCATCGCTAGCCTGTGATCTTTAGTGGATTGTGAGGCGATTTACTGCATAACTTTCCTTCACGATTTAACGATAAAATGGATAATCGAAACTATGCTGTTTATCGTACTGACTTTAGTAATAATGATCAAGGCTAGGCAGAAATTCAATCGCTTTGTTCTCAGTTCATAGTGGATCAATTTGAATGAAATTTTCAGCAAATTGCCCTTACATTATCTAGTTTTTAACTATCATAGTGAGAACTGCCAACTCGTTATCGAATCTCCCATAATGTATCTTTAAATAATCTGGCTGTTATAATGTTACGTTTTGTGGTAATGAGACTTGTTTGAGTATTAAATTTTATAAGAGGTACTACACACTGTAGTTTAGAACATGACAGTGTCGTACCATCCGAGATCATGTCTGGTTAATCCAGTGTTAAATACTCGTTCAAGAATTTCTGGTCAGAAATATCAACCCAATCTTTTTACAATTTACAATATGTTTAAATTTTGTTGATTTTGAATTGCGAGGATTTCCATTGATAGATATCAAAAAAGATTGAACAAGCTTATTTTTGATAAAAAAATAAATAAAGTGACAGTGAAATTATTGTCTTGTAGTTGGGGAAGAGGATGAAGTTTCTATAAAAGAGGCAGCAGAATTGGTTGTTGAAGCCATGGATTTCAAGGGAAAAGTAGTTGTATCCTTTTTAAAATTATTATCTTTTTAGCTGTAGATACCTGTGTATCGGGTTTAGCTCGGTTCCATAGGCATTGCATTATGTAGCTTCAGTTTTAATTTCATTCCTTTCATGCAATTCTTAGTGTTTTTCAACAATCCCAACTGTTTTTCTATTAGATTTATTTCCCTGTGTGTGTGTATATATATATAGTTTTTTTTTACTCATTATTATTAGTCCAACTGAGTGTATTGTATTTAATAGAGGATATTTTTAAAATTTCAATGTTAAAGATCACCTTTTGGGACTAAGAAAGGTTAGGTACAACAGACAAACTAGGATAACAAATAATAACATTTTTAATGCACTCTTAACTGATTAAGTTATATTAAAATGGAAATAGATAGATCACGGGAACTTGTCATTGTAGATCATGAGAAACAGTCTTCTAGGACATGGGAACCTTTCATTGTAGGTCATGGGAAACTCTCTTGTAGGACATGGGAACCTTTCATTGTAGATCATGGGAAGTTGTATTGTAGGTCATGGGAACCTGTCTTATAGATCAAGGAAAGTTCTATTGTAGGTCATGTGGATTATGCTTTGAAACAGGTATTCTTTATATGTATGGTTAAAGCTACAGGGTTCAGTCGGTCTTTGTAGAAAGAATTATTTTGATGATTCTGTATTGATTATTTCTTTAACTATTGTAAGTTTGATACTGAAAAGTCTGATGGCCAATTCAAGAAGACTGCTAGTAATGCCAAATTGAGAAAGTACTTACCAGATTTCAAATTTACACCAATTAAACAAGGTAAGAAGATCCCAGAAAAAAAACCAAAACAGTTTATTTAAAATTGTACCAACTTTTTTCATTTTGGACTAAAAACATTTTGTTATGGGGGTCCATTCAACAATGTATTTCTGGTAAATAAAATTGCAAATATAGTAGTGAAAGCATTTCTAATGAATGCAGTCAACATCCCATAATTGAATCCAAAATGGCAGCCGAAAATGTGGTCAAATCAGGTGTCCTGCTCTTATTCGAAACTATCAAAAAACTACCTGTTCACCAACTTTTATTCTTTTGTCAAAAAGTGAACCATTCTATGAAAGTATCGACCTGACTATGTTTTAATTGATGAATGGTGATAATATTAACTTATTGTACATTTATACCATAGAAATAATATAAATTTGTCATATTGATTAAACTGCCGAAAATATCAACATCAAGGCAGTTTAATCAATTGCTTAATGTTTGCAGCCATCAAAAAAAAAAAAGATCCTTTACACTTACTGGACTGATCCCTGTTTTCTCAGTTGATTGTGTCATGTATAAAAAAAAAAATCTCTGCAATGTTTTCAATCATTTTATGTTCTTTATTAAATTATTTTTTCAGCGATTAAAGAAACCTGTGAATGGTTTGAAAAGAACCCTGATCAAGTTAGATTATGAATCAAAAGGCCAGAAAATTCTACATTGTAGGCAGATTTCATATCTTATGGGGAATTCACATGGGTTACTTGTACACATCTTGATATTTTATGTGGTAATTATTTGGTTTTTATTTATGTATTTAGTGTATATTATATAAAAGCGGGAGGTTGGATGGCCAAATGGTTAGCATGTACGCGCTGTATCATAAGGTCTGTCATTGAGTCAACTGGCATGGTTTTGATTCCACGGTTCTACGTGACAAGGAGTAGGGTCGCCTGTCCAATCTTGTGGGTTTTCTCTGGGTCCTCCGGTTTCCTCCCACTGCTAAAGGCCCCTATGCACAAGCAAATTATTGAAATAAAATTGAATCATGTGTTAGTTCCGAAATGACCTAGTTTGTGTCGCGTGGACGTTAAAGCCCTTTTCTCTCTCTCTCATATATAAATGCAACAAATTTTCATGAACAAATTATTTTTTTTTATCATCAATTGGGTTTGTTCATTTAAGTTGTGTCCTTGACACTAGTCATTACCAAGTTACCAAGGTATATCGAAAAAGGCTCCATTGGATTTCGTTTCCAGGGCATATCTCTCAAAAATAAAAATGTATTATTTCTAGTTGAATAATGTTTGTTTTGCCATAGAATCAAATTTTTACTTAGTTTTGGTATACATAGAGAATCTCCTAGAAGTCTTTTTTGATATAAAAAATACCAACACAAGTCGATAATGTTAAAAAAGAACGGGGCAAAGCCAAGGTTTTTTTTACTTTATCGACGGGTGTTCATATTTTTTTATATCAAAAAGACTAGTAGAAGATTTTTTTTTTATCACCCAACCCTTTCCATCCTTTTTAAATGGCCAATCAATTTCATATAGGAGATATCACTCAGTAGAATATTAAAGTTATCACACAAGCGATATCTACTGTAGAATATGTTATTGGGTTATATCTAATAAACTACTTATTATTGATAAATTTCTCAGTTTATTTGGAAGCAAACAATTTACTAAATTGTTTATGCTTTACAAACCTTTGCTAAAACAAATAAAAAAATTGCACTAGTATTAGCTTACATTAGATTAAGATATGATGGTGACTATAATTGTAATGATATTTTTGGTTATTTTTGAATATTTACACTGATTTTATTATTTGTTGATTTTGTAAGTCTTTGATTTTATGTAATATTATAATGATATATTTCTATGTGGGAATAAACATTTAGTGAAAGAGTTACGGTTGTTTTAGGCAGTAGTAAGGAAATAGCATCTTGTACTTAGGTCGCACTAATTTGATTTTCTGTTCTTTGAGCAGTTTTTCTGTTCTTAGAGCAGTTTTCTCTGGGTCCTCCGGTTTCCTCCCACTGCTAAATACCACTAAGCACAACTGAACTAATGAAATAAAATTGAACCATGTATGTTAGTCCAAAAATGACCTGGTTTGTGTGGAGTGGATGTTGAACCACCTGTAAAAGATTTTCCTTATTTGTTTGGAGAGAAAAAGACTTGTTTACCTCTGGAATTGATACTGAAGCATCCTCAGTATTCCCAGTGGTATTGTTCCATTGTACTCCTCTAACCACTGGGTCCATTCATGGGGTATTTACGAATTTAAATTATCTGTCTTTGATGATTTCATTGGCCACAGAGGTTATGTTCCAATGTCTTGACCAATCAAATTGCTTATCGCTACTTAGCTTAACAGAAAATGCTCATGTATCGAATTTAGTCAAGGTATTGATGTAATGAAAGTCTCACTTAATTAGAACTAAAGTTATCATGTCCCAAACCATCAACATTAAATTACTTATCTTTGCTTACCATAGACAGACAATGTTCATCATCGCATCAAGGCATTCACCTAATAAACACCTATACCAAGTTTGAACATTCTACCTCAATTAGAAAGAGAGGTATTGTGTTGCAAAGTCTCCACCAATCAAATTGCATATCACTCTGCTTACCCTGAGCAGAAAATGATCATTATCGAACTTAGTCAAGGTATTGATGTAATAAAACTATACACCAAGTTTCATCACTCTCACTTACTTAGAACTAAAGTTATCGTGTCCAAAACATCAACCAATCAAATTGCTTATCTCCGCTTACACTAAGCAGAAAATGCTCATCCTCGCACTCCATCAAGGCATTCACCTTAAAACACCTACACCAAGTTTGAACATTCTAGCTCAGTTAGAAGCAGAATTATCTTGTCCCAAAAAGTGTGACAGACGGACGGACAGACTCAATTTAATAGTCCCCTGCTTTCTTTGAAAGACGGACAAATTTGTGAATTATTTGTGGAATCCATAAATTGCCAAAAACATTAATGAAATCATCTTAAAATAGGTTAAGCACATCTTTAATTACTGATTTCACTACCTGCAAAAATTGATGGAAGTACGGACAAAGCCCTATAAATACGATATTTTGGCCCATTTGAAAAACATACGCGTACTGACTAGATACCACATCAGTCAAATTTGTTGAATGCATTGTGTTTTATTCAGATCTGTCAAGTGAACAATATCCAATTACATGTATTTACTGCTACTAAAAATCTATAACTGAATGTACTCTAAAATCAGAGTAGTTGTAGCATATTTGTTTAAAACACAAATTTGTAAATGTTAACTTAAACATAATAAATATCTGGGTACATAATATATTAACAATCTTCATATGCTATTTTTTTTATGTACACATAACCAAATACCAATTATTTTTTTAAATTGACTTTTTCCCAGCACTGCTTGTATCACGGGTATAAAAAGTTCTAATCTCATCCCAGTAAGACAACTGTTAATATTTTATCTATCTTTTAATAAGTCTCTTGATACAAGTAATCTCATTATTTCATTTGTTCCTGAAAACAAAATATTACATATTCTACATAAAAATTTAATTCAACAATAAATGAATAAAGAATTCTGATTTTAATTTGACAAAGAACAAATCAATAGATGTTAATATGACTAGGAGCAAAACAATAATCTGTTTTATTTACAATATCACAATGACATATTGTGAACACCTTAACCCTTAACCGGTTGACGTCATTTTGACTTGAAGTGACTTTGCGCCAGTTGCATTTTCGATAAAAAATCAAATATTTCATGGCTTGATCCACGCTAATATGTAGGCCACTCAGATTGGTTATTTAACATTTAATTAAGAAACCAATCAAAATACTAACACTAGATAATGTCTCGACTTGGATTTAATCAGATTTAAAACCGACCCATCACGTAAGGTGACAGGCTTATTACATATCGAGCAGCATAGATTGATGAAATTTCAATTCAACATATCTTTGTAAATACTGAACAGAATTGAACCATTTTTGGACTGATATTTCTGTTAGAGATTCATTTTTCTCAATACTGCAAGGGATACCTATTGCACTTAAATGAAGCAATGAATCATTAACATTTTTTACTGAGATGTGAACAATGCTGAAAACAGAATTTTGGCAGCAGAATAGCTTTTCTGTCTACTGTGAAAAAGCTTACTGTAAATTGAAAATCACTTATTTATTTGCATGGATGAGATACCTATCAGGTATTAGCCTTGTTCATTCAGTGCTCACATTACAGTCTTCAGACTGAAACCACTTTACATAGCACACAAGTAATATTGATAAGAAAATTTTAGCTGGCAATATTAATACAAACCTTCTAATATAGAGTGTACTCGACTGTCACGGAAATACTGTTGTACTGGATATTCTTTTAAATAACCATAACCACCAAACATCTGTAATGCCTGGTTACATATCTATAATATATATTCTCCGTTAAATATGGCTATATAATTTATATAATGTACACATGCAATGTTATTTATAGATTTTGATAATTAAATTTAAATTTTGGTGAATAACTTTGGGTTAAATTTTAGATTTCTAGAAATTGTAAATCTTAAAAAGATAGGTTGCCAGGCAACGAAACATACGCCCACAGCAGCTAAATCGTCCTGGCAGTCAACAAGATTTGTGGCATATTTTTAATTTTCGGTAATGAAACATTTATAATACACTAAAATCTGATTATAAATTAAAAGTCAAACGGATATTAACTTTGGCCTCTAGAGCGTCCACAAGATTTTTCAAAGTGATCAAGGGCCATAACTCTGGCAGTAATTATTGCAAATCGCTGAAAATCAAAAGGCGTCTTCGTCTCATGACCGTAAACACTGTGTATAAATTTAAAGTCAATCGGATATTAATTTTGACAATCGGATATTAATTTTGACCTCTAGAGTGTCCACAAGATTTTTCAAAGTGATTAAGGGCCATAACTCTGGCAGTAATTATCGGAAATTGCTGAAAATCAATAGGCTTCTTCGTCTCATGACCTTAAACACTGTGTATAAATTTAAAGTCAATCGGATATTAACTTTGGCCTCTATAGCGTCCACAAGATTTTTCAAAGTGATCAAGGGCCATAACTCTGGAAGTAAAAATCAATAGGCTTCTTCGTCTCATGACCTTAAACACTGCGTATGAATTTAAAGCCAATCGGATATTAACTTTGGCCTGTACAGCGTCCACATGATTTTTTGATGTGATCAAGGGCCATAACTCTGGCAGTAATTATCGGAAATAGCTGAAAATCAATAGGCTTCTTTGTCTCATGACCTTAAACACTGTGTATAAATTTACAGTCAATCGGATATTAACTTTGGCCTCTATAGCGTCCACAAGATTTTTCAAAATGATCAAGGGCCATAACTCTGGCAGTAATTATCGGAAATTGCTAAAAATCAATAGGCTTCTTCGTCACATGACCTTAAACACTGTGTATGAATCGGATATTAACTTTGACCTCTAGAGCGTCTACAAGATTTTTTTAAGTGATCAAGGGCCATAACTCTGGCAGTAATTATCGGAAATCGCTGAAAATAAATAGGATTCTTCGTCTCATGACCTTAAACACTGTGTATAAATTTAAGATCAATCAGATATTAACTTTGGCCTCTAGAGCGTCCACCAGATTTTATGAAGTGATCAAGGGCCATAACTCTGGCAGTAATAATCGGAAATTGCTGAAAATCAAGAGGCTTCTTCGCCTCAAGACCTTAAACACTGTGTATAAATTTAAAGTCAATCGGATATTAACTTTAGCCTCTAGAGCGTCCACAAGCAATTGTGGACGCCGGACAGACGGACGGGGGGGACGACAATATACGACCACATTTAAATGTGGGCGGATAAAAATCAATAAGTTTACTTCTAAGGAAAAAATGATGAAATTCTATTAGCCTTAATTGATATTGACTAATGAATGACATCAAATAGCTCTGAAAATCAATTCAAATTCGCATGTTTGTGTAAGCACTAAATTTTTAAAATGAAGCTTTAAATTCAAAATTTGTTACTACGACTAGTAATAATTTGGCGCTACCAATCTCAGAATTAAGAAAGGGTCCATCCGAATGACGATTTAAGTCATCCCAAAATATCTAAAAGCAAAATTGGGAAATGTAGTCTGAAACTCTAATCATATCTTTTATCCATTATTATGTATTCGGGACTGTCCAACAAATAAATCTCCAAAACAAAACAGAACTCTTACTTTGAAACATTCATCTGTTGCAAATAATTTTGCCATAGAACAAAGTGGAACAGCATTAGGTGCTTTATTCTGTAGAGCTACTGCTGCATTTCTGACCATTAAACGAGATGCAACTAACCCAGCAGCCATGTCAGCAAACTTAAACTGCAGATACTGTCAACAGAAACAAAATATTTCATATGGATACATCATAAATAAAATCCTTGATTTTCACCTCCCTGCTCCCCTACCAACCACAAAAGATTTTAAAGCACATTGAAGCTTCAAAGCTATTAATATATACTGCAAATTATTTTAAACAACAGAAATGAAGACGATTTAAATTTGTCAATCAACTAATGTGGAAAAGTTTTAAGTTCTTTGGTGAAATGTTACCTATAAATATTGAAACCTAAGATAGCAGTAGTAGAGATTTGCAGATCAGGTGATGTTCTAGGGAATGAGGTTTAACCATTAAAGGGCCAATCTCGATTATATATAGGATATTAACCTACCCGAGGTTGATATGGTAGAGAACGCGCGGGCGAAGCCGAGGTAGAGTAGGTTTATATCCGACATATACAACGCCATTTCACCCTTAAATTTAATGGGCTCTTCCATTAAAAGGCAACAACGATTGGATAATTGCTCGACAGTTTCCGCCAAATAGCAAAAATCACCGAAGTAATCACGTGCAATTACGTGCATGTTTTTGTTTATATGTCGTCATTTTGGAGTATTGAATTGAAAGCAAAAACAAAATGGATAGTAATACGAAGTCAGACAAATAATCAATCCTTTTTAGCCAACATATTGACGATGGAATAGATGTGAATGCAAATATCAACTAGGATCTATCCAGTGATGAGATTTCAAAAAATTTCTTGTCGGACATTTTTTCCCGAAAATAAAGGGGCATAACTCTTATCGTAATTTAAGCCGACGTTTTCAAAACACAATTAAGAATCACGTGTCAACAAAATATATTCAAATTCATATGTAAAATAAAATATCCAAAGCCTGCAGAAAATTTGGATCAAAAGGCATTCTTTTCCAAGAATTCTGACAGTTGAACCATGATTGAAGGTTTTCGGTATGTTCAGAGAAGGATTTGACCGACTGTTTGAAGTGGACTGTACCCAAAACTACTTTACAAAGGAACTCTTGGGTGATAAATACTTTCAAGTCTTGTAGTGTGTGGAGAAATAATCGCAATGTGGATGAAAAGAAAATTCTGAAAGATGTTTTAGACATGGATAACCTATCTAAATACATGTATGTCGATAAGTACGCCGTTTATTTCGGTCCTGAATGTTAGAAACTGTACCATAACAAATTTTAATTGTCAAAAGAATAAAAATTTATTTCTGTGGGTTTTTTTTGTATTATTTCGATCATCTACGTCATCAGCGGTTGATATGAGCCGAATATATTGACCTGAGATGACTTCATTAGCGGTGGAATTATTCTAATTGCATCATTTAGCTTAAAGTAACCAATCATATCGTTAATTACACAAGTTCAGGGCCATGATCACACTTGATTGTGCGTGATATTCATATGGTTATAAGAGAAACCGGGGAACTTTGTAAGACAGACTTGCATTAGATTCCAGAGATCGAGGGTACATCTGAGTTCCTAGACAGCCGAGAGGCTGGATAGGGTGGAGAAGTGGTTTTAGCTATATAGTATTGTAATTTGTGCTATGCTTGTATACCTGTATTCAGTTATATGCTATAAAACGAATATATCAACCTATGATGATGTCATGACAGGTTGTTATGAGATATAACTGCTATGGACATCAAAGTAAAAACTACCGCCAGTTGTATATATTTTGGAGATAAAACCGCTTAATTTTGTGTGAAAAGCCCTTTAAATCCTCTACCTTAGTGCCAAGCAACTAACTCAATAGAGCAACTTACTCGATATACGTGATACATTTTCAAACAAATTAAACCCTTTCGTCTTCATCTGGAATTGGAGACCAGTGGCCCACGCTGTCCAAACGACACAATATTGTGAGCTGAAATTTTGAGACAATGCAAATACACCATTCCTCTATATTTTGGCGCTTAAATTTCATACGTACACAGACTTTTATTTCTGAGACTCTGTTAAAATTGGGATGGTCCCTTTAACGTCTCCTCAACACAATACTTCTGTCATTTTATCTTTATAGCTAGCTACATGCACATTATAAGAGAGGAGGATTTTGCACCTGACAGCAGCATCTGCAATTTCTCATCTTCTATTTCATATTGCCAATCTATGTGGGCCTCGGTATTGCCTTCCATCCAAACTAGGAACACGTTCCTTGTCAGCCTGATTTTCTAAGATATGTCTGCTAATTTGATGCAAATGAGATATTTTATACCTGATAATTTTCTAAAGTCTGTCCGAACTGTTTCCGTACTTTAAAATGATCCCGTACATGTTCCATACTAGCATGAGCACCTCCCAACGAACATGAAGCTGAAATAAATAAAGACAATCCAGCATTTCAATATGGCTATGCTACTGAAAATACAGAGACAGTCTTCCAGCCACCCTTGTTATTTGTACCACTATTTCAAATAAATATCAGGGATGTTCCCATACCAACTGTTTGGCTCCAAGAGAACTGCAGAACAAAATACAGATTGAACAAATGGTACAAAAACACTGCATATGAAGATACTGGTACTCAAATTCTATATATATTGTCAGCTACAAGATATCTAATAATGAGAGATTGACTAGGAAATTTAAAGTCCTTCCAATACAAAATTAAAGGCAATGGAAAAGGTAGTCCCGGTTTGGTTTTCTAATAAATATGCATGCACGAACAAGTAATATTGAATATAATCACAACTGTGTAAAATGAGGAAATCTTACCAACATTTATTCTGCCTCCATTTAATCCTCTCATAGCTATGGTAAAACCATCTCCTTCACCACCTATTCTATTAGCTACAGGTACTTTACAATCTTCAAATATCACAGCTCGTATAGGATGAGAATTCCAACCTACCTAAACAAATATCACAGCTTGTATAGGATCAGAATTCCAACCTACCTAAACAAGTATCACAGCTTGTATAGGATGAGGGAGCCACGGTGACTCAGAGAGTAAGATTAGCTCGCTAACCTGAAGGTTCTGTGTGCGATCCTGGGATATCCGGCATGGTTCCCCCTTTTCAGTGGTGTAGGACAGAGGGTCTGGCAAGGGACAATGTATAGTCATTTGGATGGATACGAAAAACCGGGGTCCTGTGTACACATTGGTGTGCACGTAAAAGAAACCCTTGACATCGGAACTTGATATTCGAGTAGGCTGTAGTGCATGGCATATGCTCGTCTTCATTAGCCAAGTTGGAGCAGAACAGTAAGACATTAAACCCTATTCCATTTCATTTTGTATAGGATGAGAATTCTAACCTACCTAAACAAATTGTTTTATTATTTTATAATCTTTGGCATGTTTACAATGAGGTGAACCGATGCTCGAATTCAAACAGCCATCGATTTTTATAAAATATTAATTCTTAATGTATCTTAATTAAATATTTTACTGAAATTGGTATAGCTGAAAAAAGGTCATTTTGAACATGTACCCAATCAAATATTAGTAATATTTATTCCAGTAGACAAAATATTTTATGTGTGGAGACCATGTTGTTAACATCGCCTGTCCAACCTTGTGGGTTTTCTCCGGGTCCTCTGGTTTCCTCACACTGCTAAAGACCCCTTGTGCAAGCGAATTATTAAAATAAAATTGAACCATGTGTAAGTTCCGAAATGACCTAGTTTGTGTCGAGTGGACATTAACTCTCTCTCTCACTCTCTCCCTCTCTCAGATAAACCATACTGGAGGAAAGACATATACAGGTACACTTTTAAAACAAATTCTGCAGAATTAATTCCCTTCAATTTAAAAGGTTTAAATAATAAATATAATCATACGATAAAATAAGATGAGGTTAAACTTTAATCAATACCTTTTTCTCTTTTTTACCAAATGATAATCCTGGTGTATCTTTTTCTACTAGAATACATGATATACCTTTAGCTCCTTCTGTACCAGTTCTACACATAACTAAATATACATCTGTTACACCGGCTCCACTTATAAATACCTACAATATAAACTTAAAATATACACTTACAATATACACCAAGATACATAAATTTACATATAGTTCTTTTAATTAGAATTATCTTGAGTCACACAAGTTGAGTGCTTTTCTCACAACAGGATTCCCTTAATAAAATCTATTCGTAGTGTCTTAAAAATTTTTGAAACCTAAAGGCAGTGACAAAATGAACAATTTGAAACAGTATCAGTTTGAACTACATCGGTTACAAATGTACTTGATTATCCAGTTGCTTGATGTTTTTTAATTCTCTTTTATGTAACTCTCTTATTCGTATACACTGTTTTGATTTCAGCCAATATTATTAGGCCAAATTGAAAAATGTAACATTATATTCTAGAGATAATCTATTTACGACCTTTTCTCCGTTTAAGATATAACTATCTCCATCTTTTTTAGCTGAAGTAATTAATGATGCTGCATCACTACCAGCACCTAGTGAATACAAGAAATAATCATTGTGAAAATAAAATAAATCTCAAAATATATATTCATACACTAGAATTAACAATGTGTAAATTGTATAATAACATTACATCCCACTAAAAACAATATTGCTACACTCTTTATTTATACGCGGGGGGTTGGATGGCCGAATGGTTAGCACGTGCGCGCTGTATCATACGGTCTGTCATTGAGTCAACTGGCGGGGTTTCGATTCCTCGGTGGTACATGACAAGGAGTAGGGTCACCTCTCCAACCTCGTGGGTTTTCTCCAGGTCCTCCAGTTTCCTCCCACTGCTAAAGACCCCTACGCGCAAGCGAATTATTGAAATAAAACATTGAACCATGTGTTACTCTGTCATTGTCTTTTACCTGGTTCTGTCAAACAATATGATGCACATACATCCATACAAGCTAACTGTGGTATCCAAGTTTCTTTTAATTTTTCACTACCAAATTCATCTATCATCCATGCACACATACTGATAAATAATAAAAACAATATCTTTTATTTCATATACAGTACAACCAATAAATACACCAAAAATATATCACTGATCTAACAACCAATTGTGAAAATACCTATATAGAAAATAGTAACCATACTGTCAAGTCATTGAAAAATTATGTTGTTTCTACAATGTTAAGATATATGACTGTATGTACCGTCATACTAAACTTAGGCGGTCTGTCTACAGTTAGCTCCGTCTGAGAACAGACACTAAGCTAGTTGACCGACATTTTAAGTACTAAATCAACGATTTTAGTCAAAAACACTAAGTATGCTTCGAGAATTTTGTTGAGTATTTTTCTGCTCCCATTTATTAAAATTGAAAGAAGTTTATTGAGTCTTTGTGTGTATAACAGATGTGAAACGGAGTAGAAACGCATTACAAAACAGTACATTAATTTTTAGATATGGCGGTCATTTAGGGCAGAGATCTATTCTCGATGAATGAAGAAGATGGATGTCTGTGCGCAGAATGTATGTACCGTATGCAACTAATTTCCATAAACTTAAATAGTTTAAGATTTTACTCAATTCTGAAATAGGCAAAAAAGTAAGGACTCATAATAATTTTTTTTTTTCCGAATGTTTGTTAAATATTGAATGTTGTTTAATAATAACCACTTACTTGTGAATGCTAATGTAAGCAGTAGTACTTACACATCCTGTTGATAATGCTTCAAATATAACAGATGCATCTAATCTTGTTAAACCAGTACCGCCATATGCTTCTTGACAATACACTGCTCCAAATCCCAACTCACCCGCCTTCTTCATTACATCACGAGGGAAATGTTCCTGAAAATATATTTGAAAATATAATTATTATATTTACTATACTATATCTTTACTATAACCTTGGCTAATAAAGATGTGCATATGCAGTGTGTTATGAGAGAAATTTTGTCCAGGTAGCAACATTTTTACCTACTCTTCAACGATTTCTGATTGTCAAAGGTACTTTTATGTGCACACCAAAGAAGTCAGAGAAAGAGAGAAATGTGGTTTATCGTCCACTCGACACAGACTAGGTCATTTCTGGACTAACATATGGTTTAATTTTATTTCAATAATTCGCTTGCGAGTAGGGGTCTTTAGCAGTGGGAGGAAACCGGAGGACACAGAGAAAACCCACAAGGTTGGACAGGCGACCCTACTCCTTGTCACGAACAGCCGAGGATTCGAAACCATGCCAGATGACTCAATGACAAGCCTTATGATACAACGTGTACGTTCTAACCATTCGGCCATTCAACCCATCCAAGAAATCACAGGTGGACATCTGTTTTATGTACCATTTGAGAAAGACTAGTCAGTTTTCCATACCAGGTTCTCAGTCCTGTACCATAACAAGGGAAATCAGGCTGGAAAATCCCAATTGGATTAAAATACAGATCTATATTTCGTTATGTTTATTTATACTTTCGATGCCTTGACTAGATGAAGATCTGACTGGTTGTAGTGAAAGGTTGGGTAATAAGTCATATGACGTCAGACACCGTACACCAAAAACTCGCCCTAACAGACCGTTTCATTGGCTAATCCCTCACGTGGGTTTTATAACAACTCTTCAAGATAATAGTGTAGTAAAAACAAGTAAAACAAAATTTTGAACTATAAAAAACGAAACGAAACAGGATCAGTGTTTTAATCAGATTGGGAAAATCCTGAACAACTTTCTTGTCTACACCGGGATTGAACCCAGAACCTCCTTATGGCTCCCTTCTTATTTGTGAACTTTGTTCATTAATATGAGCTTATCATGAACACTGGGAGAATGTGGAACAGTATACAGACCTCTTGATCCCAGTCTTTCATGTAAGGGGCCATTTCGTTCTTGGCAAAATCTCTAGCCATCTGTTGAATATGTTTCTGCTCATCTGACAAGCCATCACTAGCTAATACACAATAAGATATCAGTTAATAATTTGAAGCATTTTTCAGTACTAAAATGTACTAATATTATTTTTTAACATTTAATTAAGAAAACAAAATCATAATATCAACAGTAGATAATATCTCTTGGCTTTGATTCAATCAGATTAAAAAAGACGCCCATCAAAAGATTTTAATGAAGATTAGGCCTATAGGCTCTATAGGTGGCATTGGCTTGTTTTGAATATATCTTATTCATAGGATGCAGAATGTAGACAAATTTTCAATTCATCATATTATCTTAGTACTGAATAGTTCAGTCATGAACCTTATAATAGCCTAGTCAATGGTGTAGCTGACAATGTGAAAAATGCTTTTCTATATAGGCCAGTTGTTGGATTTCGATGTGTTATTTTCGAATCTAATAATTACATTTACTTTCTTGGTGAAAGTGATAATGCCTCTTTAATTTCAATTTCAGTAATACAATACACAGTAGGCCTATCTGTATGTAGGCCTACATATCATATATTAATATAGCCTATTTTAAATATAGCCTGATCCAGCCTACATCAGGGATGTCACATTATTCAAACAGTAAAATAAAACATTGTATACATTTGGGAACATCTGTGCAATACCCTGCTGTGAAATAGCCAGCTTGACATTTAAAAATAATTTTGTCAAACCCCCTAAAGATGATTTTCTTAAACATGAAATCAAAATTTCATACAACTGCAAGTGAAAGTAGATAAACATGTCATCTTCAGTGGCCTACTCTACATTCGTGTTTTGAGCTCTCCAATAAAATAATAAATTAGCAGCCAATCAATATACATGAAAAGATTACCATCTATACAACTTCCTGAGAAAATTTGTCTTATATTGCTTAATGGTAATGCTCGTTGTCTTCTAAACATATACTTAGCCCATGAACAAGGTCGACCCAAGGAAGCCATATTGTAATTATGGAAGACCAAACGGCCCATTATTTTTTCAATTTGCCAATAGGACGGATACATATCAACGCATCTTTCGGATATCTTCTTCTCCCACCAAAAATACCAAAAAATAACTTTCTGTGGGAAACAAAAATTGGTTTAACGTCCACTCAACACAAACTATGTCATTTCGGGACTAACATGGTTCATATTTTTTATTTCTACAATTCACTTGTAGGGGTCTTTAGCAGCGGCAGGAAACCTGAGGTCCCGGAAAAAACCCACGAGGTTGGACAGGCAAACCTACTCCTTTTCATGTACAAGTAGGGAATCAAACCACCCCTTGACTCAATGACAGACCTTATGGTTTCATGCGCACACACCACTAGACCATACAATCCCCCCTGAAGTGTACAATTTTTAAGGTTGGATTGCAAAAGGGGAAAGATTTTGTAATGGTGCCTCAGAGGAGGTAGTAGTGGCATGGTTGGATAGCAAAAGGGAAAAGATTATGTAATGGTGCCTCAGTGGGGCTGGTAGCTGCTACAGGTGGTACCAAAAGGATTGTTGTTCCAAAAGTTGTATACTTGAGCAACCATAACCAGAATTGTGTCCCATTGTGTGAAACTATAGTATTCTACAGAATTTCGGGGCTTGTACCACGGTTTCAAGGAAAGGTTAATGTGAAGGTACTGTATTTAAAAAGTTTTTTCTAAGTGCATTGTAAAATGCTTCAATAACTTTTCCATATCAGTTTTTTCCTCAGATTTATTCACAAAAAACCCCCCATTAATTCTGTTCAAAATGTTTTTATAATCATATACAGTAATAACATACAATAACCATAAACTATACATTTTACAATAACTATAAACAATACATTATAAAAATAACACATAAATACCATTGAAATATAAAATACACTGACAAACAGAGACAGCGAGAGAGAAATGGGGTTTAACGTCCACTCGACACAAACTAGGTCATTTTGGGACTAACATATGGTTTAATTTTTTTATTTCAATAATTCACATGCGCGTAGGGGTCTTTAGCAGTGGGAGGAAACCGGAGGACACGGAGAAAACCCACAAGGTTGGAAGGCAACCCTACTCCTTGTCACATTCAACCGGGGAATCGAAACCCCACCAGTTGACACAACGATAGACCGTATGATACAGCAGATGTGTGCTAACCATTCGGCCATCCAACCCCCCCTGACAAACAGATGACACACAGGAGTCAATGCCTCCATAGCAGATGTTTCCGACTCTACATATGTAAATAAATTATTACGAGAATTTTAAATGTAATATAGATTTATCTTGGCTCTAATAAAAGGCTGCTGTTTAATAAACTTAGACAATAATATTCAGCTAATATTAATAAATAGATTTATATTAATGGATAGTGTTGGCTGCTTGGGTCGATATTAGTACTACACTGAACAAACACTATATACTATATAGTTATTCCTGTAACTTATACATATTAAAGTTTAAATTAGATAACACTGTCTTCTATATTCTATCATATTCCAATTCTTATACAGTCTTATATTAACTGGTCATGGGAAGCGTCAGTTTTGTTGAATTTCAAGACCAATCTGTTTCACAGAGGAAATGCGAAAGCCTTCTTTTAACTCTGCAGAAGATGACTGACCTTTAATGTATACATGTGACATTGTTACATCATCCGGCGCAATAGAGTGTGCATGGTTTACAGCATGCATTGTTTACATCAGACACAGCTTAACATAAACTGGTCCGGGCAGATTGGTGCCCTTTACCCATTTTACGCTTTTGCATACTTCCAACATATTTATTTTTTTTCTTAATAATTTAAAAATTTAATTTGCAGAAGAAAAAAGTTAATGTTGAGAGCTAATTAACTCCCCCCGATGTCAATCCTTGCAGTGATTATAGTGGCCAAGCGAATAATCATGGTTGATCAGTTTGTTTCAAGACATGACATTCTTTATAGAATTTTAAAGGTTTGAAGAAAAAATTTTATTACAATACAGAAATGGTTCCTTTCCTTATCTAGGTTAAAACAGATAGGCTAAATTTGTGACTTGTAAAGATCAAAGAGGCTTCACTGGTCAGTATAAAATAATATTCAATTTGAAGTATTTTTAAATGACGTTCCATTAGACTGGGGATGTTGAAATTAGATGGTATGCATAATGAGAGACAATACATAATTATCACTGATATACAGTTTACCAGTCATACAAAATTTCCTAGTGGTGTTCAATGAGAACTATGAAGTATAAACTCTTAGCTGATCAATACTTGATCATTCAGTGAGATTAGGATTATTCAAAACATGTCATTATGTCAAATGAATTAAATTTGTTTTCTGTGTGAAAATAATAACACCTCTTTGAAGAAATAATTGGTCATATCCACAATAACATTTTCTGGTTAGATAAAAGTCCATTATTTAATACTGTTTGCAGGCAATCAGCACTATTTTTTTCATTATTGCTTGTTGAATTTTTAATAAGTAGTGTCATATTTATCAAAATTTCAAATTAATTGGTCACTTTAAGCAACAAGAAAGAAATGTGGGAATGTGTATATTGTATAAGTAAATATTTGTATTCAGTCCGTATGAGTATTTTTCCATCTTCTTCTGTCAGTTAGTGGACTCACATGGCCCTGAAATTCAAAAGAAAAATATTTGTTTATTTTATTGAAACGGTTAATAGAGAGTGTGTGTGTGTGTGTGTGTGTGTGTGTAGGCTTTCTAAAAAATATAAAAAGTATAAAATCTAATTGAAAGCTATAAATAAACATAAAAATCTGTTGATAATGTTTCTTCAACAACATAATCAATATTTATGTGGCCTACAAAATACAAGCACAATAAATTATACTTATAATACAGCTTTTAATATTTTATATTAAAGTTACAATTTCATATTTTCTAAGAAAATTATTTCTATGTCTTTTGCTCAATAGGTTGTCAACTCACTATTATACGATCATAGGTGTCATTCTCACACTTAAAACTCATTTACACCGGAAATAATAACACAATTACCTCCCTTGTTTTCTATTCTGCACCATGGAGTAGCTATCCTCAAACATTTGAATTTGAAGAGGAAAATGATATTTTTGCCGATTTCTCAACTCAACTATAGTAGTCTGGTCGAGATAGAAAATTTGTGGGAAGAAATTCCTACCCAATTGATTTCTTCATTTTCTGAAACAACTATGTCCCTAGTGTTCCAGAAAAATTTTCCCCGCCGATCGGTGTTGAGCAAATTTTTTTACAGCATTTTGAAATTTTGACCCCCTGGGTCAACATAATGAAACTGAAAACCATTGATAACTTCAAAAATATCAATTTTACACCCTAGAAATGATGTCAAAAGTAACGTATGACGTCACCGTGACGTCAGAATACAAAATGGCGGAACTATGACGTCACTGTGATGTCAAAATTCAAAATGGCGGAGACGTGTTGTGAATAAAGCAATAACAGCAAGCAAATAGACAAGAGGAACATTCTGGACACCATAAAATATTCATTCGGGTCATCATCAATAAAATCATCAAAATATTCTTCAGTTCTGATTTGTTCTGCCCCGTACCAAATTCATCTTCTAAATCGATGCTGATTTGTTGGCTATTCAGACAACCCTCCCCATGGCATCCTCCACGCGCTTCAACACATTTCAAACCATTCTTTGTACAAGAACGTGACGAGCATTGGTTTTTCAACGATTTACATTTACACCGGATGAAATTCAGAACGTTTTCTGGTGCTGATGGAAGAACAGTCGCGATGGGAACGTGTCTATTGTCTATCACTTGCCAACCCCAATTCACAGGATCGACGCCATCGTCTAGTTCATCCCAAATTCTAACCTGAACATGGACGCGGTGAGCATGCTGCTCGGCCGCGGCAGCTGTTGGAGGAAGTCTATTGATTTGAATGGAAATTTTTTTCAGCGATCATAGCTTTGTACCTTAGGTACCAGACTTTAGTCAGAGGTATCTCATTTTTGTTACCATACATTACACAGAATAACCTTTCTCCAGCTTCAGATACTTCGGACTGGGAACTTCCAGGTGAAGCTATTGTCTTGCTAGCTTCCCGAAAGATGTCACTGTTCGTATGTTTAAGAAGTCTCAATTTACAGAATCCGAAACAACCAGAAGTGGTATCACACCCAGACCAGGCGTGAATGAACAATAAATTGTCTAATACAGTTTTCAGTGTTGGCCAGAAACTGGCCTTGACTATAGATAACTGTGGTGTCCGATTTCCCTCGCCAATCATCGTGGTCGACGGCTATGAACCAAACACGACGATTGGCGAGGGAAATCTTTTTACAAATGACCGATAGTTTTCTAAGATGTTGGAGATATTCATCGTGTTCGACGGCTATGAACCAAATATTAAGGATCATGAGCACGAGCGCCGAGCTGCTACGTCTAAATGGTGGTGGGTGGTGTTCTTTTCTTAAATAGGTAGACAATATATATTCTGACTTTGCCCCTGTTATAAAACCTAACCTAACCATTTCACCTGTGTCAATAAATAATTCGATATATTCAACCAATCAAACAAACCTATATTTATTCAGCTAATCAACAAAAGATAAAACAATAATTCACACCCCGGGATTGCAAAATCCACGAAGATATACCTGAAACTTTTGTTGACTTATAAGATATCAGTTATATAGATAACTAAAATCCCAGTTAAAGAGAATCGTTTAATTTTGTTTTGTCACATTGTAGAAATAGCTTCCATATTTTATAATGCTTTCTTCAAAAATTAATTTCTAAATATAGAACTCGACGTACATGTGTAAAGTTTACACACGTTTTACTTTTTAGCTTTGATATGGCGTTCCATCACCTTTTGAAATCCTGAACTGCGTTGGATTAAGACATAGAGATATCCATGGTGGTATTGCCAAGTATCACCCATTAGCTGTACAATATTTCAATTAAAATGTAAAATTAAAAAAGTATATTAGCCCAACAATAAAATTATTGCCATCCCAAATTTACAGTAATTTCTATTGATTTCATAGGGAAAGAGAAATTGGGTTTAACGTCCACTCGACACAAACTATGTTCAGTTCTATTTCAATAATTCGCTTGCGCGTAGGGGTCTTTTGTAGTGGGAGGAAACCGGAGGACCCGGAGAAAACCTACGAGGTTGGACAGGCGACCATACTCTTTGTCACGCACAACCGGGGAAACGAAACTCCGCCAGTTGACTCAATGACAGACCGTATGATACAGCGCGCACGTGATAACCATTCGGCCATCCAATCCCCCCGATTTCATGATGAACCCCCTCTACTATAGAGTCCAATAATGACTTTCTTTATTTTAACTATTTATATCTTCTATTATCTTTTAGATATTTTATTTACAAAACATCTTGTATTATCAATGTTTTATCATCTAATCTTATTTTTATCTGAAAGAACGAGTATATGCTTTCGGTAAGAAATATATTTTCCCGATATTCTGGATATGTTTTCCAAGCGATGGTTTAGCACAAAGCCGTATACATTTCTCTGGTGCCCGATTTCCCTCGCCAATCGTCGTGTTCAACGGCTATGAACCAAACACGACGATTGGCGAGGGAAATCTTTTTACAAATGACCGATAGTTTTCTAAGATGTTGGAGATATTCATCGTGTTCGACGGCTATGAACCAAATATTAAGGATCATGAGCACGAGCGCCGAGCTGCTACGTCTAAATATAGGAACAGTGACATTTCTCTGAAATCGGACACCACAGTTATCTATAGTCAAGGCCAGTTTCTGGCCAACACTGAAAACAAAATCCATCTAATCAATCAGGTAGTCAACGATCTTGAATCCCATGGAGTCCCGACAAAATGGTACAATGGTGATGCAGATGTCACTATTACGAAGACGTGCATTGACTATGCTAGAAATGGTCAACCTGTAATGACACAGATATTTTGGTCTCATTACTGCACCACGCGAAACCAGAAATGGCGACAATTCATCTTTGCCACTTGGACAAAAAGCGCAACACCTATGACATAAAATCAGTCTGCAGCGCAATGGATAAAACTGTATTAGACAATTTATTGTTCATTCACGCCTGGTCTGGGTGTGATACCACTTCTGGTTGTTTCGGATGCTGTGAATTGGGACTTCTTAAACATACGAACAGTGATATCTTTCAGGAAGCAAGCTAGACAATAGCTTCACCTGGAAGTTCCCAGTCCGAAGTATCTGAAGCTGGAGAAAGGTTATTCTGTGTAATGTATTGTCACAACTAAAGTCCGGTACCTAAGGTACAAAGCTATGATCGCTGAAAAAATTTCCATTCAAATCAATAGACTTCCTCCAACAGCTGCCTCAGCCGAGCAGCATGCTCACCGCGTCCATGTTAAGGTTAGAATTTGGGATGAACTAGTCGCGATGGCGTCGACCTTGTGAATTGGGGTGGGCAAGTGATAGAGAATAGATACGTTCCCATCGCGACTGTTCTTCCATCAGCACCAGACAACGTTCTGAATTTCATTCGGTGTAAATGTAAATCGTTGAAAAACCAATGCTCGTCATGTTCTTGTACACAGAATGGTTTGAAATGTGTTGAAGCGCGTGGAGGATGCCATGGGGAGGGTTGTCTGAATAGCCAACAAATCAGCATTGATTTAGAAGATGAATTTGGTACGGGGCAGAACAAATCAGAACTGAAGAATATTTTGATGATTTTATTGATGATGATCCGAATGAATATTTTATGGTGTCCAGAATGTTCCTCTTGTCTATTTGCTTGCTGTTGTTGCTTTATTCACAACACGTCTCCGCCATTTTGAATTTTGACATCACAGTGACGTCATAGTTCCGCCATTTTGTATTCTGACGTCACGGTGACGTCGTACGTTATTTTTGACATCATTTCTGGAATCCTTGGTATCACTTTCCTATATGTTGATAATACATTTCTAGGGTGTAAAATTGATATTTTTGAAGTTATAAATGGTTGTCAGTTTCATTATGTTGACCCAGGGGGTCAAAATTTCAAAATGCTGTAAAAAATTTTGCTCAACTCCGATCGGCGGGGAAAATTTTTCTGGAACACTAGGGACATAGTTGTTTCAGAAAATGAAGAAATCATTTGGGTAGGAATTTCTTCCCACAAAGCTGGATTTGTCACCTTCTCCAACCAGCCTAATAGTGAATTATAGGATTAATAGGATTATTCTTTAACAAGGTAGGGCTGTTTATAGATACCATCTATTTTAAGGCTTTATTTTAATAAATTTTAAAAATATAGCGTAAAAATATGAAATTGCAACTTTAACATTGTTTATAATTATGCATTTTTGTAACAAATATATACAGTTACAACTTGACAAATTACAGAGGTTTATAAAACCTGAATTCAAAACAAATATGGAATGCCAAGCCTAGCATCACAAAAATAAAGAATAATTGTCAGTTGAATTCAAGCATCAAAGAAGCAATGAAATTTTTTTATATTCAAATTTTTTACCCTCCACATAAATTAACTGAAATTTGTTTTTTTAAATAAATTAGACTTTGTGTATATATACTGAATGTGCTACAATATACCGATAACAATTTGCTAGATATAAGCCCTCTGATATACCATGATTATAATATAGATAACTAGATAACAACACCAAGGTAGTCAAATCTACAGACCTCTTTCTTTTCATTTAATATAAAAAAACATTGGTGTAAGCACAAGAATTTGTTGATGAATTAAATCCTTTAGGAGGACAGATACATACATTAATGTTTTTTCTGTTAAAACATCCATAGATATTGCCAGTGTTGAGATATGGTTGATTAACTTGATTCATAATTTGGCTGTTGACAATCTTAATAACATTAAAGATACGATTTCAGTTATAATTTGAGAACGATATTTAATCATAGCAATGTTGTGATATCACTAATCAAAATAACAATTAGATCAAATTATGTAATTGCACATTTTTGGATTTAAATCTGTTAAAGGTATCCAGTTTTAAATGATATAAAAAATCTTTTTTCATAATCTATTCTGAATAGGCTGAATAATTCTGTGTCAAAATGTCAAAGATCAATGTCTTAAATCAGACCTGTAGGAAAAACCACAAAACACCCCAAATTACCCCAAGGAGAAAGACATAATTTTAATCTTAACCATAACACCAAGGAGAAAAACGTAACCTTAATTTTAACCCAACAGATGTACCTTTTCCCTAGAAAAGATGATTTAAATTATCTGTTAACTTTAAGGGATGGTAATGTCAAACATTTTAAAGCATTTAAAATGATCTATTCTCCAATATATTTTCTATCTATGTCGATAAACAGTAAACACCATAAGAAAACCCCTACCAAACCATTTTATTAAGTAAACTAGCTACTAGCTAAAAGATGTTACAACTGCTGTTGAGCCAAAACCAGTAAAAAATGATTATTATGAATTTGGCTTACAACTTGTAACATTAAGTTGTTGTGCATATGTCACTCCAGGTAATCATATGTATTTCTATTACCACTGACCTGATTGGCTGAATATCTTCTTTCTATAACCTGACAATGAAATAAAATGAGTGTGCATGATAATAAATAGAAACCAAGGTGAGCACAGCAGATAGTTAGTATGGAGCTTGGGCACCCAGGTTAGGTTCCCCTATCCTTTTACAACCATCTAATTAAAATACGGATCCTAGTTTGTTTCGATTTAAATAATTCAAAATTTCATTATAGGAGGACATAAAAAGTATAAAAAAACTCAACGAAATATAGATCTGTATTTTAATCAGATTACCTCTTGCAATAATCAATAATGGTGTGTTTCCACTACAAATAAAGTTTAGGAGTTAAGTCCCTTCTTATCAAACTCCTGGCTACACTACTCTGTCTTCAGTAAAAAAAACCCAGCTTTATAACGTTAAATTTATTGTTATTGGTACTCCAATTCCGTTTTACACCAACATGTATGGATAAAGCTCTAATAACTCCATATTAAAATTTCATCTCTAAGGCAGTGATTCTCAGTCAGTGTGCCATGGCACACTTGTTTGAACGGCACACTACGAAAATGTGAAAAAACATGTGATCCCAATTGAGTATCCACTGATAAGTTCATAGCTGTGTTTTTCTTCATTTAGTTTTAGTCATTCTAAGTGTCTATGACAAGTCTCTGTCTACGGTTGTATGCCGTCTGACTAAACCATCTTTTTTTTTTTGCAAAATTCAGATATTTTTCATATATATTTAGCCAGGTGTGCCCCTATTTCTTCATGTGTTCCAAGGTGTGCTGTTGGCAAAGAAAGGTTGAGAACCACTGCTCTGAGGCTTTGACCAAATTAATGAAACCGTCCCTGATTTTGGTTTTCCAGTTTTGGCAGCATATAAATGGTGGCTTACCATCTTCTATAGGAAATAGTCCACATATTCAAATATTCTTACAGAAATATAATGATGACAGAAACATAAATTGACATTTTTGTTTAATTAAAAATTCCGGAGGCCCTCCCTTTAAATTTTCAAGTGATTAATGACAACATCAATGCCACTAGACCTTTCAATGTGTCTTACATGAGTTCATACATGTATGAATAATAAATGTGATATTTACCTTATCAAAAAATCGAGCCAGTTTTACACTATTGGTTGACCCTGGTGTCAGATATTTCATATGTGTACAATCCTGTTACAAATTAAAATAAGAACATAAGAGTATTTCATAACACAAATAAGTGTTGAACAGATATGAACTTGTATGTTCAAATAAAAAACCTTAACCAGTGCTTGCCAGGTAAGATACGCCTACATTTTGCAAGAGATGGATAGAGAACAATAAAACAAAAACATGATTTTTCATACAATCAGGGGCCATAATCCAGGAAGTTAAGGTCTGAAATGAACGTATATCGAAAGGGATTGAGATCTATGGAATATCAACATATATTTTAAGTTTCATAAAAATTAAATAAAGATTGTTACCTCTAGAGGGTCCACAACCTTCATATTACATACTTTTACACAATTTGCATACAAGAAGCGGCATTTTGTCAGGGAACGAGATAAAAATTGTGACCTGTAGAGTGTCCACAAACAAAATGTCAACGGACAAACAAACACATGGATGGGGGCGATGACAATATACGCCCACATTTTCATTCATTAGAATACAAATTATGGAGATTACATGTTCAATGAATAGTCTAATTTTTAAAACTGGAGAAATCACAGATATCAAACCGGTGATGTCTTACTAATATTGTGCATGTAGCCTTAAAGGACAATATTGGTGCCAATCATTATCATATATGTGATAGAACTGGTTAAACACATTCTAAATATTATTTTATCACAGAGATCATTGCTACGATAGCTGTGGAATCAATGTTTCAACAATCGGAAGTGACGAACGCAAAAGGAAAACACAAGTTATCCCTCTATATAACTGATTGAAGTGATGGGGGATAACTGGTACATGGGCGAATTTCTGCCCACTAATAATTCCTTCGAAGAGCAAAAGTTGTTGTGTGAGACTGTGAAAGGATATCTGACAATTCATAAAAAAAATTTGACTGTTACTAGATAAGAGAACATGAAAGAAAAATAGAAAAAGTCTGTGCATTACCATGTTTTTATAATGATAGAATGAATAAACATGCGTGAATGTACGGACTGTTTCTATTTTATTCGTGTTCTTTTATCTAATGACATTCAATTACTTTTTTGAATTGTCAGATATACTCTTACAGTCTCATATAACAACTTTTGGTCTTCGAAGGAATTATTAGTGAGCAAAAATTAGCCCATGTATCTGTTATCACTCGTCACTTCAGTCAGTTATATAGAGGGATAACTCTGTTTTCCTTTTGCGTTCGTCATTTCCGATTGTTGAAGCATTGATTACGCCTCTATCGTAGGAATGATCTCTGTGATAAAATAATATTTGGAATGTGTTTAACCAATTCTATCACATATATGATAATGATTGGCACCAATATTGTCCTTTAATAATATGTACACATAATAAAAGATAATCCATAGATTCTTACAATATTAAACTCATCTGCTCCACATTCCTCTGCCACTGAGGATCTTTTAGAAAGAACATTTTCATTTAAACTTTGAGCCTGGTCCGCTTTAGTTCCTATTACTAGTATCGGTATCTGGTTACCTGCAAACTGCTCAGGATCATAATCATATCTATCAATAAAAAAATCAGAATTAACGAATAGATCCTTAATTATCTAACATAAACAAAGTGTTCACTAAAATTCTGTTGACATAATGCTGACCAACCTCTCTTACCAAACCTTTGTTACAGCAAACCGTGCTATTTTGAAATCTCAAGGAAGGCTAGGGTGTTCTTTAATGTCAAGGGTGGTGTCTGTATACCTAACAAGAACAGTGTGTTAAGTTCTTTTGATGGAATGAAAATTCAGAGTCACATGTACAAATTTGTAAGAATCATCAGCAGTTTGAATTTGAAGACGAGTAAGTAGAAACACTGCTGTCCTAGAAAATTACCCCCCTTGAATGGAACACACAACAATAGAAAAAGAATTATTGTATGTTAGTTTAAAGTGTCGACAAAAGATTAAAAAACATTCCATTCCCAGCCTGTTTCTATAGGATTTCAGTCCTACAATGGTTAGATCAGTGGGTTAGCACATAAAATAGAGTATTTAATTAAACATACATTATGCAAGAGCTAAATCTGCCTATAGCAGGTCTTCCTTTAGGCCTGAAATGTTATCTAAATTATCAATTAGACATTAATTAACTTATCCAGACCATAATCAACTCTTGATGTCAACGCTAGCCTGCAATATTTACTGGATTATGATTCGATTTGCTGCTCAACTTTCATTCATGAATTAATCATGAAATGGATAATTGAGACAATGTTTTTTTCTTGTACCAACTTTAGTAATAATGATCGAGGCTAGGCCAAAAATTCAATCGCTAAAATCTTGGCTCAGAGTGGATCAATTTGACTGAAATTTTCAGCAAATTTCCTTTACATTATCTAGTTTTTAACTATTATAGTGAGAACTGCCAGCTCTTTATCTCATCACCCATAATGTATCTTTAACTACATGTACTTACCCATTATTAACTTTATCAGTTCCCTTATCTAACACTTCAGCTAACCATTTCCTTAAATTCTGATGAGATTTTCTATTGCTCAGATCATGAACTAAAATTATTCCTGAAATTTTTAAAAGATTCTCATAACAATTACAAACTGATAAAACAAAATTTTCCATCTGCACACTGCACAATCAAGGAATTATACAGTCATAGGCAAGTGGAAAAATGAGACAATGAAAGCAATCACAACAACCCATCTACTGGCTCAATCTGGTTCTACAATATTAGACAGCTATATTTATTGATAGGGCCAAACAAGACAAATTCTACTCACCATTTACCAAATTATAAAATATTGAACGACTATTTTTATGACTAGATGATCCTCCTATATCCCATAGTTCTACAAAATATTCTTTTTCTCCTGGTAATCCAGCTTTGTATCCATGTAACTGTTAAAAAAATAATAGATGAAGCAACATTAAAGATACCTTTCCACGTACAAACTGTTTGATTTGATGATATATTTGGACTAAAAACATATTCAAACATATTAATCTATCGAAAATTTGCTTCAAATCCCTCTAGGATTTGATGATATACATGTTTTTGGACTAAAAACATATTTAAACTAATTAATCTACCAAAAATTTGTTTCAAATCCCACTCAAAACTTTGTATTCGCAAGGAGATACTCTAATCTATAAATAAAAAATCAAATTTTAGAAGTCATGTTTGTCACCTAACTTGATTGAGGGAGGGCCCATTTACAAGCATGTATTTGTCATTACTTACTGTCGATTTACAATACATATTCAGACCTAAGTAAATTCTTGAATTATTTTCTGCCAACTTCTTTTTCCGTAGTTTAATTGCAGTGTCTGTTATACGTTTACACCCCTCAATGTTCCCCAAACTGGCTAACCATTCGATCAAGAAATAACTACCGCTCCTTAAGTCAAGCTGGCAGACAATAAGCCATCAGGTTGCCCAGTGCTTGCCTCATGGGTGTTTTTCGGGTAATGCAGTATTTTTCTAGTAAGATTGGGTATTTATACCAAATTTGCCATAATTTTAATGGAAAGTATCACCCGATAAATACTTTCGTGAGAATGTATCTTTAAAATTTAAAGTAGCTAAGTCTCTAACACAATATCATCCAAAATCTTCAACATTGAAAACACGATTTATTTGTCAAATTAAATCAACATTCATGTTGTGATCTTACCGGAAAAAGATGGGCTTTTGATATCCAATAGTTAAGACAAAATAAACATTTTACCGTTGGTACACGAATCGTGTACCATAATGCGCTTCAGCCCCAGTTGTATCAAGAGACTTGAGGAACGAGGCTAGACACATTGCACCAAATCAAACGGCGTATATAGACTGGAATAACCAGACGCTAGAAATTTGCACTCGCTTGAGACTGCTGGCTTATTTCGCCGAACATAACTGATTTGAAATTGGAGTAAAAACGGAAACCATTGAATGTAAATCAGTTTATATACATTCATACTACAGTATTATATGCGTTGCGACCCACTTTTGTCAATTTCTAGGTCTCAAATGTTAGCGATTTAGCTCCTTTAAGAATAATATGCAACTTGGAATTATGCTTAGCGAATCATGGTTAAAAAGATGCCAAAAAAGAAAGTTTAAATATATAGGTTATTGGGGCAATTTTGCGTTGTTAGTAACCATGAGCTTATGACAATTTTAAGTAGGGTCTGGTAAAGTATCTATAGAGCAGTGGCCCACATAATCACAAAATACATTATGAACTTATACAATAAATGAACAAACAAATACATCATAAATTTACACAATAAATAAAGAAACAAATACATTGTGCACTTAAACAGTAAACAGAAAAATAAACTAAAAAAACCTTGATTATTATTTATTAATACATCAAGCAAAGATTAGAGGTTGCGCAAGCTGGGTATGTGTGTGAAATAGCTTTATTTAACGTCCGTGTAGTCATGTGGAAACTAACTTATATTTTTCCACAATTTATTTTTTTTTACAAAAAGTATAATGATACTGCAAATATTATATCACTTTTTGTTTCGTTTCGGAATATATGTCAGTGGTTACGAAATATCACCGGAAGTTGAAACCGCATGGTTCTCTTCCATTTTGACAATAAAATTCAATAACCGCTCACCCTCTGTCTCTAATATTTTCAGGTAGATATCATTTAATTCTATATGCTTTGCTAAGTAATCGTTATTATCGTGTAGAATAATGACCTTATCTATCATGTATGCATTAGTTGGAGGATGTTACATCCTTTTCTATTGGTAAATTGTATTTTAGAGTGATAGCCATTCCGCTGACCAGGAATGCACTGGGTCACGTGACCACGCATTTAAGAATTTGCATGTTTCTAGGGACACGTCAGTAATAATTATCTTATATTTACTCATACTGCAAAGGTTAAATTGAGTATACATATCTCCTGTTCTTTTATTTGTCCGTTTAGCAACTAATTGTCGTTTAATTGTGAACGTTGGACAATCCAAGGAAACATTGCATTGTTTCAATCATAGATTGTGATTAAAGGGGAATAACTCTCTTTTTGGAACCCTTGTAAAATTCAATGTTAAAGGCCTTAGAAAGTGTTGGGATTTTGTCCAGATGAGTGCTTGCCAAGAACCAAATCATTATTAAAACATTTGTATAAATGTTTATGTATTGTTAATAATTACATCTATGAATATTCAATCATGTCATATGTAACCTAAATGGCATGGTTCTCTTCCATTTTGACAATAAAATTCGATAACCGCTCACTCTCTGTCTCTAATATTTTCAGGCCTATGACCAGCTAGACCAATTGTGATGTGGGGCCAGGGTCGTGAGTTCCAATGACCAAGCCATCAAGTCAGCCCAGTCAAGAGCATTAGTCCGTTCGTGACATATCTTGCAACCACCTCAATTAACTTGAGCAAAACGTGTTACATCCGCTTCTACTGAGGTGATGATATCGCAGACAAGCAAGCTGGGTATTGACCATACATGTATCTCTCTTATATCATCTGCAAAGGATACTGCATCTTGACAAATTCTCAATTCATTATCACCTCTGTAAATACTGAACATAACTTAAACATTTTTGGACTGATATTTCTTTTAGAAATTCATCTTCCACAATATTGTAATTTGAGGGATTCCTTATTCCCATACGTTCAGAGATTTCCAGGTGGAATTTTAGAGCTTTATTTATACATGTTAGTGTTAAACAGATTTTAAAGATCATTGATATATGCAAGGGATTAAAAGTCTCCTCAAATGACAATCAGAGACTTTTAGACGAAGCAATCAGACACATGAAAAAGTAATAATATGGTAATGTTACGGTACCTTTACTTCTACAGAGCAGCCTATTGTAGCTCCAGGATTACTGTATGGTTCACACTGACAAACTAAATGTACGAAAGATGTTTTCCCAACACCTGTAAAAAGATACATATATAAGCTTACATAAATAATTATACATATTCTACAGTCAAAAACAAACCATAATATTCGATTAAGAGCTATTCACTATCATATTAAATTGAAGACATCACAGTCATTGACATCATCATTTGTAGTGTCAGAATTTTTTTTGAAAAAAGACAGTGGTCTGACGGTTTAGGCGTTTGACATGTTTTGGTTGGAGTTTGTTGAGCTAATTGTATGGATGTTATTTATTTGTTATTCAGATTTCATATTCTAACATTTAAGCCTGCAAATATACCTGAATCTCCGACAACAAGAACTTTCACTTTATCAATGGCAGCCATTGTTTACGTGTCCTTTAACGGATTGACTACAGAATATGTGTAGCAATATGCAAATTAAATACAAATTGAAGAGTTATGATACGTCTTAAAATAGTCTTCAATATGGGTTTATTTTTATTCAGTTGGGATTACACTAGATCTTATTGATGTATAATCAATTATCATTACCATACCAAATTTGTTCTTCTAGAACCTAGTCAATCCGTATTATAAGAATTTCAAAAATGGCGGCCTCCATGAAAAGATTAATTGAAGAGAATGATAAAGAAATAATGAATATCACATGTTCTGATGAATAATTCTATGTAGACATTATTTCTTATGTTAAATAATTTAGGGTAATTAATTTTGTATAAAAAAATTACATCCCTCTCAAATGTAGGCCTGCTGCTCAGTATATTTTACTACTAGGACAAAGAGGAAGGAAATAATAAAGTAAAAGTAAAGTTTAAAAAGCCATTATTACCCTAGTTTGGCATTAGAGAGAAGCTTTCCAGAAAGTACTCAGGCCGAGGAGAGAGCATAATGTCCACTCGACACAAACTAGGTCATTTAGAGACTAACTATGGTTTAATTTGATTTCAATACCGGTAATTCACTTGCGCTTTGGGGTCTTTAGAATCAGGAGGACACCGAGAATACCCACGAGGTTGGACAGATGATCCCGCTCCTTGCCACATAAAAATTGGGAATAGAAACTACACCAGTTGACTTGATGATCAACGGCACTAATGGAGTAGGCCTGCTACCAAATTCTACCTCATAAATAATGTCATAGGGTACCACTTCATTTAATAGGATACCACTTCATTTAATAGGATGATTTACTGATACTACATGTCTAAACAGACTACAGACATTCCAGTTTACAATTTTGCTAATTTTCTGGGAATTACTGCAACTCAATGGTATTGATACAACTGCAGTATTCTGTCAGTTTTTTAATAATGAGAAACGTGTAGTAGGCCTACATGTATTCGGTAAATCATCCTGCCTGTAGTATAGGCACATGTAGTCTAGTAGGCGCATTTTTAAAATGTTTGATGAGAAGTGAACATAAATCTAAAATTAGATATATTGTCAGGTTTGTACATTCAGAATACGAGTGCAATTGTATATTGTAATCATGGTATGAGAGCATGCTCTGAAATAAGCGTCAGGACACGGACAATGTCCCGACGAATTGACCCCTTTTGACAGGGTGAATTGCCTTTCGTCTAAACATGATTGTCCAACCGAGTTTTTGTAAAAAATTAAGTCAAAAATAATAATTTCTATTTGCAAAAACAAGACTTATATTTGAGTCAATCGTTAATTATTAGACTTAAAAATCCAGGCCCCAAAACACTGTATATGTCATGTATTTGCAATAATATCATCGATCTGATCATAGTGAAAACCACCATCCATCTACATGTATATAAGTCAAAGCTGTATATAAGATGAATGTTTTTTTAACTCCAGCGTAGTAATATTTTATCGAGATACGGGAGCTGTGCCGATGCACGTCAAAAAATGCCTCATAATATTAATAAAGATTAAACATACTAGATTTCAACAGTTTTTTTGGTATAATATTAATATACATGTACCGTACATAAAGTATTTGTCCGGCTGAAAATCTGAAATGTCCGACCAAAAATCAGTGAAGCCTGATATGATGTCAGGCTGAACCTTAGCAGTTATTTCAAGGCTTGATGAAGAGAAAAGTTCAAATGGTCTTACTCTTTTTATTTTGACTGACTGCAAAGGGTTGTTCAGAATGATTAATTGATTATGCCTCAGAAACCTACCAATTATCCTGTTATAATTGTTTTTTTCAACGCAGATCTGCTTAAACATAAATAAAGCTAATATTATCATCTTATTCTTTTTTTCCGATAGTGCAAAAAATGGATTCCGATACTCTTCTCACTGAAGTTCCAGAACCATTGAAACGCTTAACAAGACTCATTGTCAGAGGCTTTTATTCAAAGCAACATGCAATAGTTATCGATATCATTGTCAGACTAGCTTGCATCAAAGAGGATGATATGATAGAGCTATTGAAGTTTGAAAGAAAACAATTGCGAGCGTTAATCAACACTTTAAAAAATGACAAGTTTGTTAAAGCCCAGATGCGTGTGGAAACAGATGCAGAAGGAAAAACAACCAGACATAATTATTACTTTGTTAATTATAATGTGTTTGTTAATGTGGTTAAATATAAATTAGATCATGTTCGGAGAAAAATTGAAATGGAGGAGAGAGACAACACAAGTCGTGCATCTTTTAAATGTCCTTCGTGTATGAAAACATACACAGACTTAGAAGCTGGTCAGTTATTAGATTTCATGACACAAACATTAAAATGTACTTATTGTAATACTGAAGTGGAAGAAGATGAAACATCCATGCCAAAACAGGATGCTCGAACTATGTTAGCTAAATTCAATGAACAGATACAACCAATATATGATTTGTTAAAAGAATGTGAAGACTATAAATTAGCACCTGAGGTCCTTGCTCCTGAACCAGTTGATTTAAAGAAAAATTTAAGGTTAGTATTCTGCACATCTTTGAGTGTTAGATGTTCATATAACCAATATTGTCTAAAGTATTGCAAAAAGTGACCGGCAAAAGTACTCTTTTGTCTGTGATTAGTAAAACTGTTTTGATCAAAATTTCACTTATCGTTGTTGTTGTTTATTACAGATTTAACATCCAATACTAAATATGATATTATAGACAGGTTGATTTAATTGAATTATTTACACTTGAAAATTGTTAAAAACACAAAATAAAAAAGTCCTCGGATATCAAAGGTTCCTTAAAACACACTTATAAATTCGCTGTCGTCAGAAGAGAGGGCAGGTCATCTTCTCCCTTATCCATTATGATATCATTTAATATTCGGATATGATATGTAGAATATGCATATCTTTAACACATCTTTCCTTGTCAGTAGCTTTATGCAACACTCTGGGCACTACATACAATCCCCCTCCCCCCCAAAAAACGCTCTCGTCAGTGATTACTTGGACTTAATATAATATTGCAAACTCCAAGATGTCCATTAAAAGAACTGTCTTGTCATTAAATGATTACATGTCAATGATATAACCCTTTTCTTTTACTAGAAATCAAAATGCCGGTGGATCTAAATCAGCTAGCGATAGAGAAAATGCTACATGGAGTGGTGAATCAACTAGAAATATAGGGTTTAATTATTCTGAAAGTAGTGTTACTATTAATATGAGAGAAAACGACTTTACATCACCAACTAAAGATAAGAAAGAGAGACCCGTTTGGATGACAACAAGTACTGTTGATGGTATACCGATGCTTGATGCCAAAGAGGATGTAAGTTCTCTTTCATTTTTTTTGTTGCATATATCAAATTTTATTTATAAGAGAAGTATGATATTCACATCTTAATAAGGAAAAGAGACATGTACAGTTTTAAATAAATTTCTCGCTTTCTCATGTGATTTTCCTACATTGTATATTAAATAACTATGAACGAGTAATGGGAACTATTTAAATATTAAATTAATGGTAAACAACAACCAACCATGTGATATAATAACCACTCTAACATAACTAACCCCTGATATAAAACTTGATTGGTTTTAGGAAATATTAAAATATATACATTTAGATTGTATATATATAAAAGTGGTAAAATAAGACAACAGTCTATACTTCAAATAACATCATTAAATCTTTCATTGAACTTCTGTATATCATATTATTCTTATTTTTAAGGATGCCTCGAAAGCAGAAGTGGGAACATCTCATGAAAATAATACACCTGTTAGTAGAGATGACATAATGCAGACATTATTAGTCCATGAACCAAAGGCATCAACTGCTGGAGGTTTACCATCTGCTAGAGGTGAAGATAGTTCAAGTAGTGATTCAGATGAAGATAAACCTACTACATCTGCTGGTGGTATGTTTTTTTTAAAAGTTACTCTAATCTAGCACTAAATAAATGACTTACAAAGTTCTCAAAGCAGTTGATTTATCAGGACTGGGTGATTTGTTGACGTAGGGAAAAATAAATTGTTATATTTTGACACTGGTTGAATCGACTGATGTTTCATTTATCTCTAAATTAACTAGCACTGACATAAATCAGTACCTGAAGAAGATTATTACAGTGAACACTCTGTATATATTCTTCATTATTAGGCTTCTAGTTTCATCATTTAAATCTGGCTCTCTATAACATTTCTATATTTAGCAAGTTGATGGGCCAAGTGGTCTAATACATTTGCTTTAGATCATAAGGTCAGTCATTGAGTCAAATGGTGTTTTGATCCCACATGTTTACCTTACAAAGAGTAGAGTCGCCTATCTAACCTCATGGGTATCTTCTTGGGTCCTTTGGCTCCCTACTACTCTACCACTCTGGTTTCTCTCTTATGACAGGAGGTTTAATTATGCATTATGCAAGAGATAAATCTGCCTATTGCAGGTCTTTCTTTAGGCCTGAAATGTTATTTAAATTATTAATTAGACATAAATTAACTTATCCAGACCATAATCAACCCTTGATGTCATTGCTAGCCTGCGATATTTACTGAATTTGAATACATTTTGTGATGGATGATTTAATGTCAAAATGGATAATCAAGACTTTGTTTTTTATCGTACCGACTTTAGTAATGATGATCGAGGCTAGGCCTAAAATATTCAATCACTAATATCAGAGTGGAGCAATTTGACCGAAATTTTCAGCATTAACTATTATAGCGAGAACTGTCGGCTCCTTCTCTGATCTCCCATAATACCACCAATGTGTCTTTGTCAGGCCCTCTGTCTTGCACCACTGACAGGGGAAACCACATCGGAAAATCACGATCTTTTTAGACCAACACCAGGAACGAACCCGCGACCTCCAGGCTAGCGAGCCAGCGTCTAACCCACTTAGCCACTGTGGCTCCCAACATGGCTATGATTGACCTTTGCTTTGTAACTTGTCAACATTTCAAAGGATTTTTGTCGTCAATATTTCATATGATTTCTGAAAAGCACTAAATATATATCTATTTTAATTTACAGTTGTGGAGGAAATGGAAAGTGATGATGATGACGAAGCTGTTGCTATGGTGATAATAGGAGATAAAAAGGTGCCATTACATGAGGTAACGGATAGTATGGTAGCTCAAATGACACCTGCAGAAAAAGAAGAATATATTAGATTAAGTCAAGAAATGTATGAAGATATGTATGAATAAATTCTCTTTAAAAGGGAATTTCTCTATTGTTAAATAATTTTCAGTGTTAATAAAAAATATTTTTATGTATCAAAGGCAACTCTTGTGCTTTTAAAGTTCCCCAGTCTGAAAGAAGATGGACATTTAGTGATGTTCTGTCTGTCGGTCCTTCCATGCAGTTTTCATTTCCATTCCCATTAACTTTAGTTCATCAATAACCATTTGCTTTTAATATTGAGTACTTCCCTTTAGGACATTCTTCAGTTATTAAGCAATACGTTCTCTAAATCTTGCCCATAGTTTCTTGAAGACAAGACAGCTATACTATAATATTCTTAAAACTGATGGGTTTTTTGTCTACTTGGAAAAATTAAGATACATGCACCTGTATGGAGAAATCTGACAATTTATGAGGATAAAATATGACTGACTGACTGGATCATTTTCCAGTTTTATGTAAATTTATGAGGATAAAATATGACTGACTGACTGGATCATTTTCCAGTTTTATGTAACTTTATATAAGAGAATTTTGTCAGGGCAGTGGCACAATCGCGTATCTCCTTTTGAAATGCTGACTACCTTATTATTTACTGATACAAAATTCTTATCAAGCCATTTTAAAAATAGCGTCTTGTCTTTTATTATCTGTTACTATATGCATAGACAGCAGCATTAGAGCCATTCTTCACAGATTTTTTTTGCCATGGAGTAGTAAGGCTGTTTTTGGACCAGGAACTAGTCCCCAAGCACTACTCATATTCTTCCTGTTCTTCTTTGGGGGGCAACACTCTTTGAAAAAAAGCCTAAGGCTCAGCCACTTCAATTACAATTCACAATTCCAAGAAGGTGATGATGATGTCATATCCTCTATTGCTGTTCCATTTTACTATCATACTTGTTTATTTTGCAAGAAAGAACCCTGCATTGTTGTCAGAGAGATTGAACTTTGTCTGATCTTCAAATTTATATTTATGATATTTCTCAGCAAAATATAAAAAAATGAAATAGGTTTAACGTCCTACTTTTTTGCACTGACTGGGCTACTGATAACAGGCATATGCAATACAGAGTGAATATGTGATAAATTTTCCCCGGAGAGCAGCACTACAGCCTACTCTTATTTCAAATTCCAAATGTCAAGGGTACGTTTATGTGCACACCAATATGTACATAGGACCTTGGTTTTTCATCCCATCCGATCAACTAGACACTGTCCTTACCAGGCCATTCGTTCTGCACCACTGATATTATGTTAAAGCATGTCGGAATAAAAGTTAACTACTGAGTTAAAGGTCTAACTTAATCAGGGGGGTTGGATGGCTGAATGGTTAGCATGTGTGCGCTGTATCAGAAAGTCTGTCATTGAGTCAACTGGCGTGGTTTCGAATCCCCGGTTGTAGGTGACAAGGAGTAGGGCCGTCTGTCCAACCTCGTGGGTTTTCTCTGGGCCCTCCGGTTCCCTCCACTGAATTACAGATGCAATATGAAAGAGCAAAATCTGCTTATTTGTCTTCAAATGTTATATAAATTATATGTTATATCAATCCAAAAAAGTATAGATGTATGATACAATTGTAGACTGATATATATATTGCGCATTGTCATCCTCAGGTCAGCAAATTATCGTCATTTGATCACAAATTAAGACCAGTATCGTTTGAATATTAGGAAGTGTACATTTACACTTTCTAGAACACTTAATACCACGTATCATTTAATAGAGAATTTCTCTAAGTAAGAGCTTTTTTCGACATTCAAGCGAGCACAAAGTATTAATACCTGTGCTAAATGAGGTTGTCTCCCTTGAAACATACCATTAGAAGTCACTGCAAAGCAGGGCCATTTAAATACACATAATAATAACAAAAATTGTAGGTTTCGCCAACAGTGAAAAATATATAATTCTAAAATTGTGTTTTGGAAAAAAAAAAGATCTTTATAGAAAATAACACAACTCGAGCTGAAATGGGGAGGTAGGTGGAATGAGTCATAGATGAAATCTATTCACAGCAAATGAGAATATAATATTCTTTCTCTTTCATATATGGGAAAAAGTTGAAAATAACAGGTTCTTGTTTTGTTTGAGACCAAGTATACATTTGTAAAACGTATCAAAATCAAGTGCATATTTTATTTTTTTTTTCTTTTATATAATAAAACCTTCCCATTTTACAAACAAGAAAACAGTTTCGAACAAAGCTTAGGAATTCGCAAGCAAGTCTTTAAACTGAATGCAAAGTGTTTTAATCAACAGTAAAATCTTCCGGAAATTGTAGAAATTAATAGTCAATGTGCATATTTATGCAGTGACAGGAACTTTTATTGCAACTTACAATCAAACTTTTTTTTGTTTGATTCATGCTAAAAGCGGAATTCTCTTAGACGTTAATCGATGACATAGATAATTCTCATTTTGTATTTTATGGCTTAGCCTAGATCTACCCTCAAATTGTCATTTTTAGAAGAAAAAAAAATTATGCTTTTGCACAAAGAAATCACTGAAATGGGTTACATAGGCCTACAATAGATATCGTTCTTTTTGAAAATAAAAAGACAACTGAAAAGCTCGATAAAAAAGGAAAACCCACTCATTTGGGATTATATAAATGGACCCGGTTGAAAGAAGTCAACGTTAACGAACGTGAAGAATGTGGAAAATACCCTTCTATAACTAAAGAAATTCCCGCATGACGTCAGGTCATTGGTGCGCGCGCGCATAATGAACAGCAAGAGTTCAAGCAGACAACGGAGAATAAGCAGGTTGCTGTCTGAGTGTGTTGTTCTGTGTGTAGTGGTTTTATGATGTTAGCACATTGTGAGTCGTTTTTAAGGAATATCTCGGACCTACTAAATGGAATAACTTACACTTATTGAAAATATAAGGAACTGTGTTTGTTCTAGTATGGGGGAGAATAATAATATTGTGGAGGGATGGTTGCGTTCTCTCAATTTAGTTCAATATACACAATCATTCATAGACAACGGTTATGATGATTTGGAAGTGTGCAAGCAAATAGGCGAGTTGGATTTAGATGCTATTGGAATTGCTAAAAAAGAACATAGAGACAAACTTATACGTGCTGTTAGAATATTACGAGAGGAAGGGGGGACTGCCGTTTATTTTACATTAGAAGAAACTATCGGGGCGGCAGTCAACCAACAAATTATCGGTGCTTATTATGACGATTCTGTTTTGAAAGAATTGGGTCCCCCTCCAGATCCGCCAGAACTGACTGATGAACAGGCTGTGCGTCTTGATGCATATGACGTGGGAAAATCTGCATTACTCATATATCCGAAAGTACAGTTAAAACACATATTAAAAATTAAAGTCAGAGAAGATGACATCGATTTATCTAGCCCTCCGTATACGACACAAGTAAGCTTATTTTTTTAAATACTATTTATTTTATTGAACAATGTGTATGGTATGATTAACTGGTGTGAATGATACACCGTATAAAAATTGCTATGATTCAATGATAACCAATAAACGATATCAATTACGGCTTGAACGGTAGTCGAACTACAACAATGTATAACGTTTGACTGGTCAATATCAATGATAAGTCATAGCAAGTTTAGATTCTATCATGGAATTAATAACAATATCACGGGCCTTGCTTATAATGCAGCCAGTATTTTCTATTATTTGCATATTTCCCCCGATGTTTGATCATTTTTCTTTAATAATACACAACGAAAGGCTATTTTGTGATAAGTGCGTATGTCGCCAATTTGTCTGGAGTCCTGCTATGTGTATTGGATGTGTGAAAACTATTATGCCTGCAACCTAGAAATACAACTGACAGGCGGCTCTTTTGATCTTTTAAGGGTTGATTATGATTGGTGTAGATTTCAACCGAAAGCTGCAAATTTTACAAACTCTTGCCCCCTTGAGCAACTTAACCACATTCATGATTTATCACTTCATTAATTGATGTGTCATTTATTTGAAATTACTATGACATTGCACCCATTCCAAACTTTTCTGAAAATAATCATTTATTAATTTGGCTGTGGAATTGGTTATTTAAAATACAACCATAAGTTTATATTATTTTATTTATTGAAGAATATACCTCAATACAACTACGGTACTAGATAAGGTACCTCATCTGTCTCTCGATTTATCTGAACGTTTTTAGTGATGTTCTTGTATTTATTATTATCATGATTTTCAGAATAAATTGAAATGTTAATAAATATATTAAGCTATACAATTAGCTTATGATATTACTAGATTCTGTGGAAGCATTACATGTATGCTGACTTAGTGCCTGTTTCACATGGCTTCGAACGTGTCACCCTATAGACTAGTCTGAAATTGATTGATTATTAAAATGTTGTCAGATTTGAGGATTTTTTTCTATTGCTGCAAACTTGTACATTGTACATGTATGTTGTTCAGATGCTTACATGTATGTTATGTTAAGCTGGTTTAACAATGCCAAAGGATGCTAAATCAGCTTGAATTTGTCAACAAAGAGCAAAAAGTGGGACATATAAACCAGTCATACAAAACATTCAGTTCGCACCACACATTACATTCTTTTGTAATATTTCAAATTATTATCCATCTGTTCATATTTAAGCTGGCATATACAAACAGTCTTTGCTGGCAGTTTCAACTGTAGTCTTTTGTCTTTATCAATCTATCGCAGAGACTGTCAAAGGACCTGTAAAACAAGCGGTGTCTTTTCTGATGTACATTTATCAACTTGACAATGTGGGAGCAGGGGTTAAATCTTATTTTAACTCCCTTTTAGAATCTCACAGAGAATATCTAAAATGCATTTAATTTGAAAAATGCTTACTGTTTCATTCATCATACAAAGGCTGTTCTCGAGTGAAATAGTGTTGTGTACCATGAAATTTAAAGTTCTGAATGCCGTTTAAAACTGATAATGAAAAGTGACTAGAAATTCTTCATTTGGTCTAATACATGTACATGTACTTATACTTTCTACCTAGTAAACCAAATGTGATGTAAGGGGGTTGGGATGGTCTAGAGTGTCTGGCCTGTCACCTCTGGCTTGAGGTCATGTTTTCGATCCCTGGTGGAAGCGTACATGTATGTGGCTTGGAGATACATGTATGGGCACCTTCTCTACCTCGTGGGTTTACTCCAGGTACTACAGTTTCCTCCCACAGGAAGCCCCATGCGCATGCGCTAAGTATCATAAAAATGACAACTTGTCTGCGATATCACCCTAGGTGGAAGTGGACGCTGAACTCGACCTACACACATAAGCCAAGTGTAGTATGCTCGTATGGTATGCTAGCACAACACAGTAATGATCATCTAAACCCATGTGCGTTCTTCAAAATGTCCATTCAAATATACTTCAAATTTTTTAAGTACAATTAGCTTTAGTTACTAAAATGATAACATATGAAATTGGCTACATACAAGATGTGCCATTTTAAATTTAGAAAGCTTGAATCATCGTACATGTCCTTACATAATTGACAATTCGTGAAATTTAATAATAATTTTTATCATTATGAATCAGTGATGTACATGTATGGTTGGTTTTTTTTTAGTGTGATGCTTATAAAAATAGGTCACAAAGAGAAAGAGGTTGTGTTCTGTTTTTGTGTGATAATGGGCTGTAAATAATTTTGAAATGTAGGTTAACAGACTTCTGCCTGGTTGTCAATGTTAACAATGACACATTCATAACAAAATCTAGTAAATTTCTGTGAAAACCTGCTTATTATGTTGATCATACTGAAGGATAGAAAAATGAAAACCACTTAATGTACTGAAAAGATATAAGTTTTGTTTGAGCATATTCATGTATAAAGGACAACATTTATAAGATAAATATTAGCTACCAAAATGTTCAAAAAGAATAGTTGCAAAACTCCACAGTTAAAATTTTTTTTATCATGGTTTTGACTGAAAGCTAATTATGTTGCTTCATCTTAGATGACATTCCAATGCATACATGTACCTACATGTAAACATAATGAACAGATCAGAAGTGCTGTGCTGCATGATCAATTTTGCTTACATCATGCAAGATTGCAGAATCTTTTTCATGCAGCCTTGTTCTTAATGCAGACAAACAGACCATTTATTTGTCCACTAGTTAAATCACAAATATAAAAGTCGGGTAAACACTAACAGATTGATGATGGATTTATGAAGTATGAAATATAAACATTTTATTCAAGATTTATTTCAGATATGACAATATGTTCAATCATATCATTCTTGTGATTGACACCAGTCAGGTCATTAATGTCATATTCAAAACTTTATTTTATAGGATTTTGTATAGCTAAATTTCTCTTCAAGGAAATGAGTTTTCATTCTAATAATATTGATGACGCTTGACCTCTAATGATCAATAAAATCATTTCTATGGTAACACCAAATTTAGTATTTGCTATCTTATAAATTCATTGATTATTGCTGTCCATTTTTTTTTTCTCGCTGTACATTATGATGAAACTGACATTTTACTATTGGTCAATCAATCATATGACAGACTGATACATCTTACTATCAATATTATCATGACTGATACTTTAACATATTGTAATATGTCTCAGTTTGTCTCTTGTTTCTTAACATTTAAAATTTACCAACATTCAATAGAAGTGGTTGTACAGTTATTCAATCTTATTAATATTACATTTTTATTATGTCTTGGCGTATCATGTAACATCTGCATTTTCAGTAAGGTACACTAGTAGAACAAGTTACAATGATAAAACTTATCAGATGCTATAGGTAAAACTGATATGGAATATAAAACTAAAGAAAACCAATGGAAAAACCAATTGATAGATATTTGAAACAACTATTAAATATACATGCTGTGTACAGATAGTCTGTCCTAATCGATATGATATCAAAATTGTGAAAAATAAATGTATGTAATATGTCAAGATGGTCCTTCTTCAGATATTATGTATAGTATTGATGATTGATGAGGAAAGATTTTGAAAGCATAAATGTAGCTACTTGTAGAAAATGAGGAAAGATGTTATAAAGATCAGGGTAAATTATTGCTATAAATGGAACATTACGGCCACTTTTATTCATAGATTACCAATAGGCTGCTTCATACTATTGATTTTTGAGCAGACAACCCTACTGGACGATCGGCTAAGGGAAGATCAACGTGTATGATACCAACAGTTTAGGAAATAGAAGGCCAATAAAATCAAACCCAATATTTCCAACCAATCTTCCAATTCTATCCAAATTTCGTGTTATTTTATGACTGTAATATATTGATATGATTTGAGATTAAATTGTATTTCCACCATGAACATTGTGCTTTTCTACAAAAAATTGCGATTTGCGAGTGGGGCCTATACACATGTCAAGTGACTTGACCTTACATGCACATTGCTACCAGAATGACAACCAAACCATTTCCTTAGTTGTTATTTCATCTGATTGTTTTCAAAATCTATACATGTAGATTGTCCTGTTTTCATATGAAATGTCAGGACATTTTCTATTCTTAAAAGATATTTGATGAATTTGTGAATACTTATATTGGTCAGCAGTGAAGTTTCACATGGACACTTTTTAAGTCGCCTTGTTATTTCTGGCCTCGGTCTCCAGATTTAGTCAAAGTCAAATATTGCCCTAGTGGACTGGTCAGTGGGCAAATTAAGTAGACATAAGATTATGGTTTTAAGTTTAGATTTAGTGTTTGTTGAAGGGTAACAATGGATTGTTTGTGTGGTTTGGTTACATTTAGATTATAATAGATGTATGAAATCCACATGTGCTGACATGTAAATACTTATTATGTAAACAATCACAAAGTTTAACACCTTACATAGAATTTTGTTCTTAATTTATCATATTTTTATAATATGGATAAGATTGATTAAAATTTGATTGTCATTTATTATTAACATTGTACAACAAATTGTAAACTTCAAAACTAAGAAGTTGTATCAGTTGTTTTAAAAAGAGTAAGCCTACCATGTCTTGTGCACTACACCTATCTTTACTTAAAAATTGGTTTGCACGTCAATGTTTACTTTGAAAATTTTGTTATTACATGTATACAGAAATGGATCAAGAATATCCGAACTAATTTAGATTTATATTTGTCGTATTTGACCATGTCCAGTTGTGTATTTTAGGGGATGAACATGTTGACTTTGTATTGAAGAAGTTATATTTCTTTACAAAGAACAGATGGTCATCCTAGTCCACATAACTCAGAAAAAGAATAGAGCTTTACATTTGACACATCACAAGAATTGACCAAATATTTTTCCTATTGATATGAATTGTGTTATTTGATAGTTCGGGTATAATCAGATGTCAGTCTGTCTGTCACTTTCTCCTTTCTTTCACACCCAATTTGTCAGATGCCTGTGTACTTGGCCTTAATGTGTGACTTGGCCAGATTAGACCTATATTAACCATTGGTTTGCCTTCATCTGGAAATTAATCTTTGGAATTCTTTTGATGATTTGTTAATGAGAAGATCTGTGCTGTTATTGTTTACATTCAACTAGTAGCATATTAATCTGTGCCACTGCAGTACCATTTAAGCTAATGTGTTCTATTGGGAGATCATTCCTAATTTCCATAATTCCCAATTCATGCATACTGTAACTGAAGTGAATATCGCCTCTTATCACGTGATCATTAAAGTAAGGGAATTTGAAAATTGGATTATTCTTTGTATAATATGGTTTTCTTCATAAAAAAAAGTAAATGTGTTTATAGTCAATAATCAACAATTGATTAGTCATGTTCACCAGTAGATTTTAAATATTGCTACCAGTATATTATACCAAGAACACTGTCTAAGGCCCTGATCATTTAATTAGCCTATCAATAATACTCTGTGAACCTGTCATAATAGGATATCAGATGTCAGAAAACACTAGATTAATTAATTGAAGATAATTATATGTTATTGTGCCTAAAGTAATATTATTATAAAGATATGGCACATTACTTCCTTGTCATCTGTATTTTAACCACCACAAATATTTATAACTTCTCAATCTTAAAGGCTTAAATTGGATAATTAGTTATATTAGTTAGCTTAATTATCTTATTGTAAAAAGAGGGAATATGGGTACAAGAGCAAGGGTTAGAGAAACCTGGTTGGTTTAAGTTGAAGTTGAAATAAAGTATTGAATTTTGGCTCACTGCATTGGCAGTCCAAAGACCTCTTCCTAGATGTGAATTTTGTTCCTACAGGTCTGGGTCAGCTTTTCTGGCCAAATCTTCTAAGGCCTTGGTGCTGCAAATGATAGCTCTGTCATCTATGCAATTGCAAGTTTTATCCCACATGTCGCAGCACAGCTTGTGTAACCTGTGTCTTTTCTTCAAAATTTATGGTTTTATCCTACTGCCAAAGGTCCTGACTGTCAGTACAATTTAATGAAATATAATATAGTATGTTAGACCCCTATTAACCTAGCTGAGTGGTCATTAAACCTCTATTTATCTCAAGAATATATTATTTGTGATGTAAATAATGTAGGAAGCATAACAAGGGCATTCTACTATAGTAGTTGACATTTGATAGACCCTCAAGTTATAATAAAATCACTGCTGCTAAGTATATATAATAGTATATAATAGTATATAATAGTTATGTCTATTAAAGTATACAGTACTGATCTACATTATGGTTTTGTAATATATCAGAACAAAAAAGACGATTTTGATAGACTAATAATAAGACCTTCCTATTTTATACTGGTTGACATTGAACTCCCAAGTCTATTATAAATGTTACAAACATAATAAGTACATTGTTCATTCCTTAGAGATTTATTATTTCTATACATGTATGCCCACATGGAAATGTGGTCGTATATTGCCGTCGCCCCCATCCTTTCATCTGTCCGTCCGAAAAAGCCTGTTGAATTTCAGAAATTTCTGTAAATTATGATCTGTATGAAATTGTATTGTAAATACTGCCTACAAAAGAATAAATATGCACAACCCTTGTCGATCACCTGGATGATTTAGCTGCTGTGTGAATATGTTTCGTTGTCTGGCAACCTGTCTTCTTTAGCAATGTCAGATGTACATTACACTTTCGTTATTAAATATATTGTCACACAAGAGAATGATGCCAAATTCCAAGAATATTTAATCAAGGCTAGGCGGAAATTCAATCGCTTTGTTCTCGGTTCATAGTGGATCAATTTGAATGAAATTTTCAGCAAATTGCCTTTACATTATCTAGTTTTTAACTATTATAGTGAGAACTGCCAACTCGTTATCGAATCTCCCATAATGTATCTTTAAGAAAAAAGAAATACATACTAACTTTGGTACAATGTACTACATAGGGGGTTGGGTGACCGAATTGTCTAACACTTCTCGCATACCCTTTAGATCATAAGGTTGGTCATTGAGTCACGTTGTGTTGTTTCAATCCGGCACTGGTCTTGTATGTGAAAAGGAGTCAGGTCGCCAGCCTTACCTTGTGGGTTTTCTGCAAAAACCTCTGGTTTCTACCCAATCTTACACACCCCTACGCACAAGAGGATTATTGAAATAAAATTGTACCATTATGTTAGTTCCAAAATGACCTAGGTTTGTTGAGTGAACGTTAAACCCCATTTCTCTCTGTCTCTCTCTGTCACTACATGTACATGATTGATTAATTTATTTGAGAAAATTCTCCTTCCTGCTAATGAACAAAAATATCTTTGCCTTGAAGGAGATGAATTTAAGACCTGTAGGTTATGTCTTTGAGATAAATGATGCTGTTAGATTAATGAGGCCAGTAATAGATACTGATAAATAGTTGATTGATTGCTGATCTGCTTGGTTATAATGTATTGACTGTATTGTCCTCACAGAATACAAATCTCTTTGATCTCTATTGTTTTCCAGTGATAATAAGTAATTGATTTGTTTATCTTGAGTGTTAAAGATTCATTTGCTATATTCTTATTGTCATGCTGTTTAATGTTTATATTTAACAGTGGTTTTTATTAGATTTAGATAAATATTGCCTACTGTTTTTACTTTTGATCTTTTACTTGAAAATATTTTCTTAAGATATAAAAGGAATCTTTGAAATCAATACTTTAAATTGTGTCTTAATGTGGCTGTGATGGAAATACTTGTAAACTATTTTTAGTAAACTAGTTTGTCTTTTAGCCCATTCAGTTATGTTCACGAATGCTATGATAAATAGTATTATGTATGCACTAGTCAATAAAGGTGTACAGCAGAATTTATAAAATACGAATCTTGTTGAACTTCACCATGTTTTACAAATTTACAAAAAGAAAATTTATTAAGAAAATAAATAGAATATTTGTGGTTAATGTATTCATGTATTATACAATGTAAGGGTTTATTTAGTGAAACTATTTATACATGTACCAATGGTGGCTATATCAAAGATTATTAGGCATACAAATGGTTGTGGTACAAGTTGGTATAAGTGAGACACTATTGACCTGCCTGTTTCACAAAGCATTCGCAGACTTAAGTTAAGAATTTACTCAACTTTCAATCACTGTTTATGAGAAATATCTTTGATCAAGATACACAAAACTTTGCACATAGTTTCTTGTTGATGTATTTGATTTATTAAAACAACAAAAGTTTTATAAAGGGCTATATTTTGAGTAAATTCTTAACTTACGCCAGAGAATGTTTTGTGGAATCGGGGCCTGGTAAATTTTTACTCTTACATGTATATTGCATCAACCAAGTTAAGATAAATTGAAATAAGAGTAGGCTGTCACACTGCTGTCAGAGCAAAATTACCCTCATAGCACACTGAATGCTGTACATGTATGTATGTCTTCATTAACCCACAGAAAAGTATTTTAAACTCGTTTTCATTTCATTCCTTTAAGTGCTGTATACTGTTTTCATTGATAGGAGTGTCGTTGAGTTAACTTCATTATTAATGTATGAAACATAAAAAATCAATTCAATATTGTTTTTTTATATTAAAGTTAACCTTTAATTTGAAGTTTTAAGTTCTCTGAAAATTTCAGAAACATATTATTCCCAACATTCATAAATCCATTCATGGCCTAAATTATCTGATCATAATGTGTTTTCGTTCAGACTTTTGACTCCATTTAAAATGTCATGCTGACATAGCATTAAAATTAATCTATTTTTCATGCATGAATGACATCATTTTAAGACCTGAACAGCTAGTTCAACCAGCTGCCCTGTATTATCCATTGTTCAACTGTTTTATATCAGATTATATCTGTTTAATAATAACAGTAAATCATATTTTGAGAGAGAGAGTTTAAGGTCCACTTGATACAAACTAGGTCATTTCGGGACTAACATATGGATCAATTTTATTTCAATAATTTGCTTTCGCATAGTGGTCTTTTAGCAGTGGGGGGAAACTGGAGGACACAGAGAAAACCCACGAGGTTGGACAGGCGACCTAACTCCTTGTCACGTACAACCTTGGAATCGAAACCACACCAGTTGACTCAATGACAGACCTTATGATACAGCGTGCACACGCTAACCATTCGGCCATCCAACGCCGTCCGATATTGTGAAAGAATTATGCAATCTTTTCTTGAGAAAATTTTTTATTGTTATAATAACAGCAAATTTATTGTGTTTTAAAGTTACAATACTTTCATCATAGCAACCCGAAAAAAAAAAAAATTAAAGGTGCACTATTGCCCCTAAAACAGGACAGAGAATTGCAGTCCCTTCCATAGCTGAGATATGTCCCAAAATAATTCCGATTAGTGAAATTACATGTTCATGTTGTATGTCATACTGCCACATGTAACCTTATAATGACATTTTCATGTTTTTGTACTAGATTGACATTATATCTGAAGTTTTTAGCATAAAAGGGTAACAAAAGCCTGAGAAAATGACAGATGCAGTGAGAACAAACTAAAATAGAGTGATGTCGGTACCTATTGTTTGACAGTTTAAGTGCTAGGTCATTGTAGCATATTGTATCCATTTTCTCTAGCCAGACACAGTACATGTATATTCCACGAATAATACAGGACAATGGCCAACAACCATATCCTCTGTGCTACTTCTTTACTAAAAATGCCATATTGTTTGTTTTTGATTACTGATGAAAGGGACTATAGTGTTGTCGGCCCAAATTCCCTCAAAAATAATGATCAATAAGATTTCCTCTGATTGATTTTTAGATTGTCTTTAATGCACTTTCAAGCAAAATGGTTTTTGGCCTGTGATATTTCTTGGTGATAAAGCGCCACGGTGAAAACAAGCCTTGTTAATGTGCTCGTACCCATAAACCACTCTCTTTAATTCCCCATTTCACCGATAAAATACTTGATAAGCAAGCGGCTTTCGTCTTCACTTCACATGGTAGTGTGAAAAATCAATTTGAAATACTTATTCCTGAATATAATCAATTGCCCATAAAATATCAATCGTGTGTTAGACTTTTCCTTGTACATAGATCGTAGCTGTTACTGTTGATAAGTTATATCTAGTTTGATTAACTAGACTTACAGTAAATTGTCCTTTACTTGATACGGAATAACCTATATTAATAAAGCATTGGTGCATTGTAGTCAGCACCAGATTCACCATGGGACACGGTGGGGCCCAGGCCCCAGGGCCTGCCGCATCAGGGGGTCCCCCACAAGAAATCTCAGTTGCTTGTCAGTAAATTGTCCTTTACTTGATACGGAATAACCTACATGTACATGTATATTATTAAAGCATTAGTGCATTGTGTAGTCAGCACCTTTTTCACCATGGGGCATTGCGAGGCCCATGCTCCAGGGCCCCCCACATCAAGGGGCTCCCTCACTAAAAATCTCAGTTGCGCAAAAAGCGATGTGAACATGGTTAGACTGAGGACTCCATCTGCTAGCGGTAGTGATGAGGCCCTCCATCGAATATTTTTATTAAAATCCTTGGTGGACCCGTGTTGCTAGGTTGAGGATTTTTGTGGGGATTGTAAACGTTATGATCCTTTTATGCAAGTGTTTGGTTTTATCATGTATCATGCATCAGCCATAACTTAGGTGTCTGATTAGGCGTGTTCCCCGCAGGTAGTGATTCTCCTACTGGTGGGAATCATCGCATAGAAGAAATGGCGGTGAAAGATGACTGTATATTTGGCTTCATTTGACCAACTTCCTGCTGTTGAATCTTCATGAAAATGTGTACACACCATGAATATGATGTGCTCTTTCCAATATATGATGGGCTCTTTCCAATGAATTTATTCACCACTTATTCCTATCTTGTCTGTTGACGCCATAATACATGTATTCTTATAGATGGTTGAAAGACAGGGTGTTAGAGTGAATTTTGGCTTTGATTGACGTATGTAATTGTATTTAGCGGTATAATATTTCTGTGTATACATCACATCATGATCACATGAAATAATCTGATTTCTTGATTGAATCTCATATTATCTTATGGTTCTTACAGTGTTCGATGTTCGTCAAAAATTGACCTGTTATTTATCACTGACAGACTACAAATTACATGTAGGTTTGATGTAGTTAATTCATATATGTGGAATAATACTGCTTAAGTTCTGGTCACTTATGTTAGGTTGGGAGCCCCACTTGCTAAAGGCCCTAGGGCCCCTACCATGGTTAATCCGGCGCTGATTGTAGTCAAAGTTATTGTCACTTTGTGGGTTGCTTTCAGTAGGGGAAGAAAACATAAAAATGCGAAGAATCAAAATATTGAGCCATTCAGAAATGATCCCTAGATTTACTTAACATAGTTACATGTATGTAGGTCATTTCAAGAATTTCATTGTTCCAATTATATGAATGACTTAAAGATACATTATGGGAGATAAGATAAAGAGATGGCAGTTCTCGCTATAATAGTTATAAACTAGATAGTGTAAAGGTAATTTGCTGAAAATTTCAGTCAAATTGATCCACTATGAGCCGAGAACGAAGCGGGTGAAATTTTCGCATAATCTCGGTCATCATTACTAAAATCATTAATATAAACAGCATAGTCTCGATTATCCACTGTTTTGATTTAATTATCAATGGCCGTTAAGCGGCATATAGGAATCTAATCCAGCCAACATCGAAGGCTAGCCTTGACATCGAGAGTTTATTATGGTCTGGATAAGTTAATTAATGTCTAATTGATAATTTAGATAACATTTCAGGCCTAAAGAAAGACCTGTAATAAGCAGATTTTGCTCTTGCATAATGCATGTTTAATAATCACAATAAGTTACTACTATAAAACTGGTAGGTACATGTATAGGCATAGTTATCTACAAAGGAACTAATAATATAAGTTTTTATGTAGCAAGGAATTTGAGTGTTTCTGCTAACACCATACAGTAACTGAAAGTTTGTAATTTGTGTGTCTTTGCAAAATGTAACACAGAGCTCTGATAATTGCTTAGGTTTCAGAAGCATTTACACAAAATTAATTAGTTTTATCTACTAAAATATATCTTAGATGACACCTTTAAGATATAATCTTAACTGTCATATTTTTTATTTATTTCATTTTGTTACAGTTTGACTGATAATGTAAATTTTATAGACAACTTAAAACATTTTAGGATGATATGTTTTGTGTACCGCCCAAATTGCTCACATAATCTTCTATGATGTGTGCATAAATTGTTTCAGTATCATTGTATCTAGCATCTTGATTCCCCTTTATCTATATTTTTTTAGGGAGATAATATGACCTGGCATTATCTTTGACACAACATAGCCCACCCACTAAGATAAATGGTAACTCCTACACTCCTTTACCATGAGTTTGAAATTTTACACTGGAGTGACAGAAAGAATGTTTTTAAGATCTACCCAAGTAACAATCAACTTCATTTCAGGAGATAGAGTATAGATGCGAGGGGCTAACTAGAAGCCCACACACATGCATAGCAAGTCATGATATACTTGTAAGTTTGAAGAAGTTTGTAATCTGAAGCCCTGTCAACACTAGTAAACTAGCTTTCTATAGTACAGGTGCTGTTAGAGTCTCTCATAGTTTTTTTTTCTATAAATATACTTATAAACACATGATTGTAGAAAATCAAACTACATGTACTTTTATACCTTAATTTATCAAGGTTTTCTCTTATATCTCTGTGCCATCTCTCAGATATCAATTTTGTCTGTTGCTTTCTAATCCATTGTCACCTTGAACATCAAACAATATTTCTGTTGAATTCTTCAACTCGAAAATTGTCAATCCTGTATATGAACATTGCAAAAGGGTAAAAATCAGGAATATTACTACAACCCTATGGTCAACTAGTTGCAATATAATTATGAGGAAAATTGTTTAAAGATGTCAATGATTTCATCCAAAGCATTTGGATTCAAATCAAACTTTGTTGAGAAATGGTATGTCCGTATACATCAGATTTTGAATGAATTTAGAAAACAACAGAAAAAATATTATACACGTGTGCATCAAATGCAATAATTCAAATAACATGTATACAAAGTATTCGAAAAAAAAGGCACAGTTGTACAGAACATGGTGATACCATTAGTGTGTTGATTGATAATTGATGGCATCAAGTCCAGGTTAATTTACTGTTAGACTATTTTTGGTGCAGAACTAAAGGTGTTTAATGAAAGAGAGTACTGAGATTATAGAAAGAAAGGTTTCTACATGTATGTCAGTAACAGTATCAATCACATGGAACTTAGCATGTGTTTTACTCTCAAACGATAAACATCTTTCATTAATGTTGATAAGAAGTGAACTTCATAGTGAAACAGAAAGCACTACAAATTTGTATCTGCATCTGTTGATGAGTGCTTTTTATCCTAACAAGAGAAAAAGATCGGGAAATACATGTATACACGTATCTGATGATCAGACGATAACACAAACAGCACTGATCAGTTTTCAAAGAAATCAACAGACTTTGAAAGAAGAGATGGAAAATTTAGGTGTTTTGTAAATATGGGTCTATCTGTGTGTCAGTTTGTAGTGTTACTATTTTAAACACTATCAAACCCTAGTTTCAAATTTCAACACCATTTAAATTTTTGTACTGATGCACCATTGACATTGATAGGAAGGGTTAGATGAAGGTTCCTCAATAATTAAATGGACAGCTAAATGTACAGCAGTTTCTTTGTTTCATTGATACATGTAATTTTAGAATAATTAATCATACAGTTTAATCAAGCTTATTCCGTTGCTTCTAAGAAAAGTTACAATTTCACATAAAGATGCTGATTGCCATTTGTATTTGTCGGCCATTGTGTAATTTTTCACTCACTGCTTAATTCACTCTAATACTTAACATGGTTTATTTAACATTTCATAAAGAAAGAACAAAAATATTAATGGTAGATAATCTCCCAGTTTGGATTGCGTCAAATTAAAAATAGGTCCATGAAAGATTTTAGCAAAGATTACTGGTTGTCCTGGCTTGGTTTAACCATATGTATGCCGTTTATATTGACCACAGATAGTGCTAAATGTTAACATATTTTCAATTCATCATATCTTTGTAAATACTAAACAGAATTTAAACATTTTTGGACTGATATTTCCTTTTTAGAGATAATACTTCACAATATTGTAGTTTGTAAGAGATTAAACATCTTTCAAATAATTTGATCACAGAGACTTTAATTTGACCGTAAATTGATCATTTAGTCCCAACTTTTTGCTTGGGATCAATGGATTGATTAATCAGTTTAATTTGCATGAAATGTTTTTTTTTTTTTTATATTAGCATATACCATCATCACTTTTACAAAAAAGTATGTACATGTGTTACTGATAAATTCCCAGGATGTAGAAGATTATAAAACCTAGTTGAATGTAAACAGCAACTTGTGTCTTGAAGTATAACATGTGTGATTATCGTGATTAAGGAAACTAAATTGTTGGCTATATAATATAGATCAATAATAATCTACAAGCGTGTCTCGAAGTCTGATCGAGTTCACAAAATAAATTTGCTGTGGTAGCAAATTTCCAAGCACGAAAGATTTCACCAATGTTTTCCTTGAGTAGTTAGAAAAGATCTTTTTATTGATTGGACCAATTTTGAGAAGAATAGTCTTCATTGCTGTCCATTGAAATTTGCTAGTGGTAAGATTGACAGGGTAGGGGAAGAACCTAATCATATAAGGCCAAGAATTGTTGATTACAGAAGGAGGTTTAGGAGGTAAATACTGCTTCGTATCGATTACTACATAGATTATCAATACCTGTTTGAAGACATCCGCGGATATTTTAGTGGCTAGTCCCATAACAAACCAGCCAGCTAGAAGTTTATGTCAATATGCTCATTACAGTACAAATACTTTTCTATAGCCTCTTGAAATTCTCTACACTCATTTCAATTATTGACTGTTTAACAAGTAGCAGGGTATTATCTAATTTAATAATACATGTGTCTATATATTATGGAATCGAATCTGCGTGGGTAAAATCAAATTGCTTATTTGCATGTTGATTTCAATCCTGTAAGATAATGTGATTTCTTTGTTTATTTTATGCTTTTTGAACCATTTTTGGACTGATACATGTAGTTCTTTTTTAGAGATAATACTTGTACAATATTGTATTTTGCAAGAGATTAAACATTTCTCAAATGATGATTTGACCATAAATTGATCATTTTCTTTATATGTGTTGTTTAAAACCCCAAAATTTTAAAGACAGTGTGTTGCTTTCTCTTGGACTACATGTATAAGCATAACAGTTCAACTTTTATTACAGCGACAGTTATACACACCTGTATATACCCTACATGTACTTGAAACTGACAGTTTCTTCAGTGGTGATGAAAGATGCATTCCCAAAGCTAGGCAAAGTCCACACTCCACAATCTTGTGACACAAACCCCTTTCGAAAGCAATGAGCTAGGTTTTTTAAACGTTTTTTTTTTGCCATAGGTATTCAGAGAACAAAGTTCAGCTAATTTAATGATCGCCAATCTAACTTAAGCAACTGAATTACATGTACATATAACATTGAACATGTGTACTTGAGTCTGGAGTAAAACAGACATATTTATGACAAACCGGACAATGTACAAAAATGATCCTCGTTTCGAAAATATCAAGTGAAATAAAAGATGTTTGAGAAGCTGGTGATTGTTGATAGTTTGAATTCCATAACAAGAAGTAAAGATGACATTTGAATTAGTTTTACATACTGTTTATGTTTGATCACACCCATTGAAATACAACCACAGGGAAACCATATGGAGAAGTCATTATTAAATTAATTGGTGAGGTAAATGTCGAAATTCTGATTCAAGAGATTTCTTCAATGCTGTTGATATTGAACCTACAGCAGTTGAAGGAAAATAAAAATCTCAGATATGCTTTTGACAACTTAGAAGTTGGAGTCAAATGAAAGGCTGAGAAACGCCATTTACACTAGTAGGCATACTGTACCCTAGTTAATAAGGTTATGGTCAGTACTTATCAAATGTTCAGATCATCAGAAATATTCAGACCAAGCTCTCAGTTTCATTTCACACTTATCTGACCCTTACTTAAATATCAGAGATGAGACCTATTGTGGGATATATTTTAGTCTGGACTGGGGAGCCGTGGTGGCTCAGTGAGTAAGATGTTGGCTCGCTAATTTGGGGGTGTCCTGTGTTCAATCTTGGTGTTTGTCGAGAAAGTGCATTAGGATTTTCTGTCATGTTTCCCCCCATTTCAGTGGTGCAGGACGGAGGATCTGACAAGGGATAACTTATAGTTGTCCAAAGGGAATGAAAAAATAAGGTCTTGTGTACACATTGGCGTGTACGTAAAAGAACCATTGGCTGTTGGAATTTGATATAAGAGTAGGCCGTATTACCACTGTCTGGGCAAAGTTTCCCTTGTAGCATTGTAGCACACTACATGGCGTATGCCCATATTGATTAGCCCGGATGGAGCAAAAAAGTAGGATGTCAAACCCCATTTCATTTCATTTGTTCTGGACTGAGTACAATATCCACTTGTGTTTAAGCTACCACAATTTGTTGGTTTCATTCCAGGTTTGTAATTTGCACCGTTTTGTTTTTTCCTACAAATAGAATTAAAAAGAAACGCAATCTGATGTTATTTTTCAGGCACCAACAAAGCTATTCTTAGAGAATCCATTCCACTGAATTCATTCCAAAAGATTAATGCATTTGAAAATAATCTGTTTCAAGAGACATTGATAAATGGCGTATTTTATTCATGTAGACCTTGTATTGTTAATATGTTGTTTTTGGCCTGGATGAATAGAGACTTTTGACATGATGAAAGTAACATATGGAATATGTATAATATTTGAGTTAGAACAGATGTAGTTAATACTGTATCGTATATTATAAACACAAGATTATATCTTATATCAATATTATACTTTACCAATCTAATATCTTTATTATACTTATATTTTCTCTAAAGGCTCTAATCCTACATATTCAGTTTATAATATCTATTGAATGGAATCAAACCAGTTTTCTACTCATATTCCTTTTAGAGATACACAGTATTGTGGTTTGCAAGGCATTGAAATTCCATCAAAAGACAAATTTATTGTAGATTTTTTTTAATGTAATATATTGGCTTCTCAGCTACATTTTCTTTCATAATTTGATTTACAACATCCTGTGTGAATTTCATTATACCCTACCCTATTTCAGGATTAACATTTTACATGATATATAAAATAGAATGTGGACGAATGTAGGAAATTAAAGTTTTGTGTGTACATGTATAGGGCAGTGGTACTAAAGAACTTACCATAATCTCTACAGTTTTTTGGCGTGCACATAAAAGAACCCTTGGCAGTTGGAATTCATTATATATAAAGCGTAACCCATAGCGCCGCTGTCCTGGCAAAAATTCCCTCATGGCACACTGCATGTCGTATGCCCACCTTTATTAGACTAGTCGAAGCAGAACAGTAGGATGTTAAACCCCATTCCATTTACAAGTATCTGCAGTTTTGTCTGTTTATAGCTTTACTTCCTATCAACAATATTAAAATTTATCTCAAACATTGCAAAATTAGCTCTTAGAAAAATGAACAAAATAATGGCACTGAGATATGACTTAAATCGCATGAGGTAACTTTTTTTTTGGGGGGGGGGGGTATATCATTTTAAAGAAATTTTAGTATATTGGTTGGTTTTAATGTGAATGTAGTTTTAAGATTGCTTGAAAGAATCATTTTAAAAGAGACAAGTCTTTAACTCAATATTATCCACAGTCTTCGACATTGCAAACAAGACCTATTGGTCAATTTAAATCAACATTGATGCTGTTATCTTATCGGGAAAAGATGGGCTTCTGAAATCCGATATTTAAGAAAAAATGAAAATTTTAAAATAGGCACAAGGATCGCGTACCAGAATGCTTTCGAGCACCATTTGTAATGAAGCGACTCAATGAACGAAGCTAAACATACCCCACAGGAGAATACTACCAGTGTAGACTGAAATAACCAGACGCCAAAGATTGCCATTCAATTTGGACTCTTTGCATATTTCGCCAAACATAACTGATTAGAAATTAATGTAAAAACAGAAACGAATAAATGTAAATCATCTTATATCATTCATATTACATTATCATATGAGTTATGGCCCATCATTTGTGTCCATTTAGCTTCTTTAATTAATTTAGGTATACAAATAAAGATTAATGTATAATATACATTGTATATGTTATATGGTTCTTCCAATATTATTAGTGTGGTCTGGTGATGTTCTGAAAAATGTACTGTTTATATGGTTTGCCGAATGTTTGAGATTATAACATTTGCGAATTTATCTCAATATTTTGAGTAAAGTGTTTCTTGTAAGTCTGACAATCAAAACATTGACAAAACTATTTCTGGAAAGTAGGAAGTAGCCTGCTCGAGATCAGCTGTTTTGACTCAGTCAGACATGAGAGAAATACAAGACGTTTGAGAGTAATTAACTAATCAACATAGATAAACACCAAGGTGTTAATAGATATTAAATGTAGCCTTTGACCCCAGTGGACTTAAATAGTTGCATGATGTGAATATCTTTCACCAATATATATCTACAACTGTTGTGTTTGGATCTGGTAGATTTTCTACCAGCTGTTGAGTTGATATTTTTATGATTGTTTATATTTATCATCCTCTCTATCTACATGAATATATTATAGACATATGTACCATTATTGTCACTAATAGACTACTCCATCATTCAATTATGGTTTTTGTTGACATGTTGTGTTCCATGTTAGCTCATAAAATCAATACATATTATTTATACATGTACATGTATATAAAGATATCCTTATTTGTAACGCAAGAGTAAGCTGACTGGGTTATGATTAATGAACATCTTGTCAAACACACAAAATATAAAAGTCAAATTATTTAAATACATCATTTACATATATTCAAAAAAGGGTAAGCAAAAGTGTAGTTAAAGGGGTAACATTCAAGAACAAACAATCCTAATTGCGCAACAAAGGTAAACTCTACTGTGGACTTTTCTTACGCTTTCATAATTATTTATATTTTCTGTTGATGTTGTATATCTTCTTTATGTAGTGTCATATTATTGTATCATTTGTTCTTTATCTTTGTTTTGTTTCGCGGTTCTCCTACATTTAAATTTAGTAATGTATAGTGGCCAGACTTATTTAGTAATGTATAGAAGCCAGACTTAATTACGACTGTTATATTGGCTTTCATTTAAACAAGAAAAATAAAAACTGAAATATTAGGGGTGGACTAATATGATCTGAAATGATCACAGACATGTTATACATGTACTTAGGGCTAAATCTATTTGTTAAGGCCAGCTCAATTTTTGTCAAGGTCGCTGAGATGTAAATAAGGTTAGGGCACGTAATTGTTGGCGAGATTGTACGTTAGGGTTGGGATTGGGGCTAGGTCCATTGTTATGGTTAAGGTTGGGATTAGCATTAGTTTGGTTTACATATTATGACCTTTGGCAAAAAATTGAGCTGGCCTTATCATTTAGTACTAACCATGTACTTATTGATAACTCATAATAGACCACCATGACTATTTTGAAATCCAGACCTTAAATTAGTCAAATTTATGGTCTAAGATGTACACAAGCAAAAGTACTTGTATGTTTTAGTACAGTAACAAAATTTACTGTTAAATATATATAGTAGTTATTTCCAATATTTGTGATATATCAGACCCGTCGGACTTCAGTGACTTGCTGCTCTGATCATTGATTGATATGTATTTGAATGAGAAAGGTTATAAATTTGTGGAGGTGTGTAAATTGATCAGTTGGTCTTGTAAAGTTTGGGTATAGGTCAAGTGTTTTAAATCTTATCACTATAGACTACAGTAAATAAATCTTCCAGAGTCAATAATACAACCGTACTTTACCAACTCATCACATCTCTATACCGGTAACCGCCTTTACTCTTCAATCTTATCTTCTATAGCTAAAGGCACATCTCTATCATTATTTCAATCATTTGTGTTGAAAGCAAATGGTTTCTCCGATCGGTGATTCAATGTATTAAATAGAAATATGTTCAGACATTTATAGTCAGTGACTTATGATTTAATTGATTCATTCATTTTAATATACAGCATTATCCTAGAACATAGACCCATATCTAGAACAAAATATTAGACTATTTGTAAAGTATATTGGGGTCACTTTGTAAATTAAATGACAGTTTACATTAATCAAATAAGGTGGATTTTCCAATATTTTTACATAGGTTTATATTGAATTTTATGTGGTTAGCATATCTGCCTTAATTGTCCAGCTGGCTAACTCTTAATCCAATTTTAGTTGACATTGACTACCAAGGTTTAGTTGATTTAAACTGGCAATAAACTCTTAGAGATGCCTCATAATATCTTTTATAACTGAATGATTGGAAAATGATTTCATTAAATAGCGTACTGGTTGTACATGTAGAACATGTATTCCAGATACAGTCGTCATCCACCCATGTCTTTTAAAATCTAACATTTTAACCACAAAAGAAATACGGTTTACATATTTTATTTATAAGGACATTCAAAACTGTGTTCTCAAATAATATTGACATGATAGAAAATAAATGTGTGTACTTATTAAATTTCTTGATTAAATTTTTTTCTTTCTAAGAAAGCATATTATCACAGAAACTCTTTGAAGAAAATATGTGCATTTTTTTTCTCAGAGTTAATGTGTGAGTTTTATAACCCAAAAACATTTATCTGTCGTCAAGTTTACCATCATCAAATTTTATCATCAATAACTGGTTTATTTTCTGTATCTTATTTCTTTCTTCTAAACATTAAATAGTAAAATGTAACTTTTATGTTTTCTTTTATAGGAGTTTGGACTATGTCGAAGCAGCCTAACTGCCTTAGCTGTTAAATATGCAGATGAGCTCAAGACCCATTTTGAAGATGTGTTCGAGCGACTGGAGGAATTATGGCACATCGCGCGGGAATTGGACAGTTACACACTGGTAAATAGAAAATTTATTGGTTTCTCGAGTCTCTCAGTGTTATAGTGACATAAAGATTACCCAGTCAAAAAAATGGATGGAAATATCTCTTTAAAGAAATTCCATCATTAACTCAATCATTGATTAAACCTTAATTTAAAGTGGCACTAGTAGCAATCAACTTCTTTTGGAGATATTCCCCAGTGTTCAACTAAGGCTAAATGTGTTTGGTTCTGATTTGCGCTGTGGAATAATATGAATACATTTACTGTCCATGTATAGTAAAAACATTAAGGATGTAACAAGAATTCAGTCAATAATAAATATGCACCGTTTAATGATGACAATCAAAATAATAAGATATACTATGTTTGTCTAAATATTTTACTTTCTGATTGTTTGTATTAAGCTTTGGTAAACTGTACTCAAAAGAAGCTGGTAAATAAGTGTAAGATGCACTGTTTCTGTTCTGCCCATCCATATTGGCCGAATGGTTAGTGTGTGCACTACAGCGTGCGTCTACAGCACCCGGTGTTCCCAGGCAGTCACCCATCCAAGTACTGACCGGGCCCGACGTTGCTTATGCCAAAGAAGACGTACAATGGCCTGAAGTGCGGAAAATTGATTTTTTTTTTTCAAACAATCAGGAAAAAAGGCGTCTACAGTACCCGGTGTTCCCAGGCAGTCACCCATCCAAGTCCTAACCGGGCCTGACGTTGCTTAACTTCAGTGATCCGACGAGAACTGGTATTTTCAACGTCGTATGGCCGTAGACGAGAGAAGACGAATAAAACCCGTGGTTTCGATTCCCCGGTTGTACGTGACAAGGAGTAGTGTCGCCTGTCCAACCTTATGAGTTTTCTCCGGTTTCTCTGGTTTACTCCCACTACTAAAGACCCCTATGTGCAAGCGAATTATTGAAATAAAATTGAACCATATTTTAGCTCCGAAATGACCTAGTTTGTGTTGAGTGGACATTAAACTCCATTTCTCTCTCTCTCCCCATATACATGTATGTTGGACATGTCGATCTGGATCGACAAAATTCTAACGAGAAATATGCCCAATTAGACATCAACATTTGATGAATCAAACTAAAAATTCCCAAAATATGGACCATATTGAGAATATTACTATTAATATTTTCAATTATTTTAATAATCATCTTGAAAATACAAAAACATGGTGCTGATCTTGATCGCCCGATCACAATATTTGAATCTAGAATCATTTTCTTTTGTATAAATCAGCATTGATGCGAATGCAACCTCATACCATCACACAATGGTTTTTCACTGGGCAAAAAATTATGCTGTAACTATCTGAAAGTGGCCCTATTATTAACTATTAAAAAACACCAATTAACTTATTTTCAATAAACAACTTTTGTTAAAACTCTATTTTGAATTCGACCTTGCATGAAAATCAACATTGAAATACATAAAAAGTTTAAATTTGGCATGAAAACTGCAATAAGACCTGATAACACATGTACGTGGAAGGTTGCCATGCGTTTTGATGAGCCATGAAGCTAAAATTTTATAAAGAAGATAAAGATTGTTTTAGACACAATGAACTGTTCTTATTACAGACATTTTGCTTACAATTTCTATTGCATAAACACTGACAGGTATAAATAACAAAGATTTAATAATAAAACTTGTGAAAATTGGCATCATAGCAAATGTAGACTCGTTCAGTTCATGATTCAAGTAATTAACCCCAACTAAAATGTCCGACTGGCAAAATTTTGAAATAGAAACCCTGGATAAATGTCGTGCATTTTAAGAGTGGTGTATCTAGCTTTTAAAGTTCATATTTAAAACTTAAGAAGACAGTTTTATATAATATATTTTTATAGGTAGAGATATATGTTTTTATATGACAAGTAATTTGTTATGTAAATAAATGTTTGCACGTGTGTGGTTTTATAAAATACACCAGGTGTTTTATAAGGAGTGATAATGTTTTATATAATGATGTTAAATCTACATCCTATCCTGAGCAATGAATCATAATCTCCATTTAGTTTGTTTACCCTACAGAAATGGCAGGGCAATTTTCACATGCAATCACTGGTTTTAAACTCCATTTACCCTACAGAAATGGCAGGACAATTTTCATATACAATCACTGGTTGTAAACTCCATTCACCCTACAGAAATGGCAGGACAATTTTCATATACAATCACTGGTTGTAAATTCCATTCACCCTACAGAAATGGCAGGACAATTTTCATATACAATAACTGGTTGTAAACTCCATTTACCCTAAAGAAATGGCAGGACAATTTTCACTACATGTAGTTATATACAATTGAATTGTTCACTGTTCAGACCACTGGTCCATAAAATAAATTTATGAGAAATATCCCTCGGTTGAGCAAAATTACTAATTTGATGCCAATTTCTGATTGATTATATGTAGAGTGCTTTTAACTTTGTATAAGATGTCTGAAACTCGTAAACTGTCTGAAGAGGATATTACGTCTTATGTAATTTGTGAGCTTCCATAAAGAGAAACTTGTAGAATTGCAGATTAAAGTATCCTGGACGTCAATACACCTGGATCTTTCAATTCTATTATACCTATGGTGATTTAAACCATTGCCCAGTATGATGAATTTAAGCGTGTAAAGGGATGTATTGTTGTTTAGTTAAGACTCCCTATTGTTAAACAAGTTTCCGTGTCATTGTTAACGGTAGCACCATGTGTCTGTGAGACATTCTGTCTGATTAAATTGTGCTTATAATCGATCAACATTGTCGGTCTAACTGGGTATATTGATAGTTAAGTCAAGGGTGAACATTTATTTGACATGATGAATAAAATAAGTCTAGTAAACTAAGACTAAATAAATAAACAGATCGATAAGCTCTTTAATTGTTTGTGTGGTTAACTAAAAAGTAAAATTTTTAAATACTATATTTTAATTGCATTTTCGTGTATGTGTACATGCAATGGGACTTAAAACATGAAAGCTTAATGTGTACTTCTCTGATGTTTTACAATTGTTTATTAATATTTATCGATAAATCATGTTCTGTGTTTACACAAAGAATAACAGACGAGCAAACTCATCTATTTTAGATCTATTCTTAACCATTAATTGGAAAATATCCAGGGCTTTAAAATATATTTCTTTTCAAAAAACTTAATGTCTTTCAAGTTAATTCTACAGATTTTAACCTAGTGCCGTTATTTATTACACATGCAAAATAAACATGCACACTCAAAGGTAAAAATGTCTGACTGAGTGATTAACGCACAGTAATAATTAATTTGTTTGATTAATTATGGGCTTAATAAGTAATTTTAGTCAGTAAAAGTGATGGTGCAAGAGAACAGAAGTATAGAGGAAATGGGGAATGTTCACTAGTCCGCGGGTTCATTAGTCCACCGATATCTATTATTAGGGGTTGGGTTAGGGTTATGGTGCACCAGTCCGCTGGCTCATTAGTCCACTGATATCTATTATTAGGGTTAGGGTTCAGATTAGGTTTTTTGACACCCATATTTATAGTATTTCTTACAGCGGCGGACTAGTGAACCCCTCTTAGAGGAAATATGCCATGAAATTGCAGGGTACTTTTTAGTCATCTTGTTTCTGGAAGTGTTTTTAATCATATGATCCAGAAAAGAGTAAAGTTAGCTCCCTGAGAAAGTAGAAGTATGTTGTATCAATAACGAGCATTGTCATCTCAGTAACAATTGCCACCCTTGATAACAATTATGAATGAGTGTTTTCATTGGTCTACTGGGAGACTAATCAAAATAGTAGATAAACCTACATGTATGTCTCCATCTTCTCATTGTCTGCGATATCACTTCAGTGGAAGCAGACATTAAATAAAGCTATTTCACACTTTTCTTCTCTTAGGAAGATAGCTATTTAGAACCACCATTTTTACCATGGTACATGTATTAGAGAGTGTTGCATGGTCAACCATTGCTTCAATAAAATGTAGATTCTGAAATGCCATTAATATTGTTACAGTAACATCTGTTTTGGGTTTGGTTTTTTTTTAGCCTCTCCCCAGTTTAAGACATTAAATTCATGCAGCATTTACGTTCTTGTCTAAGACTATGTAAGCTGGATAAAAATTATGAAAATGAGGATTAGCTTTTGACTGAAGCTAGTTTATACCTCACCTTTGTAACTCATAATGAAGTTGTGCAACAGAAAAATCTTACTTTACAGTAAAAATAACTGTGATAAGTTAAAGAAAGTGTTGTAGTATATAATTTATCTATCAATAGATTACATTACCTTATATCTGCTATTTAACAGATATTAGATAGGCTTGAAAATACCTTTAGTTACTATTTAAACACTCTTTATACTATTTTAAATGATAAAATCAGCTGTGTAATTTCTGGTGTCTATTTCAGCCTGTCAATCATAGTCCAATGCATGGTATTTATGGCTCATCATCTGTGTATGGTTTTTCACCAAGACATGTTCCACCACCTCTTCCCTCTATACCTCCAGTAAGTTGCTGTTTTATAACTGTTATTTTTTTAAGTAGAACATTTTTTTTTTAATTTTTAAAGTAGATCACTTTTATCAAGAGTTTATCTCTGAGAAAATTAAAAACTATTGATTATGTAGTGTAGGTTTAGCTATCACAATTAATGTCAGTGAGATTTATCTGATTTTTATTAGGAGAGTGAAGGAAAGTTAATTAAGCTCTTATACTTAATAGGAACATTTGATATGGTACATTTCATCTTAAACATGTTTGTTTAATCTATATTACAGCCTAATACTAGTCATGTAGAAAGATGTACAGACTTACAGTGTCACTTACAAATTGGTCATAGGTAAGTTCATTTTGAATATTTTGTCTGCCGATATCTCCTAGAGTGGAAGATTATGTTATACCCTGTGCTGCTGTTATAGCTGGTGATCATATCATATCTGTGAAATCATATCCTCTGACGGCATGAGGTCAGGATTTTTCACACCCAGTTCCCACTTCTCATGGGTAAAAGTTGAAGGACTGAAAAAACTGTGTCTCCTGGTTGTTTGGATAGGTCAAAAAATTGAGGTCCACCCATAAACTCCCATAGCATTTGAAATTCGCGTTCCCGTAAGATTTTCCTTCTTAGCATTGCACATTTGGCCATAAACTAAATAGACAATATGTTAGTTTCAAAATGTCTGAAGTATTGTTTCAATAGCACTTTATTGTTTTACCCAAGCACAAGTTTCAAATTTAGAGTATTTTTGAAATTTTATTATCTGCCTTCTTATAGGTTACAGAAATCTCACCTTGAAGTTCAAAGAATTTTAAGTTTTTACAAGGCTTTGGCATTTATTTGAATAGATTTGTATGTTAACAGCCAAATGGTTGTATAGGGATTAAGTACCAAAGTTGCTCCTCTGTATGAAATGTATTAAGGGTAGTTAGTGATTTATATGCTTGGAACACAGTTGTACTACATGTATGACTAAACAATATGATCACTTCAATATTTGTCATAATTGCCTTAGGCTACACTTTTTTTAATCACTTTACAGTCATTATTATTCATCAGACTACTTATTTTATTTATTTTTATTTCTTAGTCAAAACTCAAAAGAGTTTTATGCCTTACTATTATTAATTGATGTACCTTATGTTATAAATATAAACACTAGAATTAAGCTAAATAGTTTATAATTTTAATGGTTTGTTACTTCACAAAACTATAGATATAAATGTAACTGATTACATACAAAATAACACAAAATGACTGGTTTGAATTTTAAAAATATATCAATATTTGTATGTCAGAATGAAAGTAACAAACACTAGCATAGTGTCTTCATTGTCTTTGAGCTAAATAGCATTCCAAGATTTTTCTTTCTCCTGAAATAAACGCTGCCACTTTAAGCCTTCTCTGTTGATCTCTGTTATTTGAATCAAAAGAAAAACTGAAGGTTTTGTTGAGAATCTATGTCCATGGGTTGTTGAAAATATAGAACTTGTAAAGATTACTTTGTTTATACAGGTGGAGTAGACACTGTTCTTTGGAACTTATGACAAAACCCCTCTCCACCTTCATACATACACAGGTTTCATCTTAAAGGTACCTTCACTCAACATGAAACATCTCCTGGGGCATTTATCTTATCATGAAGAGAAATCAAAGAAATCCTAGAATCAAGTTAAATTTAGATTATTATTTTATGATAAGTAAAATAATTATTACATGTACATCTGACTGGGCTATATGCAGTGACAGTGCCAGGATTTTTCAGAAGGGAAGGTCGCCTCCTCCAGAAAATTTTACACAATTCAATTCAAAATACACTTTTTAGAGAATGTTCCTGATAACATAATCAACAGAAATAATTGCATCTTGAATTCAATCAGAAAGGAGAAAATTGGCTCATGGAGCTTGGACACAGTTATCTTTGAAAAGTACACATGATAATATTAACCACAGCTGTTGTGTTTTTGGTTGATTTCTACTTTTGGTTGCAAACTGCCATAACCTTACTCCATATAATTTTAAGAAGAGAATTTTTAACTAGACTTGTATATCCACTTTAAAAAAAAAAGAATTACAAGAACCAATTCCAAACATCTGACAAAATTATTTAAATTGTGATCCTGACCGTGTGCATGTAAAATTTTTAAAACAGATTATTTTTTTTTGTTGTGGTTCAAAGACTATTATCACTGTGTGCACTATGCATTATCTCTAGCACTGGAATATTGATGAGAAATAATTAAATTTGTGAAGAAATATTTTGCTTTAACATGAAGTAACAAAAGTGGATACATACCACTATGGTAATTGAAAACTACCACAAATTCTAGTACTACTGATTACCAATTTGTGATACACCTTGTAGTACCTGTATGTTGGTATTTGGTATGTAATTCCATCTTGATACAATTGTGGGTATATCTTCTTGTAGTTATTTTTATACAGGTAAATTATCTATAATCACCAGTGGCTGTTTTACAGGAATTTTCTAGTAGTAGGTGTTTACTGATAGTGAGAACATGTTATTTATTTTAACAGTCCAAGTGATAATTATTGTGAGGTTTTTTTTGTCGGCAATTAATAAAAGACATGTACCGTCATGGAAGAATAGAAAATCCAGTAGAGAAATTAGCTAAATTGAGCAACAGTCATTTCAATCACCACACATAAAATTATGATAATATATGAAAAGCAATATGAGGAGTTTCCATGGAAAGGGTAAGCTGACCCTATCTCGTCAGTATGCCAATATTTATATTACTAGCTGTAAAATCAAATCAAAGTGAACAATATGGCTTTTTTATAAAGCAATAAAATAATAAACCTGTTTTTGTTAATTTCAAACTTTAAATTCCTTACAGAGGATGTCAAGAGCCGTTTTAGTTAAAATTATTTGCTTGACATGACATTTATGGGACGTAAAGGAAATGTAATTAATAATTCTAAACGAACATTCTGTCTTTTTTAAAAGATGGACCAATGGAGAAAGTTGATCAGATAAAATGATGTAAAATTTGATTAGCTTACATGTAGCTATTAGATGTGAAAAAAATGATGACATGCTTGGTTCAGTCTGGGTATTTTAGTTGATGTGAATATAATGATTAGCTGTTATTATTGGTGGTATGATATTATTACTGTGATGATAAATGGGTTGTTATTTAATATTATCATCACTAGACTAAACTAACAGTTCTATTATACAACATATTATATCTAATGATAAATACATGTAGTCTTATACAAAATAAATAATATCAAGATGAAATCATTATAGCAAAACACACATTGTCGCCATCTTTGTTATGGTAAAGGTTGCTGTCTCATTAACTTTGCTTCTAATGTTGGCCTGGGAAGGAATGGTGTCTAGTCATTTGAATGGGATGGAAAACTGAGGTCCTGTGTACATGTTGGCTGGCACATAAAAGAACCCTCAACATTTGGAATTTGAAATAAGAGTAGGACGTAGTGCTACTGTCTGTGTAACATTTCCATTAGAGAAAAAATCATGGCATATGCCCACCTTTATTATCCCAGCTGGCACAGAAAAGTAGGGCATTAAACTTCATTTCATTTCATTTTCATTTCCGAATTGTGAACACGACTTTTAGGCTCCTAAAAGTGCTTTCACAGGTCGTGAACAGAAAATTTCAGATTCACAAGTAACATCTTTCTAATGTTCAAATTTTTTTTAGTAAAGGTCAACTAAATCAGAAAAAAATTCTTGTCCTCTTGGAATTGCACATATTACCATAGAATTTAACAACTATTGTATGTTGGTCTGAAAATGCCAGGTTTTAGGGTTAAAAAAACCTTCTTTCATTTCCTATTCTCCAGATAATGACCAAATACTCCCCACCCACCAAACCCAAAATACACCACCACGCACCACTCCGCTTTCAGTTCATTTGAATACAAGATTCTATTTGGCACCTTTGATTTAAAAGTCACTACTGTTTACAGAAGAGCTCACCAATTATTAATTATGTTTACTGCACTTAAGTATTTTTTGTTAATAAATGCCAGGTGGCTGGGATTGCCTTTCTCTTGACAAACGAGCTTACAGCTATTCCTAAAAAAAAAAATAATCAGAAATAACTTACTCTGAAGAAGAAGTATTTTCTCACTTCATAGAGCTATAATTACTTTTTACGTTGAACGTATAAATATAATCATTTCTTTTAAACTTAAAAATAGAACAAAACTTAGATAATTATCTGATGGAAGTTCATTTGGCAATTCATCCATCTTCCAGTAGTAAATATTAGTACTTATCTATATCTAGTTAGAGAATGATATATGATATACCATGAAAGATATGTGCATTATACCATATAATCCATTATTGACATAACAAGAATACTCAGGAAATATCAAAGATGATTAGTATATAGTGTAGGTCAGATTAATGGGCTGTCAGTCGATGTAGACAAGGCTCTCTAGCTGCGAGACCTGCTATTCTCTTTCATAATATACATTTCTTACTTGATATTCCCAATGGATTCCTGCCAGGATTTATATGTATCAATATGAAATAGAGCAAATTATTGCCAGTTTATAAAAACATTCTAGTATATCAAATAGTCTCTACCTTTATGCTTGTATTAGGTGTTAATGTGGCATTACAAGAGGTGCTGCAATGTCATGCCTGTTTATTTTAACTCATTAGACAGACAGCAGATGACTTGTTGTCATAATAAACTGTTTGAATTATGACTGGAACTATAAATTTACTCTCTGTCTGAAATGTTTAAACCCATTTGAACTGGATACAAGGTGGCATCAGATTTCAAAATAAAACAGAAATTTAAGGTTTTGTGAAACATCTTTCACCCCTGGCTGTAAATTACTCTCCAGACTAATGGCTCTGATTTTACCAGGAGGAGAACTATTCATGCATGGTAGGCGTTGTCACATTGGCTATAGAGACCATAAATTTAATGTAAAACACTATTTTAAAAACTAATTATAAACTCTCTCCCTTGGAAACTTTTAGATAATTGGAGGTTTTTTTTTTAAATCTAATCAATGATGATGCCCATTTCTTTGCACATGTTGAAGCAAACAGTTGGTAAACCAAAAATAAGATATTTAAAAAAGTCTGTCAATAAGAATTGGCAATTGTCATTATTGTTTAGATAATCTTAGGAGGCACGTTCGGAACACATTTCTGAAGACATTTGCTTGTTAATTTTAAATGATAAAGTTTATAATGTATATTTCAGACATGATAATTATGTTCATCAGAATTACGTTGCTGTAGATGGTGGTAAGTGTATTTATTATATTTATTTTCAAAATATTCTATGTTGTATGCATGTAGCTTAAACACAGATGTTTTTGTGTGTTTAATAATTTTGAGTTAAATTAATGTATTTTCATGTTATGACCTCAAACATTGGTGTACAGGATACAGGAAGGATTGACTTGTTTTATAGCCCAATCCAAAACTCATTTATAATGTTTTTGGGCGAGACTAAAACTTCTACTTTATAAGGTGTGATTCATATTTAAGTTTGTTATTTATTTTATACTTTTTAGTGTACAATAGGTTCCTTAGAGTATATAGTTTTTCTAGGTCAGTTACTTCATTGTTATAAGGGATAGGCAGTGTTTCGGCAAGTAAGGTGCTGGCACACTAACCAGCAGAACTGGTGTTTGATCATATAGTGGTGGTTGAGAAAGTTCTCTAGGATTTCTCCTTGTCAGTGGTGCAGGACAGAGAGCCTGCCAAGGACAGTGTCTATTTGGATGGGTGAAAACCAGAGGTCCTGTGTACATGTTGGCATACACATAATTAAAAGCCTTGAAAGTTGAAATTCATTCGCTGTCTGGGCAAATTTCCCTCTCATAGCCAACTATACGTTTTCATTAGCCTGGTAGTTGCAGAAAAATAGAACTTAAACACCCATTCATTGATTCAGTGTTAATAGCTAAATGATCATCATTTATTCAGAGAACTAATAAGCATCTAAAATTACAATAAACGGACAAAACTACAATCTGATTAAAACACGCATTCTGTTTCGTTCGTTTTTTTATAGTTTCAAAATTTGGAAGAGTTGTTATATAACAGGCGTTTTGGGTGAAGTGAGAGATAAGCCAATGAAACGGTCTGTTACGGCAAGTTCTTGGAGTCCTCTGCACGGATCTGTGGGTAAACCCCTAGAAACGTCAACTGATTGATTAATAAATGACTGATGTCATACGGGCAAAAGTCGTTCGTATGACCCCTGTTGCAACCTCCCAGTACAACTGGTCAGATCTTCATGTAGTGTAGGCCATCGAAAGTATATAGATCTGTATTTTAATCAGACTGACAGAACTAATAAACCCCTGAAATTACAATAAACAGTCAGAGTTTGTAAAAACCTTATTAGTTTTTATCTGATGTATAAGATCTAGTGTTTATGATAAATGGAGTGTTTTAAAGGTTATACCTCATTTATCAATTCTCTATTTACATTAAAACTCTATCACTAGTCTCATTTATTTACTCTGACAGAATGAACAAATATCATTTTACACAAATATCATAGTTAGGGGGTTGTAGCTAAAAGTATCAGATTGAAATATTTCAAATATATGTTAAAACTACATTAACCCTTTAAATTTTAATTTCCTGATGGTAAATAGTCCCATCATTAAAGCCGATTCCATGAAATGAGCTGCATCCCCATTATATTTTGTTAATAAATAAATTTATCCTGGGGTGATAAATGTAACAAAATTAATATCAGCATATTATTTTCACTTATATCTCTCACATGGATTGTCATGACATGTATAACGATCTCATTTGAAACTTAGAGGTATGTGATCAGTTTGAGAATAACTAAATATTTACAATGAAGACTCATCCTACAAAAAGTGACTATGATATTTACAAAAAAAAAGCCCCAGAATGCTAGGTTTTCAGAATTTCATCCCTATTGGTCTGGAAATCGGTAGGCAGATCACAATTTCAGGAACCTACCAACCAAGTATGCCTGTTGGGTTTATGAGATATAAATTCTGAGTATCCTGAAAAATCATGTTTATGTTTCCAAAGGGTTAAAGTGAATAGAGAATAATTCTATGAGTGCATTGTATAAGACTATTACTATAAGGTGGAATTCAGATGATATCAGAACGTGTCATAGATATACATGTAAATGGCATATGTCATCTGAACAATCTGAGGAAATTTGAGATTTAATTTCCCAATCATCTCTGAGTTTGAAATTTATATCCCCATCAGGATAAAGAGAAACCTTCCAAATCTTTCATAAAATATCCCTAGATGGTTTGAATGCTAAATAAGAATGGTTGTTTTTCTCAAAATGTTTGGGAGACTTCTCACCCAGTTCGAGCCCTTCAACTTAAATGGTTGTATCACTTTTTGATAAGCTATATCATTTGCCAAGGAAAAAAACCACATATGGTTGGTGCAAAATTACTGAGTTAAAATAGTAGGTAATGTGCCGTAAAAACAGTCTCTATATCATTCAATACATCTGTTGACGGGAAAGGCAGAAATTTAATCACAGGATAAGGAAAAAGTGACAGATTGCACAAAAACATCCTTACTGTGGGTTCACATTTTTGTCTGGACATATGTGTGTATTTTAAAGAGACAACTTTGGAGGATTTCGCTGTTTGGTAATTTTCTTTTTTTTTTCTTCTTTTTTTTTAAATTCAACTTTTGAAGTGAACATAAAATTGTAATCAAACTTTGAGACCAATATTCCAAACAATTGCTGAGATTCCTATATTTTGACATGCAAGGTTATTTTTGATGTGCTAATATTCAAGATTAATTACATTTATGTTCTTGATCAGAGCGATAATGCCCCTTTAACTATGTCTTTGACTCGTTTGGCAGGTAGCTTGAAAACTTAATTTGAAAGACAAATGATGGGGTTAAAATGATATTTGCCCAACCGATAAATTGTCTAAATAAATGACAGGTTAGTGCTGCATAGATGGAGTGTGAGAAATTTACTTCTGTATTACAGGCAGCTGTGAGTAGAGTAAATTATGTTTCACAGTGATGCAAAAAATTGTTCAAATTGAAAATTCATAATAAATCAGCATTGACTAAATAGTGAAAATGTCAGCTGCATCACTGAAATGGCTTGCTTGCAATGTTCCATAGATTTTTCCACCTAACTAAGGCTATGTTCACATTATTGGAAATAATATGGTCATCAGTTTGTTCGCTGAAGTTCAGATTTAAAAAGTTGTTATAAGTGTATATTATGCAAGAAATGATCCTACACGATTGTAAACAGTATTATAATTTCCTATCAGGTGTCACTATGCAATTCAGTTGTTAACATAATTCTCTGAAACGAATAAATAACCACCAAAAGGTTTAAGGGAACACAACAGGGCCCTGTTTCACGAAATTTTAACTAAGATAATATCCAAATTTTAGTAATTTGATTGGATAATATTAGATTGATTTTAGTACTTAGCCAATCAAAATTGAATTATCTACTAAAATTTGGATTTTATCTTTAGTTAAGATTTCGAGAAACTGGGCCCAGGACTTTCACTTCAAAACTTTCACTGTCGGTCATTTTGATAACACACAAAAACTTTGCAAATTAAATTCATATTTCATCTTGTTTATTTATGGTAGAGTATCTTGAATTCACATGTCTATATCACTTTGTCAGCATGTTGTACACAAAAAATTATATATTGCACTAAGAAATGAAATATTAGTAGATATAATAATTATTTATTAATGAAATGTTCCCTTTTGGCTAGTTAGATAGCTTTTATTATCAAAATTTCTTATTTGGTTAAAGACAAATAAAGAGCTGAATTGGCCATAGAAAAATTATTCCAGTAGCTCACAAATACTACCTCATATTGAAATACACACTAACCTTGATAATACAATAACTTCGTAATTAAGAAAAATAAATAATTATCCATAGCGTATTTCTCACATGTATCAGTTTTAGACCATCTCTTACGACATTACAGGGGGGTCACAGTGACTACGTGGGTAAGACGCTAGTTCGCTAGCCTGGAGGTTGGGTGTTCTGAGAAAGTTCATCCAGATTTTCTTGCGTGGTTCCCCCTTGTCAGTGATGCAGGACAGAGGGCCTGACAAGGACAGCTGTCTAGTCGTTTGGATGGGAAGAAAAACCAAGGTCCTGTGTACACATTGGCGTGCACGTAAAAGATCCCTTGACAGTTGGAATTCGATATATAGGAGTAGGCCGTAGTGCCACTGTCCGGGCAAAATTTACCTCATAACACACTGTATGGCATATGCCCGTCTTCATTAGCCCAGTTCGGAGCAGAACATTACATTTCATTTCACAACATTACAGACATTACAGCCGACATGGAACCCATGGAAATGGTAATATGTGAAAATTTGAGATTATTGAATTAACTATTTGTCTAGATAGTGACTCGCATGAAATATTGAGAACCACATGATCACAATTCCTAATGCCAATACCCACTTGATAATGGGTAAAGGAAAAGGAATAGTATACCTTCAACACCAAAATTCTCTCAAAAAGTCATTTTCCTTATGCACAGTAACCATTTCAATCCCCTTCTTGATATAAACAAATGAAATCTGGGATTACTATTTTCTAAATTAACATTAAGTTACCTGAAACATGGCTCGGCTTCTTGATATTGGAAGATGACATTTTGTTTTCGATTATCTGTGAATGGTCCTACTAACGAATTAGTATTAGACAAGCAGATTGCCGATCTTGAGAACAGTAGCAATGTGGTTTGGTTAAATGTATGTGAAAACAGATTCAGTCTATCCACATGGACAATAATGACTTATTAGATAGACATTAAACTGTCAGAATATTACTAGACCAGTAAGACCTCGCATCACCTCAGATGATAATAATGTTACTTGGCTAGACAAAATTAATAGAACAAAGCTTCCAACAAGGCTCTTACATGTACATTAATAGTAACTGATTAGTGACACTGTCTTAGATATAATTCCTCTTACAGTCTTAACCACTCATCATAACACTCACAACTTTTCTTTTAATGAGACACACTTCAACTTGTTCAACCTGTTGTTTAACAACATAGCAACTTAACCTAATAACTTACCATCAATTGTATTAATGTTTTCTTCCAAAAAACACAAAAATAAAGTGTCAACTTTTATTTAACTTCTCAACAGAAAAAAAAATGTATTTGAATGCACAACTGTGATGTTTGTGACCTTATTTGTCTGGTTAACAAGCATGTCAATACGATTCCTAGCCAACTAGCACCAAAGTATACATGCACATTAGAAGAGAAATAACTGAGTACATAAGATGAAACATCACTTGAAGTTCATGTACATATCCTTCTTTTCTAATGTTCTCTCTAAATCTCTTATTTTTTCTCTTAAAAGTAATATGTAGATATGATTAGATTATTGTATTTAATGTTTTACTGTGTCAATATTTTAACAGGAGTTTGTTGTCTTTTTTCAAGAAAAATAAAAACAGGTAGATTTTAACCGCAGTATTTTGATATTAATTAACCCTGCACTGTTTAAAACTGGCTTATTTTACCAATTTCACTTTCTTTAATATTAATCCTAAGCTTTATTAATAGATAGCATGATAATGTTATTTTATTACTAATTGCTCAGGGTTGTTATTTGGTTTTTGTAGCTCAGATGTTCATAATTTGCTGGTATATTGTCGTTACCCCTGTCTTACCCTAGATTTGCTGTAAACTTCAAAGCATTTGAGAGATAACTCAACTGTGCATCGACATTTGTTCATTTTTTGGAGTTATTACCCTTGTCCACAAAACACGGTTAATGGGATAGAATTTCAGAGATATTTTTTTAAATACTCGCAAAGACTTAGATCAGGTTTTTGGTGCAGATGTCTACATAGTTCTTTTTCAAAATAAGATGCATTCAGATAGTAACCCAGCGTACCAGTTCGCCGATATTTCGTTGTTTGACAACCGCTCTTTATCTGAAATATAAGGAACTGCACAAATAGTAAGAGAAATTAAGGACCATACTGGCAGTATAGACAGTTATTTGAAGACTGTTACCATAATCAAAAGATTTTTAGTTGATTCATATATGATCTTCCCTTCCCAACTCCTCCCACAATTTACAAACCTTACATTCTGTGTGTGATTGGCCAAACATTAGCTAATGATCCAATCGAAATTAAAAACAGACTTCCTACCCATACATCTGTCTCAAGTACCGACAGTTCATAACATGACATTTTTCGTATATGAGGCAAGATATACTTACACTTTCTAGAACACCTGATACCTCTTCTCATTTGAAGAATTCGCACAAAGCTAACAAATTTTTTTGGTTCTATTGTATTACAATATGTCAATCAATCATGCACAGAATACAAGTGTTTGGAATAAATTTTTGGTTAATTTACTGAGGTAAAAAAGGAAAAGGTGATGGTGACCTAACTGTTAATAAATTTTTCCATATAATTTTTTGATAAATCCTTTCATGTAGTGCCTTTCATGTAGTGCCATAAATTTATTTATGCTGAGAAATTGTAGAGGGTTAATCAGTAGAAGAAAAAAGAAAACTACCACAACTATGGTGATTTTCGTTTATTCATATAGATGATCTAATAATGTCCATAATATTGTAGAAGCCTGTATCCTCGTTTAATATACTAATATGGTTGATTTGTGTCAATGATTATCTGTTGTTATGGAAACATGGATAGTAAGATAAGTGAGATTCTTGTCGACAAAACAATACCCAATATTGTCAGTAGCTGCTTTATAAATATTTATATCTTAAATGGATTATAACAATGCTCCTAAACAATTATGCTTCATTTGTTTTATGGGCTCCCCGTTGCTGCAGATATTGTAATAGACATATTCAAGTTTTTACTGTTCACGTTTTTTATAATATCTGTTGTTTATATTATGGTGAGGGTTTAATATTTATTGCTGACATCTGTAATATTATTTTATCCATTATATTGTGTTATATCTAAATATGTAACAAATATTTGTTCTTATTTCTTCAAGGTTTTTCTCATAGCATGAGAGTCATAAACTCCAATCAGATCTAATTTTATGAATAGCATGAGAGTCAAAAAATCCGATCAGATCTAATTTTACAAATAGCATGAGAGTCAAAAACTCCAATCAGCTCTAATTTTACAAATAGCACGAGAGTCAAAAACTCCAATCAGAACTAATTTTACGAATAGCATGAGAGTCAAAAACTCCAATCAGATCAAATTTTACAAATACTGTAGCATGAGAGTCATAAACTCCAATCAGATCTAATTTTACAAACTTTGCAACCATTAGTACTAAGAAGCAAGATTTGCATTTTGTTTTATGAAAATCTCCAGAATAAATGTAATACAAATATTTTTTATAACCCAATGGTAAATGATGTTTTTTCAAAGCAAAAATACAATGTAATTGCTTGTAGATAACCCTGCTTTCTAGATTAAGTAAAATATCTTTGTTTTTAATTGTGCTTATTTTGCATATATATGTACAATCTGTATTGGATTTAAAGATCAAGGAAAAAAATGACCTGTTGTTCAGTAGGAATTTTACTGATGGTCAACCAACTTACTTTTTAACTGTGAAAGGACTGTAATAGACTGTCCATTTATGTGCATACCTAGCATTTTTCCAAACCAGAAAACCCCAGAATGCTGACAAATTTTCAATTCATGATATCTTTATGGATACTGAATAAAATTAAACCATTTTTTGACTAATATTCCTTTTAGAGATTCAGCTTTCCATATAATATAGTTTGCAAATGACTCAAATGACATTCAGAGACTTTAACTTCATATTAAATGGTGATAACAATTGAAACTGTATAAGAGCTTAACAAATAAGCTTGGAACCGGTTGGCTTTAACTTTTAGAGATGATTTTATAATTGTAATTTTCTTAAATTAATTTTAAGTCTTTGAAATTTAATTAAGTCTTGTCAAATATAATGCTCCAAGGAGGTAAATTCCTGTGTAAGACAGACATGAATACTATGGTAGTTCTAACTGAAATTAAAGATGCATTATATAAGAGCTAAATCTGCCTATTGCAGTTCTTAATGACCATTGGATAGTCGTGATTTGTAATGGATAATCAAGACTTTATTATCATAAAAAATGGTAGCAATGAAAATAGAAACTACATTATTCTTGTTAAATCTACAATCATTCATATCTCCGCTCAGAATAAAGTAATTTGACTGAAAATTTCAATATATTCCTTTTTCATTATCTATTTTTAAACTATTATAGCAAAAACTGTCAGCTCTTTTATCTAAATCTTGTATAAAATGCATCTTTTAGTACATGATTGATGCAATGCATATCTTGGAATATTTTCATACAATGAACATTTCATACAAATGTATAGTATAAAATGATATGGAGATAAATGATTAATGTGCATAACTAGCGGTGTTTATCTTGATGATGTACACAGATTACTGATAATATTATAGGAAATCAATATTTTGGAGCCAATACTCTTACATAACACAAACTTCGTACAATTATCATTAATAACACTCAATGCAATTTCAGATCCGAAAGGCGTCAGTGATGAAGGAAAGAAAAAGACATCTACATTAAGTCGTTTCTTACGTAATATTGGTATTAGGCGATCAGGAAAGAAGCATTGCTACAAACAGTATTCCGGTAAGATTTTAAACAAATGCTTACTTTTGGAAATTGGTACCCAATTTTTACAACAAAAAAAAACTTCTTTAAGTTAAAATTAGGATAAGATTTGAAGAATGTCAAGTTCGAATTAAAGATAAGAAATGATAGAGTAGCTTTCCAGATTGCTAGATTGTGAAATTAAATATAGCATATTTTATGCTTTACTTCAGCCATAAACAAAATTTTAATGAAAAACTTCCAAATTTCACAAAGAATTAAAGTTTATGGTTTTCAATTTGTACTTCTGTGTAGACAGGTGTGCACTAATTTACATATTTGAATGACACTATGAGAATTTTTAGCCAATTGTAACATTTAAGGTATGTTAATGGCAAGGTCTAATTGATAACACCAGACACAGCAATTAGTTGATACTCTTTCTTAGATATTTGCTACTTAGCAATAGCTCTACTCTATAATAACCGGGGTGCTCTGTCAATCAAATATATATGGAAGCCAACACAAGCTGGTACTTGAAGGCGCCTGAAAGTCATTCTGTATGAATTATAAGTTCGGGTCAGTGGGCTTCAAGTACCACAGTTTACGTTCATCTGAAAAAAAGTCTTGAAATGAATGAATTTACAGACATTTGTGGATGATAGAATAGACAAGTATTTAGTAGATAGTGTAGGAAGGTTGATTGGTTATGTATATACTGTGGTAGACTAGTGATCATTTCTTGTCAATAATATAACATTATTTATCACTATTCCTGTGACTCTATATTAGATAACATAATATACAACAGTGAACATGGTAAATTCAGACATCCAGAGGAATCCATTTTTAAAGTCATGATTTAAAGGTTTTCACTGTGATTAATGGAAACGTTATTTGATTTGTGACTTTTTTGATCTTAATAAGACTTTTATGATTGGTTTTATTTGAATAAGACAAAATGAATAGTGCTGTTGACTTGACATTAATGTTTAGATGTCTAGATTCACTTAGATCAGTGTGTGGGATATTAAGGTCTAGTTTCCTGTTCACAAAAACTGTTTAATGATAAACACAGTTAAAAATCCAGTGAACCACATTGAGCTAGAAAACAATTTTATTTCTTAAAAAAACAGGTCTAAAAAATTGCCAGTCATCTTGTGAATTCAAAGATGTTTTTTTTTTTTATTCAAATTAGTTTGAAAATCAATTTTGTATTGAATAGCTGAAGTTCCTTTACTGAATATTTGCGTGATTTAAAGTCTGAAAAGTGACACTGAATTTTCGCATAGGTTTTGGTTATTAGAAAAGTCTTTGTAAGAATAAGATTCTTCGATTGATTTGTGCAAATTTCTATCCTGCTTTAAATTTTAAATAACTTATTCAATGAATGTATTAATATGATGTTCTATTTATTGTATGAAATGTACTTGATTTATGAATATTCTTTTATAATGCTTTTATATTTAATCAAACCATATTTATTTCTCCATTTATAACATGGACTGGGTTCTGTATCTTTCATAATATGGCTGACTAAATTGCATGTTTCTTCCCGCTCTGTTAATATTCCTACTAAACACCTATTAATACCCCTTTTAGACTTTCTAATATTCTTCCTATGGGTGATACGACAGCATGACGCTAACTTTTAAAGGTAACTAACCCTCATACTGGACATTAAATGGACACACAAGTTTTTTTTCTGACAGGTGACCCCAAGATAAAGCGAGATCAATTTTCTGTGTCAGGTGACCCTAATGCATTTGATATAACTATGAGTGATGAGGAGAGAATTGCCCTCATGGTTATGGTAAAAGAGGGGAAAATCAGCACCGAGACAGCTCTTGAAGTGGTAAGTATTTACTCTTTTTGATCGAGTACAAACTATTTTAAGGAATTCCAGTACCTTTAAATCTGATGTGATAGGCATTTATTTTTATTGTCCCCCGCCTTTCGAAGAAAGCAGGGGACTATTAAAATGGGTTCGTCCGTCTGTCTGTCCGTCTGTCCGTCACACTTTTTGGGACACAATAACTCTCTTTCTAATTGAGTTAGAATGTTCAAACTTGATGTAGGTATTTATTAGGTCAATGCCTTGATGGAGTTCGAAGATAAGCATTTTCTGCTTAGGGTAAGCAGAGATAGGCAATTTGATTGGTTGATGCTTTGGGACATGATAACTTTAGTTCTAATTAAGTGAGAGTGATGAAACTTGGTGTATAGTTTCATTACATCAATACCTTGACTAAGTTCGATGATGAGTATTGTCTGCTTAGGCTAAGGGGCAATAAGCATTTTGATTGGTCAAAACTTTAGAACATAACAACTCTGCTTCTAATTGATTCTAATTGAGGTAGAATGTTTAAACTTGATTGGCTGAGACTTTGAAACACAATAACTCTCCTATTAATTGAGCTAGAATGTTCAAACCTGGTGTATATGTTTATTAGGTCAATGCTTTGATGGAGTTCAAAGATGAGCATTTTTTGCTTAGATTAGCAGAGATAAGCAATTTGATTTGTTGATGCTTTGGGAAACGATAACTTTAGTTCTAATTAAGTGAGAGTAATGAAACTTGGTGTATAGTTTCATTACATCAATACCCTGACTAAGTTCGATAATGAGCATTTTGTGCTCAGGGTAAGCAGAGCGATAAGCAATTTGATTGGTCGAGACTTTGGAACACAATAACTCTACTTCTAAATGAGTTAGAATGTTCACACTTGATGTAGGTGCCTATTAGATGAATGCCTTGATGGAGTTCGATGATAAACATTGTCTGCTTACGGTAAGCAGAGATAAGCAGATATGCTTACGGTAAGCAGAGATAAGAAATCTGATTGGTTCATGCTTTGGGGCACGATAACTTTGGTTTTAATTAAAGTGAGAGTGATGAAACTCTGAGTATAGATTCACTATATCATTACCTTGACTAAGTTTGTTGATGAGAATTTTCTGCTTAGGCTAAGGAGCGATAAGGAATTTGATTGGTCAAGAATTTGGAACATAACAACTCTGCTTTTAATTGAGGTAGAATATTTAAACTTGATGTAGATGTTCACTAGGTGAATATCTTGACTGATTTCAGTGATTAACATTTCGAGCTGAAGCTAAGCAGAGCTAATTAATATTCATTGGACGATGCTTTGGGACAAGATAATCTTGATTCTATCTGATAGAGAGTGATGAAACTTAGTGTATAATTTGATTGCTTGATACTTTTGAAAAAAATAAATGTGTGATTAATTAATATGTGTCATCTATATTTATTTTGGGATTTCGGCGGGGGACATCAGCCTCTCTGTTGGCTTGTATTTTATATGTTTTGATTCAGAATGGTAAATGGGAATATATTACTTAAACATGCATTATGCAAGAGCAAAATCTGCTTATTACAAGTCTTTCTTTAGGCCTGAAATGTTATCTAAATTATAAATTATACATTAATTAACCTATCCAGACCATAATCAACTCTAGATGGCATCGCTAGCCTTCGATCTTTAGTGGATTGTGAGCCGATTTACTGCATAACTTTCCTTCTCCATTAAACGATTAAATGGATAATCGAGACTATGCGGTTTATCGTAATGATGACCGAGGCTAGGCAGAAATTTTATTCGCTTAGTTCTCGGTTCGTAGTGGATCAATTTGAATGAAATTTTCAGCAAATTGCCTTTTCATTATCTAGTTTTTAATTATTATAGTGAGAACTGCCAACTCGTTATCGAATCTCCCATAATGTATCTTTAATATATATGTCATTGGCAATTATTAAACATGCATTATGCAAGAGCAAAATCTGCTTATTACAAGTCTTTCTTTAGGCCTGAAATGTTATCTAAATTATCAATTAGACATTAATTAACTTATCCAGACCATAATAAACTCTCGATGTCAAGGCTAGCCTTCGATGTAGACTGGATTAGATTCCTATATGCCGCTAACGGCCAAAGATAATTAAATCAGAAAAAGTGGATAATCGAGACTATGCTGTTTATATTAATGATTTTAGTAATGATAATCGAGACTATGCAAAAATTTCACCGGCTTCTTTCTCGGCTCATAGTGGATCAATTTTACTGAAATTTTCAGCAAATTACCTTTACACTATCTAGTTTTTAACTATTATAGCGAGAACTGCCATCTCTTTATCTTATCTCCCATAATGTATCTTTAATCAACTAATCATTAATCTAAGACAACTGATTGGTATTACTCATTGACGTGATCCGGATTTTCAGCCAGTTGATTAATTTAAGGTATCCATCCGTGTGATTGACACTTAATAATGGTTAATCCAGGATAAATATGATTAGAATTTGAAATTTTTTTTCCGCCAGTTCCCAAAAAGAATCGCCAGTGCCGCAAAACATTATTGCCAAAATTATAGCCAAAATCAAATTTTAATCGCCACTTACATATTTTTATCGCAAATTGCGACTTTGGCAACCGACAGTGTTAGAGTGAGGGTATGAAATATTTGACAATCATTTGTTTAGCCATATTTGATAGACATCTATCTCTAACTGTTTTTCTTTCTGGACAATTTAAACTCAAGACCTCGTTCCAGTATCTTATATAACTCTGAACTCCAGGATGACAAATACCAACTCTCTAGCGTGAAGCATCATTAATGTAAATAAGGAGTCCAAATTTGGAAACCAAACTGTCAAACACACCTTGAAATCACATTAATGTAATGGTATGGCAATTTTTAGAAAGAAATCGTTAACTCTTCGCTCATTCAGTAGGATAAATCCTAGGTCCAAGTCTGTTCACATAAAAAGAACTGTTGGCGGTCGAAATCTACTAAGAGTAACGGAAACAATGCTCTCCAGGCAAAATTCTCCCACCTTGCATGCTCACTTAGTCACAGAAATAAGAATAACCATGTTTATCTGAAAATAACAGAAGTATTATGTTGACAAGACATGAAAGCCTATTCCATTCTTATCACTTGAACCCTATATTTGTCCAGTAATAATCTCTGTTTTTTAGTCTTCAGTTTATTTAAAGTAGCACAATAACCAGTTTGGGTTTTTTTCCCATGATAATTGTCAATGGATTATAACACAGTGTCAGTGGAATATATAAAAGTCGTTCCAGTGATATTTCTGAGATAAAATTAATTTTATTTATGAATTAGAAAGTTATTTGTAATTTAATTCAAGCTATTTTAAGAACCTAGCTGTTACATTAATGTTTTTAATTTGACATTTAGTATTATTTATATAAATAAAGATACGAGATACTAACCCCCTCTGTTTCTTCCCATTTATCTAATGTAAATTTACTCACTGCTACTTAGATTAAATGACTTCCAATTTAAGCTTGCATTTCTCACAGCATTGCTTACTTCATGAGAAAAAACAGTTGCACATGTTTACCGACCTGCTTCACAAGGTTAATTTATTTCGAGTTAAAACAGTTTTAATCTGATGAGCACACAATAAGGTTAATGTCTCTGTACAAGGTGCATGATGTCATATAAATATTTCTGCTTTGTAAAAACATCCGCTTGGTATCTTGTTCAGGTTTTCTTAGTGACAGAGATGTATGTGAAATATTATCTAAATGGATTAAACCTATAATGAAAAGGGCTTATCTTGTTTGAATGAGGATTTACGATTTCTAGTGTCTCAATGAATTATGAGATGATTAAACTCGTCCTGGCTACATTCTTATTCCTTTCATTTAAACGATGAAATATAGAATTAAGGGAGCAGAACTTGTTTGATTAATTAAGGACAGGTCAAGTACTCCGTTTTATCCACACATGTTAAAGTAACGGAAAAAATAATCAAATATTTACCCCTTTTGTGGTGAGTTATTGGGTATACACCATGCTTCTGTCTTACTCTTCAACAAATTACAATTTTCTAGGGTTCTTTTATATGCATGCCATGTACAAAAAATCTCCTCTGTCTTGCACCACTGACAAGAGGAAACCACTCTGAACAACCCTGAGGAACTTCCTTGACGAATACATCCCTCCCTCTCTATTGCTCCCCACCTTCCCCTCATTCCAAAAAACCCTGACCTGTGCAAATTCAAAGCATTCTATTTAGTTGATCTGCTTTTAAGGTTGGCAGAATATTTTGAATTCTGTCTTATTTTTATACTCCCACATTATACGATACTCTACAGGTTACAATTTTTATCTGATTTTGACGAAACTTGAAATATAGGTTTAACTCCCAAAGATCTTGTTCCTTTTGGTTTGGCGGTTTGGCATGTATCGGACATAAACTTTGTGGATTATGGCTCCTGATTGTACAAAAATTCATGTTTTTAGCTTGTAGACACTCTAGAGGTCACAATTTTTATCAAATTTTGATGAAACTTGTAATGTATGTTTATAACACAAACATTTTAGCTTGTGGTCTCTGCAGAGGTCACAATTTTTATCCAATTTAAAAAAAACGTTTGAAAATATCACTGTTACACCCTAATGATGGTTGAGTTTAAATTAAGTGAAAAGTGGACCGAATCTCCCTGACAAAATGACTGTTCATATTGGACTGTAACTTCCTCGATTATGGCGCCTGATTGTACAAAAAATAAAAAAATAAATTTACCTCGTTCTCTGTCCATCTTTTGCAAAATGTGGGCGTATTTTGCATGGCAATTGATTGTTGTTTTACTATTGAACTTGAGTGTTGAACACAAAGTCAGTTTAATGTCAGCATTGGGTAATTCTATGGATATTTAATTGACAAAGGTTTCCATCTGGCAAAACAAATTAATCAAATTTAACCAAAATTACTGATATCAAAGGAATTGTCCTTCTTTCTCAAAAAACAGAAAGCCTCAAATGAGCAAATCATTGGGTTGTGTCATCCATTATTTTAAACATTTCTTTTAATGAAAGGAATGGATATACATTCTCTATTTTAATGAATTTTTGATGCTTTGGGATATCTTTTTATGTACTATATTGTGAAATTGGAATAAATAAACCAGTTATCAGGATACTTGCCTTCTGGCTAGGAAATAGATTTAGGGATTCTACTCATGATATGACTAATATGACTAGCAGCGTTACAATTGTAGTAGGAGAGTGTATATTAGTGATAGGGAGAGACATGCTGTAGAGAAGGATTGCTAGTTAACTATAAATCAATAAGTGTAGAAAGGTGGAGAGAAACACAGATTAACTTGTGCATCTTACTAAAGAGATCATCAATTGAGACCGTGAGGACTGTTGTTACTCATGTACCAGGATTGGCTTCGTGTCACCTAGTTAATTACACCGCTAGTGTCATAAGTTCACTGTCAATTTATTGAGTAATAGTCTAAATTGGCGCTACTTTGATTCCTGAAAGTCTCTAAGTGAATACTTAGTGCTGCTATTGTCAGCGCGCCATCAGTATTTGTCACTTGTATTTTCTTGGTGGGACAAAAGGTGTAATGTTGTACTGCTGAATTATGATCTTTTTACCATTTCTTGCAATGCTGTAGAAGACTTATTCTCTCTTCAAAATGCAGTCAAGTTTGAAGCAAAACATACAAACACATACAGCACAGGTGTCACTGTGAATGACGAATCTCTTTACGACATTAAAGGGGGGTTGGATGGCCAAATGGTTAGTGCGTGCGCTCTGTATCATATGGTCTGTCATTGAGTCAAATGCTGTGGTTTCGATTCTCTGGTTGTATGTGACAAGGAGTAGGGTTGTCTGTCCAACCTCGTGGGTTTTCTCCAGGTCCTCCGGTTTCCTCTCACGGCTAAAGACCCCTACACGCAAACGAATTACTAAAATAAAATTGAACCATGTGTTAGTTTCGAAGTGATCTAGTTTGTGTCAAGTGGAAGTTAAACCCCATTTCTCTCTCTCTTGCTAACTAATTTATCAGAAATGAGATATAAAATGAGAAGAGGATTATGGTCAAGTTTACAAATTTGTAATATTCGTATTATAGAAATAAAATTGAACCAAGTGTTAGTTCTGAAATGACCTAGTTTGTGTCAAGTGGACGTTAAACCTCATTTCTCTCTCTCTCTCTTTATGAAATTAAAAATGTAAAGCATGATAGCCAAAATCTGTGGTTGAAATTTTTTTTATTTAGGTAAACCTTCCAGAGGGCTCAAAGGTATCAGAATTTCTAGAAGGTGTAAACATACCCTGCATCATGCATGATCCATGTCACGACTTGTACCTATGAAGCACTTTAGGCTCAATTATTAGTATTTATTTCTGTTCTCCTAAAAATGACAATTTATTTGAAGAGTCATATTATTACTATACTAAACAGTTTATTGTACTAGGAATAGCAGTAAAATGCATTTAAATCAACATGCATTGTCATTCACTTTTATACGCTCACATGGAAATATGGTCATATATTGTCGTCGCGGCAGTCGGTCCGTCCGTCCGTCCGTCATCAACAATATCTTGTGAACACTCTACGGACTAAATTTATATGCATTAAAAAGTCTAAGCCTATTGAATTTCAACAATTTCCATTACATAATGACATACTTCAAGAGTTATGGTCCATGTTTCACTTTGTTGAACATTGTGAATCAATAAAAGTTATCATTCGATATATATGAAATTATATGCATTATTAAGATCACTAAAACGAAGATGGATATTGAATTTCAACAATTTCCGTTAACTGCTTCTAGATTTATGGCCCTGGTTTCACGTTGTTGAACCATTTGAACACTCAGTCGACAACAACTATCACCCGATCTGTCTGAAATTTATATCTGTTATTTAGATCAGTAAATGAATAATCCTGTTGAATTTCAACAGTTTCGGTTAATTACTTCTAGAGTTATGGCCCTTGTTTCACTTTGTTGACCCCCTTGTGAAGACTCCTTATGACAAAACTTATCATCTGATCTGTATTAAACTTAAATGCATTATTGTTGAATTTCAACAATTTCTGTTATTAACTTCTACAGTTATCACCCTTGTTTTACTTTGTTGAACCTTGTGAACATTCGATTTGTATGAAATTGATATCAGTGTCTTGTAAATGCTCCCATTTCAAACTAAAGCATAAATATGTGACAACCCTTGTTGACTGATCAGATGATTTAGCTGCTGTTTGAGTCTATCAGTCTGATATCTTTTAGTCATAGTAATATTATAGAGACTATTTGAAAGACATTGAAATGTTTTTTTAACTTTTGTTGTTAGGTAAGAAGGTTTGAAGATGAGAGATTACGAGATTCCAATGGATCATTGGTGGATATTGAAGGCAAAGAAAATATGGTAAATAAACAATAGTACATTTGCGTTTGGCAACCTTAAAGCAAACAAATAAGTTCGACAATTTTATTGGGAGAGAAGCTAGTTACAAACTAGGTTCAGAATTGTCAGTGAAAACTGTCTGTCTCTTGTTGGTTTAACTTCTGCTTCCACAGACAATCAGTTGAAGCCCTCCTACTAGGCTTTTATTTTAAACTGCTAATTGTTTTGTCTGCATTAACCAGATAAGTGGTGTATTGGGATGTATAGCTTATTATGACTAATTTGTTTAAGAGAAATAATAGGTTTCATTGGAAAAACTAGTTGTTCTACAATGAAGGTGTGGGGATGGAAAGCTATTGCAATGACAGTTTTTGCCAGGCATTTTTTTTAGTAGAAACAATATTAACCCTTCCTGAGCTAACCACTTCATACCCATAGACGACTATGCAAATATTCAGTACAAATCAAGCTTTAGACCCTGTTGTGAAAAACTATGCATACCTTGAATATGAATGCGACCACAACTGTAAAATTGCAGATGTACCGGTATATCCATTATATATGACTTATGTAATTTTTGCATATTTGTAGTTTAGCTTTATGGTTGCTATGGTTACCAGTAGGTTTCAATATGATGCCATATTTTTATTATAAATGAAATATTGGGTATTTTCTTGCCATTAAAAATTCAAGATGAGCGGGATTAAAGCAAATATGGATTATTAGCATGATAGATATTTCTTTTGTAAGAATAGTATAGGTTTTGGGGGGGAAAGGCACTAAATTGTGATAATAATGTTTTTTTTTTTTTTCTAAAACCAGTCAATAAATATAATAAAACGAAAACGAGCAGTATTGACATTTCAACAATTTCCGTTAATTACTTCTAGAGTTATGGTCCTTATTTCACTTTTGTAGAACCTTGTCAATGCTCAAACAACTAAAGTTATCATCTGCATTAAATTTACATGCTTTATTTAGATTAGTAAAACGAAGAAGAATAATGAATTTCAGTAATTCCTGTTTATAACTTCTAGAGTTAAGGCCCTTGTTTCACTTTATTGGACCTTGTAAACAATCTATCGGCAAAAGTTATCATCAAATCTGTATTAAATTTGCATGTGTTATTCGAATTAATACAATGAAGAATCCTATTTAATTTATGTAAGTAACTTCTAGAATTATGGCCGGGCTTGTTTTACTTTGTTGAACCTTGTGAACGCTGTATCAAAAAGAATTATCATATGATCTGTAAGAAATTTATATGCATTATTTAGATCAGTAGAACGAAACAGTATACTGAATATCAAAAATTTCTGTTAATTACTTCTAGAGTTATGGCCCTTGTTTCACTTTGTTGAACCCTGTGAACGCTATAGTTATCATCCTATCTGCATGAAATTCATATGCGTTATTTAGATTAGTAAACCGAAGAAGTCTATTGAATTTCAGCAATTTCCGTTAATTACTGCTAGAGTTATGGCCCTTGTTTCACTTTGTTGAACCTTGTGAATGCTTTAAGGACTAAAGATGTGCTCGGACGATTAAGCTGCTGTGGTCGTATGTTTCGTTGTCTGGCGACCTATCTTTGTCTATCATGTGACTTTTATCAACTTAATTATAGCAGCAACAGTCATGCCTTATCTTTTCTTAATTCTAACTTCAATCTTTTTAATTATCAATCTCTATTGACATTACTGACTGGAGAATAACCCAACTCTTCTTCTGTCAACACTTCTTTAATGAAGTCCAGTTTCTATCAATTGACTTAGTCATTCATTCAATCATTGAAGTTTATTTGAGGATCTTAATTAAGAAAGTTGTAATAATTATTGCATCAGGTTGCTTGACAATGTCATTATACTTTTATCATAATTTTGAAATTAACTGAGCGTTTTGGGTTGGGTTTTTTTTTTAAAAAATAAGTTGACATTTAATTTAAATTGATTCTTCGTGCCTTTAAAATTATAATTGAAGACATTTTCTAAAATTCCAGCAATGTTTCTTTCTTTCTAAATTTGCTGGATTAGTATTAATAGTACTTAGTACTTACATGTATGGCAGTGGGAGGGAGATACAAGGTAACGTAAGCTTCAGCTTGTTATCAAATCAATGATTGTAAATGTGGAATTTTGTAATAACTTGTTACTGATAAGTGAAATAAATAGATGATTAAACCAATATTAAAGATGCATTATGTAAGATTTAGATAAAGAGCTGACTGTTCTTGCTATAATAATAGTTCCAATATAGATAATGTAAAATGAATATATTGAAAATATCATTCAAATGACTTTATTCTTAACCCATTAAATGGCGACCATGTTTTAATCTGTTTAAATCTCCGCCATCCGATGGTCTAGAGTGTTGATTATAGGCTTGTCATGTGAATAAATGTCTAAACATGTGTTTTTGGTCAGTTATGTTCAAACATCACCATTAGACTGAAGCACTTACCTTGTTATAACTATTTTTAGGGTGGATATCCCAATAATCCTTCATCAAAGAAAAAGAAGAATCCTGGCTCAAAACCAATGAAATCGCAATCTGCTATATATGCCGGTAAATACATAGTTTAAATATTAAATCAACACTACATGTGATATTCTCTTGGTGAAAACTTAAACTTAAAAATGTCAAGACCACAGAAAGTGTTGCAAATTATTACATTTCAGAATTCCATGTGTATTGACAATATTTCTCCTTTCTATCAACTGTCAATAAATTACATGCCAGAAGCGAAGATATACCAGAGGACTACATGTAATAACATTAGCTTGAACATGTGAAAGATACAATAAAATAGTTTTCCTATTGAACAAATTGATTTTATTTTCAGATTGTTTAGTGTCTTGCATATAAATTGTTCATTGATTTGGAATCATTTTTCATGTTGCATAGGCAAGGAGAATTTATTTGTATTAAATATTTCACCTGGGCCTACTTGTTATTGATCAGTATGTAATTTCAGATGCTGGTCCTAGATGTCATATATGTCAACATGTTATATTGGCAGAAGAACAAGAAGATAATCAACATATAATAAATGACGACCCTGATAATCAACTCTACGTGTGTTGTAGACATAAACGAGTTCATAGTGTAGGACATATTGAATTTCCCCATCATGTTCATTCGCCCTTGTTTACTCGTGCAATGTCCTGTTCACCGTCTCGTAATCCAAATATTGCGATAACTTCCATCAATATGCCTGAACAAGGGAGACAATCTCCCGCTCACAATCGCCTGTACTCTCCTATCTTAGCTCACTCACCAAAAATTATGCAACCGTCAATACCTCAAGGAATGGAGGCAATAAAAGAAAGACTCTCTGGTAAATCAAAAGATTTTATGCATAAAACAACATCAAGAACTTCTCTGCTGTCATCTGAGTCGGATCATTCTATGGAGTGTAGCCAACATGGACTATTGAAATCAGAAGTTCTGACATCACGTAATGATGATACAAACTATTGTAGTAACTCAACTGTTTCTATGAGCTCAGATAATTCACCAGCCATTGGACGAAAGAAACAAGAATTGGGTGTAAAGGGTAAAGGTCAAAAGGTAACTATGATTGTATTTTACCTGGGGTAATGAGATATTGATTTAATTTAGTTTTATTTAACAGTAGGTAAAAACTAGAAAAAAAACCTGTGTGGATTAAGCAGAATTTATTACTCCTTACTGGTTAAAGATGGGTTCCCGCGTAAAAACTGGGTGATTTAATGATATATATGGACTAAAAACATATTCAAACTAATTAATTTGTCATAACTTTGCTTGAAATCCTCCTCAAACATTGTAATTGCGAAGGAATGTCCTGCTATAAAAAGTAGATCAAACCAGGTCATGTTTACGTCACGTGACTTACCTCTCTTGGAAGTCAGAGGAGAATAAATTGTATACATAAGACGATGTTGTCTTTAATCGCTTACTATTTATTACAAATATTGAATCCTAATTAAATTCTTGGATTATCCACCACCCGCGTCTTTTTCCGTCATTTTTATCTCAGAAAGTGTTGTACGTCTAACTCTTCATAAAGTTTATCAACTTGTACATCAAGCGCTCAATGTTCGCGTGTGACCTTTGACATCACGCGTGCACAAATTCCTTATCGTCAGGCTGTTGATTAGGGGAACCCTTACATTTTTGTCCTGTATACGCTCCATGAGTGTTCAGTATTTGTCTAGTAAGATTGGATATCTCTACTTTCCATATATACCAAAATTACCATACTTTTATTGGAAATAACCACCCGATAAATACTTTTCTGGGAACCCATCTTTAATATTTGCAATAAGTAGCACCTGCAGGAGTGACATGAAAAGTATTGCCATGTTGTTTGACTGGGACGAAAACATGATGTCCACATTATTGTGCGTGTAAAAGAGAACCTATGGCAGTTGGCAGAAATGCTGTTGAGCTTTTGTCTTGGCAGAGCTTTACTCCCTAGTATAGAAATAAATAACTGTATATTAGTCACGCAATGAGTGCGAAATGATTTAATATTGTGTTGACAAGATGTTAAATATGTTTCTTTCCTTTCCAACATAATATTCATGACAAAATGATGTTCTGCAATCAACATATAGAACACTGGGCCACCAAATCTACCTTTCATACCTTAATAACATAATTACACTTAATTTCTTTACAGTCAAAAAATCTATATTTAACATTGTATTTCTTGGTCTTTTGAAACTAATGTTTGCACATTTGTTTCACTCTATTTATGTGGATTAATAGATATTTTTTTAAAAAAATGGGCGGACTGTGTAGAATTTATAAAGCCCAGTAACGTTATTTCTAGACAAATAGCCTTTCTGTGATTAAATTGATCTCAGGAGAAAAAGTCTGGGGAATATTTGCTCCATATTATATAGCTTTACTTACATGTCTTTCTCCCTAGTTACCAGATAGACACATTAAATACTGTTAATAAAGCCTGAAGAAAGGATACTGCCTATATTTACTCTATTGATTTAGCTATATATTATATTTCCTAGACTTTCATACTATGTCATATTATGGTTGATTGCTGAAGACTTAAAATCTTACTGTCTAGTTTCAGATTTGAAATCATTTCTATAAAACTCTCAATATTTTACACTATAATTATCTATATATATCTCTTTTTATCTAGTTTTATTATATACTTACAACGATCCAATTTAGACATTTCTGGCTGATTTTATTTGGGAGAAAATTGAATGCAACGATTTATGGATATATATGACATAGGGTGGATTCTTGCTCAAAAATTGCCGGCAATAGAATGTAAATAATTAAAGGAGTCGTGCCAAATTTCTTTTGTTACATTTATCAAAAGAATGAAATATATCAAAACTTAAAATTTTATGGGTCTATCATTTGCAAAATTGTATCCATCATTGTCACAACTTCGATAATGGGAAAGTGCTCTATTGTCAATCAGGATTCTTCCAACTTGACAGAATTGCACTCGAGTGACGTAGATTCAAATTCTTTCACAGTAATCAGACATGATGAACATGTTTCAGCTGTGGTGATTGGTGGAGATATTTGTATATTTAGTAGATGCATAATTTGTCATGGAATGTCTCGGGGGAGATTTCTAGAATGTTCAGTAGGGGTAGCTTTTTAATGTAGGCTACAGAAGATTATATTATTAGTATAGATGAGAGAATATTGGTGTATAGAGAATCTCCTACTCGTCTTTATTGATATCAAAATATATCAACAAAAGTCAATAATGTGAAAAAAAACGGAGCTGTGGCGATTGTTTTTTTATCTTTATTGACGAGTGTTAATATTATTTTATGTCAAAAATAATGAGTAGAAGATTTCAATTATCAACCAACCCTTACACACACAAATAGATAAATCCTGTTTAATTGACCAATTAAATTCATGGAAAGTGGTATCCCTAAGAGATATCGCACAGTAGAATATGAAAGTTATCACACAAGTGATATCTACTGAATAATGTGTTATTGGGTGATAAATGATGTTAAACGTACATTATGCAAGTGCTAAATCTGCCTATTTCAGGTCTTTCTTTAGGCCTGAAATGTTATCTAAATTATTAAATAGACATTAATTAACTTATCCAGACCATAATCAACTCTCGATGTCATTGCTAGCCTGCGATATTTACTGGATTAGGACCCAATTTGCTGTCCAACATTCATTCATGATTTAATCAAGAAATGGATAATCAAGACTATGTTTTTTATCGTACCAACTTAAGTTGGCTAGGCTGAAAATTCAATCGCTAAAATCTTGGTTCACAGTGGATCAATTTGACTGAAGTTTTTAGCAAATTCCCTTTACATTATCTAGATTTTAACTATTATAATGAGAACTGCCAGCTCTTTTATCTAATGTATGTTTAATTGCTATATTTACAGTGGCATAGAAGTGCTAGTTACAGTACAGGTGATGATGGTATATCTTCTGAAAATGATGAACATGATAATGCTGTGAGTTTACTACATTATAAGATTTTAAAAACGGATGCGGTTGTGGGGAATTAATAACTTATTTAAATCTGATTTTTAAAGACATGTTTTTCTAATAACAACCAGTATATAATAATGAAGATTTTGTTTATTTAGAGTTTTTTTAAAATCTTATTTTATGATATTTTCAGCATTTATTAGGTGCATGGAGTAGAGATCGAAATAAATTAGGTGGACGTCTGCGTGAAATGAGATTTGAATTAAAGAAGAAGGTAATGAAGAATAAAGATGAAAGACCTCAACATACACATAATGTACAAAACATACAGGTAAACAATTACTTCTATTATATACAATTTATAAATAAGGTTTGGATGGCTGAATGGTTAGCAGGTGTGCCTTGTGTCATAAAGTCTGTCATTGAGTCAACTGGTGTGGTTTCGATTCCCCGGTTGTACGTGACAAGGAGTAGGGTCGCCTGTCCAACCTCATGGGTTTTCTCTGGGTCCTCCGGTTTCCTCCCACTGCTAAAAACCCCTATGCGCAACAAATTATTGAAATAAAATTGAATCATGTGTTAGTCCCAAAATGATCTAGTTTGTGTCTTGGACCTTAAACTCTCTCTCTCTCTCTCTCTCTCTCTCTCTCTCTCTCATATACAATTTATAAATAAGGTTTGGTGGTTATACAATTTATAAATAAGGTTTGGTGGTTATACAATTTATAAATAAGGTTTGGTGGTTTAATGTGTTGGACTACTCATCTCAGGATTGTTAACTATGCAAGCGGTGAGACACTGAGTAGGGTGGCTGTCATAAGTTACAGGTTTTCTCTCGACATTCAGGTATCTTCCAACTGCTGTTTTCTTGAAATTAATTGTAGACTTTAAATGCATACATTTTAATTCTTCAAAATATGTCTCTTTCTGTAAACCTGTAACTCATTTCTTTCAGGCAACATGTAATAATACACAGTTAATGAACGTCAGTCGACCACCATTATTACGAACAACATCACAGGGAGGCTATATGCCGCCACCAGGTATGTAGGTATATCGACATCACATGTTGAAATATGTAAATCTATATTTTGATTGTCTCTGGCTATGTTTAGTTTCAAATAAAATAGGTGTTTGTTTTTTTAAGCTGCTTCTTACTCAAACTTGTAAAGAATATTGAGAAATCAGTTTAAGATTTCCAAAGAGCTCTAGGGTACATCAATAAGTCTAGTCTGTAGTTACCCTACAAATAGAAAAAAAACTTTACTCCATTCGTTTTAATTGATTCCACATGTTAATATCTTTAGGGGTGGTCTGAGAAACTAACACCAAGCAATTCCAAGATTGACTTACCATCATCGAAAATAAAACTATTTGAAGTTATGTCAGCCATCAACTTTTTCTGGTGTCATTTATTTGAACAGACCTAAAAAGAGGAGAACATCTGCTATATTTATTTCTCAAAATGTCTTGTAGACTGCCAGGAATCACATGTCTTGATTATATGTTCTGTAGATAAATGAAGATAATTACCATCTCAAAAGATCAAGTCTAAATTGTCATCTTGGGCGATACTTTTCGAGATAATGATATGTAATGTTCTGAGCTCAAGATGTTTGTGAATCTTTGTCAGTGTAGTTGAATCAATTATCTTTTTATTTCAGCTCCAGCAGCATGTAGTCAGATGCCCTTATATGGATGTTTTCAGCCATCTGGTGAACCGGCTGTTTATTCAGGTCCATTTCTAGGTAAAGCCTGGGTTACAAAATCATTTCAACCAAGTGAAGAAGAAGTAGACTTTCTACATATTGAAGTAAGTAATAAGTTGTCATGTGACTATGTACAATACACTTAGTGTAGTTGTACTTGGGTGATTTCATAACAAGTTGCAGGTACTACGGTGGAGAATGGTTGACAAAATTCTGTATGCTGTTATGATGAACATTGTAAGAATCTTGTCCTGGGTTCTGTTTTACAAAGACTCATAAGATTTACTTTCACATAATTCGAATATTTTACTGTACAATTTATGTAGGCCTACACGTCACTTTCTGGAAAAACCTAGTAAGTCTGTTGAATGCAGTTTTGAGAAAACAAAGGAAAACTGTTTTGTTTCAGTATTAAGCTACCGAATATAAAACAAATTTTATTTTGGCTATTTATAAGATGAAGATAATTAGAAGCCTTTTCAGTGAAGGAGAAATACCTATATTTTATATCAAATCCAAATATGGGTCTAATTCAATGTTCACCAAAATTTGACTTATTAGGATTTCCAGAATACAGGTGATTAAGATGGGTATAAAAATGACTAACAAATGAAATTCTAGTCTTAAAGTTATTGTTCAATTCTTTTATTTTGTTTGATGTATTTTTAGTGTTGAAAGTGAATATCTTTTGATATTTGAAGCTAATATGTAATGTAAATTATTATTATAGAAATGTGATATTATTAATATGTAATGTATATTATACAAAACAGGTGATATAATACATATTATTAATATGTAGTGTATATTATTATTATAGAAAGGTGATATAATACATATTATTAATATGGCTCAATCTGGTGTATGGAGAGGTGCGCTTAAAGGTCAAGTTGGAAACTTTCATTTCTGTAATGTAGAAGTTATAGTTGATGATGCTCCCTTATATCAACGAAAAGATAAACATCCGAGACGCAAGAATTCTAAAAAATCCAAACCAAAGTCTGTAGAAGAACTAATGCAGAGGATTGGTTTAGAGGTATGATTTATTATTTATTTTCATTTGAATGGTTGGTTTAGATTTCATTTTCTGACTGCAAAATTGACAAAATGAAGGCGAATGTCGAATAGAATAGGTAATTTTAATGTTGCAGGCACTTTATACTAATAACGATAGTTTCATGATACATTACAGTCTCTCAAGATATTTTCATGGTCACACAAACTTGAGGGAGACGTTCATTGACTTGTTGACAATGAGTTAATATCAGTATCCGTCTGTCAATAAACTTTAAAACAATTGCTAATTTATTTGGGTGGTGTTTCGAAGAGTATTCTTTCAACGTTTTCAAGAAAGTAGGATTATTCCCATGTCACTTATTCCTGCAAATTATATTTTATTTTTATTACAGCATTTAACAAGTTTATTATTACTCAATGGCTATGATCAACTGGAGATATTTTCGGAGATAGATGAAGAAGATTTAAATATATTGAATATTTCTGATCCCGAGCAACGAGCTAAATTACTGACTGCTGCTGAATTACTTCTTGACTTTGACTGTAAGTAGTTTAATACCAAAGTACGTCAAAAATCGTTAGCTATGTGAACTTTCCAAATAAATGGGAAGAGGTATCAAATGTTAGGAGAGCATAATCTGCCTTATGCTGAAACTGTCAGTACTTGAGAGCAATATCTTTGATATTGTAAACCAAAGGTAGAAGGTAGTCTTTTAATAATGTAATTTGATTAAAAAATTCTGTTTAGACTTAATTAATTCCAATAGGCCAGTGGATGGACTTGTTAAAGGAGCCCTAGCCTGGAGGTCAGGTGTTCGATCCCTGCATTGGCCGAGAAAGTTCATCCAGATTTTCCGGCGTGGTTTCCACTTGTCAGTGATGCAGGACGGAGGGCCTGACAAGGACAGCTGTCTAGTCCTTTGGATGAGACGAAAAACCGAGGTTCCGTGTATATATTGGAATGCACGTGAAAGATCTCCTGGCAGTTGGAATTTGATAGGCGATAGTGCCACTGCCCGGGCGAAATTTCCCTCATAGCACACTGTATGGCGTATGCCCGTCTTCGTTAGCCCAGTATAGGAGCAGAACAGTAGGACGTTAAACCCCATTCCATTTCATTTCATTTTGTTAAAGGAGCCATCTTGGATATATTATTGTGAAAGACCTGTCCGTTTGTTTGAAGCTCTGTAATAATTTCCAAAGAAATACAAATATTCAGTTCGCATGTGAGGTTGTTGAGAACTTCAGACTAAATTGTCTCGGCTTCCGACTACTACATAGTTGGATGTAATACCCTGTTTCGTTTAGTTCGACTGATATAATTAGTCTAGACAAAGTGCCATAAATTGACTGTATGGTAATTGGCTGTCTGTGTATACACAATGGGAAATATTGTCTCTACCCACCATTTCTGATACTATTTTGCATTTATCATGTCACTCAGGACATGTAAACAATTATAGATCACAATTTTTGACGTCATAAGTTACATCACTTGAAGCAAAGTTGGCATTCATTTCTCAAGATAAATATTGGCCATTTCTTTAGTCTGGCAATTTGATTTACATATCGTCGGTGAAGTGTCAAAAGGGTGTATCTAAGTATTTCTAAAGATTAAGAAATAGAACTTTTTGCATTTCAAAATTTCCACAAATCAAGATACAACATTAGGACACGTGATACCCAGAACAGTTCTAATTGGCGTAGAGATACACAGCTTAGACAGAAATGTGCACATTAATTGAGAGGTTTTAAAAATGCAAAAAAGTGTATTTGACTAATACACCCTTTTGACACTTCACCGACCATATGCAAACTTTTATCTAAAAATACCACTGAAATCTTAGACAGATGATGCAATATGCTACATATTGTAGGTCTTCAGTTCAAGTCTTCAAGGGTCAATACAGTGACAAAAAGGCATGCTGAAAACACCTGTGCAATTGGGTTTTTAATACAATAAGTAGTATTATGCTGAAATTAACAAGTATTTTTTATTCCATGGCCAAAGTATTTATGACATTTTCTTTCCTCTTTTCAGCAACAGACACGTCTGATAGTCATGTAAAGAGTGATAACTCTGGTGCTGCATCCGATACACCATGTAGTCTTTCTCCTTCTAACATGGCCAATAAACCATCACCTACACCTAAAGTTAGTCGTGACTCGGGCTGTTTCGCAAGTAGTGAACAATTACAGAAACATTCAACAGCTTGTAAGAAATCTCCACTGACAACCAAAAGTGTGGCCAGTGGACAGGGGGGAATAAAGGGGAGTAACTCTAGTTGTAAAACATGTACAAATTGTGGTAAACCCAAAGCAGAAGGCGGAGATGATAGTATGGATACAGATAAAAGTGATCGTGAATATACAGAGGAGGATAGGGAGGTCTCGGCTATTACAAAATGTTGTGGTGATACAAAAATTCAGAACAATCCTCCGCGAACAAGTTCTTGTGCTAAAACCAGTAACTATGGCTACAGCCAGTGTCAGATCTGTAAACATAATTCTTCACTTATGTCATCTGGTATTTATCAAACTGCGTCTAATGGCAATGTTATATATGAAGGAATTTATCCGCGAATGATGTGCCAATCAGTATATGGACAGTCAGGACAACATGCCATATATGGTAAACATAAAAAGACTAAACCTGTGCCTCCACCTAGAATCTCTAGTGCTCAAGACACTTCTGTTTATTTAGATAATCGTAAAGCCACAGGGACCCAATCTCAAATTATGTCTCCTTCCAAACATCAACCTCGTTCAAACCAAATTATGTCGAACTCACAATCTTTTGGTTGTGATACCAGATCTCCTCCACCAAATTATAAATCCACCATATTAAAAGATGGCCGAAAGAGTGTGGAACCTATTTATGCTGCATCACAAAAAACTTTGAAAAATGTTAGTCGATCGTTGATACCACTAGTTACAACTAAACTTGGAGCAGAGAAAATAGATTTTAGTCTTGAACCATATTCAACACAGGTAGGTTCATTATTTTAAAAAATAAATAAATTTAAAAGCCAAGTGGAAAATTGCTGCAGAAGGATAAGATCTGTTATTTTCAGAGATAACATTATAAAAAGTAGTTGTGAATTTTTTTTACATTATCTTTTTATGACTTCATTTATGACGTAAAAATTATGGAATATGAAACTTGTATTCTATTGTTTTTGTTAACACTACCTTGATCATGTCTGTTGTGAGGATATATTTTAATCCAATCTGATTAAAACACAGATCTTATTTCGTTTCGTTTTTATAGTTCAAAATTTCATTGAACTTGTCTTTACTAGTACTACACTAGGATCTGCAAGAGTTGTTATCATTGACGTGTTCTGAATGATGTGAGCTATTAGCAAATAAAACGGTCTGTTAAGGCGAGCTTTAGGCGTGTTTTGCACGGAACTGTGGGTAATCTACTAGTAACATCAATGCTGATTGGTTAATCAAATGTCTGATGTCATAGGGTCGAAAGCCGCTCGTATGACCTCTGACGCAACCTATTGCTACAACCGGTCAGATCTTCATGTAGTGTAGGCCATTAAAAGTATAAAAAAACGAAACGAAATATAGATCTGTATTTTAATCAGATTGATTTTAATCTATTCATAACTTATGTAAAATGAAATGGTTATTTTACAGAATGGATATTGTGGAATACCTCCTCTATTAGTACAGAGATATGCTGAAGAGTTACGTCAAGACATCACTAGTGTAGCTTTAGTATTGGAACAAGTTCGCATCATTCAATTACAAAGTTTAGACAGAGTTTGTGTAAGTGAAGTTTAAACTTCAAAGTGATTACAGAATCCAATCTCCCTCGTGTGCCCCTCAAATGATGTTTCTAACATTATATATCTTACCCAATCTCTAACCCAAATCTTCGCTGCATGTGCATTAGGGTTAATCTAAGTTATGGTCAGATTCTAAAGTCTAGCCAGAAAATTAAATACCTCTTTGATTCGTTAGTAATATGATTGGCTATTTTAATGACAAAAGAATAACCTTCATGTTATAAGTCTAAGTCATGCAATGAGAGACCAATAAACAGGCCAAATATTGTGGTATATGAGGAATGTTTATAAGTCTTCTTTTGTATTGTGGTTTACTATAATTTAGGGGGTTGATGCTGAATGGTTAGCATGTGCGCGCTGTATCATAAGGTCTGTCATTGAGTCAACTGGCATGGTTTCAATTCCCTGGTTGTACGTGTAGGAGTAGGGTCGCCTGTCCAACCTCATGGGTTTTCTCAGGGTTCTCTGGTTTCCTCCCACTGCTAAAGGCCCCTATGCGCAGGCGAATTATTGAAATAGAATTGAACTCTGTGTAAGTCCCGAAATGACCTTGTTTGTGTCAAGTGGACGTTAAACCCCATTTCTGTAATTGATCAGAAATGAAATATAAAATGAGAAGAGGATCATGGTCAAGTTTACAAATTTGTAATGTTGTAATATTCATCATTTTTTTTTTTTTTTTTAGATACCCAATGAGAAGTTAGCTGAATCATGTAGTGAAGCCTGTGATCTGAAAATCGCATCGATCTACGAATTCTTCATTTCTATTGGTCTTCCCATGTATACAGAAGATATTGTAAATGGTGGTGTTACAACAATTGAGCAACTCCTGAAAACTACGGAAAGTCAATTTAACCAGATCACTGGTGCTGATAGTAGACATTTAAAACGTCTGCTTCATGCCATCGAATGGGTTCGCAGTAAATTATCTTCTCCAACCCGATCGGTTAAAACTAAAGCAATTATAAATGTAATAGATAAAGTGTAGTTGTATATTTTATAGTTCTATTTATTTCTACTCCAAGGACCTAAGAACTTAGGAAAAAATTAATTTTGGGGGGACCAAAGTTGAATTTTGTCAGAAAATTGATGGGAGTGAAAGAAAATGGTTGGTTGTCTGCAAAACCTTTTGCCAATTGATTGGGGGTTCCCCCTCCTCTTAAGAACCTCTACTCTACTCATGCTTGTCATTTGTAATTTTTTTGGGGGGGACCAAAGCTGAATTGTGTCAGAAAATTGAACCTAAAGGGAGTGAAAGAAATTGGTTGGTTGTCTGCAAAACTTTTTGTCAATTGATTGGGGGTCCCCCCCTCCTCTTAAGGACCTCTACTCTACTAACTCATGCTTGTCATTTGTTATATTATTATATATTGTTCAAATTATCCATCATAATAGCATAATATTAGCCGTCAAAAATATCCTGTATAATATTTGAAATTATTACTGTTATTATGTGGTATATCTGTGTAATATCTAATATTTTGATCATGAAATAATTTATTGAACATGAAATTGTTGTTCAATATTAATTCTAATGAATTAAGTTTTACTAGTTACTTTGTCAAATGTGATAATATATGTATGCATATATAGATGCATTATGTAGGAATTAGATAAAGGGCGGGCCGTTCACGCTATAATACTTCAAAGTAAATAATGATAATGAATATATTGAAAAGTTCTTCATTCTGAGTGAAGTTATGAGTGTTTGAATTTATCAAGTACTAGTCCTTTTATTGAGTGATGTCCATTTTAAATGGTACATGTAGTCTAATCCATTCAATATCTAAGCTATCCAACGTTGTCTTGTAAATAATTGCTTAAATAATTATTTATATAACATTTGAATCCAGAAAAAAAAAATGCAATAGTAGGCAGATTTAGTTCTTACATAATGCAACTTTAACATGTGCTAATATTATTAAAATTGTAAGTCCATATATAATGATGTGTACTACTATATTTATTATTTAAAACATTTTAATACAGCACATAGTGCTAAGGGTCATTCCATTTAAAAATACTGCGGTGGTGGGTTCAGAATTTTTAATGACCACCTTACGCAACAAAATATGTTATATTTATTAACAGAGAGATTTTTTTTCTTCTGAAAATTGCTGTAGAGCATGCTGAGCATCAGTGAGTGGCCTTCCCACAACCCCAGAAATTTTTAAATGGAATAGCCCTAATTGATTTTATTGCAAGGAAATGTTGATGTGTACAGCAATATAATACTGTTGTGTTTGAGATGTATTTGATAAAGATAATAATGATTAAATAAAAAAAAACAACTTAAATAAATCCATCTTTAATCATTTTTTTCAAAATATAATAATAATCATAATAATAATCTACTAAAAGAATTAGAAATTATCTTGAGGAAAAAACAGAATATTTAATATGACACTTATGGTAAGTGACTTACCTGATATCAGTATCAGAGCTATGTATAAATAAGTCACATGAAGATTAAAATGGCTAAATGATTTAATTAGAATGGCACCACAAACTTATAAATGTTCAGATTAATTTTTGAAATGACTAATGTGTTATAGGATGAATGGGTAAGAAGGAAGATCTTCGTAATAAATTGTTTTGTTTTTAACTTTTCCTATGATCTCAGATCTTATTGTTCTCTCTCCTATATATTTTATATATATAAAGTAGAATGTTATTGTTATAGTTGATAGTGTGTGTATTATTAGTAATAATAGTTTCTATACATATTAGTGTATATAATATTTTAATATATAAGTTTTTATGTATATTCTATGTGTGTTTCTGGTCGTGGGTGTCTCAATGTGATTTTAGCTACATTATATTGCAACATGGCTCCATATATACTATTTAGTTTATATCTATGCATGTGAAATTTGTGTGAATTATAACAGAGTGAAAAAGATACTCGGTGTCATATTTTCTATTTATTAAATTTATCCCATACATTGCCAAATGTTTAACATATTTAACGTCAAAGCTTCTCATGTTATGATAATTAGTAGTTTATATCATACTTACTTATTAATAATTAAAACAGGCAAACTGGACATTTTAATATGCATTTTAATAAGCTTTTTTAATGCTCTTGCCTGGACAGAACATGAAAATAAATGGCTGACAATAAACTTCATAAAACAGAATCTTAATGAAAGTTCTGTTGACACCATATTAAAACATCAATGTAAGTTTTTATAGCAGTGTAACAAATTTTAGAATTATATAAGTATTATGCTATTATACATTATTATAAATAAATACATTAATAAAGTCTTTATCTCTAACCTTTTCTCATATAGCAAGTGTTAAAATACCACTATATATTTACAGTTTTTAATATACAATATTGGTGTTAGATCAGCTGGATAATATATCTACTCTGTAATTCCAATAAATGCATATCCATGATAACTGGTTAGGCATGATATCCATCTGTACCTAATCTCAGCATGAATATAATATGCAATTAGTAGGAAATCTCAGCATTAATATAATAATTATGCTGTTAGTTGAAAATGGGGGGACATTTTACTTAAAACGGAAAATTTAAATTTCCAAAGCCAAAAAGGTATATTAGACAATTAAGTATACACAGATCAGTATATTTATGACATTGTTATTAATTGTATATGTAAATAGAGCTTATTACTGAATTTTATATGCAACTGTTACATTTTAGTCAAATTGATGGATAACAAATGAACTGCTTCTTTTACTTATATGCTCTTAACTTGAGGCTAGATAATACATATACTTAATCACGTTTTTGAAAATGCATTTTGGTCTCATTTGCAAGGAATGCAACATTATTTTCAGTGAAAATTATTATTATTATTACAATGGTGTAATCATCATGCTATTATTGTCATAAAATCATGTAATCATCTTGTGTGTTGATATATATATATATATAAATAATATATAATAGTCACAACAATTATCATAATAAATGTATACAAACATATTTTATAGTTTTATTTCTTTAATTAAACATACATTATGCAATAGCTAAATCTGCCTATTACAGGTCTTTCTTTAGGCCTGAAATATTATCTAAATTATTAACTAGACATTAATTAACTTATCCAGACCATAATCAACTCTCGGTGGCATCGGATTTCTCAGATATTAAATAGATTAGAACGGTTCAGACATATTTTGATTTAATCTAAAAATGGAGGAGCGAGACTTAGCTTCGAACAACCTGTACGGTGGTTGAAATTATTGCACACGTCTTGTCAAACCTTCAAAGGCTAATATCTTCGCTCGCAATAGAGTAATTTGAAAGAGATTTTCAAATTATTCATTTTACATGATCTATTTTCAAACTATTATAGTAAGAATGGCTAGCTATTTATCTAAATCTTACATAAAGTATCTTTAATCACCCATACATTTACAGTTGAATGGGAACTTATTTATAAAAATAACATATTGATAAAAATGAAAAGATAGATACATTTTATTTCGGTTCCAAGGATTTAGTGGAATGATTAATGGAACAAAAGATTTCTCTTTTGTCTGATATCAATGATATCGTTCAATTATCCCTTAACAGAACAACATGAGACAAATGTCCAAAATTTAGAAAAACTAACCTTGACCCACCCCCCTCCTGCAAGGCGCAACATTAGTTCTAACTATTATTGACGTCTTGTTTGTTAATGATCAAAAACGATTTGATTTCCAACTTAAATCTTCAATCTTTGATTCACATCTAGTTTGAGTACCAGATGTAATTCCTATCTGGCTACATCCTATATAGTACAGCGATTCTGATACTAGTTAGGCATATTTGTGAAACTTCAAATCACTTTAAATATTTTTCAGAACAAAATTACATATTTTGGCAGATACGGTAATCCATACATCTATATTTCAAGTTATGTAAGGTTTAACAAAACAAGTTTATGATGTAAAACGTGGTCTATGTAGTATAGGTGGTAATTGTGGTCTGGCTGTACCACCAGGGTTAACTCTCTCTATAGATACAATGGTAGGTAACATACTTCTTTCACCACAGTTTCTTCTGGGTGAAGTTTCAATATTTACACCAGCACCGGTATCTGGTATTCTAACAATTGTTGGAGTTTGTAATCTTTGTTGAGGTCTTGGTTCCATTCTTTGAGGAACAGGCAAACTAAATCTACAACGTCTATCTCGGTTCTTTTTCCGTCGGCTATACTGTAAAAATAAACCCAATTATATAGCTACACATTTAAATTCTTATTGTTATGTAATGGAGACTGTGTATTAGGGGCCCGATGATATTCCAATCAATGGAATTGAAAGTGCTAGTCCCATAATACTGGGGGGGGGGGGGGATGGCCGAATGGTTAGCACGTGCGTGCTGTATCATACGACCTGTCATTGAGTCAACTGGCGTGGTTTCGAATCCCCAGTTGTACGTGACAAGGAGTAGGGTCGCCTGTCCAACCTCGTGTATTTTCTCCGGGTCCTCCGGTTTCCTCCCACTGCTAAAGACCCCTACGCGCAAGCGAATTATTGAAATAAAATTAAACCATATGTTAGTCCCGAAATGACCTAGTTTGTGTCGAGTGGACGTTAAACCCTATTTCTCTCTCTCTCTCCCCCCCCCCCCCCATAATACTGTGCTCAACATTTTAATTTTAATATACATGTATATACACTTACTAATAACAAGAGAGAGAAATGGCACAACTACATCATTTTTGTACAACCATGGTTCCATTTTATTTCAATAATTCGCTTCATGGAGAGGTCTTTAGCAGTGGGGGGAAACCAGAGGACCTGGAGAAAACACACGAGGTTGGACAGGCGACCCTACTCCTTGTCACGTTCAAGCGTGGAATCGAAACCACAACACTTGACTCAATGACAGACCTTATGATTTCACGCTCACACGTTAAACCACTGGACCACCCAACCCCCCACTTGGCAATAACAAAAGTAATATGGAATTCCATTGCATTTCAAATACCAGTATGACTATAGTCTATCTACTAGATGATGACGACATTGTGAAAGTTTCTGATATACTGAGGGTTTTATTTTTCAAGGTTGTTTTAAAAATGTTACTTACCATCGCCCACATACACAGTGAGGAAAAAGTCAATATAAAGAGAACCCCAACAGCTATTAAAGCTACTTCCCAATTTTTTAAACCCGGATAAGCAGCTGGAAAAAAAGATAAAAAGGTTTTGTCACTTATGATCATCAGAACACAAGGCATTGTTGTATCTGTTTATGATACGTCTGATGCTGTTCATAACGAGTATACAGGACTATATGAAGTTCGTATTCATTTTAAAAATTTACCGTAATCTCCTGCTGGGCTGGTGGCTTTAGTGACTGGAGTAAAACAATCTTTGATGGATTCGTTTACACTATTCATTTTATTACACAATAAAAATACATCTGTAAAATGATCTGAAGCTTTAAAAAAGAGAAAAAGAAGGCACATATAGAAAGAAAATCATTTCAAACATGACGTCATAAAAAGGTATTAACCTGGGACTGGATTCAGGAAGCATACATAAACTTTTTATAATAAAATGTTCAGTTTGCGTATACATTAGTCTTACGTGTATAAATGTCAAACGAGACCAGGGTCCTGTTTCTCGAAATATTAACAAAAGATAAAATCCAAATTTTATTGGCTAAGCACTAAAATCAATCTAATATTATCCAATCAAATTACTAAAATTTGGATTTTATCTTAGTTAAAATTTCGTGAAACAGGCCCCAGGTCACTATATATAGCGAAATACTAAGGAATTCGCCTTCATAATATTTAGTTTAAGTTTTGGCGGGAGAATGAAAAAATCTTGTGAAAATTTTATGCGCGCTTGCCCTAAACTATTTTGATTCTTTTTCTCAAATTAAAAGTTATATTCAAAACTGTAGCCTACACAGAGCGACCAATATTCGAATCTATGCATGGATCAAGAAAAACCATCATGAATAAAGACAACGTCTGCAGCAGGCCCGTGAAAAGTTTGCCCCCCCCCCCCCCGTAAAAAACTTGTCGACCATAGAATACATTGTCCCTCAATTTTACAGCACCCCTGAGAACACTTCCCACCCCCTAGTTGCTCTGAGCTAGTTACGGCCCTGGTCTGGAGCGCCTTTGCTTGTCAAAGTATATGCCATAGTGCATCAAAGTTAATCGTACGGCACACGGCTGTTTGTGCACACAAAATCACTTGTTGCTTCAAATTAAATAAAGCAAGAAATATGGATATCTATCTTTATAATAATCAGATTTACATAATACTCACAAATAAATTGTAACCAGGGATTTCCAAACTCCACATCAACACCACTATCATTTCCATAGATTAATAGAACATTGGAAAACGTATCAAATCCATTGTTATTAATATCACACAGGGACCAACTGTCTCCTTTCAAATTCCTTATCAACATCTTGAACGGACACTGTCCAGCATCAATTATATTTATAATAATTGAGGTATGGCACTCTGTGGTTACTATACATTTAGCAGAAGCAAAGTCAATATTGCTTGCGCTAGTCACATTTTCTGAAAAGGAATGCCCGTTAGAAGTAGCTGCTGTCGACTTCTGTTTCAAAGACGCCCGGAATGAAATGGTTGTACTAGTCCCTGCCTTGTCACTTCGCTCGGTGGGCAAGAGGGAAAGATGCAGTCGCGTTGCGGGTGTAGTTGCTGTCAAGTTTGATTTTACAGTGGTTGTAATGGGTTGAGGTTTTCTTGTCCTTAAACGTGGTTTATTGGTGGCACTGCCTAATTGATGCGGGAATGAAATGGCTTGTGACGGGATTTTGACCGGGGGAGATGTCCTGGAATTAATCGGTATAATAATTAAAGACAGGGTCGTGGTTTGTGGAGTGGTTGTTGTGGTTGGTGGAGTGGTGGTTGTCTGTGGGGTAGTAGTTGTGGTTTGTGATCTGATTGTAGTTATTGGTGTCGTAGTTGTTTGTGTGGTCGTTGTTGTGGTTAATGGATTATTTGTTGTGGTTGACGGGATGGTAGTTGTGGTTAGTGGGGCAGTTGTAGTTGTTCGAAACGTCGTTGTTTGCATGGTCTTCGTTGTTATTTTTGGAGTGTTTTTTGTGGTTGGTGGTATGGTAGTTGCCGTAGTTGAAGTAGTGGGGGTGTTAGTAGTTGGGGGAATAGTAGCACTAGTTCTGTTAGTAGAACCGACAGCGCTTCTCTGGAGAGTTGAATTTGATAACGAATCAGCTTTAACTAAACGTGGTTGCTGAATTCGGTCAATTCGATTGTCTAGTATTGCTGTATCATTGTCGCCCATAACTCCTACTCCTGAAATTGAGAAAACATAGTGTCTAAAAACATAAACGTTAAAACGTCGGGACATTCTTATGGCGTATGTACATAGGCTATTATGACCATAATATTTGCTAGTCAATAAATTTGTTTATCAGGATACGTTTTAGCTAACCAACTTAACCCAACGGGAGAACATACCCAATTATAGACGATCAACGATGCGAACGTCCAATATCAGAAGAGGTCGCATCCTAGCCAAGCCCGAAATGTCGGATGTGGAGCGAGACAGGAAACAGTAGGGTTAGTCTACAGCGTGTTGTTCAAAACGCATAAACAATCTGAGAATCAAATTGGCAGGAAAATTAAATTTCAGAATTAGAGAAGCTGGTTAAATTAACAGGCTATATATAGATAATAGAACTGTCTGTGTGTATATAAGTTAAAATGTTTAGAATTTATCAGAGGACTTATCTCAAAAAAAAGCCGCTATACCAGCCATATTTAACGAGGTACACTAGATGATAGAATGACAAGCATTTAGATGAAGGAATAGCAATGACCGCCATTCATTGATGGGGGGTTGGATGGCAGAATGGTTAGCACGTGCGCGCTATATCATAAGGTCTGTCATTGAGTCAACTGGCGTGGTTTCGATTCCCCGGTTGTACGTGACAAGGAGTAGGGTCGCCTGTCCAACATCGTGGGTTTTCTCCGGGTCCTCCGGTTTCCACCCACTGCTAAAGACCCCTACGCGCAAGCGAATTATTGAAATAAAATTTAACGATGTGTTAGTCCCAAAATGACCTAGTTTGTATCGAGTGGACGTTAAACCCCATTTCTCTCTCTCTCTCTCTAGTTATAGTAATAAACTATTTTATAATGTTATTTTGAAGCAGTTTCTGTGATATTAACTAGGGTAGATATATTTGTATGTAACATGTGTATCATAACATATACTATAAACAATGATATAAACACACGTAGACAAATAAGATCAAAGTAAAAGATTAAATAGGTTACATACCGTCAACACAATAATATTCCATAACCATGTAATTTGAACGTAAGAGATAGTTTCTGTGTGGACATGTATTCATGGGTTGCCATGACACACGAGGATTACATGATTGCTTTCCATTGCATTCCGTATAATACATCATCTTCGAAACACCCGAATACTCCATCAAACAATCATCCGGTGTACAGACACAGCAATTTGGGTCTACAGGGACGTCCTCTTGTGTCTCTTCGGGACAATTGGTGTATCTCGGTTTAGCGTTCGCAAAAACGTTTCTCACGACGATGTGTTTGCCTCTGGGACATGATGCTTTCAGAAATGGAGACCTTAGTCCATAACAGGCACTGGTCATCTTAACGGGCCATTGTTGTGCTTCTGAAAAGGAAAAGAGAAAGTTTGGATACCAGTCATTCATGATTTTAGTCATGTTCCTGAAGCAACGACTGTGAGTTTCACAACATCTGGCCTTGATAAGATGTACTGATTCTATTGAAGATGGATTTTAGTAAGCTTTTATCGATGATAAGGTTTCTAAATTGTCTCTATCAATAAAATTCCAAAATGGAAAAAAAGTTCTGCTGCGGAAGAGTGTTCATTTGGTCCTACTGACAACCCCTGTTTGGCAAAATATACATTTTGGTATTGATCAATGACCAGAAATGAAATGAAATGGAGATTAACGTTCTACTGTTTTGCTCCGAACTGGGCTAATGAAGACGGGCATACGCCATACAATGTGCTATGAGGGAAATTTTGCCCGGACAGCGGCACTATGGCCTACTCTTATATCGAATTCCAACCGTGAAGGGATCTTTTAGGTGCACGCCAATATGTACGCGGGACCTCGGTTTTTCGTCTCATCCGAATGACTAAACAGCTGCCCTGCATCACTGACAAGGGGGAACCACGCCGGGAAATCGTGTGCTACGCCATGTCGAGTGCTTATGTGTAGGAATTCTGCCAGGACAGTGGCGTTTCCGCCTATTTTTCATCGAATTCTAACTGTGAAGGTTTATTTAGTGTACACACCAACGAGTCTCGTGGGTGTACGTAGGCTTTTCGTCCGATCCGAATGACCAAACGCTCTTTCCTTGCTAGGTATTCCGAGGAATTTTTTCCGCCAACATCGGAATCGAACCCGGGACATTTTGGATTCTAGGCCAGCGACATACTGACTGCGTCATCGTGGCTCCTAAAAGTTTGTCTATAAACCAATTTAAATAAACTTCCGACTAGGAATCTACAATCAAATATAATTATGTCGACCCCCATTCTAGACTATAGCTTTCAGTCATATTATATGGAAATACTAGTTGTGCTGATTTGATCGGGGTTTTTTGTTGGTTGTTTTGTTGTTGTGGTCTTTTAGATAACAAACCTCATCTCCCAACCTTCCATGTTTTGAGATAAGAGATGTTGCTATATAGTTCCACGTAGCAACGCCCAACGCAAATCACATCGTGCCTCAGTAATCAAAATTGACAATATTTTTCATCAAAACAACGACTGATTATTGTTATTTATAATATTTCTGTCACATCCAACTAAAATTAAGCAGATAATCCTACCGGAAACGGGTATAAATCATCGTATTTAAAATCGAGGCGTTAAGCCGTTATTAGGAACGCCATTTTTAAACGGGAGATGTATGGCGGATAGAAACAACGCTTCATTAATTTAAACGCGAATATTTGGAGTTAGGCGATACTTGTGCCACTACATTGGCCTCTGTTTATAAGTTTAATTAGTCATAAGAGTATACAATTATCTCATTTTTAAGCTGTTACATGCATTAATAAAGAAATTGAGTTTGCCACTTGGAACTAAAGGCACCCAATCCTAGCTAAAAAACAAGCACATAAGTATATCTCAACGTTTTTAGCTACGTTCTCGTAGCTATAGTGGTCTTTGAGCAGAAATCAAATCTTAGGTGGAATTTTCCACATTATTTACACGTCAACAGAGTCTCGCCTTCTGTGAGTAATACAAATTCAATCAACGACATACTTTCAACATGATTTGGACTGTAAATCCCTTTACTACCCAAATAAAAAGGTACAACCCTTAACGTGGTAAGATTACACGGATGCTATGGGTAACAGCATACTACAGATGCTATGATATAATAAAGCCGACTCTAAAAGACATATCAGTCCAAGCATAGTTCAAAATCTACAAAGACATGGTGAATTGAAAATTTGTCAGCATTTGATATCCTCTGTAGATGATATAAAGGGTCAATCCTCGATAAAAAATTTTTTTTGAATGTTACGACTTTAAAAACCGAACGAAAATAAACAAAACGCTGACAATATACGTCCAGTTTACAACTATGATTCTAAATAAAATATCAGTTTAACTAAATCCCATAAAAAATGACACAACTGATCTTAAACTATAACAAACAAAAAAACAGCGAATAATGCTGTTTTAATATGGTTCTCGTATAATACATGTAATATTTTTTTTAACATTTTAAGAAAACTTACCTGCATCTCTTTGTATAAATAACAAACAGATAATAAAGACTAAAGCTTTCATATCTCCAATAAATTGATTTAATTAATCCACCATTATATCCTATATTATTATGAATATTATATCACGTAATTTATGGCAACAGTCTATCACTAGAACCGTATCTGTTATATTTCTATCAAATACCAAAACATACCAGCAATCGTGACGTATTCAAACTGAAAATTTGATCATGTTTAAACAACACTTGTAATACCATCAAAGGTTTTTAGTTTTTACAAATGTTCTTATTGTGGTCATTTTTATTGCGAGCGAAGCGCCGTGTCACGACTGTTGGCCTAACAACACATCTTATTAAGATACTTTAAAAGAAATAAAAATACTAATATTAATGACTCAAGCACGTTTCCTCATTATTCGAGGTCGAAACAATATTTCTACGTAGATGTCGACGTAAAGAATTTAAAAAATAAGATATGGTTGACGAAAATTCAACGGCGTTTAAGAATGTGTACAATGTATCCTAATCCCTTTAGTCTTTTTTAAAAAATAACGGAAATGAAGTTGATATGTTGGAAATCAAGATTCACTGAATGCCCATTCATTTAATTAATGATTTGAATGAATTATATTTCTAAAGAAAGGATGTATTTCTTTTAGCAAATCTATTGATAATAATAATACATCAATGATAAATATTGTTTTTATTAATGTTTTTTATATTTTATATAAACTGCATTTCCTTGTTAATCTCTGTTATTTTATTTCATTCACATTATCCTTATTTCCGGAAAGGTGTAAGTACAATGCATCGCAAGATTTTTTTTTAACAGTTTAATACGCGAGAAAAAAGATAATGTTAAGTACGTAAGTATCTCTAAAGACTTTTGATTTTTTTTTAATAATGGAATTTTTATCACTGTTGTCCCTGTATAAACCCAAAGAAATAAGGCTTTGAACTCATTCTGAAATCGAATAAACTTATAGAGAATTGCATGAGATTTTCCACCTGTGGCTTTCTTTAAGCGTGGGGCGACGAGATTTTTGTTTCATAAACATTTCTGTAAAGTTTCATTAAAATCATGACCTTTAGATGGTTCACAAGCTACATTGGTGATTTTCGTAAAATCAGAAGCAATAATAAAGGAATTTAGGTTCAGATATGTGCCAAAACATATATTTTAAGTTTCGTCACAACCGAGTGAAAATTGTGTACAGACATCTGGAATGACGAACGGGGGTGACAACTTACTACGTCCACGTGAAAATGTGGAATATAAAAATATTGTAACGAAAGAATTGTTTTGAGAATCGTGATATCTAAACTTTCAATAAAGTGAAAGTAAACACACAATTATGTTTTATCCTCTATTTATTATTTCTCATACAGAAAAATAAGTAAGATTTATATAGAATAAATATTATTAGTAAGTTCCAGTAATATATCAAATGTCTAATAATTCATATAACACATTCAATATTAATTTTAACAAAACGTTTATTGTTGTATTCCTAAAAACTAAATTAATCATAGGTAATCGAAATTCTTCTAGAGATTATCACTGATTAGATCTCATCAACATTATATAATCGTGAGACAGAGTTACAAATTTCGTTAAAAACCACCATATATTTCTACTGTCCGAATTTTTCTGGCCCTGTATCGCCACTTGATATTGGTAGTCTACCACGGACAGGGAATCGTCACATAACGACCCGAATAATATTTCCAGATCAATTAATCTGCACCCTTTCTTAGTTTCTTAATGTATTTCAATTCGATATTAATAATTGTCCAGAAATCGGAATTGAGTAATTTTAAATTATTATATTAACTGATGTTAGATTAAGCGATTCCTGTCATTCGTACAATAGAAGTAATAGTATCGCTGTACAATCACTCTATATGTATACACACACATGGCTAATGGCTATGTCTACAGCTATATCGGGCCTAGCCTGGATTTGCAAAAGATTGGGGAGTGGATGGCAGGGTACACAATTTGAAGGTGTTTTAACTGTTAGTTTAAGACAGAGACACCGACACTAACCCTACCCCACCACTCGAAATAGCTATTATACTAATGTAATGTACGAGTATAGTGCAAGGTATGCCTAAATGCTTATCTGTATATAAATGACCTTGGCACAGGCTGTAGTATAAAATGAACACATCACTACAGAGTCGGCCATCTCCTCCCCACCCCCTATTACATGAAATATTGGACTAAAGGCCTATTAAGACAATTCATTCCTAGGATGTTAAAAAACATGAACCTTCTGAAACTTTTTTTTATAATATCCCCAAGAAGACCACTAGGTAACTATGTGGGGGGATATACTAGACACAACTTTTATTGGTGGCTTGGTGGTATCATGGGGTCGGAGCTTGAATTATTCTTACAATTCATCTAGACCTGAGCCATGATTAGGCATCCTTACCAATTGTCCAGTTCCCTTACCACACGCAAACCGCGCTCTATAATTTATAGAATTATTACAATCACAATACATATGAAACTCAAATATTTCAATGCTACTTAAACATACATTATGCAAGAGCCAAATCTGCCTATTGCAGGTCTTTCTTTAGGACTGAAATGTTTTCTAAATTATTAATTAGACATTAATTAACTTATCCAGGCCATAAACAACTCTCGATGGCATCGGATTTCTCCAATATTAAATAAATTAGAACAATTCAGCCATATTTTGATTATACTAAAAATGGAGGAGCGAGACTTAGCTTCGAACAACCAGTACTGTGGTTGAAATTATTGCACAAGTCCTGTCAAACCTTCAAAGGCTAATATAGAGTAATTTGAATGAAATTTTCAAATTATTCATTTAACATTATCTATTTTCGAACTTTTATAGCAAGAATGGCTACTTCTTTATCTAAATCTTACATAATGTATCTTTAACTATTAATGATAGGAAATTTAACTAATAATAAACAAAACAACTATACAAATTTCATCGTTCATAATCTTAATTAATTTATCACAGCAAAAATCATCTTTTTTATGCAATTTAACGAATAATACAAAATCAATATAACAAATAAAATATCCTTCAATTAATAAATAATCTACTCAATAATGTAAATCATGACATTTTGTAAATAACCCATAATATTTCATTTATAATTTTATTTTATGTAAGTAATAAAGAATAAAGATGGCACTCTCTACTTTTTAAATGGTTGCAAATTTCATCTGGATTCACACTACTATAATTCTTCACAAACAAAATGTTTAATGAAGTAAATCCTTGAAATTTTGACTAAACAGAGTATTGAATTGGATATTATTTTGATTTACGACAGAACACGCTCAATATGACTACCCAGTAAGTTTAAGCCGAAACCAGTCTGTTAACTACCTTTAGTTTCATTGTCTTACTAAGTCGATGCATTGGAACGAACAACTGATTTTATTAACACTGGCTTTATCTTTGATTGTCAACTTCTGAACATAGATGGATCGTCCAGAGTAATCAATATTTTATTTTTGATCCCCATTAACAAGGTCTAGTCATTTTAATTATAATATGTCAACAGTTTATGTATCTCCTATAGCAAGTGACAATCTATCATGCCATTAGGTGCTAAACTACTGAAACATTATTTAACGTCAAATACCTTGTGACATTACTATTTCCTTCAAAAGTTGTACCAGTATGGTTACACAATATGAGAATTTGGCCATATCTCCCCACCACCCCATCTAAGTCGGTGTATTCACAAGGTATTTTTGAAACATTTGGTAGCCCTCGTTATAAAATCAACTAGTTCTACCTGCATCTAAAATCATGACACTACAAGGAATTTGAACAATTCAACATTTTCATTGGCTAAGAATCAAAATCCTAGTGCAAAGTGTAGCTTTTAACCAATGAAAAGGCATCATTCTTAAATTATTTAAGTTTAAAATTTTGTGAATAAGGTCCTGATCTATATTTAATAACTCTATTTATCGCTTCTACACTACACTCGTATGATTATCATCTCTTGATACATGTACTAGCCATCTTTACTTTCAAAATTAACATTCGTGGATCAAGATGATTCATTGAACACATTATTGTTAGCATAAGTTCTCAAGACAACCTTTAATTAAGGGGGATGTGAAACTTGTGTCTATACTTGGCAGTTAAGATAAAATTTACCTGATTTTTACCCTCTATAATTTTCTAGACCAATTCCTATTTCAATTCTTATTTTAACACATGAGACATAAGAAAAAGTTTACATCAATAGAATATTTTCATTTACAATGATATGACTTTTTTTTTACTTTTTTTTTACTTTTGTTTTGTTGTAAACATATCAAATACTACGCCAACACACTCTAACGTTACCCAGAGTCAGATTTGATTCAAACATGATCGTAAAAAATTATTTTTTTTTGAAAGCATAATTAGTATATACTACTACTTCAGGCTTGCTTATTATCAAATAGTATGCAAAATTTGATGTCAAATAAATAATCGAATTCAGAGATACATATGTTACTATAGGTATCACAAAATATTAAACACCATTCGGGACCTGTTTTAGATTTGTTATACTGTAAAACAAGATACTAAATGTGAACAAGAAATTAATCTGTTTAATTAGACCTATAATCACTCACATAATTTAAATAAACATTCCTATTTTGTGAAATTTAAGAATTCACGCTCAACAGTAGCTCAACAGAAAAAGGGTATCACAACCCGAAACATTATTCATTAAACAATCTTCACTTCTACCAAGTCTATTGTGCTACTATTGAGTGGGGATTCTTAAATTCCTTTTATTTACTCCTCTGCCCCTCCGGTATCTTTTTTTGATCCAGTAGCCACGCAGATGTATAAGCCTGTCCAGCTTTAGTCACCTTGTTACAGGAGTGTTGCCGTCCCTCTTCTTGTATCCATTTCTATTTTGTATTAAGTACTGTGTGGTTAGTTACAAATAAATCATTAGTATCATCAAATATAACTCTCCTGATAACCATAATCAGTGATTTTAATTAGATGGTAGCTGGAGTTTTACTTCTTAGTGACTAGAATACACTTAGCTCTCATTTTAGAAACATAGCATTGCCTGGCTATAAATATTTACACCCACAGCAGCTTTTTGAAGGGTGGATTACAAGATTTTTGGGTGCGAGGCATAACTACACATAGATTTGAACTATTGTGGAAACAGACATAAAATGACAAAGGTTTACAAGACTCTCAATTTCAATCGGGTTCCTAGTTAGTTTGTACAAAAAAATCATGGTGATAGGAGAATTAACTCTTGGGTGACTCTTAACTTTTGAAAGGGTGTGGTGCCTTACTGGTACCAGCTGAAAAATCAAAGTACATTTGAACAATGAAAGTAACAGGGGCAACAAACATGGTAAAATTCATTGGAGAACTCTGAATTTTGATATTGTTCCTTCTTTAGACTAGCCAAGGTATCCCAATAAGTATAAAAACAGAATCTAAACAGTAGAGCATATACACAAATTATATATTGATGGACATATGTGGCAAGATTATCAATAAATAAGGATATGACGTGGTCACATTAATTTCAATACATATCTATGTAAACCTCCCCCTCATTTTGCATTAATTTCACAACCCGCTAATGTCTTGTTTTACAGTAGTTTAAAATAAGATTTCTTTGCTTTACGATCTGATATGATCTACCCACTACATACAGATATTAAAAATGGTAGAAAATAGGCAAGGCTAAATAACAATTATTATTAATAATTTGTCATAATTTTATGATTATGAAATAAATATGAATAATATGACATTACAATGATTATACAAACAGTATTATTGACAACTAGCTCCCCTATTTCAGATCTAAATGTATACTATTGTCATGCAAAACAAGGCCAAAATAATAACCATGTCATCTCATATAAACAGGGGCTTGTGCAATAAATTTTGATTTTGATGTATTTCTAATGTCACAAGTTCAAACTGCACAACTTTACCCATTTAAACCCCTTTTGGAACAATAAAAAATGTTGAAGTCATATCAATATCACATTTAATTATCAAAAGATACAAATTACTATATTAGACATCTCTGAAACTTGGGTAAGGGAGAACACCTTGCAAGTCGTGTTATTCTATAATGGTGTTGTTGCTATAGGAACCAATTCAATTCTGGGTCCAGATACTGTATTATTAATAACAGGTACATAAACCTGATTCATGGCGATGGATTTGCCGTCTGGTCCTGTCTGTATTGTAACAGGAAGTGTGTTTTGAACAGGCACCTGGGAAGGATTCATAGTTGATGTTTCATTGGTTGAGATGGCTTCTATAGCTGAAGACATTATTTGGTCTTTCTGGGTGGTAGTTGAAAATACAGGCGTAGAGTCGCCAGAAATGGTTACGGTGGTAGGCATACCAGTACCTAACACTATGGAGTTTATCATAGAATCTTGTGGTGATATCAGATCTTGTTGTTGTTGTTCTTGTTGTTGTTGTTGGGTGTTTGATATTACTGATATCATTGGCTGCATTATTTCTTCGTTACCAAGGTTACCCATGAAGAGACCTGAAGTGAAAAAAAATGAAATGAGGATTACACGTCCTAATTTTCTGCACCAACTGGCCTAATGAAGACAAGCATACAATGTGTTATGAGGGGAAATATTGACTAGACAGCGGCCATCACACTGATCAGCAGTGAATATTCGCTAGGCTGCTACAATCACTGATGACATCGATGCGACTTAATGAGCCAAAAATATTAACTTTTTTCCTCCGACAAATTAAATTCTTAAATTTTTTTATGTATTAGAAAACTAAATAAAGACGATTGAAGTATTTGTAGGTAAAAAATATTTCATATTTAGTGTAAATGGGTATTAAAATGAGTAAAAGGCAGCATTCTGCCTGATTCAGTAACGTCTTATGTAAACAATACACGCGCCATTGAGCCAATGATTGACGTCGCGTGATGTGACGTCATGTGTTGAAGGCAGTCATCTTTTACAGAGATATTAGAAGACTTTCGTAATCCTCTGTAAAACAGATTGAGTGGCCATGCGCAAATATGCCGTATACTGAAACACAGTCTGTTTCCAACCATTGTAAAGCATGTTATTACCTGCATTATTGGCAGAAGTTTCTGGTGTTGTTGAAATATTATCACACTCTGTTGGTATATATAAAGAATTTAAAATCTGTTCCGCTGTTAATTCATCATTCCTCAAATCCTATATAAAATATAACAAATAGATCTTGGGTCAAAACAACGGCAAAACCATTAAACACAGGGACATAATATCACTGAAACTACCATTTTATAAGTCAGAGATTAATACAGATGGTAAAAGGCTTGTTCCCTCCATGTTATAAATGTACTTTAACGGCCACATGACACAGATTAGGCTATTTAAGGACTAACACATGGTATAATTTTATTTCAATAATTTGCCTGCATATGTGGGAGGCAACCGGAGGGCCTGGGGAAAACTATATACTTTGTAACTTACAAGCATTTAGATCGAAACCATGCCACTTGACTCAATGACAGATCAGACCACTCATACTTCCCCTCTCACCCAAAAACCCTAAAACCTTATCAAATACTATAATCAATGCTGATTCAGGGGCGAATCCAGAGCGGGGTTCCGGGGGTCAACCCCCCCTGCACAGCTACAAATTTTTTTTTGTAAAACAACACTTTCTATGAGAAGAGTGTCACGGTCATGTGCTTTAACATATATCATCATAATAATATAGGCATAATGTGATATTGCAATTAATGCTTTGCATCAATAAAAATGAATCACAGTGTTGGATTTCTTTCTTAAAAAAAACTCAGGGGGTACCGGTATGTATATATGCCAAAATTTTCAAGGTCGGGGGTGGTGAGGACCCCCTCAGACCCCCTTCCAAAAGATACATTGTCTCCGGTACCGGGCATACCCCTGTGAATCGCCCCTGTGATCAGTTCCATCAATTTTATGTTTTACTACAGTAATATTGATTCTCACCTGTACATTAATAGTATTATGGGATGTATCAGGTAATAATGTAGTGGTATTTAGTATTGTTTGATCTGTAATCTCCTTCCCATGAGCACAACATATACCTTCCTATAATCATACAAAATACAATTTCAATAATTATTCATGACTCGACTCAAAGTTATTTAATGTTACTCTAACTAGAATCTCCCAAGAAAATTGATTTAGCATTGGCCATTGCAAAAACCCAAATTTTCTACGATTATCTTAAGCCTCTGTTTAATGATTTAGACAGGGTTGTGCCCTGAATGACCAGGAAAATGTGGGTGTATAAAAATGTTCTTAGCACATGGTTAAAACATTTGTACCACTTGCTGACTGGACCCAAATAGTTGCTTAAAGATTAAAAAAAGAATTCACTTGATCCAAAATTTAACTTCCTACATTAACTGGACATGTTTAAAGCTGATTGTGTCAATCCTTTGCCAAATTATTGACACTTTAAGATTGAATTTTAACAAGATGACTAGTCATCAACATCCCGCGCCCTTGCACTTGTTTGGAAGAAATAAGGAAAAGTAACTTGTTTATGCTATTGGTAATCAATATAAAAATGTATCAGATTTCGCAAACAGTGTCATTGGTCCTAATATTGTGGCCCTGTTTAGTAGATATTGCTCTCTATTTCTGAAAACAAATGACTGATTGATATTTACTAGAAGATTTGAGATCATTTATGACATTAAGCTCTGGTTTTAAAAATTAGACATGACTACATAGAAAATAGAGATATTTTGCAAGTGAAGTTAACTGGAGCTTTAGACAAATCTCATATTCCGACGCATGGAATATCAATTCACAGAAATTCATACTCTGATCACAGTAGCTCGTCAAGGCAGGGTGGCTACTCCCTGTAAGGTTTGCACAACAACCTTTGCCTACCTCAATCAGCTGCTGTATGTTAAACAATAAACTTATACATCAGAAAATAAAATACTATAATAGGTTAATGTTTGTACAAAGTTTCAAAAAGATTTCTTGAACACATTATAAAATATGCTCCAGAAACAAAATCAGGACGGAAGGCTGGATTTCAGAAAATAAAATAATGGGTAAAATTATTTTAAAGGTATCTTGAACAGCCAAATGTGTTTCAATGGAAACATATAAAATTATCAAATCTGAGAATTTCAAAATAAGTGCCAAGAATATATCCTCGACCGATTTATGAGATATGCTCCAGAAACAAAATTGTACACCAAAAACTAAGTCAAATTTGTTTCCATGGAAACACACAAAATATCAATTCCAGAAATTCCTAAATAGCAAAAGACACAACTACTGTAATGAGTAGATGTCTGTACAAAGTTTCAAAAAGATATCTTGAACGGTTTATAAGCTATGCTCCGGAAACAAAATTGTACACCAAAAACTAAGTCAAATTTGTTTCCATGGAAACAGAAAAAATATAAATCCCAGAAATTCCTAAATAGCAAACGGCACAACTACTGTAATAGGTTGATGTGTATGCAAAGTTTCAGAAAGATATCTTGAACGGTTTATGAGATATGCTCCGGAAACAAAATTATACACCAAAAACTAAGTAAAATTTGTTTCCATGGAAACACAAAAAATATAAATCCCAGAAATCCCTAAATAGCAAAAGGCATAACTACTGTAATAGGTTGATGTGAGTGCAAAGTTTCAAAAAGATATCTTGAACGGTTTATGAGATATGCTCCGGAAATGAAATCGGACGGACGGACGAACAGACGGACGGACCCCATTTCAATATCCCTCCATAACTTCGTTCGGCACGGGATAATAAACATTTTATGCCTTACCTCAACTTTACAAGGATGTCCTCCAGATGTAGAAGATATAGATTCTATAGGTTGTATTGTTATATTACCATCATTATTTGACTGTTTTCCTGGACTGGTATTTTTACAATTATTATTTTGATTTTCGTGTCGGTTAACATGTGATTTTAAGCTGTATAAAGTTGTAAAAGACTTTTGGCAACCATCTTGTGCACATGTATAAGGCTTTTCACCTGCAAAAAATCATTTAAATTAATAAAAAGAGCTGACAGTTCTGGCTATAATAGTTAAAAAAAAGATAATTAAAAGGGAATATGTTAAAAATTTCAGTCAAATTACTTCACTCTGAGCCTAGCTATCAGCGATACAATTATAGTCTAGCCTGGATTGTCATTGCTATCGTTGTTACGATAATAAACAAAGTCTTGATTATCCATTTTTATGGTAAATCATCAACGGCTGTTGAACCGCAGATCAGATTTAAATCTGTTGAAAATCTAGACTATACGATGTCATTGAGAGTTGATTATGGTCTAGGTGAGTTAATTATGTCTAATTGATAATTTATATACCATAGCATTTAAGGCCTAAAGAAAGACCTGCAATAGGCAGATTTAGATCTTGTATAATAACTACATTTAATTACTTTCACTGCTGAGCTTAAAATTATGCTGAATTATGTCCCATGCTGGTCATTTTTAGGCAAAATACTAATATTTATCAAATTTATTAAATTTATTTCATTATCTGGAAAACGAGGAGGGGTACGGCAACACTCCATTAAATCAGTAGAAAAGCTGGACAGGCTGGTACATTATTGTTTAATCTTTTCCATACAATGTATTGACTATATAATGATCATCTTGAATCTGATATTATTAATGTTTCTCGTTCTCTTATTAATCTTTCTCTACACTGGGCTTGCTCATACTGGTACTGAATGTGAACAATAAGAGAAAATATGAAATTATTATGATGCGTGCAGAAAGATAAGTGAAATGTTAGTATATGTATAAATAGAAGAGGTTGATGTGAATAACTAACCTGTATGTGTTCGAGAATGGGTCTTTAAATGATGACTTGCTGAAAAAGATTTGCCACAATTCGATTCTTCACAGCTAAAATAAAAAATTCAACAGTTAAAATCTACCAATCCCACCAAAATAAAGTCATTTATATAGAAAATTTGGTAAAGACAGGTTGCCAGAGAACAATGGATCCACAGATGCTTAGTAGTCCAAGCACTCCATAAAGGTTGTTGCATTGTGAAACATTAGGTAAACAAAGAGCACAATCTTGATGTTGTCATGTTGTCAGGATACGAAGACATATTTACATTCTCAAAACTATTGATTGTCAAAATATGAATATTATGAAATGTAAGCAAGTGCTTTGTCTTGTATCATATATTATGTCTGAACATAACTGGAAAGATAAAATAAGCAAGCAAATGTTTTGAATTTCGATAGGGTTCTTTCATGCAGTCAACTGATCAATCCCCTTCAAATCTGACCATAAACGTAAGGTGCAAAAAATTCACAAAAATTAGACCATGACCCAACAGATGAAGGATGGCGGTGACGACAATATATGTCCAAATAAATATAAATATTAACAGATCACATAATTGAAAAATAGAAATCTTCTATATTTTACAAATAAGATGCTTGTCTTGTCTAGAAAGATGTACACAATTGCAATGTCTATATGTCCAAATTAAATATGGGCGTATAAATATTAACAGATCACAAAATTGAAAAAAAAAACCTTCTATATTTCACAAATAAGCAGCTTGTCTGATCTAGAAAGGTGTACATAATTGCAATGTCTATGCTATGTTCCTGTACAGTTTCAGATTATCATAAATCATTCTGTCACTCAAACCAAATAAAAAATTTGAAGATACATCTACAGGGCTACTCAAATGTAAAACACAAAGCCAAACTGAAACCAGATAAGATTTATGTGCTTTTATTATTATGTCTAGTTTACCTATATAACAATGATTTCTGATTGTTGTAGTACTACCGGACTTCTTTATTTGTTGTGTTCCTTGTGATCGTAAATAATACTACAGCAACATTGATTTCACAGCTTTATTAGTAAACTGGAAATAACTTTGCAGGTTCCTCGTTCTCAAATATATAATGACTGGTAAGAATCTCTGGGTGAGCTCTAATCTAGCTCTCCCCTACACCCTAATTTATACCCCCTACTTTCCCAGGTCTTTAATAACCTTGACGTGAATTTCCACGCCATATAAGGAATAAAACTCTATATTTCCCACAACCAAGACAGGCAACATTACCTATTTTTGGTCAACCGACCATAGGTCAATAAACAGCTAGAATTTGTGGACTATTTTGACAATGATTATAATTTAACTAAAACATCACTGTTTTTTTTACGAACAACTATAACCACGTTCATTTAGTACTTATGATTTGACTTTATAGACCAAATTGAAGAGACAATTTTATAAAGAGCCAAAATTGTCTCAAGGGCCATAGTGCTACATTGTGTGAAAGTAATCAGGCTGACCTTAAAAATATCTTTGTTTCACCAAACCCGACCCACAATCGAGGAGAAGGGTCGGTAGGTCGGGTTTTTTTTCAGATTTTTTTTTAAAGTCAGAGAAATCAATACAGAAAACTTATTAGCTGTATACTACAGATTCATTAATTTTGTTTAATGAATTTGGGGTCTGACGTAAAAAGTAACGAACTGAAAGTTTTTATTAAATTTAAGAGCTAATTTGACAGCTTAATAATTTTCCGGGTGGAAACATTCGTAATGACATCGGGTTTTTCGTGATGCCCGACTCGCACACGATTTGCCACGAACTTGAAGTGTGAAACTCCTTCAACACGTTTTTAACGATAGTGCGGGTTGTGCCTTCATTTTTCTCGAAAACGGATATTGAAAATATCGTCTTCATGTTTAAAACTACGCACCACAAACATAGAGGCAGAATCATTTTGTGGGAATGGACGTGTATTCGTCTGCAACCATTTTGTTGAGAAACGACACCTATGACGCTTTCGTCTTGATCAACCAGTTTCAATAATGTATCAAACCATAGCCATAGTAAAGGGAAATAACTCTCATGATATATTTCAGGTTGACACACAAAATAAAATAAAAAGATCGTGGAAAAGTGCAATAAAATAATTAAAGTCGGGGGTGGTTTTAGTTAGTAGGTCGCGTTAGGCGAAACAAAGATATTTTTAAGGTCAGCCTCATATAAAATACTTACTGGAATGGCTTCTCACCGGTGTGGGTTCTAACATGTTTGCGCAAATCACTTAAAGTTGTAAAATATTTTGTACATCCACTTTCATCACATTTAAATGTATCACCAGTATGAATTCTTTGATGTGCACGTAATCTGAAATGAATTGAATTGAGGTTTAATGTTATATATTTATGTCAAAGTAGGTTTAATTTAACACTATACATTATGAATTCTTTGATGTGCACGTAAAAATTAAATGAATTGAATTGGGGTTTAATGTTATATATTTATGTCAAAGTAGGTTTAATTTAACACTATACATTATGATTATAAAATACATTATGTTTCTATCTTAAACCATTTGGTTTCGATTCCAAGGTTGTACGTGACAAGGAGTAAGGTCGCCTGTCCAACCTCGTGGGTTTTCTCTGGGTCCTCCAGTTTCATCTCACTGCTAAAGAACCTACGCGCAAGTGATTTATTGAAATAAAATTGAATTATGTTAGTCCTGAAATGACCTAGTTTGTGTCAAGTGGAATTAAACCCTATCTCTCTCTCTCTCTCTCTTTTCTGTACCGACTGGACTAATGAAGATAGCATCATATAGTTGGGTTGGGGGCTTGGCTCATACTACACAGATTGTAAAGATGAAATGTGTTTATTTCTTTTTTATTAAGATTTGATTGTGATTGCTATTTCAGAGATGAGAGTTACCATTAAAATTAGACATTTCTCATCTACTAACTAATGATGATTAAAGTTGATCTGTGATAACGGTATGATTAATATTTACCTATAAAGGGTATTAAAAGCTTTCTCACAATTCTGTAAATCACATTCATATGGTTTCTCATTTGTATGAACTCGGACATGTATTTTAAGACTGTAAGATGTTAAAAATGATTTACCACAGCCGGATTGATCACACAGAAATGTATATTCTCCTAAAGTGTAGAAAACATAAAATTATTATTAATCGTGTATAATAAATAAATAAATAAATAAATTGAAATTTCTTTTTTTATTCATTTACTATAAAAATAACGATTAAATAAATAAATAAATATATAAATAAATCAATCAAACTATAAGTTTTGTAATAACTACAATACCTTTATGCGATTTTTGATGTGTTTTTAGATTTCCTGGAGTACTGTATGTTCTTAAACAGTCTTGATAATTACATCGAAACCTAACAATTAAAACATCAAACAAACAAAATGAATATCTCCTGCATGCTCTGTCACTTCAAATTTTGTAGTGGTCTCAACTTCTGTTTTGTAACTCACCATCTAACAGAATTCCGTACTGACATATCGTATTTTGACTGAACTGGCAGTCAATTAAAGTCAAATAGAATGGGTTGTGTAAACGTACAACAAAATGAAATAGTAGAGGCGATATCAATTCAGTGGATGCAGACATTATATATAAAGCTATTTCGTACACATACATATAGTATTTGTGTTTTGTATTTAGTAAGATTGTTATAGCAAATTATGGAATTGATCAATCATAGATAATGTGTACAAATTTACCTTTTAACTTCTTTCGTCTTTGTTTTTGGATTTCTACTTTCAATTGTTAATGTTGCATGTGATGGATTAGAGGGCATCCTATTTTCTCCAGGATGTATCTGCATTAATATTTGATCTTCAGATATAGTATGTTGAATATAACTGTTAATAGTAAAATAAGCTTGATTAATACATAAATTATAAAAATTTCTCCTCATCAATGATCTTCTATCTTCACAGTCTTTAAGTACCTGTACAGTCTGAAAACGACATCATTGCAGAAACGAGTTTGCTTATGATTGCAGCTTATTAATTGTTGACACATAAACTCTTCTTGAAACCTACTCTAACTTTGTTAGCTTGAATAATTCCAAAGTTAATTTAAAGTCAATAAACAATTTAATATTATTGACTAATCAATGTTATATACACTGTTGTATTCTTGGTGAATGATGGGTAAATGAAGGAGAATATTCAATCTTGCACTAGTTTGAAATTAGCCTTGTTAATGCTAACATATTGTACTGCAGGCATTAATCTTAAAATTACCAACATCTGGGCACATTAATACATTTGTTATAACATAGAGTCTATCTTGTCATTAGCTTGTGTGCTGATCATAAACAGGCTGTATATATGTAATGGTAATGAGCTTGAACACAAATGTATATCAAATTTGTATCAATGTCTACTACCCAGAGAAATAAATAGTGTTATAAGTTGTTCTAGAAAACCATAAAATGTTAAAGATACATTCCCACCTACAAACTGTGTGATTTGATGTTATATTTGGACTAAAAACATATTCAAACTAATTTATCTATTAAAATTTTGCTTCAAATCCCTCTTAAAAACATTTTAATTTTTGAATTGCATCCTGAAAAACTAAACTGCGTAGCGGTTGAATACGACTTCAAATATCAATTAAATGGGAGACATGAATTAAGACTAAGACCAGTAAATGCTTCCTCTGATTTCATAATACATGAATGTAATGTGTGTAGCAAACCTCTCTCTGTCCTATCCCCCCTTTTGCATGGCACATTTTGTTGACTTTTTGGTTACGAATTGAAGAAGAGTGTCTGAATTGAAATATATCTGCCAGGTTTTGGTGAATACAGAAATCATGATTTTGAGGCCGAGGGATCAGGAAGTAAACAGTCATGAATTAGGGAAACAATGTACAAATATGACATCACAGCCTATTGATTCTTTTGATTGGGTGAAGCAAAAAAAAAAAAACCAAAAAAAAACCAAAATGGCAATACCTTCAATAGATGAAGTTGAGCTCTGGTTCTAAAGATTAAGATTAACTGAATATGGGGAAAGGATTTCCAGTCCGACACCACATGGAGACAGACCACCATTAATTTCCACATCTTGGCGTCCATATATAGCCACTCGCTGCTCTGCCTTTTCACCCCTTTTGCACAGACATTTTTTTTTTGCATTTTTGGAATCGTAGTAGAGGGTTTGAATTAACATTTTCTGGCAGGTTTTGATAAATATTCAGGTTTTAGCGTCAGAAGGATAACAGGGCTACGAGGTTGGCTATGGTGATATGTACAGATGTACAGCAGAAGGTTACATACGTACATGTTTTTAGTATATTAATTCAAGTTTGTGTATCTCAAACTTACAATGGTCGAACTGATACAAACGTTGGAGCAAAGACATGGCCATTTGTTGCTCTGTCTTTAGGGAAAAGAGTTCAGCCCAAAGAAAATTTAGGAAAAAGTTGGGAGCTGGGCAAAGAGAAATTAATGGTGGTCTGCTTCCACAAATGATGTCACTCTAGATTTGTCTCCCTTGCATTATCAGTCAGTCTGGATTAAGCATCAAAGAAATCCACTATCTTTCAATAAGATGGTCAAGGAGTAATCTTTGCCATTGACCCCTATTGTATTTCTATTGCAGTAAAAATACATAAAGGAAAAAAAAGCTTTCAGATCTCATATATAAAAGGCTCTGAAGATCATTTAAGAGATTTTTATCCCTTGCAAACTACAATATTGTGGAAGTTGAATCTCTGACAGGAACATCAGTCCAAAAATGGTTTATCTATGTAATGTTCAATATACAACTATATGGTCATAGTATGGGAGGGGTGTGACTATATATAGGGCCTACTGGGGAACAAATAGGACTAAATACAAAGCTAAGAATTCGGTTAATAACAAAACAAGATGAACAAAGATACATTAAGTCTTTTGCGGTTCGTACTTTGAGACGTCCAGTAGTTAATACTGTAAGATACAGTCCACCAATCTGCAATATCATTTTTCATCAAAAAGAAGTTAACAACTACAAATTCTTAATGATTGCTTACAGTTACAGCTGGTGTTATGTATGTCAGCATGTTCTACATGCCAGAATGTGATTCCCTTGAATGACTAGTATGCTCACTTGCAACACTTATCGGCCGTTGAGAACTTGTTCAAGAGAAATTTCTATTCAAATTCAAAGTTAAAATTCAATCTACTAGTTAACATTTTTGGGATATCTATAGAGTCTCTATAATTCATTGTTCATTTTATAACTACAACATAAATGAAATAAAATGGGGTTTAACGTTCTAACTGTGAGGGAATTTTGCTTGGACAGGAGGGCTATGGCCTACTCTTATATCAAATTCCAACTTCCACTTGAGGGTTCTTTTACATACACACTAATGTGTACACGGGACCTCGGTTTTTCGTCCCATCCAAATGACTAAACATTGTCCCTTGCAAGACCCACCCTCCATCCTGCACCACTGACAATCTTGATGAATTTCTCGGTCAAACAGGGATCGTACACGGAACCTCCAGGCTAGCGAAACAATGTCTTACTCATCAAGACACTGTGGCTCAAGACAACAATAATCAGTCATTATTCAGTAAGCTTACCAGGTAGGCTACTAATATTAAAATCTGTTGTAGATGTGAGTCACGGTGTCTTGGTGAGTTAGTCATATTATTATAACACCTTGTAAAATTGGTGATGTAAAAGAAACAGATTATTATTATTTCTGTCTATCATTACAATTTGAAATGAAATGAAATGGGGTTTAACGTCCTACTGTTCTGCTCCGAACGGGGCTTTAACGTCCTACTGTTCTGCTGCGAACTGGGCTAATGAAGACAGGCATAGGCTACACCATAAGTGCGCTATGAGGGAAATTTGGGCCAGACAGTGGCGCTACGGTCTACTCTTATATCGACTTCCAACTGCCAAGGGATCTTTTATGTGTACGCCAATGTGTACACAGGACCGCGGTTTTTCGTACCATCCGAACGACTAGATAGCTGTCCTTATCAAGCCCTCCGTCCTGCATCACTGACAAGGGGGTACCACGCCGGAAAATCTGGATGAACTTTCTCGGCCAATGCAGGGATCGAATATTTACATTTTAATAATTCAATTTAGCTGAACAAATAATTTTGGCAAAAATATTTCTCTACACCGTAACGTAGGCTACTCTATTTGCATAAGAAACTGATCCATACTGCGGCCATCCAAACACTGAAATAATTCACCGTAAGTATAATTAAAAGGGAAGTATTAATACTAACCCAATGGTACTGTTGTGACCAGGATTATTGGTAGATTTATTTGTAGAAATATCTAGATTTAATCCTTCATCTGAATATGGGTTGGCCTCATTGACATTATCATTCATGATGATAGTATTGTTCTTGGTGGTACATTTTCTGGTACAATTATGATTATTATTAACACCGATATTAGATCCACATTCTAAATCTGATCTCGTGGTTGACAGTGAACCTGGTTGCAATTTCTGATTTATTTCTCGCATATTGGAAAACTCGGACGCACTTGTTCTTTTACTTGATATCGGTATTTCTTGCTGACCATTCCTTCCGTCTGAATAAAGAACTTCGTCTTGGACACTTTCTAAGGTAGTAGTAGGTTTAGGATCTGATTCCATAAACACTTGAGTGATAGAACTCGTATCGTCGGTTCCGTCCTCATCCTCAAAATTAATGTAATCAGCAAACGATATTACATGTTTGTCGTCCTCCTCAAATGCCATGGAATCGATGAATTGTGTACGGGATTAATAGTAGGAGCCGTCAATTTCTTACTGAAATTGTATACAGGATATAGTCGTGTATACAATTATATTAATAATATGCTCGGTTATCCAGTCGTGTATACGACAGTCAGTTCATGCTAAAAAAGGGAAAACGGTACATCTTAATTCTTAATTGAAATAAATTCAAAGAACAATAGGCCTAATTAATTTCAAGGACAGGGACTTAATTAAAGATGTGCGTATAATAATTACGATTTAGATAAACTGTTTCAAGGAGGATTACGAAAGTCTTCTAACAATAGGCCTGTCTGTAAAAGATATGGGTTATAGACATAACGGCCCTAAACCATAACGGTCAAAAAAAAATTGGTCATTACGGCCACACAAATTGGTCGTAACGGCAAAAAAAAAAAAAAAAAAAAAAAAAATAACATTCCATTTATTACATGTACGCAATGATATTTATTAACATAAATATTGCATAACTCTATAACAGATAATACCATAATATAAATACATACATTAATTTAATACGTAAATTTACATAGACATTTAACATAATACAAACTATAATATTTCACATACATAATACATTGTATAAAACATAAAACATACAAACTATTAATTTATTTCAATAGTATTTCACATACATAATATTTCTAAATACATAATTTACAGTGTTGGTAAAAGGGATTTTTCACGATTTTAGAGTCCCATCAATAAACCATTGTCCGGATTTAGCAAGCAAAGCCAGCTGTCTTGTGGTTGAAAACATGTCTTTCTCCTTTAACTTTTATATCGGCACGTAAAAATCATCAGGTATTGATCATGATTTACCTATATAAAAATTGTAAATATGGCTTAACCTAAAATATATTTGTAAATATAGCTCTAGCTTAACCTATACTTCAAACGTCATTATTTATTTTTCTAATAATACATAAAAAAAAAAAAAAAAAAGGTTTTAGAATTTTAATTTGTCGGAGGAAAAAAAAATATTTGGGGTTCATTAAGTCGCATTTATGTCATCCTTATCGATATTGTACTGTGTAGCGACTAGCGAATCTGTTGATCATTGTGACACTTTTTAAAGCGTTGGCCGTTCTTGCTATAATTGTTCGATAAAAGATAATCAAAATTGAACATAATGCCATTCAGCCATAATTCAATTTATTAAAGCCAGAGTAGTATACTAACTAAATTTAATTTTGAGATTAATTTTTTATAAAAGGTAGCGAACGGTCACGCCCACGAAGTCGTGTATACAAATACATTGTTCAGAACGGCACAGAACAGTGGGCCGACATCGTCGTGCAATTTTCTATGTTTTCTGGTCCAATTTCTATAACGGAAACGGAAGTCAGAAAATATTGAACGCTGGGAAGGCCTTTTTACCGATAGCCATCCAAGATGGTAAGACATCTCACAAAATATCGTAATAAATCTACATAATCAGCTGCATTTAATCCTCTAAAAATACCAATAAAGTGAAATTACTATGACAAAAAACATCTTTTCAAGACGCACTAAGTGTATTTATGTCTTTCGATTAGAATTGTTGTCGATAAACTGTACTTTCATCTCACGTGTCGCGGAGAGTTTGGATTTTCGTTCCAAAACTTTGATTGCTACTTGAACCTCAAATGATCTGAAAACATTTAAACAAATAAAAACTGACTAAATTCCACCTAAGCTGTTTTTAAACCAAGTCGAATATAAAGATTAATATTGTAAAATGTTGTTTGTTGATATCGTCATTTTGTTGACATTGAGTCGTTGACAATATGGAATGAATGGGCCTAAATCCACGATAAAATAATGATATCCTTACGACATTCACATTGTTAGGTCTACAGTTCAGGTCACTGGAACAAACCTGGGTTAGAACTAGAAATGGTTCCACTACTGATGTCTTAGCAGTTTCTTTGAGCAAGTTTTTTTTTAGTCAAATGACTATAAAAACTGTACTCATACTGGCCTATAGCTTCCTTAATTTCAACATAAACTGATCCAAAACTACAGCATATAGTTTAACATATAATAAATCAATTCCCATTGAAAGCCTTACCGCATAATTAAAAAGGCTTTTTTATCGACTTGCCAAATCGATTTCAATTTAGTGGAGATGTCATGTGACAGTATAGTCGATTTCAAAGTACTTGGCGAGTTCGTTAAATGCTCCGATTAGCTGTAAACAATTGTTGTGGCTGGACACAGTTGAAAAAAACACATGATCACCCGATTAAATCGTCAAATCGCAACCTGAAGTGATTTGGCGATTTGATGTAATCGCTTCGGAAATCGGTGTCGATAAATTCGTTGATTAGGGTAACCAATTTGAATTAGATGGACATTAAAGATGAAAATTTGATTGAATGCAAATCACTTTGGCTTATCAGTGGTCGATAAAAACGCCTTATGACTTATGATTTGATGAAACCCAACTGCTACACAAAATTTCTCTCCTATCCAACTTAAAATGTCCACCCAGCCAGAAATAGCATGCACACTCGTCTCGCGTGATGATGTCAATTTCCATGTATGGCTTTAATTAGTTTAATAGGAAAAAAAGCATAGTAACACTGCCTTATAAATGAAGCGATGAGCGGAGTTAACACATGCGAGATTTCACCGGAGTGATTTCATGGCGACTTGTACATTACAAGAGATATTGCTTCGAAAATGTAGAATGCATTACCACAAAGAAAAACAATTCGGTGACTATTTTAGTGGTTTAGTGTTCACTATTTGTGATACCTATTTGTACGCGTGCGAGGTCTCTTGTACTGTATCAATTGTAGCACTAAACAAAGTTTATTGTAGCTCAGTTAGAACCTGTTGTGGGTCGAGAATAACCATCAGTATTTTTCAAGTCTAGACCCAGTCCATCATATGTCACTAGCCCAGCCGTTCATACATCATAGGATTTCATATAAGCACAAACTAACCACATGTGACAGTGTTAATTTGTTAAACCTCATTCATTTGCAGTGCATATTATTGCCCCCAACTTTCCGCATTATTACATATTTGATTAATTGAACCCACCATACTTTATTCTTACAAATTCTTTTTCAGGGTTATCGAGGGGCTCGTAAACATCTGAAGCGCATTACTGCACCTAAATCATGGATGTTGGACAAACTAGGTGGTGTCTTTGTAAGTATATTTTGCGTTTCGTACATTTTCAATTGTGCCTTTTGAAAGACTTTTAGAAGTTTTCGTTAAAGAAAAAGTGAGTATGAAATGTGGGGGAAAGGAAACGTGACATTGGTTAGATTTAATAGAACAAAGTCCTACAGATTTTGCATTTTCAGCAGAGATAGGTCTACTAGAAAAAAAATATTTCATGTAGGATCATAAAAATTATGTACATTGTAAAAAAAGCAGTCCGAATGTGACAATGTTTTCTTAATATCACAACTCAAGGCAACACAAAAGCATAATTACCTGTATTGCACATGTGTAAGGTTAATAAAAAATGGATAGATTCAGAAAATGACCCATCATTTACTAAAATCTATTTACAGGCACCAAGACCTACTCCCGGTCCACACAAATTGCGTGAAAGTTTACCAATGTGTATCTTGTTACGTAATCGTCTTAAGTACGCCCTAAATTATGAGGAAGTCAAGAAAATATGTATGCAAAGGTTGATTCGAGTAGATGGTAAAGTAAGAACAGATAAAACCTTTCCAACTGGATTTATGGGTAAGTTGATTGTTCTATACTGAATTCAACATCAAATTTAAGGCTTTATCGAAGTCACTTCTTGTCTACCTGACTTAGAGTGGTCAAAAGTAAGCCAAAAGAAAATCTTTCAGACGGTCGCTGTTTAGTTTTCTAACTTTATAGCATTACCAAATGTCAGTACAGTAGAAAAAATTGTGTTATTATAATTGTCTATCATTACATGACTGAATCCGATTTGTTAAAATCATAAATGCAACAAAATTACTCGTGTGGTTGTATGTTGAATTTAGTATCCAGAGAATAAGATCTTATATTTTGTGAAAATAAAGAAGTAATTTTTGTAACCATGATTATTTTTTTTTTTGAATAGATGTAATCACCATCAATAAGACAAGTGAACACTTCCGTATTTTGTATGATGTAAAAGGGAGATTTGTTGTTCATCGTATTAAACCAGAGGAAGCCAAAGTAAGTTGTATATTTTGTGTAAATGTGAGCCTAATAGTAATATTTTACATTAATTTATATATAAAGCTAAGAAAAATAAATCTTAACTAAATGACATCCTGATTTCTAATGCATGTGATATCTATCATACATGTATTACCCGTTACAGAAACTCAGTTTGAACAAAAATTCCTTGCCACAAATGATATAAATTCTGTAAACGTGTCAAATTAGTAACCAAAATAATACTATTGCCTGCCTTAATGTGTTCAATAATATTTAAACCCTTTTGTGAAAGTTCTTGATTTTTTTTTTTCTTTTTTAAAATATTTAAACAAAAATTAAAGCTGGAATTTATAAAAAAAAGTAATTTTTTTTTTTTTTATGAAATTGTGATTTACTGTTAAAGATATGAAATAAAACAGATTATAAAAACTAAAATCGATTAGCAATTTTTAGCACATGTGTAACTGAATCTTGACTACCTGTTTAAATCCTTAGTGTTTAGTATTTCTAGTTTGGTTCTGTATCAAGTCATTATAGTTCTATTTGCCTTAAAGAACATGCAATTAATCTTTTTATACGCCCACATTAAAATGTGGTCGTATATTGTCGTCGCTCCGGTCCGGCGTCCACAATTGCTTGTGGACGCTCTAGAGGCTAAGGTTAATATCCGATTGACTTTAAATTTATACACAGTGTTTAAGGTCATGAGACGAAGAAGCCTCTTGATTTTCAGCGATTTCCGATAATTACTGCCAGAGTTATGGCCCTTCATCACTTCAAAAAATCTTGTGGAGACTCTAGAGGTCAAAGTTAATATCCGATTGACTTCAAATTTATACACAGTGTTAAAGGTCATGAGACAAAGAAGCCTATTGATTTTCACTGATTTCCGATAATTCCTGCCAGAGTTCTGGGCCTTGATCACTTCAAAAAATCTTGTAGACGCTCTAGAGGTCAAAGTTAATATCCGATTGACTTCAAATTTATACACAGTGTTTAAGGCCATGAGATGAAGAAGCCTATTGATTTTCAGTGATTTCCAATAAATACTGCCAGAGTTATGGCCCTTGATCACTTTGAATAATCTTGTGGACGCTTTAGAGGCTAAAGATAATATCCGATAGACTTTAAATTTATGCACAGTGTTTAAGGTCATGAGACAAGGAAGCCTATTAATTTTCAGCGATTTCCAATAATTACTGCCAGAGTTATGGCCCTTGATCACTTTGAAAAATCTTGTGGACGCTCTAGAGGCTAAAGTTAATATCCGATTGACTTTAAATTTATGCACAGTGTTTAAGGTCATGAGACAAAGAAGCCTATTAATTTTCAGCGATTTCCGATAATTACTGCCAGAGTTATGGCCCTTGATCACTTTGAAAAATCTTGTGGACGCTGTAGACGATTGACTTTAAATTTATACACAGTGTTTGAGGTCATGAGATGAAGAATCATTGATTTTCAACGATTTCGGATAATTACTGCCAGAGTTATGGCCCTTGATCACTTTGAAAAATCTTGTGGACGCTCTAGAGGCTAAAGTTATCATCCGATTGACTTCAGATTGGTACACAGAGTTTAAGGTCTTGAGACGAACAAGTATATTGATTTTCAATGAATCTTTATGACTTGAACAGCTAAATCCATGATGTTAAAAGTTTTGTATACTAAACATTAGCATGGGACAGAACTTTATAAAAACCAAACAAATTCTAATGGTTTTCTGATAATTACTTAACGAGTTGTTACTCTTAATCAGATTTTAATGTATTATAAATGTTTCATTACCGAAAAAAGTAAAAATATGCGACAACTCTTGTTGACTGCCCGGACGATATAGCTGCTGTGGGCGTATGTTTCGTTGCCTGGCAACCTATCTTTCTAATTTGTTACAGTATAAGTTATGTCGTGTCAAGAAGCAACAATTGGGACAAAAGGCCATACCATATTTAGTTACTCATGACGGGAGAACAATCCGCTATCCTGACCCATCAATAAAAGTAAATGACTCGGTTATGGTTGACATTGAAACCGGAAAAATTAAGGATTATATTAAGTTTGAAGCTGGTAAGTTGAAGATCAAAGGAAATTAATTGGATGTACTTAAACTGCAAATTTTCAACAAAATTAATCTTGATAAAATATAGATTAAAATCAGTGGTCATCAATTGCATTTTTTGGCGGATATCTTATTTTTCACACCTTTACACTCTTAAGCAGGTTAAAATATATGTAAATGGATTATTGATAGTTTTGTTGGAAAGAAGTGGCTTGTCAAATTTTAATGAATTGTAAAATAATGAGATGGGTTAACCTTGAATCATGGTTTATCATCTTATAAATGCTTTAGTATAATGGGACACGTTGGCTAAGTGGGAAGACGCTGGCTCGCTAACCTGGAGGGTCAGGTGTTCGATCCCTACATTGGGCGAGAAAGTTCATCCAGATTTTCTGGCGTGGCCCCCCCCCCCCCTTTGTCAGTGATGTAGGACAGAGGGCCTGACAAGAACAGATGTTTAGTTGTTCAGATGGGAAAAAAGCCAAGGTCCTGTGTACACATTGACGTGGAGGTAAAAGATCCCTTGACAGTTGGAATTTGATACAAGAGAAGCCCATAGTGACGCTCTCCAGGCTAAGTTTCCTTCATAGCACACTGCTTTAGTATAAAAAAATCGTGTAATTATGACAATCATTGTGATCTACTTGGATGACGAATGTTTTGGGCATATTTTTTTTACTTGTCCTTATGTTTAAACTAAATGATATTGCTTATTGGAAACAAGACGTTTATAATTTTTGTTTTTCACAGGCAATGTTTGTATGTTAACTGGAGGTCATAACTTGGGAAGAGTTGGAACAATTCAATCTAAAGAACGTCATCCGGGTTCTTTTGATATTGTACACATTAAAGATTCTCAAGGACATACCTTTGCTACAAGGTAGAGTATTGAATACAATTTACATTAGAAAAATGTCTAAATTTGTTAGCCCATTTTAGGCTTTATCGAAGTCACTTATTGTCTACTTGACTTTGAGTGGTCAAAAGTAAGCCAATAGAAAATCTTTCAGACGGTCGCTGTTTAGTTTTCTAACTTTATAGCATTACCAAATGTCAGTACAGTAGAAAAAGTAGGTTACAAATCTAGGTTTGCTTGGTATTTACTGAAGCAATTGTAGACCTTACAATGGAAGACAAATCTAGTACTGGTAGCATGGAATTGGGTCATGGTGTCGCTATATATAAGTGTGACACAAAAATACAATCAATATTGTCCAGATATTTTCATAAAAATTTTAATCAAAATGTTTTTTGATAAAGAAATATTTGCACTTCGACATTTTGTATTGTTGATCAACAGCCCATGTCACCAACACTGGTTCAATACAATATTCCCAAGTCACTATGTTGAAAGTTCGAACTTCAAACTACATGGTAAAACATTTCAATTAAAATATTTCCCTTTGTCAGTTGTTTTGTATAGACTGTTATATCACTGTCAGTTGTTTTGTAGAGACTGTTATATCACGGCAATAGTTTATTAGACAAATGTTGAGTGACGATCCTTGCAGCTAAATTATATTTATGTATTTTATTTTTCAGAATGAACTATGTATTTGTAGTTGGTAAAGGCAGTAAACCATGGATTTCCTTACCTAAGGGTAAAGGTATCAAATTATCAATTACTGAAGAAAGAGATAAAAGAATTCTTGCAGCTGCCGCTGCTGCTACATCATAAACTGCAAGATGTAAAAAAGAAAATCAGTAATAAAAGAAATTATGCTATATGTTGTCTTTTCATTGAACTGGAACTGCGCACTGATTTTTTATGCCTGTATTGATGTCTTCCCATATATCAGTGGTTCTCGACCTTTTTTGGGCAAGGGCACACCCTGGAACACATGAAAAATAGTTGGCTAAATATATATGAAATATCTGAATTTTGCAAAATAAAAATGTCATAGACGGCATATAACCGTAGACTCGGACTGGTCATAGAAACATAGAATGACTCAAACTAAATAAAGAAACACACAGCTATGAACGTACCAGTAGACACCAGTGAATACTCATTTCGGATCAAGTGGTTTTTCGCATTTTCGTAGTGTGCCGTTCGCGGCACACTTAGGAAGATCTCGCGTGGTAAACTGGTTGAGAATCACTGCCTGAGATTGTCTGTCAAACATCGTGTGTTTTTCTCCAGGCACTCCGGTTTCCTCCCACTGTCAAAAGACCCTTACACGCAAGCCTATTATTGAATTAAAATTGAACATTGTTTTTCCCTTAGAGATAGATATGTAAGATTTAGATAAAAAAGCTGGTCATTCTTATATAATTGTTCTAAAATAGAGGATGCAAAATGAAGAGTATATTGTTTATTATCGTAGAACGGTACTTGACAATCGAAACAATTAACCCTATCAACTTTCCAGAAGGTACCCCCCCCCCCCTTTTGCCGAAAACCTTGCGAGTTCGATATTGCCTAGTTCAACAATTTTTTATCAAATAAAGTTTGAAGCATTGGGGTCCTGCGAAGACAACCCTATCGATAGTCCGCATTCTGCGACACTTGCCGTTTCAGATTTAACACTCCCCCCCCCTCCCTTGTCAAAAACTGTGACCGCTATAGACACTAGTTTTAGGTGCATTTTCTCAAAATTTGGTGAGGACTAACCCTAATGAAATCCAGTGTACCATGACCCTCCGTTCCGGATTTACCCCCCCCCCCCCGACGAAAACCTTGCGAACGCGATATAGGCTATAGTTTTTAACGGATATTTCTAATTTGATGGAAAGCATTGGTATCCTGAGAGGATATTCAACCCAATCGATATTCGGCGTTCTGTGAATTTCCGGTCCGTTTCCTAAAAAACATTGTGAACGCGATAAAGGCTATAGGTTTGAATTGCCGTAATCTTTTTCATATTTGGCTTGAAGCATTGGGGTCATCGATCTCAGTCTATATATACTGAGCGCCATGGAAAACGCATCACTTTTTTTCCCAAATATTTTATTACTAGGTGGTTTTGTATGTATAATATGCAATACTATGAACTATTGTTTCACACAATGTTCCCAAACGCAAAAAATATCGGCCCGTGTGCATTGTGTCTGAGCCCTGTAAAAGCATGTTTTCAGCTTAATGTGCAGTACATGAACTGAAACGTCAATAGGTCGTAATTTGTTGTTGGACGTGTGAAGGAATAGAGCTAGAGATGCCGAGACTTACTGAAAATAACGGAATGAAGCCATGGGAATGTCCAGGGCTGGCATGTCTACACGTGCTATTGCCAGACACTACAATTGTCATCAGTCCACTATTGTAAGGTTGGTGGAACGTGTTCGAGTTACTGGATCAACACGTGACCGTCAACGTCCTGGTCCACAACGCGTTACAACCCAGGCTCACGACCGCTACATGCGTGACAGATTCCGCCCAGCGACTCGAACAGGTGCAGCAGTCGTCGGAAGACAAGGACCAGTAAGTGTCAACACCGTAAGACGTCGTCTAAGAGAAGTAGAAATCCGTGCACGACGACCTTATGTTGGCGCTATCCTCAGGGATCATCACCGTCAGCGGCGTTTGATATGGGCTCAAGGACACCAGACATGGAGAAGAGTAGACTGGCAAAGTGTGCTCTTCAATGATGCGAGTCGCTTTCATCTTTATAACGCTGATTGCTGTCAACGTGTGTGGAGACGTTTTGGGGAACGTCTTGCAGACTGCTGCGTCTTTGAAACGAATCGATGGGTGGGGGAAGTGTAATGGTGTGGGGAGGCTTCACATTTCATCACCGGACCGCCCTACACATTTGCATGGGTCGCGTTAATGCTGTAGCCTACCGTGATGATGTCTTGCAACCAATTGTTCCGATGTTTCGAGCGCACCCACAACTTCAGCACTTCCAACAGGATAATGCACGTCCGCATACCGCCCGTTTTAGTATGGACAACCTGGCTGCTAACAACATCAATGTCTTGGACTACTGGCCAGCCATGTCTCCGGATATGGCACCGATAGAACATGTCTGGGATGAGATTGGACGCCGTCTGTATCGGAGACCACAGATGCACACCATTGCTGCTTTAGAAGCTGCTCTTGTCCAAGAATGGAACAATTTTCCCCAGGCCTTCTTTCAAACATTGGTAAATTCCATACGACGTCGCTGCACAGCGTACGTAAGAGCTCTTGGAGGACACACGCGCTACTTACATCTGTGTCATACTTTTGGTTTTGACCCCTCTGACTGGCAGTAGCGCTACGGCCTACTCTTAAAATTCCAAACTTCATGGGTTCTTTTACGTGCACGCCAATGTATACACTGGACCTTTGGTTTTTCCACCCATCCTTGTGAGGCAAGATTGAATCGATATGCGTAGGATAAAGCACTAAGGAAAAGATTGAAGAAAATAACCTGAGAAAAAGAAAAACCGAGGCCTAGGTTTGCCTTTCGAGGGTTTTTTTCAAGTCTTTCTTCCCCAGCATAACCGAAGTCGAGGACTTTATCTTGCTTATAAACCGTCTGTGTTTACATGTACGCAAAATGTACTCACAGAAATACAGTCCACCGCTGATAGTTCGAGACTACCACTGAAGCGTGCACATTCGCCGTGCCGAGACCAACTTTCTGACAGTATGATACTATAAATAGCCATGGCACGTGCAATTCTCTACAAATCTATCAACTATTACAGCCATAAAAAATTTATTGTTGACGATTTTGAATAGCAGTAAAATTAAGCTTCTTGGTTATTACAGCAGATTTAGAAATTACGTTCGTTTCATTTTTGAAATCGCTTTATCATTAACTGTACCGTTAAGAGCGGCATCTTTTGGTTTAGTACAAATAATATCTCTGAATCACTCGGGTTAGACAGGAACATGATACTAGCAGTAGTTTCATTTTACTTTTACAAGCTTCTTAAAACGATTGTTGAGCTACCTAACGTGCTTATTTCTAAATTCAATTTCTTGTTCTAGCTTTCTGTTATGTTTCGTAAAAAAGTAGTCTTGATTATCCCGACCTGTCAATCAGACGTAGAATGGTCGATAGGCTGGTTAAGCGAGACTAATTTCAAAACAAGGGCACGTAACCTATCTTTTACTCAAAAGTGTCTGGATCTCATGGACGACTCTTGGAACCAGTTTTCAGTCAATTATTTATACATGATTAATGGGCATAGCTTATTAAGTACAACATGATCGTTTTTTTAGTGACTATAATTGTGTGGAACTGATTTGAGGCTTGGCATATATATAAATATTGTGGCGTAATTGTCGAGATATATGGAGATATATATTTATGGTGGGTCACCCTACCATAAGAAAAAACCTTAGATCATGTTTACTCATGGAAAAAAAAAACCCTACCCTGGAAGAATAACCTGTTACAGGTTTAAAGGGCTAATCCTGATAATTTTTTGGAGAATAAAACTGTTTAATTTTGTTTTAAAATCCCTTAAAATCCTCTACCTAAGGGCCGAGCAAGTAACTCAATATTTGTGATAAGTTTTCAAATAACTGAAACCCGTCAGTCTTCATCGGGAAATGGAGACCGGTGTCCCAAGCTGTATTATGCGGTGTCTGGATAAAACCAGACATTTTTTGTATAAAAATAATGTGTAGGTGAAATTTACCTTTCATTATCAAGTACAGCATTTGGGTCATTCACTGTATAGATCTCTCAATGAACGGGAATCAATTATATGGTCACCCAATGAAAAAATTGACCCAAAATCTTAAAAGGGTTACGTGTCCGGATAAGCAGTTTTGGCAGTCATGTCAAAACGACTCAATATTTTGAGCTGAAATTTTGAGATAACGTCAATACACCATTCCTCTATATTTTGGCATTTAAATTTCATACATACTCAGACTTTTATTTTTGAGACTCTGTTCAAATAAGGGATAGTCCCTTTAAAGAAAATCTTTCAGAAGAATAACCCCAAATTCCCCTGTATTTATCCAAAGCCGCCCCCGACTTTCAGACCTCAAATTATTCCGGGCATAGAATATACCCCAAGGAGATTTACCGTTACAGGTATAATTCTCTCTAATACGCTTACATGGTTTAATAACTCCTTTAATAATATATTCATTGAATAAGGGTTATCCCTATATGATGACTATTTAATACCTCAAATAGGTTTGAGACGAGGATAAAACACGTTTCTAAAAGTCTTTAAACCACTTTTATTCACTAAAATATATTGGTGACTGTTCTGTGTTCATCAGGTTAGAAGTTCGTTGTAAGAATATCTGATTTATCTGCCCATTAAATAGTTTATTGTAGATACTTCTGTAGAATCCCGCTAATTTTCCACAAACTGTGGGTTACCAAAGGATATCTATCACTGATATGTAACAGAGATTTGTCAACATGTATTTGAACGCTGGAACATAAATTATTACCCTCCGCACTACACAGAAATTCACTATTACCCTTCAAACCAATAACAATGCTTTCAATTATATAAATAATATTTTCATAATCCATGCAGGTAAGCGCTTGATATTGGCCTTGTGCTTTTCTTAATTTATTACAGAACTGTTCACAATGAGTCATCAATATATTTATGGTAAATGCCCAATAGGTGAGATATTTGCCATCCGCGAATATAATAATTAACTTTTGTATATTTTCTTTTGCGACCGTAGAAGCCTGAAATTAGAAACCATAGAAAAGTAAGCGTGTGTTCACCGGAGTTCCTGCGAGAACTCATATAATGCACTTAGGAAGAGTGATTTCAATTTTTGTAAATGTGTAAAATTAGAAAATATAGTCCTCTAAATATTTTTGGCGCTATTGACACCCCTGTCAGTGATTAATTATCATACTATTAGTTTGTATAAACATAAAGGCTTTAGGACTAAATTTCTGTTCAAATAGTGCTCTCGGCATACCTTATCTAAACCATCTACTTTGAGTTGTTTAGAAACAAGTCCTTCCACAATATTTAACATGTTGGTATTTATTTCTTTATAATCCGTTCCATAAAATATACTACTCAATTCTTTCACACATTTCATACTCTCCATCAAATTATGCTGGGATATATGTAGATCATCTTTAAATAACATTTCTTGTAAAATTTGTAAATTAGATATAATTGTTTCTTTAGTAGTCCGTTGAATATTTTCTTTGTCGTTGTCTTTTAGACTTTGTCTTATTCGTATAATACTTTGAAGGAACGTTGTATTATTGTGGAAGAAAACTGATTTTGTATTAGCTTTGCTTTCATGCGACAACGGTGGTGTCGGGAACAGGGGCTCACTATATGCTGGTACCGAAATATCGGGTACTGTAAAGATAAAAAACATATAAATATCAGTAGATAAATAATTTTACATCATGGGTCTGCAAAATACAAGGGTTAATTGTCGTGCTTCTTTTTTATGTCCACCAGCAACAGTTTGAACGTGAACGTGGAGAATTCTCGACATGCGATCGAAAATTTTGAATTTATATAGTTCTTTATTATAACCAAATAAAGAATCCTATCGTATTATTGGAAGAGTAGGCCTTCTCTGTGACACGCCTTTAAAAATTAAAGATACGTTATGTAAGATTTAGATAAAGAGCTGACCCTAATAGTTAAAAAAAAAAATAGATAATGCAAAATGAATATATTGAAATTTTCATTCAAATTACTTTATTCTGAACCTAGTTACCACTGTTTGTAGTTTTGACAAGATGTGTGCATTGATTGTTTATTATCGTTTCTCCATTTTTAAATAAATTAATGCATAGAAACATTTTATGTGCACATGTAACTTTCATTCTGATACCATATGTTGTCCAATGCGCGGGGACTTGGAAAATAATTTTCAAAGAATACGTGCACACGCATTTGTGCAAAGGTGACGATCGAAATACATGGATGCAGACACCAACACCATTTGAAATTACCATTGAGAGTCGACGAAAGCATCAAATTCTCGTCAGCGTGAGCTGAATTTTTGGATAAAATTATCTGTTGTCTTAGATTTAGTATCTCTTCTTCGGCCTTTTTATATTTTGTTTTCCAGAAGTATTGAGATTTTTTGTAATTAAAACAAATCTGTTCAGCATATTCAAATGTTGTTAATGTTGTATCAGGTGGCTTGCTTTTTATGATTGACAGCGCAGTCGCTGTCTTGAAAGCTTGAATAAAAGTTCTATCTGGAAAGAATAAAATATAATTATTATTAAATAGTACTACCCTAGTAATAATTATCAAAAGCCCCCTCCAACCCAGTGTGCCCCAAGATCTTCCTAATAATAAGTGTGCCGCGAAATTTTGAACGGCACACTAAGAAAATGCGAAAAATTAGTCCTACGTAATCGCAATTGAGTATTCACTGGTGTTTATAGCCGTGTTTTTCTTTATTTAGTTGCAGTCTTTCTATGTGTCTATGACTAGTTTCTGTCTACGGTTGTATACCGTCTGACTTATCATGTTTTTATTTTGCAAAATTCAGATATTTTTCATATACCGGTACATACATATATTTAGCCAGATGTGCCGCTATTTTTTTATGTTTTCCAAAGTGTGCCGTTGGCAAAAAAAAAGGTTGAGAACCACTGCCCTAACCCATGTAAGAAAAGGCACAAACAACTGTTCAGGTTACTAATTTTAATTAGATTGCGGTAACCTAGCAGATTAACCCAGTTTAACAGTAGGCTTTTAGTTTTACTACAGTGTCTGTGTAATTTAATTAACGGGACAGCTAGCTGAACATTAAATGTATGAAAGAATTATGTCATCGATAATGGTTCATGACCCAATGAAATTCGGTTAAAAATCCTAAATTTTTACACCAACCGGGATAATGAAAACGGACAAATGAAATAGGGGTGGGGGATTAACCATAGATATCCTGTAATGGATAAGGGTGGCGTTAACGTCCTGCTCTGCTGGACCGGCTGGGGAAGACGGAAAATGACTCCAGCCACAACCACCGTGACTTTGAATAAGTCTACATATCGATATTGCTATTGTAGTATTGTATGTCCTTCATCCTTAACCCATTATTTCAGCAGTAGCTTATTTCTGTATGAGTTGAATCTCCGTTTTCTACTAAAATGCACTTGTAAGTCATTAAGGCTCTTTTCTGGGCTGCCATTGTGGAAAGGGGGATAACTCTATGCCTATGGGCTTAAAACCAATGATAGACGTCATTGCTGAAAATCATATAGAAGCAGTTCGGTTCTTTTTTTATGGATTGGTTTTTAAATACATATCGGAGTAATCAATAAACTTTAAATTGCTTTCTTCTGCTTTCGGTGTAGATATGATAGCATTATTGTAGGCTGTCATCGTTACCGTACTTTTGAATACACGTCCGTAGCCCGCCGGAACGCAAAGCATAATGATATTTACAGACTAAGTAACAGGCTAAAAATAATAATAATATAGTCAAACTCAGGCTGAGGGAGGGGGCTGTTCTGACGGCCCTGATTCAAAGTTGCAATTTCATATTTTTGAGTTATATTTTTAAAATTTATTAAAATAAAGCCTTAAAATAGATGGTATCTATAAACAGTCCTACCGTGTTAAAGAATAATCCTATTAATCCTATAATAGTATAATTCACTATTGCCAGTTGAGAAATTGGCAAAAATATCATTTTCAACTTAAAATTCAAACGTTTGAAGATAGCTATTCCATGGGGGGGGGGGAGGATAGGAAAACAAGGGAGGTAATTGTGTTATTATTTCCGAGGTCAAAGGATTTTTAAGTGGGAGAATAATACCTATGATCGTATAATAGTGAGTTGACAACGTATTGAGCAAGCCAAAAGACATAGAAATAATTATGTTTTGACTTTCTTAGGAAATATGAAATTATCGCTTTAAGATTATAAAATTTCAACAAAAGGCTTTTGCTGTGCCCTACTCAACACGGATTAAGATCACTATATTAGCTAACTGGGCTCTACTCTTGGACTTATTTATACATTTCAACCAAATTTGGCGGTAGGGCATATTTCTATTGAATGTTTTTTGATAAAATATGGACTAGACGAGACGTCTGCTATTTCAACCCTTTCGGCCTTTGAAAATAACTCCAGACTGAGTCAAACTAGCTAGTATCAGTTATTATCTCTAGCAAAACGTTAGTATCTCACAAATTCGATTTCTTTCATCCCAGAACCTAAGTTTAAACGGTGGTCATTTCTGTGTTGATGGCCCTTGGTATGTCAGCTCTCCCTAGGCGTGAACCTCTGGGTCTTAGCCCCTGGGTCCAGCAATAGATGGCTGAACTTCTAATTTTTTCATCCCTGAACCTAAGTTTAAAGGACAGCCATTTCCCTAAGTTATCTCTGTGGTTAAGGTCCTTGGTATGTCAGCTCTCCATAGGGCCCACTATCACTGAATTCCTGGGTCTTAGCCCCTGAGCCCATGCAGCAATAGATGACTAATCTTCAAATTTTGTTCATCCAAGAATCTAAGTTTAAAGGGGCCGCCATTTCTACAAAGTATGGTACACGTCAGTTCTTACAGGGCCCACTATCACCCATAATCGAGAATTTCTATGTCTTAGCACCTGGGCCCAGGAATAAACTTCAAAATTGTTTAAAGGGCAAACAATTCTACAAAGTTGTCTTTGTGCTGATGGCCCTTGGTATGTCAACTTTTTATAGGGCCATCTATCACCCATTGCTGGGTCAAGACCAAGAGATCTCCGCTTATGTGTGATGGATGGTCCTATGGAGAGTTGACATACATGTACCAAGGGCCATGAGCACAGGGAAATAGTAGCCCTTTAAACTTATATTGTTATAGCCTCCGTCCATCCACACTTTCTTGCCAGTGCTCTAGAGGCTACACAGTTTTTGTGTCAAAATCGGAGTAATATTTTTAGAGATATTCCCCTTTTTGCCAAAACCTATCCACATTGGATTTGCTTGTAATGCATGTCAGCACGATAGAGGACAGAGTTTTAATCAGACATTTCTGAAACTTAAAGCTATTGCTTTTGTCAAACTTTTCCGAAAACCTGTGAACCTGATAGAGCATATAGTTTGAACCCATATGATATTCAGCATTGCGGCCCATTCTTTTCCAAAGTTATGTCCCCTTTTCGGAATTGCTTGTGAAAGTGATAGAGGCTACAATCTTTTCTTCAAGACAAAGCTGCTGTGTGGGCATATCCCACACTTTGTGAGGTTATCTTTGACACACGCCAGAAGAGATATAAGTAAAATTTAAGTATTAAAGGAGCAGTCCCAGTAGCATGCTCCCAGATTTCACAGGATTAAGTACAGTATGCAAATCAAAAACCAGAAAGTGACAAAATAGCCTCTTTATCTTGTCTTGAGTTTCAAATCAAAATATTAAATTGTTTGGAAATGAAGGCTAGATTTTATTATAGGTTTATGATACTCATCTAAGGAATTTCACTCTACAATTGCAGGAATGACATGACAATCATGGCAATCACTTACCACTACAACTTTAGAAAGTATTTAAACATGGTTATACAGGCAGTATTGTAATTGTAATATGGATGGTGGAATATAGAGACTTATGGCCAACTCCACATGAAATATCTGTAGATCTTCAGATAGTTAGGGGCTTTGAAAAATGTTACAATAAGTTTTAATCAGTTTTATTCACTAAATTATACCAGGTATCTTTTCAAGGATTAACATATTGGCATGTTAAAAAAAAAATATTTTAAGAAATACTATCAAAAGAGCCCCCATTAAATTAATACCCAGTATATATTTTAAAACAGATCATTATTAGGAATGTTTAAAAAATATCACATCCTTTGCACAACCCTGCCTATATTATGCCTCTGGATGTCCATCTGATGTAATAATATGCATCGAAAACCATTAAATTTACTCCAAAAATACCAAACACATGATTACAATGCAGAAGGACAACATCACATTCACAACAAAACCCATAAGACAAACCCATGGACACACAAACTACTGTACAAAGACAATACAATCAATAAATAACAAGTGAATGGATCCTGGGACGCAGCCAGCTTTACTCAAAAAAGTGTGTAAAATATTAACAAAATGAAACAACTTTTCTTATATACAGATCATATGATAAAGCAGTAATAAATGTATTAAAAATATAAATTAAAAATATCAGTAAATAAATTATCTATCAAACTCAACAAATTTTGTTCATATCTTAAAACAGATTATAACAATAAGTACATGAAGACCTCCCCACACACAAACAAAACCCATAAGAGAAACCTGTACACAGAAACTACACAGTCATTGTAAGCAATAAACAACCATAAGGCCATATAGTGATACAGGCGTCACTCAAAATACCATGTTAAATATTAACAAAATTAAAAAAAACTTTTGTTATACACAGATAATATGATAAAACATTAGTAAATGTATTAACAAATGGTTGCCATACAAGATACACCCACATTTTGTAATAGATGGTCGTAGAACATGGAAAACCGATACTACTCATCCCAATCAGTTAAAAACCAATTCAAGATTTACCATTATAGTCTGTCATACAGTTTTAAAAATAATATCCTTATTGGCCAAGACTATTGCATAGTTTTAGGGAACTAGTCCGAATTGGGGACAATGGATCATGATCAAAATATACATTGTTTAATATAATATCTTAATATTCTCCAGTGTACTGTGTATTAACAAAATAACTCTCACTCTCGGTGAATTTACTAGATGTGAAATGAAATGGGGTTTAAAGCTGAACTTCGATTTCAAAACTACAGAAATAATTAAATAAAAAAAATCAACATCCTAAATAATCGCTATACTTGTTTTCAAGTTGTAGAACAATCATGAGGATTGTACGGCGTATAAAAACAGAGGCAGACCACGCCTACATCCAGTTCACGCCTTGTTAACCACACTGTCCACATCTGGCTAGCAATATTTCAACTACAAATGACCTCCTGACTGATTGACGGTTTTTCACTAACAGTTTACTGAAAGTATTATTGCTACACAATTATTATATCTGATCATATTTACTAATTAGACGAAATAAGTAAAACCTCTGTGTACTTTTGCTCTAAAAATAAGAAACAACTGGCTTACCCGAAACAATAACAAATCTATGAACACCAACCAATGCTATGTTGTTGACATTACATCAAGGGACATAACTACTTCACAAGATGGTGAATATTTTGAAGTGAAAAAACAGTTTTATTGCTGCTATGGATATATTTTGGAACGATAATACTAGTCTTGATAATAATACAAAACATTTCAAGAAATAAGAAAAAAATTGTTGGTGTTGGTAGAATTGTTATTGTTTGGGGTAAGGCAGTTGTTCTCATATTTTTAGAGCAAAAGTACACCGTGGTTTACTTATTTCGTCTAATTAGTAAAATAATATGTGACTGATCAGACATAATAATTGTGTAGCAATAATATTTTCAGTAAACTGATAGTGAAAAAACGTCAATCAGTAAGCTGAAATATTGCTAGCCGGATGTGGACAGTGTGGTTGACAAGGTGTGAACTGGATGTGGGAATGGCCTGCCTCTGTTTTTGTACGCCCTACAATCGGCATGATTGTTCTACAACTTGAAAACAAGTATGGCGATTATTTAGGGCGTTCATTTTTTTTATTTAATTATTTCTGTAGTTTTGTAATCAGAGTTCAGCTTTAACGTCCTACTATTCTGCTCCTAACATGGGCTAATGAAGATGGTTAGTAGATGTAATCCTCATGTTGTAAGATACAGTGTTTCAATAGTTTTCATTATTATCACAAATGTATATAAATTTTTATACGTATTATGTTGTCGCCCCTGTGTCATCTGTTCACATTTGTGGACCCTCTACAGGTCACAATTTTTATCCAATTTTGACGAAACTTGAAATATAGGTTTATAATATCCCAAAGATCTTGGTTCCTTTCGATATTGGCACATGTTGGAGAGTAACTTCATGGATTATGGTCCCCGATTGTACTTGTGAACCCTCAAGAGGTCAAAATTTTTATCCTCTGGAGGGTTCCACAAGCTAAAAACACATTTTATTGTTCAATCAGGGGCCATAATCCAGGAAGTTATGGTCCGACAGTTTTGACAATATAAATCAAAAGCAATTTTTCCATGAGTTTTGATTCTCTAACACATCAATTATTTTTTTCCCCCTTGGTTCATTGTTTAACCACCATTTCAAAGCTGTACTTCCAGTAATACCTTGACTTACTACACGGGCAAATCTATAATTATTCATGATTGTGTGGCATATACAAGAGGTTAAAAATATTCCATTACTATCTTTTTCCAAAATCTTATGTGTTACTTGCATTAATGCTGTTTGTAAGTCTTTTGTCACATCGTTTTCCTTTGAACTGCATGGAAGGTTTGAAAACCAGCATCCCAACTTTAAAGGGGATCTTCCATACCATGTGTCAAAGTAGGAATTGAAATAAAAGGTGGGTGTTTGTGTATATTTCATAAATACTTCAGGCATAAAACATTGCCATTTATCTGTTTCTGCTCTTTGATCTGTGCATTTTCTCAAAATCAATGAATCTGAAATAAAGATTTAAAACATTGTAATTCATGTTCCCAATCTGATTAAAACACAGATTCTATTTTGTTTCGTTTTCTATAGTTCAAAATTTTGTTTTACTTGTCTTTACTACACTAGGGGAGAGTGAGAGAAATTGAGTTTAACGTCCACTCAACACAAACTAGGTCATTTTGGGATTAACATGTGGCTTAATTGTATTTTAATAATTCGCTTGCGCATAGGGATCTTTAACAGTGGGAGGAAACCGGAGGAACCAGAGAAAACCCACGAGGTTGGATATGGACAGGCGACCCTACTCCTTGTCACGTACAACCGGGTGATCAAAACCACACCTGTTGACTCAATGACAGACCTTATGACACAATGCTTACACGCTAACCATTCGGCCATCCAACACCCCTACTACACTAGGATCTGGAAGAGTTGTTATATTACCGGCGTTTCTAGTTGAAGTGAGGGATTAACCAATGAAACCTTCTTGGCATGCGATGCACGGGACTGGGTATCCTGCTAGAAACATCAACGCTATTTGGTTAATCAAATGTCTGATGTCATAGGGTTGAAAGCCGCTCGTACGACACCTGATACGACCTGTCAGTACAACTGGTCAGATCTTCATGTAGTATAGGCCATCAAAAGTATAAAAAAACGAAACTAAATATAGATCTGTATTTTAATCAGATTGTTATGTTCTCATTATGTTATACTTGCAGTGTCATATTTCCAGATTTCCATTGGCAGAGAAAGTTCATCCAGATTTTCCAGCGTGGTTTCCCCTTGTCAGTGATGCAGGACGGAGGGCCTGACAAGGACAGCTGTCTAGTCGTTCGGATGGGACGAAAAACCAAGGTCCCGTGTACACATTGGCGTGCACGTAAAAGATCCCTTGGCAGTTGGAATTCAATATAAGAGTAGGCCGTAGCGCCGCTGCCCAGGCAAAATTTACCTCATAGCACACTGTATGGCGTATGCCCGTCTTCAATAGCCCAGGTTAGGAGCAGAACAGTAGGACGTTAAACCCCATTTCATTTCATTTCCAGATTTCCAGATGACTAGTGAGTTTATACATAATCAATTTCACAATAAATACAGAAATAGCACTTTGCTCATAACAATAATGTATTCTTTAATAGAATCTTTAAACCTTTGTGTCTTTCTATATTATTAGTGTTACTTTGCTCTTATTTTTTTGAAAAAATTTTCACAAGTTGACTTCCTTTATTTTGTTAATGTAGCATGGTAATGAACTGCTCTTTTCATTTTCTTTGTTTTATTTGAATTTGATTTATTTGTTTAGTTTTTTGATTGTTTAATTTTTGTTAATGAAGTTGATTCTTTTAAACTTCGTTTTTATTTTTGAACTCTACTAGGTGTAGGTGTTCATCAGGTAATACCTCGACTGAGTTCAATATAGAGATTAGCCGGTTGATTTGTTGATATAAACCTTTGAATAATAGCGCCTAACAGGCAGCTGTGTTTAATTATGTTTTCCTGATTTTGATTGTTTCTGTGTGTTTGTAGTATACGTTGGTGATATGCGCTTAGAAACACTTCACGTGTAATGAAGCGCTATATAAATCGAACAATAATAATAATAATAATATAGTCATTTGGAAACATGGGTAATCTGGAAAGACTTAAAAAAAAATTAAAAAAACACAGAAATTCAAACCCATTAATTTCTACCCTGCACAGATTGTGGAATTATAGCCCGTCTGGTAGACCACAGGTAGAATGGGTATATTTTAGAATTTCAAATATAACATTTACAATATTTTTTTACTAGGATAGAAAGTCCAAGTAGTGATGATAATTGATAACAGATTTAGACAAACGTGCAAATAATCAATAACATTCAATTTTTTTGATCAATCGCACCTAAAGAAACATCTTATTTGCTACAACAAATAATTCACCTTTAATATTATGAAGTTCAAATGTCTCTTTCAGCATATTTTTCATCAAATGTTCATCTGTAGTTGACTTTTGGTCAAGGAATAAACTACCATCAACTACATTCTTTACTGTCGTCACTGTTTTAGGTAAAGTTTGTCGTAGATGATCAGCGTGAATTAAAGATGCCAGTCCACCTGCTGTAATATACAATAAACTGGAGGGTATCAATACCTAGCATCCATGGGATCATTTTCCAAAAACAAAACCTCAAGTGTTATCTAAAGTAAATTTGTTTTTTTCGTAAAATATCAAATTCTACAATAATCTCGAAAATAGCAGCACCATGTTAATACAGATCTTTAGCATGATAATTTATTGGTTTGCATTTTTCGTAAAATATCAAATTAATCACAGCTTTATCTACTCTAATATGTGCTCAGATTGATTATTTAACATTTAATTATGGGAAAATATCAAAATATCAAAGCTAAATAATCTCCTGACTAATATGAGCTCAGATTGATTATTTTACATTTAATTAAGGAACAAAATCAAAATACAAAGCTAAATAATCTCCTGACTCAGATTCAATTGGATTAAGAACCGGCCCATCACTTAGAAACGCAAAGATGGTGGTGACTGGTGGGCTTGTTTACATTGGGAACAGCATATGGAAACGAACACCCATTTCAGTAGACAAGGTATGTACATGTATTAGTATTTATGTTTACATAATAATATGTTAATACTGCATTTCAATGACCAATTTGTAATCAAGTACATTGAAGAAGAATAGTGAATTTTAAATGCCTCTTTTTCAGGCAGCATGAAAAACATTTGGAAGTGCTTTGCAATAACAAACTTAAACTGTTTTTTTTTATTGAATGAGATAATTGAGTAAAATCAGATTGAAGTACCTGTAGTCTCATTTACTTAAATCTCAAATTTGCCAGAAGAAGTTAAAGCTTTTTGCGAGGTAACCATCTATAAAAACTTAAAGATACATTATTGGAGATTAGATAAAGAGCTGGCAGTTCTCACTATAATAGTTACAACTAGATAATGTAAAGGGGGTTTGCTGAAAATATGATCCACTATGAACAAGATTTTAAAGATTGAATTTTCGGCCTAGCCTCGATCATCATTGCTAAAGTTGGTAGGATAAAAAACATAGTCTTGATTATCCATTTAATGATTATATTATGAATGGGAGTTGAACAGTAAATCGGAACCAAATCCAATAAACATCGCAGGCTAGCGATGCCATCGAGAGTTAATTATGGTCTGGATAAGTTAATTAATGTCTAATTAATAATTTAGAAAACATTTCAGGCCTAAAAAAAGACCTGCAATAGGTAGATTTAGCTCTTGTATAATGTATGTTTAACTACCCGTTACTAACCTGAAGAACCTGTCAACAGTACCAAATCTGCCATCCCTATATTAGTATTCTTTAATAAATGTTCTACAATAATCTCAAAAATAACAGCACCACTCAAATACAGTTCTTTACCATGATAATTTATTGGTTTACTGAGATTACCTGTAAAAACATGTCATTATGTATTATGTATCATCATGTACTTCATGTAAAAACCAAAGGCATGTAGTGGCTGCATACACCAAGGATTATTTAAAGATACATTATGGGAGATCACATAAAGAGCTGGCAGTTCTCACTATAATAGTTAAAAACTAGATAATGTAAAGGCAATTTGCTGAAAATTTAAGTCAAATTGATCCACTATGAACCGGGAATTAAGCGATTGAAATTTCGGCCTAGCCTCAATCATCATTACTAAAGTCTGTAGAATAAAAAACATAGTCTCGATCATCCATTTCATGATTAAATTATGAATGGAAGTCGAGCAGCAAATGGGGTCATAATCCAGTAAATATATCGCAGGCTAGCGATGCCATCGAGAGTTGATTATGGTCTGGGTAAGTTAATTAATGTTTAATTAATAATTTAGATAACATTTCAGGCCTAAAGAAAGACCTGCAATTGGCAGATTTAGCTCTTGCATAATGTATGTTTAAAGTCATTAATTTGTGGTAAATAATACAGCCGTGAAGATTGTCCATGACGTTTTGTCTACTATATGAGTGTGCTACTAGCAGACAATCTATTGCTGACAAACTGTACATCTGCATGGCTAAATATATTTCCAAATGCATGCTTTTATAGTGGAGATGGTTTGTTTAAGTCTTTGATGGATGCCACTTTATTCTGTAGCGTTATATAGAATGCCCATTGTACATTTGAATGCTAAAATAAATATCACCAGGGGTAAAAGTGTATATATATATATATATAGAGAGAGAGAGAGAGAAATATTGTTTAACGTCCACTCGACACAAACTAGGTCACTTCGGGACTAACATATGGTTTTAAATTTTTTTTATTTCAATAATTCGCTTGCGCGTAGGGGTCTTTAGCAGTAGGAGGAAACCCTTCTCAGTTCTCCTTGTCACGTACAACCGGGGATTCGAAACCATGCCAGTTGACTCAATGACAGGCCTTATAATACAGCATGCACATGTTAACCATTCGGCCATCCAACCCCCTGTAAAAGTATATAACTGAAATGGATCTTTAGAACTGGTATTGTTGAACTTGTAGAATGAAGGAAATACTGACTTGATATTGTATTGTACATTCTGATATTTCTAATCGATTTGTAATACTGTATTGATAGTATGTTAAAGTAATGAACAAACCCAAAAAAGAAGATCCATCACAATAGAGAAATTCCACAATGTTCCACTGATAAAAATCAGGATTTATTTTAGGATTAGAAGACATTAAACCTTCAAGTCTTCTGGTTTTAGCTTCAAACTTTGAGGAACCAAGACGTGTTTTACTTCTGAAATTACACAGAAAAAATGCATATGATGTAATGCAAATGACATTATTTTATAATCAAAACGACATAAGTAATTAAAACAAATTCTGTATCTCACAAATTTGCAAAAGGCAATATCTATCTAATAAATTAAAATAGGGCACACCTTAATGTTGTAATAGTACAACCCTGCAAATTTCATTCAAATCAGTCAATAAATTCATACGGTTTGGTTGTCTACAAAAATTGTTAATGGAAGGCCACATATCATTAGATTGGCAGGTACATAAAAATTGAATGTACAACATTTCAGCCACTTCTGTTTCAGCCATAGTGGTTTTAAAGTAGCTAAGTATAATTAAATATCACTCCAAGTCTTCGACGAATTATTTGTCAATTGAAATCAACATTGATGTTGTAATCTTACCAGGAAAAGATGGACTTCTGATATCCAATATTTAAGACAAAATAAACATTTTACCATAATGTGTTTTGGTGCCATTTGTAACAAGGGACTCAAAGAAAGAGGCTAGACATATTCCACAAGTCACGTCAAACGGTGACGACATATTCTTATCTGGAAAGCATGTGCAATAAATACACGGTGTACAATGGAATAACCAGACGCTAGAGATTTAAATTCGATTGAGACTTCTGGCGTATTTCACCAAACATAACTGATTAGAAATTACAGCAAAAACTGAAATGATTGAATGTAAATCAGTTTATATACATTCATATTACATTATTATATGTGTTGCGACCCGTTTGTGTCAATTTCTAGGTCCCAAATATTAGCGATTTAGCCCTTTTAAACACTAATCTTAAGCCTATTTAATTTCTGTGGATGAAAGGTTGGTCTACAATAAAAATTATACTGGTACCTTGACTCACAAGCACGGACAGAACTACACCATGCACCACTTTCTAAATGTAGGATCCATTTCTTCATTGTTGACACTTGGCCTTTTAAAGATGCATTAGTTAAGAGTTTAATAAAGAGTTGGTCATTCTTGCTATAATAATTCAAAAATAGATGATAAAAAAAAGAGAATATTGAAAATTTCATTCCAATTACTTCATTCTGAACCAAATTATCGCTGTTAGTAGTTTTGACAATATGTGTTGATAGTGGTATACCAGGGCACTGATATATTCACGGCTTAGCCTCACTTTCCCATTTTTAAATTAAATATTTAAATGGCAAACCGTTCTAATCTATTTAAAATCTCAAGTATCCGATGCCATCGAGAGTTGATTATGGTCTTGTATAGTTAATAAATGTCTAATTAATAGTTTACATAACATATCAGGTCTAAAGAAAGACCTGCAATAGGCAGATTTAGCTCTTGCATAATGTATGTTTAATATAAGTTTGCAATTTTAAAATGCGAGACTACGTCCACACATTCATATTTTATTTATTTGCCATAAAAGCTCATTCTAATTAACTTGAACTAGCATTATATACATAAAGTTAAATATTTGAAAATTTAAAATAAATTTATGTGCTAAATTAGTTAGGTTTACAAATTACATCATTTTACAAGTGTACCCTACATTAAATCGGTATACAAATCATAGTAAAATCGGTATACAGATAACTTATCCCAAAGACAACTCATCCCAAGTCAACTCATCCCAATATAAGACAACTCATCCCAAGTTAGAAGACAACTAATACCAAGTTAGAAGACAACTCATCCCAAAATAAAAGACAACTCATCCCAACTTTCAAACATGAGTAGAGATATAAGACAACTCATTCCAACAAATATAAGTGCTAGTTATAAATGTTTTAATACAATCGATTTCTTTGAAGACCAAACAAACTTATTTTGGGATGAGTGTTTTTTTCTTTTAAAGTTGGGATGAGTTGTCTTTTTTCTTGGGATATATATTTTACAATGAACAGTTATTCATACTTACTGAGTTTTATATTATATGCAGGTGGAGAACCATCAATACAATATGCTTTTCGTGGTGATATCATACTTTGGGGTAAAACAACAAATTCTGAATCATATGATGATGAAGATTTTAGCTTTGCTGTACTTTGGTTATTAACTTTCAAATCAATCATATTGGTAATAGCTCGTAGAAGAAATAGCAGTATTATTAAGAATAAAAATATCAGGAGTTTGATTTTTCCTGACATTTTATATCCAACTGAAATGTAATAAACACCCTTAAAACATAATAGACAGGTTTCCCAGTAATAATAATAATAATCATCTTATATAGCGCTGGAATTCCAACCAAATGACTGCCCATTGTTGTAAATTACAATGTCATTAAAGTCATTAACAGAATGACTGTCGGAATAGTTCTATTTTTAAGATATGAGAGAGTGAGAAATGGGGTTTAACATCCACTCGACACAAACCAGGTAATTTTGGGACCAACACATGGATCAATTTTATTTCAATAATTTGCTTGCGTGTACAGGTCTTTAGCAGTGGGAGGAAACTGGAGGACCCGGAGAAAACCCACGAGGTTGGACAGACGACCCCACTCCTTGTCACGTACAACCCGGGAATCGAAACCACGCCAGTTGACTCAATTGAATACAAAGGAGTTACAATATACAAATGGAAAGTGAAGCATTTAAATTATAGTTCAAAAATTTGGGTAAAAAACAGGGGTTTTAGACATTGTTTAAATATAGCCAAGTTTCATTCTTTTGGTGCTGCGTATGCAAAAGCTCTCTTGCCAAATTTTGACTTTTGTACTGGACATACAAGTTTGTTTTTATGAGATGAATAGAAGGAACTAGAAGGTACATATTGTTTAATCAAATCTGATAAATAGGATAGTGCCAAAGGATTGTTTAAACAGTTGAAAGTGATTGTATTAATTTTGAAAATGATGCGTTGATTAACTGGTAGCCAATGTAACTGTTTCAGAACAGGCGTAATATGGTCAGAAATCAAATGAAATGAAATGGGTTTAACGTCCTACTGTTCTGCTAATATGGTCAGAAAGTTTGGTGGGAGATACAATTTGAGCTGCTTTATTTTGGATTTTCTGTAGCTGACTTACAAGAGTTTTAGGAAGAGAATACAATAATGAATTACAATAATCGAAAGATGACATAACAAAAGTATTTATTAACATTTTAGTGGCATCAATGTTATACACGTGAAAGTTCGCCTTTTTGCACAGCCTGGATACATGGGTTTTCATATCGAAGGACGAGTCAAAGAACACACCAAGATTCCTGACACAGTTGGATGGGGTTATGGCTGTGCTTCCAATAGTCACATGGTTGCTGTCAATGATCTTTTTATTCCAGATTATTATATTTTCTGTTTTGTCATCGTTTAATTTAAAAAAATGCAGTGCATTCAGATTCTAATTCGTTCAATGCATGCTTCAAGTTCTGATGTAGTGGTATCTGGTGAAGGATCAAGTTTATAACTGGGTATCATCCTTAAAGAGGTGGTAATTAAGACCCATCTCACGGATGATATCTCCAATTGGTGCAGTGTATGCTGTGAACAAAATCGGTTCCAATATACGGATCCCTGGGGAACACCAAAATCAAAAACTTTAGGCATTGATCAATATGCGTCAATAACAATACTCTGCTGTCTTCCACTCAGATAGGACTTCAGTGCGACTACGAATATACCGTATCGAGTTTCAAGTCTCCCGAGTAGGATTGATTGATCTATCGTATCAAATGCCGCACTCAAGTCCAATAAAACTAGCGACACCGGTTTCTTCTGATCCAAGGTGCATACGATATCATTGTGAACACGAAGTAAGGCAGATTCCATACTGTGCCATTTTTTGTATGCTGAATGAAATTTTTCTTGGAGATTATTTTCACACAAATGATATTTAAAACGATTGAGGACAATGTTTTCTATAATTTTCAAAATGAAAGATAAATTCGACGCAGGTCGGTAGGGCCTAACTTTTAGCACATAAATAATATCTCTATCTAAGTACTAGATGTTTAAGTGTCCTACCTGTTGTGTAAATTATCCATTACATCCTATTTTCCTTGTCCAGAGGGTTCGAAAATATTTTTAAATCGAAGTTTCATTTGAAAAGGTTTACGTTAGACGTTTCAAACCATTATGTTGATTTTTTCAAAAATTTTAAATAAGGTGTGTTAAGATGAAATTTGTTTCATCAATTAATTGAAATATTCTAAAATAGTACAATTTGTTGACCAGAATAAAGATTGGGACATATTATTCAGTTACAACAAGAGTGGATTGAGCCCTTAAAAGAACCAGTTCTACCAGTCTTGATATTGACAAAAATTTTTTTAAAATGTCCCAATTTTCTGCATCCCTAATCATGCACTTTCTTAATCCAGCCTCTTGATAACTAGGAATTCATGTTTGACGTCACACCCATTTTTTTAAACTTTATGAAGAAGTTCATATTCAGCCAATGATACTGCCACTCAGGTACTAGTGGTAGGCCTCGGCCTAACCCGGTATTGTCATTGATAATAATATTGCCACTTCAATAGGCTATTTTACAGATCTGAAATGGAAATAATACACTTACTAACTGATACCTTGACTTTTTGTTTGTTAAACCCTCAGTATTCAAAAATACTGACTGATAATACGTCTACGTGTTGGTTGCAATATCAATTATATTTCGACGGGTACCTGCCTGAATAATATCAGAGTTGTCTCCCTTCAACCGTATTGGATATTTTGCTAAAGTTTGTTTTTCTTCATTCAAGGTCACTTCAGTTATCAAATTAGTTGTTTATTTTGACTTTAATTAATTTTATTTTGTATTAGATATGAAAATACATGCAAGAGAACAGTCACAATTAAAATCTTATGAAAGTTTATGATCGAAGTTTTGTTTCCATTTTTGGACCGTACCGAGTCCAACATGGCGCTTGTGAAAGTGACGATGTCGATTGAGTCGGAGAAGAGAAACATTATGAATTCCAAGGCCTCGCTATTGTGATTCAAGATGGCTTGTCCATTCAGGGAGTGGCATTCCGTCACTATATATGCAAATTTAAAACAACTTTTTATAACTCACAAATCATTTGATACACGGAAGTTCTGTGTGATAACATCCAACTTTGTTTTGTTTTGATTGTTGAAATCAAATATGGCCGACACTTCAATAATTTTACAAACTATTATGACTTTTATAGTTGACACGTCAACGAAGATCCTTTATCATTTTGATTAGTTTTATATCTTATTGTGGTTTCTTGGAGTAAGTAGTAAAATGGAGACCAGATATAGAGAACTATTAGAACTTCACAGGACAAAGTTTGTCCAATTAGTTGAGGTTGAAAGACTCTATCCAATTTTGCATGGTGGATCTGATGGATTATCACCAACTGACATAGCAGAAATTAATAAACACTCTTCTAGAGAAGACAAAGTTGAAAAACTGTTGAGTATGTTGCCTTCTAAAGGAAATCTTGCGTTCCAAAGTTTGTGTTTAGCATTGGAGACAACCTATCCCCACTTATTGACAGTGATGTTTTTAGGAAGTAGCCATAGACTGGCACCAGGTAATATTGTTAATTCAGTAATTGTTCAGCAATTATTAATTAAAGTATAGTTTGTACACTGTAACACTTCGCATGTTATATTTGCCCACTATTTATAATAGTTCCAAGAAGACTGCCTACATGTAGCAGCTGTGTGGCTTGAACATCCTGGCAAAGTGGTAAATGGAAACGTTTTTCAAGCCTGGTTTTTCCTTTCAGTTGTCAAGTGTAACATCTTGATTATAAATTAGAAAAAAAAATATTAAAGGATCTACTTACCCCTCCCCCCCAAAAAAAACCCCAAAACAAAACAAAAAACAAACCCCGATTAACTAGAATATCACCATGTCACTGATTCCCTTACATAGGCATTAGAAGAATCAACAAGAAATTAAATGTAATAAATTCCATACAATGTCATATTAGCATGTATATAATTACATGTAAAATTAAGGTGCTTATATTGGCTCAAAGTTTGCATGCAATCTTATGAAAAGTAACTGCAAATCAAAAGTTTATTTTGTTTTGTTTCGTCAAAGGTGTGAATTCCAGAATTTTAATACTTAACACTAATTATTACTCACAATGATGGGCTCACATGAAATGAATTTGCAAATAGACCTGTACATGTACAAGTACTACTGTTTGATGCATTTACACAAAAACTAAGCAATGAACAATTGAATTCTCAAACTGTTACCATACCATAATTAAAAAGATCTCTCTTGCAACATCCGCAAAATTATCTTCATAAATTTCATTATTTTTGTACACATCTCACTGAATATATGTCAGAGACAAAACCAGTCTGATTTTCAGATGTGGTGTGAAAAATTTCCATAAATCCATGCCTAGTGCCCTAAATAAATGATGACTTCTTTTAGTCCATCCCATCAAATTAAGATCTGCAATAAATTAATATTTTGTAGCTCCATATCAACCCATTCAGAGAACTTAGATTTAACATTAATTTGATAAAAATGTAACAGCAATGGAATGCATGCACTTAAAACAATAATCTACTGACACAGTGACTGACACAGGAATGCCAAAGTTTTTGTTGGTCAAATTTATCTAAAAAATAAAGTAGCATTTCATATTCTGTGAGAGGTTTTCTTATTTTAGAAATGTCAATAATGATGTCATCCTATGAAATCTGTGATTTCGAAGTCTGAAATATCTGTACTCTCACGCTGTCACAGGGCTTCTGAAAAGATATTTGTAGTGAATAGAAGTTGGCTACATTGTCACATTTAGTTCCTATTTTAGGGGATGGAAATACATGTACAGATTGAGGCCCAACATGATTAAGAATTAGATTACATTCCTTTAATTAACAATAAATTCTTGTTGACCTTAAAATGTATTTGTAGTTTTATGACATACATGTATGGTACATATTAATGTACAACAATTATATAGTCCATATAGATGTAACTAATATTTAATAAATTCTCATGTCTATGGGTGTCATTCAGAACTAGGATCATAATTAAAAGTTTTTACTAAATTGTTTTTCAAAGCTTAAAAAGATCCAAACATTGACAGACTTTATATTCTAAACAGCTCAGTCAAGTGAATCAACTTTGTTGGTGGTGGGTCTGTTTTGTTTCCTGCGACCTATCTGATCTTTAGATTAAAGTGTCATCTGGGATAAAAATATTGACATCAGAGTCGTCAAATTGCCACTTTACATTAAATTCAAAGAAGTCATATGTTTTCAAATGGATACTATTTCCCACATTTATTTCATTGTTACATATAGAAATTGAAAAGAGTATTGTAGTGTATGTTAATATTCTAGCAGTGTACACGCTAGTAGAAACATTTCAATCAATGAACTGTATGGTAACCAGACATTAATGGTTGTCATGTTAAAATATTAATACAAATATGTTAAAGATCAATATTTTTACATACCATTTTATCTACTGGAGCAAACACAACAGTTACACTTTACATGTACATGTATATATTATTTCGGTAATTATCTTCTACTAGGTTCACATGTTGAGTTATATTGAAAATAGTAATATTGACCAGGTGTGCATATACATATATGTATGTCGATGCATATATTTTCATTATATTTTCAAAATAAAAAGTACATGTAGTTGGTGTAGTGAGGTATATGTAACATATGACCTGTGGATATATTATGAATTATTCATTTTATTAGCCTACTATAAATGTATAGTGGTTGTCTGGTTGATTGTTATTGCAATTTATAAATTACCTTAAATTGAAATTGGTTATATAAAATGTATCTATCAGCATCAGATTGATGAAGACTCAAAATAGGTATGGTATTGTCAGTATATGTGAATCAATATAGCTACATATAGATGAAAATTCTTTATATCTGTGTTCTGTACAGAGATGGCTAATTGGCTGTTTAGATATAGACTTAGTATATACAACCATCCATTATGCCACACCCTACTGTACATGTACATAATGTTCAGTGTTGAAAGGATGGTGGAAGGGATTCTCTTATCAAAAGTTTTTGCTTTCTAAAGTACAATTAAAATTCATTGAATCACATGCTGGTTGTCTAATCATTAGATATTTTAAGAAACACAATAATTTCTATTTGACAGTTCCAGTCGTCGAGATCAGGCATTTTAATTGAGTATATATCATGTCCTTGCATTACGTTACATTCCCCCCCCCCCCCCCCCAGAAAAAAAAAAAAAAAAATACCTGTGATTTTGATTACCCAACTGACCTTGTTTCATAGAGTCAAAATCGCTGACTCGAAATTATTTTTCCTCATTACATAACCTTCATGACAGGTCCTATAAATCAGTCTTCCTTTCGTTTCCTGCAGGCAACTTCTAACGCTGAAATTTCAGTATTTACCTACAGCAGTGTGATTTGGCATTATTTTCCAAAAATCTTATTCAGTTATTAAGCTATGGCATTATTTTAATATCTTAAACAGTAATTAAGCTAGAGATGTTAGAACATAAATCATGTTTACAAGCACTTTGCTGTATTTAAAATGCCCGCAGAACATTTCTTGGTGTATATAACCATTTAAAACACTCAATATAAAAAAAAAATATATAATATACTGGAGCATTCGACATAAACAAATAATTATGCCAGCCAATATTTCGTATAGAGTAAATATTCAGAAACGAATTGTAGGTTGCATGACTAGTCCTAGGCACATGGTCTGTCCGGTTAACAAAATAGTGCCTGTCTTTTGATATTTAGGTGTAAACCACATGTTAATCTTCAAGATGACCTAGTTTGTGGATGTTAAGACCCATTTCTATCTCTGACTTACTGGATATGATAATTACTGATTTTAACTCTCATAAAATGTCTTAATATCAATAGCACAATATCTTATATTGTTTCAATTATCAACATACAAAATAATAGTTGTTCTGCCAGGTTAATGATTAATTAAAACTAATAATATAGTTAACACATCTACTGATTTTACAATGTTTATAGATATGAGTCATGACTTCAATTTAGATTGTGATTATAGAAGACTTGAGTAGTTATCTTTTTTTCCAAATAAATATAAAGATACATGTAGAGCTGGTTGATTCATCAGCCTTAGTTACAGTTTTGTATTGTATGAAGCAGATCGATCCACTGCCTAAGTTTACAGTACTTGTCATTTGATACATTATGAATAAAAATCATTTATCTGGGCTTATTCCGTACTTAGGTATTCATTTTGTTTTTTGTTTTGTTTTTTTACTTTGTAGTGTAGTGTATGTTATGTGTCTATCATAAGGCTACACATTGACAAAATACAGCTAAATTGTAAATATTTATTTTTCAGATCAAAGATCAACAATGTCTGATTCAGAAGAAGACAGTGTTAGACGACCAATATTACAAGGTAAGAGATTGTCAGGTGATGTAGAGGTTGTAAACTTCACATAGATATTTACCTGGGTCAAAGGACTTATGTCTATCAAATCTAGCATATGTCTTTGACTTCTTTTTTGAAGTACTATTTAAGTGATTTTATGTCAGCAGTTTACATGTTGGTGGTGGGAATAGGACACAGAGAAAGTTCCTCATTATTTTAAGTGTGGATTCCCCTTGTCAGTTTTGCAAGACATTTCCCCTCATAGCACACTGCATGCCATACATGTATGCCTGTCCTCGTTAGCCGGGTTGGTGTAGAAGAATGGAACTTTAAACCCCATTTCATTTCACTTCAAATTTGTTGATGCTTTGGAACACAATAACTCTGTGTCTAATTGAAGAGTAGTATGTTACAACAATACCTTGACCAAATTCGTTAAGCATTTTTTGCTCAGAGTGATAAACAGTTAAATTGCTCGATGCTTTATTAATCGATAAATGTACAAGTAATTTAATGCATTTCATCTCTTTAATTTAATTTCAGTCACGCATTTGGCTTGTTTAACACTACCGGGACACCATGTGTATTTTTTGGCTAAAATATAGATTTTGAAAATCACTAATTTATGTACATTTTGTTGAGGGAGATTACATCTAGGATAGATTTATATTAAGAATAAGTAAGTTAAGGATCTTGTAACCCAAGAAGAACAGAGGCTAGTGTAGATTTAGGCAAGATTTAATGATATGTTTCATTACAATGTATTAATATTCATTGTTCATCGGGATTTTCCGACATGGTTTCCTATTGTCAGTGGTTCAGGAAGGAGGGCCTGACAAGGACAGTTGTCTAGTCATTTGGATGGGAGAAAAACCAAGTCCCATGTATACATTGTTTTGCACGTAAAAGATCCCTTGGCAGGTGGAATTCGATTTACGAGTAGGTAATAGTGACGCTGCCCGGGCAAAATTTCCCTCATAGCACACGGTATGGCATATGCCAGTCTTCATTAGCCCAGTCGGAGCTGAGCATTAGGACGTTAAACCCCATTTCATTTATTTCATACATTTTATTGAAGGAGATTACATGTACATGTATGAAAGATTTATATTCATTCTCACCAGTGTTATTTATAAACCCTTTTATTTAACCAATTACAGAGTACATTGTATTGCTGAGAATCCTGTACAGGTTGTTTTACATCAGTTGAATTTTGTTAACAGGGATTACTTTTGATGATATGATCCATTCCCATTATTTTCTTTACAGATTCCAGCTCACAAGAATTCCGAGACCATTGGAAACCAGGAGCTGTGATATCTACTGTACAATTTGAACCACATTTAGAGAATTTCCATGCCTCAGCAGATCATCACAATCAGTCATCAACGAAAGATATACAATCTTCCTTCTCACGTTTCACTAAAGATTCCCTTAAACCTGAACAGTCCAAAAACTATGAATGGCTTAGATCTCAATGTGAACATGCTATAAATGAACTACAGTCAATGAAACAACAATATGCAGAGACTATGAAGCGCTGTGATCAAGCCGTCAAAGAAGCGGAGCATTATCGTGGTCAGAATAAGTCCTTATTAAGTAAACTTAGTAAAATATCTGAAGATAAAAAGATGGTAGAATCTCAGAATAATGAGTTTAGTTCAATTAAACAACGACTAGAACACGAGATAGACAGATTACAACAACTGAGAGAAGAGGATAAACAAGAAATGGAAGAAATGCGAAAACAGCAGAGAAAAGTAGTGAATTCCAGTGGATCAAATGAAGTTTTAAATGAAATGTATGATACAGCCATGCAGAGGTATGATACATTAAAAAGAGACTATGATGCTTTAAGAGAGCGTTGTGAGCAGACGTCTGCTACCGAAATTACCACAGAAAATCAAATGGAAATTTTGACTGAAGAAAACCTTCGTTTAAAGAAACGATGTGACGAATTAAGTAAGGAAAATAGTACAATTTTAAGTGAAAGTGATGGAATAAAACAACAGTGCACTTCAGCCATTCGGAATTGGAACAAAGCTCTTCATGAAAATAAAGCTCTTAAAGAGGCACAGTTAATGGCTCAAAAGCAGAGAGATGATTTACGTGTAGAGATTCATCAATCCTTAGCTAAACAAATTGGTATGAAGAAAGAAGTTGAAAATATTATTCATGATCGTGATAACTCGCGTAAAGAATATCAATTGGTTATGTCCGAACGTGATGTTGTGCATAAGGAGATAGAACAATTACACGAAAAACTTAAAATCGCTTCTCAAAAAGTGGAGCTATTAGAAAAAAATAAGCGTGAGACTGAAAATGAGGTAGAAACTTTGCGACGTGAGATTCGATCAGCTCTTCAAGAACGTGATAAGGCTAATAAGGAGCGTAATGATATCTGTGGGCGTAAACAGGAATTGGAACATGAAAGGGATGAATTCTGGAAAGAGTTTGATTCCATGGCGAGAGAAAGAGACATAGCGAAAAAAGAGCGTCATGAAGCTTTGGAACATATAGATATGATTATTAAAGAAACCTATGAAAAATCTCAGAAAGAAAAGGCAGAAGAAATTAATAATGCTTCAAAAGAAACAGAAATTCTAAGAAAACAGATGGAGAAAATGAAACAAGATCTCTCAGGTAGGTTATTTTGATTAGTTAATTTAACTGAAGCTTAAAATAGAACTCTCACGGGAAATTACAAGAGATGGAAACTCAGACGTCATAAGATCGATTCCATTTTGATGGCATTATCTAGCCTTTATGATTGACATTAACGTTTCCTACTCTATTCTTAACTGATGATGGATTTTCGACTTGTCACTTTAAAAATGCAGTACAAACCCAATTATTAGATATTTACTTCATTGTTATGTTATCCACATCAATGATAAAGATCACACCATCATCTGAAATAAAATGAAATGAAAAATGTAATGGAGTTTAACATCCTACTGTTCTACTCCAAAGTGGGTTAATAATGATGGGCATACGCCATACAGTGTGCTGCAAGCAAAATTTTGCCCGGACAGCGGCACTACGGTCTACTCTTACATCGATTTCCAACTGTCAAAGGATCTTTTACGTGCACACCAAGTGTCGGCTGTCCTAGTCAGCTGTCCTTGTCAAAACTTTTGCCAATATGTACACCATCATCTATTCATTACTTTATCACAGTATTTATTGGAACTTTTTCTTTTCTAGATTCCTTCTCTGAAGCTGATATTGCAAAGAAGCGTCGAGATTGGGCTTTTAGTGAAAGAGATAAGATTGTGCAAGAGAGAGAAAGTATACGTACATTATGTGATAATTTAAGACGCGATAGAGACAGAGCTGTTAGTGCTCTAGCTCAAGCTCTTAGAGACTCAGATGAAATCAAAAAACAGAAAAATGAAGCTTTTAAAGAACTCAAAGATGTGAAGTAAGTGTTACTATATTTTGACGTATATTTGTTATTGATAAATGATAGAAAATAGATAAAAATTATTTCACAAAAATTTCTTCATCTAAATTACGTTAGAACCAAGGTTGGTTTGGTAGGTTAGCCCATGCTGAAAAAAATCACGAAAATGGAGAGCTACATATTAGCGGTAGAAGTGGGCTAAATCTATTGGTTAAGGCCAGCTCAATTTTTGTCAAGGTCGTTGAGATGTAAATAGGGTTAGAGCATGTGATTGTTGGTAAGATTGTAGGTTCGGGTAAGCACTGGGGCTAGGTCCATGGTTAGGGTTAGGGTTGGGATAAGCTCTACCCCTGTTTACATCTCGTGACCTTGAGCTGGCCTTACCATTTAGCACTAACCACGAAAGTGTTGATCATTTGAATATTGTCCTATCGGGCTCTATTTCATAAGATATATCCATTAGAATATGTTAAAATATACTGCTTTTGTTCAGGGGGACCAACATATTTGTTTGGGTTTTTTCAACATCAGTACATGTTCCCCGGTTGATTGACGGATCTTGATTATCAAGACAGAATTTCTAATCCATAAGATTGCGAGCCAGACAACTCAACGATTGTTTTAAGAACCTTTTATTAGCAAAAGGAAAATACGACTAGTATTCTATTCTTGCCTACGCTATTATCGTCTGAGATATAAATTCTGCTTAACTAAAAAAATACAGCTCCTAACGTTAAAAGTTAATAGTTTAGCCAATTGCAAAGTAAAATTTTCCGAATTTGTTGTCACTACTGATATTAGATATTTTTATACGCCCTGTCTGTCCATCCGTCCACAATTGTTTCTGAACAGTCTACAGGTCACAATTTTTATCAGATTTCTATGAAACTTGAAATATAGGTTTATCACCCTAAGATCTCGGTTCCTTTTGATATTGGTATGTATCGGACTGTAACTTCATGGATTATGGCCCCTGATTGTACGAAAAATCATGTTTTTAGTTTGTGAACACTGTAGAGGTCACAATTTTTATCCGATTTATTTTAAACTTGAAATGTATGATTATAACCCAAAGATCTCGGTTCCTTTCGATATTCGCGCATATCGGACTGTAACTTCCTGAATTATGGCCCCTGATTGTACGAAAAATCGCGTTTTTAGCTTGTGGACCCTATAGAGGTCATAATTTTTATCCGATTTAAAAAACCTTGTTATTATATTACCGTTAAACCCTACGGACGGCTGAGTTCGAATTTTGTGAAAATCGGCCCAAAACTGACAGACAAAATGGCCGCCGTTCGTTCTCAAATAGCGTAAAAATATGGTATATCAAGGTTGTGGGCCCTATAGAGGTCACGATTTTTATCTGATTTTGTTGAAACTTGAAATGTAAGTTTATATCCCAAAGATCTTGGTTCCTTTCCATATTCTCGCATATCGGACCGTAACTTCGTGAATTATGGCCCCTGATTGTACGAAAAATTGCATTTTTAGCTTGTGGACCCTATAGAGGTCATAATTTTTATTCGATTTAAAAAAAGGTATTATTATATCACCGTTACACCCAAAGGACGACTGAGTTCGAATTTCGTGAAAATCAGCCCAAAACTGACAGATAAAATGGCCGCCCCTCGTTCTCAAATAGCGTAAAAATATGGTATATCAAGGTTGTGGACCCTATAGAGGTCACAATTTTTATCCGATTTTTTTGAAACTTGAAATGTAAGTTTATAACCCAAAGACCGTAACTTCCTGAATTATGGCCCCTGATTGTACGAAAAATCGCGTTTTTAGCTTGTTGACCCTATAGAGGTCATAATTTTTATCCGATTTAAAAAAAACGTATTATTATAACACCGTTACACACTATGGACGGTTGAGTTCGAATTTCGTGAGAGTTGGCCTAAAACTGACAGACAAAATGGCCACCCTTCATTCTCAAATAGCGTAAAAATATGGTATATCAAGGTTGTGGACCCTATAGAGGTCACAATTTTTATCCTATTTTGATGAAACTTGAAATGTAAGTTTATAACCCAAAGATCTCTGTTCCTTTCGATATTCGCGCATATCGGAACGTAACTTCCTGAATTATGGCCCCTGATTGTACGAAAAATCGTGATTTTAGCTTGTGGACCCCATAGAGGTCATAATTTTTATCCGATTAAAAAAACATATTATTATATCACCGTTACACCCTATGAATGACTGAGTTCCAATTTCATGCAAATCGGCCCAAAATTGACAGACAAAATGGCCGCCCTACGTTCTCAAATAGCATATCGGACCGTAACTTCCTGAATTATGGCCCCTGATTGTACGAAAAATCATTTTCTTTTTAGCTTGTTCTCTATCCATCTCTCGAAAATGTGGGCGTATCCTGCCTGACAGCCGCTGGTTTCAATGCTTCATTATTCGATAGACATATAGAGAGTATCACGTCCGTGACATCAGAGCTTTTATATATTTTGTGCATTAAGCTGATGCGAAAACTATGAAAGGCCTACATAAATTGATAAAGAATTTATAGGTATATAAGTAGGATTGTATGCCTTGTCTTACAGTCAATAAACAATCTGATTAAAATACAGATCTATATTTTGTTTCGTTTTTTTATACTTTCAATGGCCTACACTACATGAAGATTTGACCAGTTGTACTGGGAGGTCATGTCAGGGTTCGTATGAGCGACTTTGAACCCTATGATGTCAGACATTTGATTAATCAATCAGCGTTGACGTTTCTAGTGGGTTACCCACAGGTTCATGCATTGCACGCAAGAAAGTCGCCGTAACAGATGGTTTCTTTGGCTAATCCCTCACACCATCCAGAACGCAGGTTATATAACAACTCTTCCAGATCCTAGTGTAGTACAGACAAATAAAACAAAATTTTGAACTATAAAAAATGAAATGAAATAGGATCTGTGTTTTAATCATATTGACAGTCATATTATTAAATATGTAACACAAATTGACATCAATTTGATGATGCAATGATTTCATTTTGAATTGTGTATTTTGATTGTATTTTACAGAGAAAGGTTTGAAGTTATTGTTGAAAAAGAAACCAGAAAAACGCAACTCAATTCCATAGGTCACAACCATAGTCGGGATTCAGCCATAGATGCTGATTTACAAGAGTGGGAAATGGAAACATTGGATATTGATTTGGTACGTAGTAAAAAATTAAAGCTCGTACTTACTTTCTGTAGTATTAATTCATTGATTTCATGACCTGTGTGAATTGAAAAGAATCTTCAGCTTGGTTCCCACTACCAGGAGCAGAACTGACCAGGCTTTCAAAAAAAGTGGATCTAGTTATTCTAATGAGATAAATAGCCAAGGCCCATTATGCAAATCAGTAGTCCACTGAAAAGATATGTAATCTGAAGAAAAACAGGTCTAAGTGCCACTATCTGTGCAAAAATTTCTGCTTAGCATGTCACTGGTAGCCATAGAGAAAAGCAGGATAATTTCTAGTTTTAAAATAAATGACAAAATGAGTGAACAGACATTAAATCCCTTTCATAAAACAATTGAAGACATATTTAAACATGCATTATGCAAGAGCAAAATCTGCTTATTACAAGTCTTTCTTTAGGCCTGAAATGTTATCTAAATTATCAATTAGACATTAATTAACTTATCCAGACCATAATAAACTCTCGATGTCAAGGCTAGCCTTCGATGTTGGGTGGATTAGATTCCTATATGCCGCTAACGGCTATTGATAATTAGATCAATAAAAGTGGATAATCAAGACTATGCTGTTTATATTAATGATTTTAGTAATGATGACCGAGACTATGCAAAAATTTCACCCGCTTCTTTCTCGGCTTATAGTGGATCAATTTGACTGAAATTTTCAGCAAATTACCTTTACACTATCTAGTTTTTAACTATTATAGCGAGAACTGCCATCTCTTTATCTTACCTCCCATGATATATCTTTAAACATGCATTATGCAAGAGCTAAATCTGCCTAGTGCAGGTCTTTCTTTAGGCCTGAAATGTTATCTAAACTATTAATTAGACATTAACCTATCCAGATCATAATCAACTCTAGATTGCATCGCTAGCCTGCGATCTGTAGTGGATTGTGAGCCGATTTACTGCGTAACTTTCCTTCACCATTTAACAATTAAATGGAAAATCAAGACTATGCTGTTTATCGTACACCGGAAATTTCAACCTCTTAGTTCTCGGTTCATAGTGGATCAATTTGAATGAATTTTTCAGCAAATTGCCTTTACATTATCTAGTTTTTAACTATTATAGTGAGAACTGCCAACTCGTTATCGAATCACCCATAATGTATCTTTAATAAAATTATTCTTTTAGAGATTAATGTGACAGAATTTAATTGGTCAGTTGTTTTATTGTAGCAATCTGTTGAAGGAGAAGAAATTGGTGTAGAATTAACAGGTGGTAAAGATGATCCACAGTTCACTAATGATACGTCTGTCTATGTCTCACATATCACTAAAGGTAGTATAGCAGACGGTAAACTCAAGTAAGTATTTATAGCTTTTTTTATAAATAAATCTAATTTATGATGTTGTCTGTCGTTGATCACCATCAACAAATTTACCATCTTTTCAACTTAATTTTTAGGTGTAAATTCTGTGCATGGATTGATATTATTTATTCAAGTATATCTACGAAAACATGATACACTCAAACTGGTAGAACCAGATAAAATGTTTCAAAACACAGTGGCATATTGGAATATTTACAGTAACAAAATGATACAAAATGAAATGAAATGGGGTTTTACTTTCTATGTTCTGCAACAACTGGACTAATGGGGGAAAGTTTGTTAGGAATTGAATTCCAACAGTCAAGGGACAAAAAGATACAGAAGTTGATTTAATTTTTTGCATTGAATTGTTCTAATAACTTAATTTCTGTTGATAGTAAGTAGCTAATTAATTCTCTGATTTTCTAGGGTAAATGATACAGTGCTAAAGGTTAACAATATAGATGTTAGTAATATAGAAAAACGAGTAGCTGTCCGAGCTATGCATAAAAGTACAGGAAGATTAAATATGGTGAGTATTATAGTGTACAGTTGGTAAAGCCGTGCCAAAGATTATTGATTTAAAAAGTTTCAATTGACATCTTGTGATGTGATGTTATATTACATTTTTATTCCCTGCCTTATTGAGATTTTGATAATACTTGAAATATTTTTTTTTAATTATAAGAGTCACTGACTTAAGTTTGAACATCACACTATCTGTGCTAACACGGGGGTGGGGGGGGGGGATGGCTTGCTGAATGGTTAGCGTGCGCGCGCTGTATATCATAAAGTCTGTCATTGAGTCGACTGGCGTGGTTTCGAATCCCTAGTTGTACGTGACAAGGAGTAGGGTCGCCTGTCCAACCTCGTGGGTTTTCTCCGGGTTCTCTGGTTTCCTCCCACTGCTAAAGACCCCTACGCGCAAGCAAATTATTGAAATAAAATTAAACCATGTGTTAGTCCCGAAATGACCTAGTTTGTGTCGAGTGGCCGTTAAACCCCATTTCTCTCTCTCTCTCTATCTGTGCTAACTTGATTGGTCTACTGTAATCTGACTGGTTGATCTTTTGATATTGATAAAACTTGGATGGAATATACCTTCTTTATGACACTCTGTCCTCAAAATTAGGTTTCTTGGAGTACAGCACCTAAAATTGGTAAATGGGGGCACCACAGTATTTATTTATGTTCAACACAATTTGAATTTATTCATATTTTTCTCTTTAATAGGTTGTGAGAAGAAGGAAATCAACAAGTGCTAGAATTTGGCAACCATTACAACTTCTTCTTTCATGTCAAAAAGGTTAGTTATGGTACTGCAGACAAAACCTCACGATACAATACGTATCACGGTATCGACCTCACGATACGATACGATACGATACATATCACAGTATTTTTTCTTTCCAAATTTACTTAGAAAATAAAAAAACAAGGGAAAACATACTGTTTAACTAGTACAGAATAGAAAAAGAACACTTGTTTCAAGATAATACAATTCTTCAGTCTAATACAGAATTAAAACAAATTTGTCCCCTGGCTGACAGAAAACCATCATGTCTTCTAGTCTATCAGTATTTTCTCTATGTTTATTGTAATGAGAGTTGCATAGATTCTGAGACAGAAATAAAAACCCTGGAGATATTGTTTGTAGTAAAGCTGATGTTGTTTGGTATATATATATAGCTGTAGAAGATGACTGGTAATTATAATAAATGTTATTACAGAATGTGGTATACATATAGAACAAGGTTTATTTATATGTGGTGTATATACTGGAGGTATTATAGCTAAAGATGGTATGTTACCTAGTGTAGGTGATAGAATTATACATGTAAGTAAATATACAATTAGTTATATAAATTACCTGTTTCAAACATTAAAGCGATAATTTCATATTTTTAAGTTATATTTTTAAAATGAATTAAAATAAAGCCTTTAAAATAGATGGTATCTATAAACAGTCCTTCTCTACCTTGTTAAAGAATAATCCTATTAATCCTATAATTCACTATTGCCAGTTGAGAAATTGGCAAAAATATCATTTTCAACATCAAATTCAAACTTTTGAAGATAGCTATTCCATGAGGGGAATAGAAAAACAAGGGAGGTAATTGTGTTATTATTTCCTGGGTGAATTGTTTTTAAGTGTGAGAATGATACCTATGATCTTATTTGTGTGTTGACAACCTATTGAGCAAAAGACATAGAAATAATTATGTTTTGACTTTTTTAAGTTATATTTTTAAAATGAATTAAAATAAAGCCTTTAAAATAGATGGTATCTATAAACAGTCCTTCTCTACCTTGTTAAAGAATAATCCTATTAATCCTATAATTCACTATTGCCAGTTGAGAAATTGGCAAAAATATCATTTTCAACATCAAATTCAAACTTTTGAAGATAGCTATTCCATGAGGGGAATAGAAAAACAAGGGAGGTAATTGTGTTATTATTTCCTGGGTGAATTGTTTTTAAGTGTGAGAATGATACCTATGATCTTATTTGTGTGTTGACAACCTATTGAGCAAAAGACATAGAAATAATTATGTTTTGACTTTCTTAGAAAATATGAAATTCTCGCTTTGATCTGTACCTTTTTTTGCCATGATGGATGCATTCAGGTATAACAAATACAGTGTAACTATTTGGATGGGACAGTTTAAATAAACATAAACTCTGCTCTAATTTCTGGCATTGCCCATAATTTAATAGATATTAGTCTTTAACGAAGTAAAATGTTGGCCCATTCCATTAAGATAACTATATTAGTAATAAGTTTGTTTAAGAGTATACATTGTCTTCCTTAGATAAATGGTAAATCAGCTGATTCTCTAACAGCCAGGGAAGCCATGAAACTTCTAGAAAAATCCACAGAACCAGTTCAACTTGATGTGAGACGACAAGCTTCACCTATTAGTTCGACTGGTTCCTCACCAACTCCTATCAGTCAATCTGTGATATCTTCATTAGCAGAACAACCAGCATCCAAGATGAGTAAATCAGAGTCTTTGCCTTCCCATGGCTCTCACTGGGATACGTCTTTAGATGGAATTCAAGGAACTGGAAGTAAAATTTTAAGGAGTAGTGGTTCTCAAACGGACAGTTTAGACAGTATAGGTCCAGTGCGTCGCCATAAAGAACGCAATCCTGACACAGAAAAATCTAGACACAGTGTTCATGTGATAGGTAAAGCCTTCGAAAAAATATTCCGGCCCCGCAATCATGCTCATGACAAGAATAGTGATGGTGAGGAAAAAACACATAAAAAAGTTAATAGTAAAGGAAGAAGTGAAAATGTGATTGCCGAGTTTGGTCCAGTTTATGAGAAAGAGGAAGGAAAGGAAATAAAAAGAAAAAGAAGCCATGAAGGTGAACAAGAGAGCAACAGTGGAACATGGCCCAAAACACGTGGACAGCATATGATAAATATGTCCGGTGCAGCAACTGTCATCATGCCTCAAAAACGAACTAAAGAGCGACCTTCGATCAGAAATATCCAATTTGATCCCATTCCTGATCATCCAATGACAAATGACTTGCAAAATACATCAATGAGTTCTGACGGGCGTGTATCAAAACATGAGACGATGCCATGGGACTTTGAGGAATTACCGCCTTACATTCCTGTTAGTTCCTTGCCACCACCGACTAATATTGTGAATACCAAAGATAAGCCTTACATACCCTATGGTACTTTCTCTAATAATCATTATTCAAAAAACTTATCAACTCATCCATCCAGTGACATATATAATCTGCCATCCTATGCCGATAAACCTGCAAGGCTTCGTCCATCTTCTGGCACTCATAAAAACAATCCTCAAAATCGACATTCTGCCTTACCTAGTCATCATTCAAATGGCCATCATATTCGGGAATTTCGTCCAGTCTCAGCAGAAGTAACTTCACTAAAAAGAATTGTTGACATTCCACCAGACAAACTGAGTGCTTCAACAAATTTTGTCGAGAACTCCATTCCATCTCACTCTAATCGAATGGTAGGAAGACCCAATTCCTTTCAACATACAAGGTATGTTTATCATGATAGTAATTTAACCTTGTTGCTCCTATATTTGTGTATGTTAAGAGATAGAAATGTATGACATACAAGGAACTATTTCTATTATAAGTTTCCGATGACCTTAAAATGTCATACAAAACCACTTTATTGTCATTTGCAAGGTTCATTTACACATATTTCAATAATAAATCTGACAAAATGTGCAGTTATTGTTTTAGTCATATGATAAAACAAATTAAAGACTTTTCATATGGTAGCTAGCAGATTTATTGTTTTTGGAAACCCTCAAAAGTTATATTCCCTTCTTCAGGTTGACAAATCCAGGTAGCATCTTTTTTTATAGTTGATTTCGGAATGATCTCTAAACGTACAATTTTCTGACCGCTCCTGTCCGTCCTTGTTAGGTTTTAATATAGAAATATTGCTCTACCCCATCTCTGTTAAGGCTGGGGGTTGGATGGCCGAATGGTTAGCATGTGCGCGCTGCATCATAAGGCCTGTCATTGAGTCAACTGGCATGGTTTCGAATCCCCAGTTGTACGTGACAAGGAGTAGGGTTGCCTGTCCAACCTCGTGGGTTTTCTCCAGGTCCTCCGGTTTCCTCCCACTGCTAAAGACCCCTACGCGCAAGCAAATTATTGAAATAAAATTAAATCATGGTTAGTCCCGAAAGGACCTAGTTTGTATCGAGTGGACGTTAAACCCTCCCCCCCCCTCTCTCTCTCTCTCTCTCTGTTTAAAGGCTTAATTCTCTTTTCTGCCGTGATTCTTCTGTGTTCGCCAATAGGAATCATTTCCTGCGACATCTGACACAAATTTATAATAATCGAACACTATTTTCAACTACTGTCTATTCTTGTACTTCTTGATTGGGTAAACGTGGAAATGGTGAAGCAGTGCATGTACATGTACCAGTGCATGTAACAGATAAAGAACTAGCAGCCATTATTATGAGAAATTATTTATAGAATATGAACTAGGTTTTATTGATAATGGTAAACAAATGGTATTTAAAGATTTCGTCAGATATTTATCGTGTGAAATATATTTTGTCATTAAACATACATTATACAAGAGCTAAATCTGCCTATTGCAGGTCTATCTTTAGGCCTGAAATGTTATCTAAATTATTAATTAGACATTAATTAACTTATCCAGACCATAATCAACTCTCGATGTAATTGCTAGCCTGCGTTATTGACTGGATTGTAATCTGATCTAATGCTCAACGCTCATACATGATTAAATCAAAAAATTGATATTCGAGACTGTTTTTTATCGTACCGACTTTAGTAATGATGATCGAGGCTAGGCCCAAAATTCAATCGCTAAATTCTCGGTTTAGAGTGGATCAATTTGACTGAAATTTTCAGTAAATTCCCTTTACATTATCTAGTTTTTAACTGCCAGCTGATTATCTAATCTCCCATAATGTATCTTTAATTTGATATTATTTTATTGTTTGTAGTGCATCAACACATAGCCAGTCTGTATGGTGTAATAATGTTACAACATCACCTACTACTAGTGGTTATTATAGACCTAGTCATCATATTGTATCTCCTAGATCGGATTTTGATCTAGAAAAACTGCCCTTTAACTTTGATAGACTGAGTACTCCTAGTCCTTCTCAACATGTAAGTACTTGTTCATACACTGTACATGTATATCTACATTAATTTTGAGAAATAATGAAACAAAAAGTATTGGTAACTTATGAAATACTAATTTAAAATTTGATTTTATTATTGCGGAGCTCATTATCAATATATTTCCAAGGTATAGGCCCACAGATAGAGCAGAAAAAATAAGATATATGTACAAGCAATGGTAGAATAATGAAATCTCATATTCTCCATTAAATCTTCTTTCTGAATTAATTTCATTCAGAGAATTTTTATAAATTGTTTAAATTATGACTGACAAGTTTTGCACAAGACTGAATCTTTGTGACTCTGTTTCCCAAGGCCTAAAAATGGAGAAAGAAAGACACTTGACCTGATGCACGTCCTCAAATAGCTCTTGAAAATGCACTTCAATCGTAACAGGCATGAATAACCTAGAGATACATACATGTGCAGCTTTCTATATTTGAGGCTCTCAGCGCCAGCCTTTGTCTCCATGATAAACATGGATGTTTCTGGCAATATCCTCTTAATGAACAGTAATACATCCCAACAGAAATGAAACTATGGTTACATATTTTTCATAGTTGTTTGTAGTGCCAAACAGATTGACTTGGTTACAGTATATAAAATGTTGCCTTAGAATATCACAAGATATCAAATTGAATTTTGATTAAATAAATGCTGTTATGGCTAGACATTGTGCTACATTTAATTACATATATATTTGAATATGTTATATTTTTTTTACAGAGTAGTATAAATCTTGATCGAACAACACCTACACCAAGTGATGATATGTTTCCTAAAGCTCATTCTATTTCACCATATGGTGGTCGACCTTTATCAGAGATTGACTTCAATACAAGTTATCCAACATTCCATAAACGTCCATTAGCTTTAGAGAGAATACGGATTCCATCTAATACAAGTGTGGCAACAAAATCTGGTTCTGTAGAAATAGGTACTGATACTTGATTCTCAGTTCTCAGATATTTGCTTTGTTAACAATCTTCTGGCATCTATCTCAAAGAACATTGTTTTAAATGGGCTATCTCAGATTTCACAGGCCAGCCTTATTATAAATGAATATAAGTAAGCAAATCAAATGCCACAGTGCAAAGAAATGACCCAATTATCATGTCTGGAAGTTTCAAATCAAAATACTGAGTCATTGTGGAAATGATTGTGGCTGGTGTTACATAAGAATTTTTTGATTCTGTCATATAATTGATTTGATAAATGCAACAATCATTTACCACAAGAATATTTTCCCTCGCCAAGTATATATAGATAGGATTATCCGGGCACTTATATGATGTGAGAGTAGACAGGCTTACTCAAACTGAAAGTTTTTATTTCTTTAAAAGAGTATCACAGTAGTGCCTCAAAGAGCTAGAATAAAGTTTTTCGCACAAAACTACTCCCTTTTATTCAGTGATGTATGTCTAAAACTTTAAAATCATTGACTTAAATATTGTAGTGTCAAGCAGTAAACCAACTGTAATTAAATTTAAAAACACTTTTATTTTGACTTATAAAGAGAATAAATTTCTTACAGTTTCTGACAGAAGCAGTGCCAGTTCACCTTTATTTGTTTTTCCACATGAAGAATACAGTCGGTCTAGAAAGTATGTCTATCTTTTACCTTCATTCAAATCATTTTTATACGCCCACATTGAAATGTGGACGTATATTGCCGTCGCCCCCGTCCGTCCGTTTGTCGGTCCGTCCGTCGGTCCGTTAGTCCGTCCATCGTCCACAATTTCTTGTGAACGCTCTTACGCCAAAAGTTATCATCCAATTGTTTTAAAATTGATATATGTTGTTTACATTAGTGAGATGAAGAAGCCTGTTTAATTTCAACAATTTCTGTTAGTTACGTCTAGAGTTATGGCCCTTGTTTCACTTTATTGAACCTTGTGAACGCTCTAACGCCAAAAGTTATCATCCGATCTTTCTGGAAATTATATGCATTATTTATTTACTGAAACGAAGAAGCCTATTGAATTTCGGCAATTTCCGTTTATTACGTCTAGAGTTATGGCCCTTGTTTCACTTTATTGATCCTTGTGAACTCTCTCACGTCAAAAGTTATCATCCGATCTTTCTGAAATTTATATGCATTATTTAGATTGCTGAAATGAAGAAGCTTATTGAATTTCAGCAATTCCCGTTTATTACGTCTAGAGTTATGGCCCTTGTTTCACGTTATTGAACCTTGTGAACTCTCTCACGTCAAAAGTTATCATCCGATCTTTCTGAAATTTATATGAATTATTTAGATTGCTGAAATGAAGAAGCCTATTGAATTTCAGCAATTCCCGTTTATTACGTCTAGAGTTATGGCCCTTGTTTCACGTTATTGAACCTTGTGAACAGTCCAACGCCAAAAGTTATCATTCGATCTTTAAGAAATTTATATGCATTATTTAGATTAGTGAAACAGAGAAGCCTATTGAATTTCAGCAATTTCCGTTCATTACGTCTAGAGTTATGGCCCTTGTTTCACTTTATTGATCCTTTTGAACGCTCTAACCAGAAAAGTTATCACCCGATCTTTGTGAAATTTAATGATTTAAATTAGTGAAACGAAAAAGCCTATTGAATTTTTAGCAATTTACAATAATTACTTCTAGAGTTATTGCCCTTGTTTCACTTTGTTAAACCTTGTTAATGCTCGATTGATGATAGTTATCATCCGATATGTATGAAATTTATATGCATCATTTAAATTTGTGAAACAGGTCTATTGAATTTCAGCAATTTCCATCAATAATTTCTAGAGTTATGGCGATTGTGAACGTTTGAATGACAAAAGTCATCATGTGATCTGTATGAAATTTATATGCATTATTTAAATTAGTAAAACGAAAAAGCCTGTCAAATTTCAACAATTTCTGTAGATTACCTTCAGAGTTGAGACCCTTGTTTCAGTTTAAACTGTTTCAATGGCATTTAGTAATTGAACTAGAGTATACAGGTCACAATTCTATGGAATACAATTACTGCTTTTTACTGAGCGACGTTTCGACTAGGCTTCTCTAGTCATTATCAAGCTATGATAAAAAATGAAAATATGACAGGACAATATATACATGTACACCACAATGCTTAGTTAATGCTGACAAACCAGGGATGTAACTTACTATATCGGCATCCCTGCATCGCATCAAGAAAGTAAGATTATTACATACATGTACATATTTTCCTTCTGTTCTTCGTATCTGATCAATGAGTTTGACTGCCACATCTCCATACTCCATGTATATATTGTCCTGTCATATTTTCATTGTTTCAGTTTGTAGAACCTTGTAAACCCTCAAACAACAAAATTTATAATCTGATCTGTATGGAACTGTCTTGTAAAGGCCCCCAATTACCTGCAAAGGAATAAATATGCGACAACCCTTGACGACCGCTCGGACGATTTAGCTGCTGTGGGCATATGTTTTGTTGCCTGGCAACCTATCTTTTATAAATTTGAATTTGATTTGGCTACCTCATTCTTGTTTGTGGTTCATTTTGACTCACAAGAGATGAATTTCCTTCCAATCTAAAACTGATAGAAAAGCTGAATCAAATAACTATATTGTAGAATTCATTTCTTCCATTCTGCGACTGAGATCTTCAGAATTGAGCATGTTAAAACTATCTTAGTAAGTTCAAGTACATGTATGATCAATTATATCTTAGGTACCTCAATTTAGATTCCTGTTCTTCAGGGTCTTAATAAATATATAGCCACTTAAATGCATACTCCTTACAGTGTTTCGTTTGATTAGAACCAATCCCACTCAACACTGCCATAATGAAAGCAAATTTCTGTTCCAAGTTAGAACTGGTCAATAGTCCGATTAACAACCAATACCTAACTGCATAACAATATCATTCAGGTTTAAACAGAGCTCCAAATATGTTTACATAACAATGCGTCATGACACAAGAAATTTATTAAACCCAATTAACAAGTGCATAGCAGAATATTGCAGAAATACTAATTGCGTGACAAACGAGGCTATCAAAAAGGCTACAATGTAAACAATACTGTTTGGAGATGAACAATACTTTCACCGTTTTTAATACCTTAAAAATCTGTCCACAGTTTTAAGGAATACCCCATATTAAACGAAGAGCTTTCATGCTGCTGTACTTAGGAGAGATTTGATTGAATGGGAAGAATAGACACACTGCCTCAAAAGCTCAAGTATCAAAAGTCAATCCAGCAATGGCTAGAGAGGGATTTCTCGGGCCATTGCTTCAGGAATATGCTTAAATCATGTGAAAGATGTTTTTGCACAACTAAATACTTTTTCCCCTGAAGTAATAAGAAGGAAACATTTTATATGTGTTCCTGAAGAACAGAAAATCAAATTGATGTAACCTTTAACTTAAAAAATCTAATCTCATAATCGGTTTTAAAAATTGATAGTGGGTTTTTTGGGCGTTTTTTTTTTTTTTATGTAGACCTCAACTTCGTGAGATAAGAACAATACATATAGAGAAATCAGCCGAACCAGTAGGTTTTCAGATACAACGAGGACCAGAAGGAGGTATATTTGTATCTTCAGTTGGAGAAAATAGTTTAGCATCTGATGCTGGTATAGTTGTTGGTGATCAGTTATTAGAGGTAATTAATAATTACATAATTTGATTAAAACATTTCTTTTGAGAATGAGAGAAATTTGAATCTCGTTGGTGAATTGAAGGATTGAAGTATATTGAGGAAAGTCTGTCTATAATTAAACCAAAATAATTGAGGTGATTAACTTGAATGTATGTGTTATTTTGAGGTAACTTTCAGTACCTGAGCATAAATATTACCTTTCTCTACGTTACCTGTATCAATATTTCTCAAAAAACTTTTAGATAATGTTCTTTTTGTCTGATTATTTGAAGTAAATAATCCTGTGATTTCAGGTTTGTGGGATCAATATGAGAAATGCTACATATGAACATGCTGTAACAGTATTACGTCAATGTGGTAATAATTTAACCATGAAAGTTGACTTTAATCCGGATAGTAAGTATTTTATAGACATCAACCATTAAATCTACGTAATAATTGTCGCCCAGCACTAACTTTTTTATTTCTCAATAGAAACCCTTTATTATCAAGCAGATTATTAAATGTACATATATATTTTAATATCTGTGGATGAATAACCTGTAAAAACAAATGTGTTCAAAATATTTTTTAAAACAATTTCTTTTCAATTGAGTTGAAAGTAGATTGATTTATGATTCAATAATGGCAAGTTCATTGTTTTATCCAAATTCAATCAGCTTTTTTAAAACATCAAACAGCTGTAGATGACTATAATCAGTTGATTAAGATCCCTGTATCCTGACTGAATTGAATTTTTGTTTGTATACAAAAATCATTTTTTTGTTATTTATTTAGAATATAGAGATCATCCGGAGTCATCAAGTAATGGATCTCTGTCATCTGTTCCTAATTCTTCTGGTTTTTCCTCTCCACTCTCTGATAATGAAAACAGTCCAAAAACACGACATACAAGTGGTCATAACAGACGTAAAAAGTCGAGGTAAAATTCTGTTTGAATATTAATTTATCAGTTCTTATATGCCAATATTTAATGTTTATGTAATGTATATTGTAACTGTTGTCCGTCACTCACAGGACACATGCTAACCACATGAAAGACGAAAACAAAGCCCTTTTTAATATGAATATTTTTTACTTTTGGATCAGCTGTAAATGACTACTTCGTTGTATTTCTAACTCACGAAAACGACTACTGATTGGAGTTCCGTCTGTGATCAAAGTGATATTGAGTCACTTTAATTGTAACGATTTATCAAGCTGCTAAGTTCCCACCTCTAATGGCATCAATGTTCAGAACATCTAATCCGTAATAGTTAATTGATATATTGATGGACACGTATTGCCATTTAATAGTGGAATATCAATGTACTGTTTTATTAATTGTAGTTTTGGATCAGTAGATAGTGCTAATCTCCCACCTTTACTGGCATCAGTGTTCAGAACATCTTATCCATAGTAATTAATTGATAGATAGATTGATGGACACGTATTGCCATTTAATAGTGAAATATCAATGTACTATTTTGTTAATTGTAGTTTTGGATCAGTAGATAGTGCATATGAAAGATTAAGAAGAGTTACTATAGAAAGAGGTAATGGAGAATCACCGGGTTTTACTATAGTTGGTGGTAATGCTACAGGTATCTTTGTACACGAGATAGAGAGTGACAGCATACCTGATCCACCACAAGGTCTACAACAAGGTGATCATATCTTAGAGGTAAACATCAATTACATTCACACATATGTATATGTAAATATTTGACTAGGAACATGGTCACGTGAATCTTTTCCTTATAATCAAAATTGAATTTCTAACAAGAAGAATTATTTTCGTGTATTCCTGAGACAAATATTTGAACGTTCCTGTTGGCCAAAATATTTGAAGGTTCCTATTGGCTAGAATATTTCAGTTTTTTTCAAAATCAAATTTCAATAAAAGATTATTTCAGACTTTTCTTGCCACAAATACAAAATGACATCAATGTAATACTTATAATGTTGTTTTTCTTCAAAAAAATAAATCAACACTAGACTTGTACTCTACAATTGTTGGGTTTTTTTTCAGTATAATTCAGTTGATTTTCGATCTGTAACAGCTGAACAAGCCTCGGCAGAACTTACTCGACCATGTTGTGTTTTAAGACTTCTCGTACATTACAACCTTATTAGTAAGTTAATGTTGTATAAGTTTCCATTCATTCAATCTTTCAGCTTGTTTGTACAAAACAATTTTCACAACTTTTTTTCTGTAATGCTTGAAATTCAGCCTAAATATATATTATGGGTAGATACAGATCAAATTTTAGTTTCCTCATGATTGATTTACTAGACTTGATCCATATAACATGCAGACTACTGAAATCTCAATTAGAATGTTGATTTGGAATTACTTCGTAAATGTCCATTTGAATGTTTGATAGAATTTTTTAATGAAATTAACGAACTTTTCAACCTTAGAAAACTAGTAAATGTAAATATATTAATTGTAATAATTATTATGCAAATTATGAAATCCTACATAATCTGTTAATCTACAGTTTATTACCGGTACTAATATTTAATATTTATTTAACTTTTTTTTTCTCAGAATATAACAAGATTTTAAATGTGCCCGGAGATAGTTTTTATATCCGAGCAAACTTTGAGAGAATAGGTGAAGTAGAGACAGAATTAACATTTCATAAAGATGATATACTCCTAGTAGAGAATACATTATATCAAGGTAATGTTGGTCTGTGGTTTGCGTGGTTGGTAGATAATGAAGCTAAACGAATCTGTGGTGGAACTATCCCTAGTAGAATCAGGTATGTACTCAGTCTTTCTTCAAAATATCTCATATGACAAATCAGCATTGTTCTATTATATTTTATATGACAAATCAGCATTGTTCTATTATATTTTATATGACAAATCAGCATTGTTCTATTATATTTTATATGACAAATCAGCCTTGTTCTATTATAACAAATCATTTTGTCTTTTATCATGAAAAGATGTGTCTTTTATCATGTGTGTCTTTTATCATGACAAGATGTGTCTTTTATCATGACAAGATGTGTCTTTTATCATGACAAAATGTGTCTTTTATCATGTGTGTCTTTTATCATGACAAGATGTGTCTTTTATCATGTGTGTCTTTTATCATGGCAAGATGTGTCTTTTATCATGTGTGTCTTTTATCATGACAAAATGTGTCTTAGCATGACAAGATGTGTCTTTTATCATGACAAAATGTGTCTTTCATGGGACAAATAAAGACTACACTTCAATTAGTGGGCATGTAAAACAGCCTTGAATGTTGGTATTTAAAAAATGGCGTTTTGTGAATGAATTCAATTTTTAACTGCCAAGGTTTCTTCTGAGTACCCACCAACATGTATATAGGACCACTGACAATGGAAAATCCAAATAAAAAAAACACTGGGATTGATCGTGGGACAACCTGGTTAGTGAGCTAGTGCCTTACACACTGAGCCACCATGGCATTTTTGAAGAAATTCTTATTTTATGTTTTAGATTGGAAGATGATATATCATTGCGAAGAAGTCTTTCAGAGAATTTCAGTCTTCATGATGCCGATGGTTCCCGCAGAGGATCAGGATCAGCTAGAAGAAGTTTCTTTCGAAGAAGAAGACATCATCGCAACAATTCAAAAGACAGCAGAGAATTCAATTCTTTCTCAGATGCGTCTTTGAATAGTGATTCTGTTCCAATTCTTGATGGTAAACTTTTTAAAAAAAACTTTATTTAAGACCATAAAGAAAGAGGGAGATGCTTTTTTATTTGACCGACCATGAAATATGAAGACTGCCTCTTGTAATCTACAAAAAAGGTTCTCAAAATTCATTTGCACAACTTATTGCACAGAATATGTACAAGTGTAAGAAAGATGCACACCAGTACATTCTCAAAGACATTACTTTGAATAAAGGAAAGCAACTACATGTACAAATCAAAGACTTGCTAACTTAAAGTAGGGGGATCACGTGGCTAAGTGGGTAAGACGCTGGCTCGCTAGACTGGAGGTTGGGTGTTCGATCCCTGCATTGGCCGAGAAAGTTCATTCAGATTTTCCGGCGTGGTTTCCCCCTTGTCAGTGATGCAGGATGGAGGGCCTGACAAGTACAGCTGTCTAGTCGTTCGGATGGGACGAAAAACCGAGGTCCCATGTACACATTGGCGTGCACGTAAAAGATCCCTTGGCAGTTGGAATTCGATATAAGAGTAGGCCGTAGCGCTGCTGCCCAGGCAAAATTTCCCTCATAGCACTCTGTATGGCGTATGCCCGTCTTCATTAGCCCAGGTTAGGAGCAGAACAGTAGGACGTTAAACCCCATTTCATTTTTGCTAACTTAAAGTAACTGTTTAGTGTAGATATCATAGAAATTACTCAAATCCACAATAATTCTTAGAAATGAAGTTTCTTGATACCATAGATCCATAAAAATGTTTAATTGTTTTTGGTACCATGCCAATATTCTTCTTTCTTTCTTCCAGATTCCGTTTTTGGTTACACAAAAATTGAAAAGCAGGAATGTAAGTAAATCTTTAGTCATATGAATAACAGATTAGATTGTTTTGTGAATGGGAAATCAAATATACTTTGTCATTTTGAGATCCTTTAACTTGAAGTTTGACATGGACAGAGTTTTCATACATTCAAAGTAATCACAGGTTGTATTTCATAAAATGTTAATTTAGTCTTTGCGTGTTTGAAATGTGTACCCTGTGAATTAATTAGAACCACATATCAAAATAGTACACTACATTTTCAATATGTTGGCCATTCATGGATGAGATCTATTCTCATAGTAAATATTTCTCTGTTTGTAGATTGAGCTTAAATAAGAAAAGAGCAAGTTGGAATGTCCAAAATATGTGTCAGTAATATATGATACATAAACTTGTGTCAGTAATACATGATACATAAATATGTGTCAGTATAATACATGAACATGTGTCAGTAATACAAGATATTTAAATATGTGGTGGAATACATGATATATAAATATGCTGATTGTGATATATTTATCTTATTTTATATCAACATGTTTATTTTCTTTGTAGCTAATATGGTTCGTCCTGTGGTTCTCTTAGCTCCTCTTAGTGATGCCATCATACAAAAACTGATAGCTGAATCACCAGATAAATATTGTCAGTGTCAACCAGGTGGGTACAACAACAGAAATGACATAAGTTGTGAATAAAACACCACCTATTAGTCCATCAGGCCTATGGTGTCACTTCTATCATGTCAGCATTGTGAGGTTGGGTGTCCGAATTGTTAATGTGCGCATTGGATCAGAAGGTCTGTCATTGACTCAAGTGGTGTGGTTTCGATTCCCCCCTTGTACGTAACAAGGAGTAGGGTCGCCTGTCCAAGCTTGTGGGTTTTCTCTGGGTCCTCAGGGTCCTCAGGTTTCCTTCCACTGCTATAGACCCCTACACACAAGCAAGTTATTGAAATAAAGTTGAACCATGTGTTAGTCCTGAAATGACCTAGTTGTGTCGAGTGGAGGGTAAACCACATTCTCTCTCTTTCATCAGCATTTTAATTATTGGTTGTATTATTTATTTATTGTAGTTTTGATGCATTCATCTGCTATGTCTATGGAGCAGAACCTATCTATGGGACATTATATAGACTACTGGAAACGGGAGGACCAATATGAGTGTATTCGGGTTTCTGATATAAAAGACATCTGTGATAAAGTAAGTAGGGTACATATAGATATACTTATAATTTTATTCCCTCTAAAATAAATATTAAATGGGATTTTAATTCAGTTTTGACAAATAGAACTATATTTTAATATCTTAACTCATGAAAAACTCTGAAGGTTTATGATTATTATTTATTTATATATTATTTGGTTCAGAATTCCTGTGTACCATGGGTTCCACGTCGGCCGTATATGCCGGTCGAGACCTACGGCTATGGAAAATGACCGTTCCTAGATCTGACCTAACGGTCATTTTGCACGCCGGAAAGAGGGTCTTTTTTTAAAAAAAAAAAATTTCAAACATGACTACGATCGACCTTCACTGTGTAACTATACAAGAAGGCACATCGTCTAGAAGCCAATCTCGTGATTGGTGTTATAGAGTTGTATATATAGTCGTCAACAGATTATACTGAGTGTTGTGTTGATAATTAATGATGAGTGTCTGGTAGTAGAGCAATAAATGTTAATTGATAAGTGGGAATCTAATCAACGGCGTGAAGCGGCCCATTGTTAATCATTCACGTGTCATAAGACTTTTCAACAACAAAGCCGTTTACCGCTATTACGGTCAGGCACAATGTAAACGAGGTTATTATGATCTTCGAAAAAGGGCAATTGATATGAAGTATTGCTCTTCGAACCCAACCAACTGTCATATCAAATAAAAACAGCATAGAAATTACGTAAATCCTCAACAACGTACGTGTTCGAAGAAAAATGCATTTATAAATAAAATGTTTATAGCGGTATTACGGCCTTGTGGAAATTGTTGAAATAAAATCTAGAGATTAGTTAACTTGCTTACCGAACAATTAAGAAAAATACGTATTCCAGTTCTATTGTGCAGCAATATTGATAATTCCACGTGTAGAAGAAATGTCGTGTATATACGGTTACTCTTATACACGACCATATTCTAGGGGGCGCTAGTGTCGCTAGCCGTGAAGTTAGTTATCCGTTTGTCATTTAGTTATACATTATTAGGATTTACGTCACAATTCTGCGGCCCGTAATTCCGTAAGAGATGGTCTAAAACCCAAAAAATGGGAGATATATGCCATGGATAATTATATATTTATCTTCATTTCAAAGTTATTGTATTACAACTCAAAATTATCCAGGTCAGTGTGTTTTCTATAGAGCACGTGTTAATTACGTGTGAGCTACTGAAATGGGTTTTTCTCCGGCCAATTCAACTATTTCGTTATTTAAGTAGCCAAAACGGAATATTTAATTATTAAATAATTATCATGAGCCTTATTAATATTTCATTTTTAAGTCAAATATATTTTTTTTGTGCACCCCATGGTGACAAAGTGGTATAGACACGTGAATTCACAATACCTTACCATGATTAAAAAACATGAAATATGAATTTACTTTGAAAAGTTTTTGTGCGTTATCAAAAATGACCGGCAGTGAAAATTTTGAAGTGGAAGCCCTGCTGTGTACAATATAGTTTTGAAAATGATAATACCCCTGGAAATGGATTCTTGTATTTGAGTGTTATAACAGATCTATTATGAATATTGTGTTTTATTTGTAGAAAATACATTGTTTGTTAAATGTTGGACCAGGAGCTATTGAAAGATTACAAAGATTAAAGATTTATCCTATTGTTGTTTTTGTTCAACATAAAAATCCCAAACAAATCAGGTATATATATATTTTTAAGCGTTGTGAATATGATAATGATATTTTATAAAACTTTGAGTGGCTGAGTGTATGTGTTGATCCACTACCACTAAAGCATTATGGCTAAAGTATATTATGTTAATCTTCATGTAAGCAAGATACTCAATTTGATATTAGAGAGAATTAAAGAGAATAAAAGGTATAAAATCAGTCTCGCCTTTCAATATTTCTATCACTTCGGACGAAAGTGAGCGTTAAATAAATCCATTTCACACACCTCTACATTTCTACTGATAGAGAAGCAGCATCAGACTAGTTTAAGTAGTTATCTACCCCTCAATTTGATTATAACACTTATATGAATATAAAAGTAAAAAATTTAGACATACCGGTATATACTTATCCTCAGTTATTTTTGAAACAGATTGTTCATGTTAAGCTATCACCTGTGGTGTTAAATGGTTCCAGGAAAGTTCCTTCTAGTAGGAAGTAGTTAAGGTGAAGTAGAGAAGAGAATCTATTAATGCAAATTATCTCATTTATCTGTAAGAAAATAGGCGTACCAGTTTATTTATTTGAAATGTTTTTATTATAGGGAAGTCCGTGATGTTCAATTTTTACCTGAGAAAATGACAACTAAATTGACCAAAGAACTATTTGATCAACATCAGAAATTAGAACAAGATTTTCAACATTTATTCTCAAGTAAGTTATCTGTTACTTATTTTAAATCTATTTTCCCGATGAAAAATCATTTTCTTTGTGTTTCATTTCCTGTAAATATTATGTTGTAAGATAGTAACATGAATATGTCATTCATATTATGGCTTAAATATTCAATGCAGATTGATTTTTAAAGATCATGTCCATATGATTGTCAGTTCTTTATAATAATGGACATTATTTAGTATAGCAACGTAGCCAATAAGTAGAAAATACTTCGTCCACACATCGTGCCAAATATTACATTAATTTTCGGCCATGAAAAAAATTGCTTTTCTATGAAACAGCATTTCCCCAAACCTTTCCTGCTTGGAAATACAAGTCTATTGTTGGGAATATAGAAATGTAACATAATGTAAATTTTGCTTAGTACATAGAACATATTAAGATGTTGTTACCTCCCTTATATCGCGGATATATGATAGTACCTTATACTACAAGCCAAAATTTACGTTCATCTTATAAACACTTATTAAAGATCCCTTGTGTAACACATGAGACTGGAAAAAGTGCATTTTCATACTCAGTGCCGTTTCTTTGGAATCAGCTCCCATCTCACATACATCTAGAGTTATCTCTTTCTGTTTTTAAGAACAAACTGAAAACTTGCCTTTTTGAAGGTCCTTTGTGATATTTTGTGATATTGACATCAGGAACAAATCTAGTGAATTTGAAGTGCATTTGAAACTGTGGAAACAGTGTTTATGCGCTATACAAATACCGATATTATTATTATTAAGTCATATTTTGCTATGTGCTACAGAGATAATGTCTTATTCAAGGACACATGTATTATTAGATACTTAGTTATTCCAAAGATTGTAAATACAACCATCTCTTAGATTAAGAGCTCTTTTCAAAACACTATTATCTATTTCAAATTTTCAGCGAATCGTGGCATTTTTGAAAATTAAATATCAAAGGCAAATTGTTGAAGTTTCATGTCAATGATTTTAAAACTTCATTTCTTTTTGTTACGGTAGGGTGACCCGTGCACTCTACAGAAATACAGCCCACCGCTGATAGTTCGAGACTACCACTGAAGCGTGCACATTAGCCGTGTCGAGACCAACTTTCTGACAGTATGATACTATAAATAGCCATGGCCCGTGCAATTCTCTACAAATCTATCAACTATTACAGCCGTAAAAAATTTATTGTTGACGGTTTTGAATAGCAGTAAAATTAAGCTTCTTGGTTATTACAGCAGATTTAGAAATTACGTTCGTTTCATTTTTTAAATCGCTTTATCATTAACTGTACCGTTAAGAGCGGTATCTTTTGGTTTAGTACAAATAATATCTCTGAAACACTTGGGTTAGACAGGAACATGATACTAGCAGTAGTTTCATTTTACTTTTACAAGCTTCTTAAAACAATTGTTGAGCTAGCTAACGTGCTTATTTCTAAATTCAATTTCTTGTTCTAGCTTTCTATTATGTTTCGTAAAAAAGTAGTCTTGATTATCCCGACCTGTCAATCAGACGTAGAATGGTCGATAGACTGGTTAAGCGAGACTAATTTCAAAACAAGGGCACGTAACCTATCTTTTACTCAAAAGTGTCTGGATGTTATGGACGACACTTGGAACCAGTTTTCAGTCTATTATTTATAGATGATTAATGGTCATAGCTTATTAAGTACAACATGAACGTTTATTTAGTGACTATAATTGGGTGAAACTGATTTGAGGCTTGGCATATATATAAATATCGTGGCGTAATTGTCGAGATATTTGGAGATATTTATTTATGGTGGGTCACCCTAGTTACGGTTGAATGATTTTATTGCATTTTGAAAAGAGCTCTTTAGATCTTGTTTGTGTAATTTTCCCTAAAGAACTTGAGTTGGGTGACGTTTTGATAAGATATAAATTATGACATTTATTTTTGGGATTTTATTTTCAGCTGTCATTCAAGGTGGTAATCTAGCTCATATGTGTATGTTACTTAAAAGTGTCATAGCAACCGAACAGAAGAAAGCTATATGGGTTACAGCTGGTTCAGTTTAAGTAAAACACAGTTCTTACATCCTATATACAAGTGGATTCCATGATCAGCAAAAATTACTTCACTTATTTATAATATGTCATCAGTCAATCATTGAGTCTAAAAATTGATATTGTTGGAAATAATTAAAAGGAAAAGAACATACAGTAACTCAGTTATATAAGATTCATGGTTTTCTATCATATTTGTTTGTTATTTATGTTATATGTACATCATGTTGATTACATTCTTTTGTTATCGTCAATTAGAATAATAGATTTTATTTTGAAAGTTAAATAAATTGAAAAAAACACTGAATCCTATTTAAAGAATATGAATCTGTTCCTTGAAGAATTCCATGTTTTAATGGAATGTTTCACAAGTTTACTAAGCAAAATTTTTTGAAAATTTATTCAAAGAGATTCCCACAATTTTGTTTCATTAACATGAATAATGACTTTTGTTTTAATTTGTTTATGAAATGTAAATATGACCTTTGGATATATATAAATAAAATGTATTAATGGATTTTAGTGAAATTAAATCCAACATTTTTTTTAAAAAAAAAATCATGGTTGTGATATGGAATGCTTAATAATCTGTTAATTATAGTGCAAAGATATTTTCTGTTAGTGACAAGGATATCTGTATTATATATTACTGCTATGATATAGATATTATAGAATATGGCATATCTTGGTGACATTGGACACAGGTTTGTTCAAATTATTTACAAATTTAAAGTAGTGTTTAAGAATCTGATTTATTTTATTGAGAAAATATTAATGTAAAAAAAAAGATTTGTATTTATTAATTTATATGGAATGTAGGCTTTCTTATATTGTTTATATTTGTATACATTCTTTATGATGCACACTAAATTCACAATTTATTCTTAAACTGAGTGCAAGACAGTATTTAATACTTACCCAACTAGACATGTCATGATCAGTCCTGGCTATGTCCAGTCTTTTAACTATGTGGGCCCATAAGAATACTGATAAATGAAGACCCTACTGTCAAATATTAATGTCAGCTTTCATGGAAGAGTTCCCTCCCCTTTGTTCTTTATGTGGAATCTTTTGTTCTTAGAGAGGTTGAATCACACTGATCCGCAGTGAATATTTGCTTGGCCAGTACAATCACTGATAAGGATGACATCGATGCGACTTAATGACTACAAAATATTAACTTTTTTCTTTCGACAAATTAAATTCTGAAACATTTTTTTTTAGTATTAGAAAAATAAATAAAGGTGTTTGAAGTATATCTTTATAAAAAATATTCCATATTTAGCGTAAATAGGTACAGAAAATAGTACGCGGAGGCGTAAAATGGGTAAAACGATATAATTTTGCCCGTACCAGTTCATATTACTACGTTCGATGTAAACAACGTTTTTTTCTGTTTGTTTACTCTGAATTCTTTCAGAAGTACATTTTTTACCGTCTAATCTGATTGACCTGCTCGTGTTTGTTTTAAAACAACAAAAACAAGCCACAGAAGTAATCTTTTTTGGCGTTATCGATGCCATCTTGCTTTGTTGGTAAACATTGTGATGTGACGTCACCCTTAGAACTACAGCGGTCTGACCTTTTAAAGGTCAGTCATCTTGGACAGAGATAAAAGACGGATGTCGCATTAGGTCTGTAAAACAGATTGAGATTGAATAAAACATGGCCCATCTCACATGTGGTTTTTAGATTCAGTACTCTTCAATCCATGCAATCCATGGTGAATCAGAGAACTACCCCCACAGAGCACTACCGGGGGCTCTAAATATTTCCCTGGTGCAATTTATTAAAAGATTCTTTGTTATAAGTAGGAAGTCTGTAGGTTTGAAATGTTGTTAAATATTATTATTATACAAGCAGGGCTTCTGATTTGAGGAGAGCTGTCAAACCTTTCACCCAATGTTTCTTTTCCAGGTTTGGCACATGATTTTTAGCTCACATAAAATTTCTTTTTTTATGTGTAGGCTATATCTTAATTAAATTTTGGCATTTGTGTTTTCAAGTAATTCTCGCAAGATATTTTATTCTGACTTTAGGTCAGAAGCTCTGTACAATTGCTGTTGTCCATGGAACCAGTTTTCAATGTTTGATTTTTTTTTTGTCCCCTGTGTTTCCATGAAAGCAAGGGACTATTGGAATGGCATCATTGTCCGTCTGTGTGTCTGCCATCCGTCTGTCCATCACTCCTTTTAGGAAACAATAACTCTGCTTGTAACATGGATGAGAAATCTTCCTTTTGTTCTTTTCGTTGAATAAGCAGATTGTTTTCCCTCTAGTAGATTTGGTGGAGCTTAACCATGCAATAACTAGACATGTTCAATGTTATTGCACACTTTTGCTGGTTTATGCTAGTTTTAGTAGAAATCGTATAGAGAAGTGGGGTAGGTTTTCTGTGCAATAACAACAAGCATGTTAAGCAGGTGTCAATGTTACAAGTCATTTATAGCACGCTTCATTCGTTACCAGGTTTAATGCCTCTGTTTAAACCTTTTAACTCATGAAAGCCATTCTATAAATATAACTTGTTATTGAGCTAGTATGTTCAAACTTGGTGTAGGTGTTTATTAGATGAATGATTTCGAGGATCGGCATTTTCCTCTAAGGCTAAACAAAGATAAACAATTTTATTGGTAGAGACTTTGCAACATAATAATTTTGATTCTAATTGAGTTAGATGATGAGAATTTTCCTCTTTGGCTTAGTAGACATAAACGATTAAATTGGTCAAGACTTCGGTACACAATAACTTTGATTTTTATTGAGGTAGAATGTTCAAACATGCTGTAAATGTTTATTAGGTGAATGCTTTGATCAAGTTTGGTGATGAACATTTTCTGCCAAGACTAAGCACAGATGAGCAATTTTATCAGTCAGTGCCTTGGGAGACACTACATTTCATCTCAATGAGTGTTGAAACTTGGTGTATAGTTTCACTACATTGAAATGGTATAGATAAGCAGTTTGATCGCCCAATACTTTACAAAATGATAAAGTGTAATTACTAAATATATGTTACCTATTTATTTTGGGACTGAGGTGGGGGACCTCTGCCTCACTGTTGGCATGTTTTGGTTTTATTTTAGCTTCTTCAATTCTATATAAAACTTGTATTTTTAGATTGAACATTTTATGTATTATAAATTTGTGTACATAATAAGTGCATCAGGACCAAGTTACTGGGAAGTTAAAAATTTCTTATTTGTACAGAAAAAATCTTTATATTTTTAAAATGCAGACGTGCCTTTTAATTACATTCCATTGGAGACAATAGGATTAATGTCCTTGATTAATTATTCTCATTGAATACAACATACAATACATGATTTGCTTATTTATGAAAAGATGAACCTGGTTTGTTTTTACTTGGCTTTTTGTTGCAATTTTATATTAGTTTAAAAGCTTATGTTTCAATGTGAGAAAGGCATTCTTTTTAGTAAAATGAAACATTGCGGTACTCTTAAGGCATATGCTTATTAATACTGAATACATGTAATGTTATGAAATAGAACAATATGGCAATGTCTTACATAATTTTTGATCAATATCTCTGTGGTTACAGAGGGGCCAGTTACTGTTAAACATGAAGTTATTGTGTCTATATGGTAGATTATACATGTGTTATGAAATAAATGCTAATTGGCATAGCGTTTAAAGTCATCAGGGTTTTGACTACATTCAGCACTCATATATAATGAAGATAATCGAGGGTTCTGGTCTTTCACAATCTTGAAGTAATTTTCATACATCAATAATTATTGTTTACAGTAACACAATGTAATACCGGTATTAAATTTAGTATACCAAAGGTGACTATTTTATATATTTTGAATCGAACTATTTATGACCACTTTATTAAGTGCATATGTTTGTTCTTTAGACGTCGTTGATATATTTGTATTGATCAGGGTTCACATTATTATTAGAATTATTATTTAGTTATATGAATCTAATGCAAAAATGTTCACTTTATAGATATCATGAGCTTGGCTACAATTTGTAATGTATTATTTATTTAAAAGCTTTTGCTTAGTTATTTCATTTTCAACAGTATTGAAATCAGTATTCTTATCAAGTTACAAATTTCTGCTAGTGTTGCCTTTAATATTAGATTTCATATATCAAGCTGATGTTTCTGTGTTTGGTGAGAATGGGATTTTGTATGAAAGTTGACAAAAGCTATTTGTTATATGCTCACATTTAATGTGGATGTATATTTTTGTCACCTGAATCTGGCAGTCCGTCCAATTGTTCGGTTGGTTATCTTGAAATTCAAAATTTTTAATTTTAAAAAATTTAAGCCCTATTTACTTTCATAATATGGAAAAACCCTATTTAATTTCATAAATTATGGACTATAAATTTGGAATACATTTAAGCTTGTGAAATCGATACAGGACAAAGTTCTTAATGGAATTTTTAAAACTTGGTGGTATTTTTATTTGCCGATTCACTAAGCAGTATTTTATTTTGTGAAATAAAAATATTTTATTCACAGTAGTGACAATTTACTGACAAAGCTTGATCAACTGATTCTCTATGCTTAAAAAAGCTCTTGGTATAAGCGAGGACTAGCATTTTCGTACCATTTATTAGGGAATTATTGAAATAATTAGGACTTTGGCTATAAATAATACCATGTTCAACAACTTTTTCAGTAAATAAACTACTGTTAATATGCCCATAAAAATTTATTTGCCGCCATTGTCTACAACTATAAAATATGTATATAAGCTTTATGCTTTATTTGTCTATATCTAGCTTTGAAAAAAATCCTTTTAGGATACTACTATTAAAATCTTTAGGGTTTTACATAGGCACAGCCAGTTGCCTAATACCATTAAAAAATCAAAAAATCAATACTGAGAAAAATATTGTATAAAAATCTGCCATAACTTTCATTTTGATAGGCCATCATTTAATAAAGTCTTAAGTCAGTCAAATATATATATATATATATATATGGTGTCTTTTAAAACTTTCTTGATAAAAAAAAGTACCATTCTTTTATACTGTTGAAAATTCATGTAATTATAAAAATATGACACAATTGCCCATTATGCGTAACCATCACAAAAAATATCATCGACAACAAAAAGATCTATTTTTATAGTTGTTAATATAGCTCTTTTATAGCCCTGATTTCAATATTCCATGGGCTTTAGTTTCTGGATGTTCTATTTCAAATAAACTCAATAAAATGCACACACACCCAAGAATATTTTAAATAGGAAATGACTAATATAAAAGAGGTACAATGGATATGTTTAATATATTTATTATTGTTATGCTGATGATTAGAATGTGTATGAAAGTTTGAAGACATAAGTGCAATTTTTCTGACTTCTTTTATTATATGATATTGTTATTCTTTTTCCCTGTAAATTAACTTGATTAAGTATCTTTGTTTTCTACTTCATCTTTTTCTATTCTCCTCTTAATTGTTAGATTTGTCATTGTGAATATTTATCATTCATCATTATCTGGCTCATTATTAGCATTCTATTGTATTAATTGGGGTCATGTTTTTCTGGTTTTAGATGTCCTTCTATTGATTATTAGTGAATTATGCCATTTTTTCTGCGACAACCTTTCATTCCACTATATATCATATTTGATCAATATCTAATATTTCACCATGTTGTGCTAGAAATGATTCATTCATATCATATTTTATATTGTTTAACTTTTGAATACATCTCTCAGTCACAATGATTGAAATACGTTTGACATGTATTGAATATTGAATGATTAGAAAATATGTGGTTATTCCCCCTCCTCCCCCCCCCCCCCAAATATCAAATCCCTTCATGTCTTGTTGTTAAAGATCCTGATTTTAAGATGTTACCCTTGCCTTTCTGAATTTTACAAAAGTGCATATAAGACTTAAAGCACACTTACTGTTCAGAATTAAGTACATTCTTGGATCCCGGTATCATTTTCAAATCAGAACTTATATTTTAAGTTTTGTGAAGGCATTTGGTGTGTAGTATATGCTTATTATATGTATGAAGTACAAGTATGTATATGTTATGTTTTTTTATCACACACATCAAGCGCTTTTGTTTTTTTCTTAACACCAGCATTTCGTGTTATAGTGTACATTTTGTTTGTTGGATGGGATTACTGATGTTACTGTCTGTGCTCTTCTATGTAAGCATGGAATCCAAATTAAAATATAATATAAAGAAAACAATTGCTTTTTTTTTTTTTTTAAATTTCATACAAGTAATCATATAGAGCCATTCCATTTCAAATCACCCAAAAAGAGGAAAAGTAAACCATATCCCCTTTGATATTGGTATAATTTGGTTCAAGGGTATTATATGACTATATATGCTTACTTTGGTTGAAATAGCTGATATTTCAAATTTTAGCTTGATCGCACAATTTGGGTGGTGCACAATTTGGATGTGCCCGCCAATATTCAAATAATCATAGCTAGGTAACCTATCTGGTCAAAATGGGTAATACTGGAATAGCAATTCCACAAGGATTCCAAATCTGCTATTATTTTTTGAAGAGTAGTCTATAGCTAACCATGATTCATCAGTCTGAGAATGGGGTTTAACATCTACTCCACACAAATTAGGTCATTTTGGCACTGACATGGTAGCTACGATCAGTGACAGACCTTATGATTATGATCTTCAAGCTCACACTTGGACCATTTGCCCCCCCCTCCCCCCTTACAGATACAACCCATGTGGGACATGTGATCCTACTTCTAGTTACATACAAGCAGGGAATCAAAACCACACCACTGGACTCAATGACAGACCTTATGATGGAACACGGACATGTTAACCCATTCGTTCCTCCTTATAATACGGAATGACCCAATAATGAAGTGCATATCTGTTTGAAACCCATTATTCACAAAAACCAACTGACTACCACCAGCCAGAATAATATAATTAGCAGTATGGTGAATACCCTAGTTTTGAGGGTGCATCATACAGGGGAAAGGTTAGCAATTTTCAACTCAACTGCTTGATAGATTTGGTAAGTGTTTAGCTTGGGTTGTGCTTATACAGCCCTTATCAAAAGCAGATGGTGCTCAGGCACCATGAAGGGAAATATTTTGAGAAATTAGAAAAATTATTAAACTTGGTCATCATTGTGAATTTTGTGACAGAGTTTCATGATAAGCATTTTCAGACTCCTGGGTTAAACTGGGTGAAAAGCAATTGATTGCTCTATAAAATGTTACAGAAAATAATGAGCCTCATCTATTTATTTTGGGATGGAGTCCAAAAAAAGAGAAAGAAAATTAAAATTATTTTTTTATTATCATTACAATAAATAATGAAGCAAAAAAAAAAGCAAGAAACAATACTGTAAAAATCAATCACAAATTTAACATATAAAAAGCAAAGAATATAAAAGTTTTATTTCTGACTAGATTCATTATTCAGTTTGGGTTGGATTATCAATTATGACAGAACCATGGAATAAACTGAATGATAAAAATTTCCACAACCTAGCGACAAAATTACATGTGTTCAATAATACACAAATTAGGGCAATATCATATCTTGCCCCAAGTTCACAAAGCATTCTCAGACTTAAGAATTTACTCAAAAGTGAATGCCTTATTTTAACTAAAATATAGCCCTTTATAAAACTTTTCTTTTAATGTATGAAATACATCAATAAGAAACCATGTGCAAAGTTTTGTGTTTCTGGTTCAAAGATATTTCTCATAAACAGTGATTGAAAGTTGAGTAAATTCTTAACTTAAACATGCATTATGCAAGAGCTAAATCTGATTATTGCAAGTCTTAATTTAGGCTTCAGATGTTATAGAAATTATAAATTAGATCTTTATTTAAACAACAAGACCAAAATCAACTCTGTAGACCCACGGATGGCTCGGCTACAGCTCGGATTTAAATAGGATTTCACTAATTGATTAAATCAAATAAGGGGTAACCTGATGAAAATACGTCAGTTAGATCGAGGCTAAATGATAGAGTGCACTTAGCGAGGCCGCTGTAAAGCATTTCCGTATGCCATCGAAAACTTTACTTGATAATCGAGATATGTAGGTGGAGTTAACACCTGTCAATCAAACGATCGGCGAAGGTGAAGACACATTTCGCTACCATTTCTAGGCAAATATTACAACGATGATAACTATGTTCAGAATAAAGTAATTTGACTGAATTTTTCAATATATTCTACTTTCATCATCTACTTTTGAACTGTTATAGCAAGAATGGCCAACTCTCTATAAAAATCTCCCATCTTTAAGTTTGAGAATGCTTTGTGAACTCAGGGCCTGTCTCCTGTCCACATTATTGGATGTACAGTGAATTAAGAGGGCTGGTATTTCTATAGTTGGTGGATAGATTCTGGAATCACTTCCAAATTAGGACTATAACAGACCAAACACTGCAATTGTTTTAAAAGTAGCACTGCAATTGTTTTAAAAGTTATCATATGAGTTAGTAACTACCATTAGTTACAAATCATGAAAATAAATATCAGTCATTCAGGATTACAAATTATGCAAGTTCAAGTGGTGTACAGTACAGCACAATAAATAGGTTATTTAGGGCAAGCGAATTAATATACTGATCACCTGAGTTGAGAACATCCTGACCTTGACCTTGTTCAAATAGGTATGGCCTCTATACTTACAAAATCACCATGGATCAATGTCCATATTGGAAAGCTTAAGGCATGTGTAAAACAAAGATTATTTGTATCTGTAGGGTGTGAATTTTTTGCCAACAAGAAATCAGACTGTAGGAAACAAACAGTCCTTGGCTTGAACAGACTCTAAATAATGTTTCGGTGAAGCATCATATTTAACATGGTCTTGCATAGGAAAAAACTTTATTTAAATGCAACCCTTCAGTTGTTATTAATAAATATATATTTCAACTCTTTCTAGTGTCAAGTGCATTAGGTTTTAAATTCAACAAGAACGTGAACAATTTTAACATAAAATGAAATATGAGAATTATGAAAAATATCCATGACAAGTATTTAAAAATTTGATCTGTCACATTGAAATATTTGATCTGAAGGCAAGCCATTATTAAAGGACATGGCCCTATCTGTTTCTATATTCTACCAGTGATAAATAATGATAACTGCTGCTAAATCAACTTCTAAAATATTCACGTCATCCATGTTAAATTGGTAAATTTTATACTTAATTCTGTTAGCAATATTTGAAAATAAATAATCAAGGCTATATTTATATGTGTCATTTGATTAAACGATTTTAATGTGTCCGTCATGACATGTGTTCACCAGACCTTTCAATATGGCACCCCCCCAGCTAATAAATAGTAAATATCGATGTCTGAGAGGATCAGTCAAATCTATTCATTTTGTGCTACAAGGAGATAAATAGTTAGAATTGTCCATTTACTCTCCCAAACCCATTCCTTAATTTATGATGTTCCTGTACAGGGGTGCCCAGGAATTTTTCAAAAGTTGATTTGTATAGCTGTTATTGTTATCAATGTCTATTGCTAGAATACAGAAATACAGTGGACCATTTCCTTTAATATGTTTATAATTTTTGGCAGAGGTAAAAGGAAGTAATCAGATAAGCAAATAAATAACAATATATCATGGCACTAACAGTATACTGTTAGTCTGCTACAACCAGCTGTAATAGTAATTAAGGCAGAATAGTATAGGCAACAATATATAGATAAAAAATAAAATTTCACACAAATATGGGACTTATGGTATTAACCTCATTATCAGTTATAAATAAATGTATGTACAGAGTAACCATTTTCATTTTAGAATAAAATAAAACAATTGCCAAGATTATTTTTTTAATATTGCTAAGAGAGCTAGAATATAATCAATCATCAATAATAATTAATTGGCTTATCTATATAATTATACTTTTCATGATGTTACATGTCTGTGATACCCTATTTAATAGCCTATTGTGGTATGTGGAAAAAATTATCGGATTGGTTTCTTTATTTCATAAAGAACAAAATATTTAGAAGAGTTTTAATGAAAGATATCACAATTCTAGAAAGACTGTTAAAATTAACACTGAAGTAAAACATTTTATATAAGACTTTATGAAGGTTTTATATATTTAAAAGGGTAAAGTATCCCCAAAAAACAAACTATCCTTCACTGGAAATAGTATAATATAGTGCTGGGTATATGATACATATAGCGATTCAGGTGCTACAATACGATTCGTATCACGATTCACAACCCGGTCAAGAAAATGAATAAATGAATAATTGATATTTTTAGCCAATAAAACTGTTTTATAACACGATACTGAATGGATCAAAACAATTTAAGAGTGTTTGGGTACCTATGGATAATGTGTCACGTGGATAATTAAGAGGGACAGGTTACTTACTGAATGGACAAAAGAAAACCATAAAAAAGTATCACAATACATTGATTCAGCGTCTAACGATTCAATTTGCAAATCCATTCAATGATATATCATGCCGGCAGCAGTATAATTAGAGATAAAATGGTGGTTACAGTTGAAAACTTATTTCTTCACAGCACCCCTCCCAAGGACATACTATATTAAAGATGCATTATGTACACTTTATAAGATTTAGACAAAGAGAGGGAGAGAAATGGGGTTTAACGTCCACTCGACACAAACTAGGTCATTTTGGGACTAACATATGGTTCAATTTTATTTCAATAATTCACTTGCGCGTAGTTTTTTTTAGCAGTGGGATGAAACCGGAGGACCCGGAGAATACCTATGAGGTTGGACTGGCGACCCTACTCCTTGTCACGTACAACCAGGAATCGAAACCACGCCAGTTGACTCAATGACAGACCGTGTGATACAGCGTGCACATGCTAACCTTAATCCAACCCCCGTGGTCACAGTTGAAAACTTATTTTTACACTGCACCCCTCCCAAGGACATACTACGGTATATTAAAGATGCATTATGTATACTTTATAAGATTTAGACAAAGAGCTGGCTATCTAAATAATCATTTATATAAGATCTGAAGCAAGAAAAAACAACTTGATTTAGATTTAGCTCTTACATAATGCATCTTTAATATTAGTACTAAATAAATTAGTATTGAATATATAAATGCATGAGGTGGCTGATTACACCCGATCCAAACCCTATCTTGTTTACTGAGCCATTAAACAACCTTAAATAAAAATTGAAGTTTTCCTTTTTTTTTACTGATTAATACAAAATACAACTATGCAGTGTAGATTTGGTTACCATTTCCTCTTTTATTCATCAGATGCCTATTGTACTAGGTTATTTCAAAATAAGCTCAAGATAAGATAAATATAGCTCCTAAAATTAAAACCTTATGTAGTATTAAAGTCTATCAAGCCAGACAGTCTACATATATATTTCAATAGTATTTACTATTTCACATTTAAAGATTTAAGGATAGAGGGGTGGGGGGGAGGGGTGGCCAAATAGTCTATGTGTAAGCTTGGATATCATAAGGTCTGATATTGACCTCTGGGTCTTCCCTTTTCCTCCCACTGCTAAGGACATTTACGGGCACCCTACCCACATAACTTTCGAGCAATCAAATTTTTCAGGTAGATAGGCAAAGCGAAAAAAACAAAATTAATATCTACTAGTCGGCAATATAAAGTGCCTGACATCCGATGACTTGTACATGATAATAAAACACAAATTTTACTTTTTTTTAATTGAACCAGGCAGATTTGTACTGAATTGACTATGGATTAATATATTTTGTCTAGAGACACTCTTCTTTGTGCAACATATTTGGGGCATTGATCATTATTTGATTAATCATTTTTTCAGGAATCGTAATTTCCTCAAATTGACTAATGAAATAAAATTTAAAACATTTAAAATCAATGTGATAAACCTCTCGAGTAGTCACTATGCGTTATGCGCAAGATTATTTTAGGCTCATCATTATTTGCTTCGCAGGCCATGTTTCTGTGGACACTTAATGAGAATTCTCTAACATTATTATTATTTGTTTCATTAATTCTTCAGAAAGCTAAGTTCAAGTCGGCAAAGATTTGGTTTTCGGTTGTAAAACCACATAAATAAGGCTATATTTGACAACTTTCAAGTTGCCATACTAACAGGAAAAAACATTTCTCGGGGAGGCCCATCTTATCCCCCAATGTAGCACTTTATGGCTTGGAGATATGGGGCGCCTTCTCAATCTTGTGGGTTTAAACCAGTTTCCTCCACACCGAAAGAACATCTGCACATACGCTAAATGTACTAGAATAAGACCTAATTTCTGTGATATCCTCGGTGAAAGCAGACGTTAAAAAAAAGAAAAGAGAGAGTAAATGTTTTCATTCTTAATGGAAATACAATATGATAGAGTATCTGGCTTTAATTTCGGCATGTTGGGGATTTAAGACAATGTTTAATGTGTTTTAGAATTTTATGGACCAGCCAATAAATTCTTAACATGAACAAGTTCTATTCAAAAACAAAGAGACTAATCTGCTAATCTAGATTATACTACCACACAGGTATGATGGAGTTACTACCACAGGTACTCGGTATGATGGAGTTGCATATTTTCCAGTATAGATCTCAAAAATTGTTATATTTATTTCAAGGTGATATGGATACGACTTTTATATATTTCCTAATCGTTTATTTCTTAAAAGGAGGGAGTGTAGATCCACTACCCGGGCATCTGTGATAAATACAGCTCCTGCACTACTTCAAAGATAATATAATCTCTTACTTCTACAATAAGGCAAGATAACATCTTCATATTATCAAGTCGTGAGCCACGAAAATTTTAACCCTTGAAATAATCTAGATTTCAAATAGTGTAGGCAACATCATGGCATCTTGGCTAGGATCATCATATATTAAAAGCCAAGAAGACAAATAGATAATAACCTATAATTAACTTTTAAAGTTATAAACATTAGAGTAAAGGCTATCATTTATATGAAAGACTTTGGCTTTTTACATAATAAACAGGATTCCTTTTCCTTGTTGGTAGTTTCAGCACAACCAATATTTAAGATAGGTTTAGAGGCAATGAAACATATATAACAGCAGCTAATATAAGTAGTAATCTGAACAGTTCATAAATTAAATGTTGTTGCATTGTGATCTTTTGCCTTTGGGTAAAGATGGGTTACCAGACAACAAACATATTATGCTGAGCCACCAGCATGAGCTAGGTCGTCTGGGATGTTCATAAAGGTTGTCATTAAATGAATCATTTACTAATACAGACAATTTGACTGGTCAATAGACCTACTCTGGAATGAATACAAATGGATTTTTCCAAGCAGAAAGTCCTGTGACGGAGTAAATCACTGTGGTTCACTTTTAAGTTTAGCCTACAGACTAACGTAAATTAGTTACTATGCCGACTAAACACTGTTTGTGGGGAACTTGCAAATATTGTCAAAATATTACAAAATAACTGATCCATATTCCAAGTAGATCAGGTGCTGAATTTTGCCGAGTGTCTTCAAGATTCAACAAAGTGAGCAAGTGCAATAACTCAAGGTGTAATTAACAGAAATTGTACTGATCAAAACAATAAATATAAATTGTTTAAGCAGCATTTAGTAACTGGATGAGAATAACACAATTATATGGAATGAAAAATACCTGAAGAATTTATTTCAGCGACGTTTCAACGCGGGTTCTCCTATCTTTATCAAGCAAAGAATACTCTTGTCGAAACGTCGCTGAAATAAATTCTTCAGGTATTTTTCATTCCATATAATTGTGTCATAATTTAATAAATATAAATGTTGAAAGATGGTATAGAATATAAAACATACAGTACAGACTTCACTATAATGCTTTTGGCATCTAGTTCGGCCCTCATATTTTATAACAAACAGTGCATAAGTGACTAGTGAATACAGAATGCAAGTTTGATACCACCTTAATGGTATAATATTGATGAAGCATGTAACATCGTTATTATATTTTATGACAGGAATGAATATCAACAAACCCCACAATCCGTTATGCAAACTGTTTTTAAAGGTAAACCCGATTCTGATCCGACACTTTCTATAGATCTAACAACATCCATACCAGTATATACTTGTCCTAATACAACATGTTTTCCATCTAACCTATAAACATAAACAATCTAATCTTAAAGAAACATTATCACATTAATGTAATTAACAGCTTATTATATATCATAATTATTATAGTCAACGATGGCAATTCTACATGTGTAAATTTGCCCACACAGCAGCTTTGATTCAAAAAATAGATTGTAGCCGCTTGTGTTCACAAGCTTTTGAGGAAAAAGGGGCATAATTCTGGGAAAAAAAGGGTCAGGAAGCTGAATATCGTAAGGGTTTATCCTCTCATGTCCTCAATGCTTTACACCAAATTTGAAGCAAATTTGTCACAAGGTTTTCAGAAAAGGGAGGGTTATTCCGGAACAGGTCACGGAATGATGAATATCGACAGGGTCCGTCCTCTTATGTTCATCACCAAATTTCTGACAAAGAGGGGTAACTTCAGAATGGAATGCTGATAATCTATAGAGTTTGTTCTCTCATGACCCCAATGCTCCCCCCTCAAATTTGGAAAAAAAATCTGTTAAAAACTACAGCCTCTATCACGTTCACAAGGTTTTCAGCAAAGGGGGTAACTATGGAACGTAAAGTCACGGGATGCTGAGTATCGATAGAATTTGTCCTCTCACGACTCCAATGAATCACACCAAATTTGAAAAAGATCCATCATCAAGCGGTTGCCATGATTGCAAGAAACACCTACATTTTGCAAGAGATGGACAACCTAAAAAAAAGAGATTTTTCGTACAATCAGGGGCCATAATCCAGGAATTCACAGTCCGATACGCGCAAGTATCGATAGGAACCCAGATCATTGGGACATAAACATATAGTTAAAGTTTCATCAAAGTCAGATAAAATTTTTGACCTCTAGAGGGTCCACAATCTTGGTATTACATACTTTTACACTAATTGTGTACTTTGTGAGCATTCATTTTGTTGGGCAGTTTTGGTTTGGCTTTCACAAAATTTGAACTCAACTGTCTATTGTGTAGCAGTGATATATGTAAACGTTTATTTAAATGGGATAAAAATTGTGACCTCAGCTAAAAATGCTATTTTTCGTACTATTAGGGTCTATAATCAAGGAAGTTACCGTCTGATATACACGAATACTGAAAGAAACTGCGGTCTTTGGGTTGTAAACATACATTTTAAGTTTCATCAAAATCGGATAAAAATTATGACCTCTTGAGTTTCCATAAGCTAAAAACAAGATTTTTCGTACAATCAGAGGCCATAATCCATGAAGTTACTGTTTTATATAAACCTATATTTCAAGTTTCGTCAAAATTGGATAAAAATTGTGACCTGTAGAGTGTTCACAAACAAAATGTCAACTGACGTCGGAACGGACTGGGCAACGAAAATATACGTCCACACGAAAACGTTGGCGTATCAAAATTGTAGCCTCTATCACGTTCACAAGTCAATTGATGACATTCTGACGGACTACCAGTGTGACAACTATATACGCCCAAACTACGTGCTTGTTTATAAAAATACACATCCAAAATTACTTTGAACATACCATGGTGTTTTAACTGTTGTTATAAAGAATTGAGAACCATTGGTATTTGGTCCCGCATTTGCCATAGATAATATACCTGAAATTAAGGCAAATCAATATCTATTATTGAAAGTACAAAACAAGTCAACAGTGAGGTTGATTAAATCAACCTGTCCATAATATCATACTTAATGTATTGGACGTTACATCTTTAATAAGCAACAACAACAACAAGCTGGTGCCAAATATTCAAAATTTTAACCATCTGACCCTAATCATTCCATCCTACAGCCAGGTAACACTCAGGATCATGGATATGTACAATACATTTCTAAAGTTTGCGGTTCAAACCGTCAAGATGAAATCCCATAAACCATACCTGGTTTTGAATGTTTTAAAGAAAGATTTTCATCTGGGAATCGAGGACCGTAAATACTTCTACCACCTGTTCCATTACCGTTCTCAAAATCTCCTCCCTGACACATAAAACCTGGTACAATACGGTGGAATATAGAATACTTGTAACCAAAACCCTTTTCACAGGTACACAAAGTCACAAAATTTTCTGAAATGAAAAAAGATAGGGATAGAAATGGGGTTTAATGTCCACTCGACACAAACTAGGTCATTTTGGGACTAACACATGGTTCTATTTTATATCAATAATTTGCTTGCGCGTAGGGTTTTTTAGCAGTAGGAGGAAACTGGAGAAATGAAAAAAAGAATTCTAGATCTATTGAAAGGAACTTGATGCCATAGTAGGAGGTCAATTCCATTTGGTTACAATCTATTCACACTTTATCACTGAAAGCCAGTGTTGAGATAAAGCAGTTTTGTGTTCTACTATCAACACTATTACACTAAGTCAAAATTGAACAAATAATTAGTAAATAGAGAGAGAGAGAGAGAGAGAGATGGGGTTTAACTCCAACACAAACTAGGTCAATTTGAGACTAACATGGTTCAATCTTATTTTGAATAATTCGCTTGTGGGAAGAAACTGGAGGGCCTGGAGAGAACCCACAAGGTGGGACAGGCGACCCTACTCCTTGTCACATACAAGCAGGGAATCAAAACCATGGCACTTGACTCAATGACAGACCTTAATTATGTTAACCCTCCCCCCCCCACCCGAAAATATAATTAATACCGGTAAATAAGATGACTTCCACTTAATCATTCAAAACAAAAATTTGACCTACAGCACATGCCCCATCACAAATCAACACTTTATTATTTTTTGAGGTTACCGCTAATACCTTTAGTTGTGGTGAAAATTTACACTTAAGAATCTATATAAATGTATAAACATACCCACAGTTTTTGGTACTGTATCTGAAAAGAGCTGCAAATACATGAAAGCAAATAATTTATTTAATGAATAGACAGATATGTAAACCTATATAGCTATGGTAAATTTGTGAACAAATGTAGGCTACAATTTAATTATTGTTGGGTAGCTCTATGGCTTGGCCTATAATTCTGAAAGAATTTAACCTACTGTCTCCACCAGATAGTCATCGAAATGAACTGAGTGAGTGAATCAAAGTCAATGAATATTCTTGCCACGTTGAACCTATACCCAAAAACTTCACATGGTTCCCGTTTTTTGTTTATAGTAGGTTTACAGCAGGATTGGTTTGGTAAGAAATCACTTGGACTCTATGACTGAGTGGAAATGTGGGATTAGAATTATTTTTAATTTTTAAATTATTAGGGGAGGGGGGCCTGGTCACCACCACAGATAATATCACAATATGATAATATGCCGCTTTTATGTCAATTGTTATTTTCTATTTAAAATCGTAAGGTTTTTTGTGTCACTCAGCTAACTCAGTTCTTTAAATACCTCGCTAACCTGGAGGTTGCGTGTTCGATCCCTACATTGGCCGAGAAAGTTCATCAGGATTTTCCAAAGTGGTTTCCCCTTGTCAGTGGTGCAGAACGAAGGGCCTGAAAAGGACAGCTGTCTAGTCATTTGGATGGGACAAAAAAACAAGATTCCCGTGTATAAATTGGCGTGCACATAAAAGATCACTTGGCAGTTGGAATTCGATATAAGAGTAGGCCATAGTGTTGCTGCTTCGGGCAAAACTTCCTTCATGGCACACTGTATGGCGTATGCCGTCTTCATTAGCCCAGTAGGTGCAGAACAGTAGGACGTTACACCCCATTTCATTTCATTTCTTTAAAGATACATTCCCGCGTACAAACTGGGTGATTTAATGGTATATATGGACTAAAAACATATTCAAACTAATTAATTTGTCATAATTTTGCTTCAATTCCTTCTCAAACATTGTATTTGTGAAGGAATGCCCTGCTATAAAAATTTGATCAAACCTGTTTACGTCACGTGACTTACCTCTCTTGGAAGTCAAAGGAGAATTCATTGCATACATAAGACGATGTTGTCTTTAATCGCTTACTATTTATTACAAATATCGAATCCTAATTAAATTCTTGGATTATCCACTACCCGCGTCTTTTTCCATCATTTTTATTTCAGAAAGTGTTGTACGTCTAACTCTTCATAAAGTTTATCAACTTGTACATCAAGCGCTCAATGTTCGTGTGTGACCTTTGACATCACAAAGGCAGAAATTCCTAATCATCGGGGTGTCTATTTAGGGGAACGCTTACATTTTTATCCTGTATACGCTCCATGAATGTTTATCGGGGAATCCAGTATTTTTCTTGTAAGATTGGATATCTCTACTTTCCATATATACCAAAATTGCCATACTTTTATTGGAAATAACCACCCGATAAATACTTTTCTGGGAACCCATCTTTAAATAGTCTTTTTCAACTAGACACTTTATATAGCATGTAGTCTTTACTTTCAATGTCATCTTCAGTATTTACTTAATTTGGAGTGAGTAGAAATCGGTAACTTAAATACTATCCTAACATCCTGTTTCACCTTGAGTCACTTTTTCCTAAATCTCCATTTTGGATGCATCAGTTTCTCTGTCTTTGTTAAAGCACCATATTCAGTAACTCAGGTAGGTTTATATTTGTTTAACGTGACTTTGGGGCCTAAAATAACCCACCTTGGAGCATGAACGTGCTTCGAAAATAAGAAAACCGTGCTTCGAAAATAAGAAAACCTTGCAAAAACCATGCTTAAAAAATAAGAAAACCTTGCAAAAACCGTGCTTAAAAAATAAGAAAACCTTGCAAAAACCATGCTTCAAAAATAAGAAAACCGTGCTTCGAAAATAAGAAAACCGTGCTTCGAAAATAAGAAAACCATATTTCGAAAATAAGAAAAACGTTAAGAAGCCTTCTGACCCCTAATGAGCGTTTCCTCTAGTGGTGGTCAGTTGCACTGTTCCGGAGGCCAAATAGAAATACTTCACCTATGTTTTTAGTCTCAACCTCCGGATTCTCTTCCTAAAGAGATTTAATTCTGATTTTTTTTGTTTTATTTTGGACCCTTGTTACTGATAGAATTTGAGTTTTGATGTTGATCTGATGATAGAATTTGAATTATAATTCAAATATTATCGTAACAAAAGTGGTGTGTTATCTGAGTTTTCATGCAAAAAAAATAGCTGCACATAGCCAAATAAACTCCTATGTAAACTGTATCAGAATAGTTCACAGATGCCGTTTTTCAAAGCTCAGAATTTTCTAAATTTTCGCGGGGAGACCCCCTGATGCTACGAGAATTTATCCTTTTTTAGGCCTGGCTTGACTTGACAATATCAAATTATATAAGACAATTTCTTTCTAATTTAAATACTGTTTTATTAATTACAAAAATGATATCATTTAGATATCATTTAGTGTTTCACATCTTTATTCTTCATATGGTTTTTGGGGGGTTGGATGGCTGAATGGTTAGCGTGCGTGCGCTGTATCATAAAGTCTGTCATTGAGTCGACTGGCGTGGTTTCGAATCCCCGGTTGTACGTGACAAGGAGTAGGGTCGCCTGTTCAACCTCGTGGGTTTTCTCCGGGTCCTCCGGTTTCCTCTCACTGCTAAAGACCCCTACGCGCAAGCAAATTATTGAAATAAAATTAAACCATGTTAGTCCCGAAATGACCTAGTTTGTGTTGAGTGGACGTTAAACCCCATTTCTCTCTCTCTCTCTCATATGGTTTTTTGACAATAAAAAGTTTCTCTATTTCTTCATTTCATATGAGCAGCTGTTTCAGGGTATGTTTCTAATCTATTTTATTATTAGGCCTATAAGTAATACGTGTATAATAGTGTTATCTGTAATGGGCAATATATCTCTATTATTTATGTATAATTAATTACTAGTCATTAGAAATGAAATGAAATGAGGTTTAATGTCCTACTATTCTGCTCCATTATAGAAAGCTACATGTTTTTCACTTAGTGTTTTTATTAACTCCCTTTTGTATATTATAAGCTATAAAATGAAATGAAATGGGGTTTAAAGCGATAATTTCATATTTTCTAAGAAAGTCAAAACATAATTATTTCTATGTATTTTGCTCAATAGGTTGTCAACTCACTATTATACGATCATAGGTATTATACTCCCACTTAAAAATCCTTTGACCCCGGAAATAATAACACAATTACCTCCCTTGTTTTTCTATTCCACCCATGGAATAGCTATCTTCAAATGTTTGAATTTGAAGTTGGAAATGATATTTTTGCCAATTTCTCAACTGGCAATAGTGAATTATAGGATTAATAGGGTTATTCTTTAACAAGGCAGGACTGTTTATAGATACCATCTATTTTAAGGCTTTATTTTAAAATTTTTTAAAAATATAACTTAACAATATGAAATTGCAACTTTAACGTCCTACTGTTCTGCTCCGAACTGGGCTAATGAAGACGGGCATACGCCATACAGTGTGCTAATAGAGAAATTTTGCCCGGACGGCGGCACTACGGCCTATACTCTTATATCGAATTCCAACTGTCAAGGGATCTTTTACGTGCACACCTCGGTTTTTCATCCCATCCGAACGACTAGACAGCTGTCCTTGTCAGGCTCTCCGTCTTGCATCACTGACAAGGGAGAACCACGCCGGAAAATCTGGATGAACTTTCTTTGCGTACCCGACCTCCAGGCTAGCGAGCCAGCGCCTTACCCACTTAGCCACCGTGATCCCCATTGACACAAAAACGCTCTACGTTTTTAAATTCAAAATAACATTTTGGTATAAAGAAAGTTATATATAATTCAAATAGCAATATTATTTTTTTATGAAATTTGGGTAGATTTGGGTGAATTTGGGTAAATCGTATCGTGCTGCCGCGCTACATACCTATATAAAAATATCAAACCAACTTACTTCAAATACTATCCTACCAGTGTAATTTTTTCCGATTTCAATATCAAAATAGCAGAATGAACTGGGCATAACTGTTTTACTGTAACAATTGGCCAATTGAAAAATATATCATCCATACGCTCGTATAATTTCAAACAAACGGAAAATACGTCATTGCAATCGTTATATTTCATCTTCGCATAATAGGATGGATATCAGTGTGTATTGTTTGACTGACGGCCTTCTAGAACAGAAGATGTAAATTCCCATTTTCCGATGATAAAGCCCTGAACAACCAGACTGTAAAAACCTATACTGTCATAGCCTTTATGCAATCATTCATGGCGTCATAGATCGTATAGTACAGTTCTATGATGGCATTACTGTTCATAGATCAGATATGTTACCGTTTATCAATTTATGGTATATTCGATATTCAATGAATGTGACGTATAAACATCGTGTCTATTACAGAGTACTGCACAATCTACCCAATAAAACTGGTTGTCGACCCAACAAAAAATAAGATATAGAGAACAGCCTGGAAACAATGTGAAAGTAAGATACAGAAAATTACAAATATAACAATCAAACTTTTCAGTTTCATGGAATGAACAATTAATATCGAGTATATTATATATCCAACATTTATATCGTAGTAATAGTTATAAATGTGATTATAGGTACGTATATAATGACCCTGCACATCAGTATATCTCGACGTTTTAGCTAGTAACTACGATGGTCAATATCAGAAATGAGGTTATATTGCAGTGCATTTAACAGCAAATAATAATAAAATTGAAAAGGGACTGGATCAGTAAAGTTTGAGGAGTTCCGTAATAAAAAAAAAGCATGATACCAGGACTGCACGTATTTAAGCCCACCCGTTATTTAGCTCATGGGCTTAATAACGGGCAAAAAAAAAACGTTTTTAAGCCTATGGGCGTAAATTAGATTATTGACTTAGAGTGGCCTCGTGTTCTGTTGATATGTTTGATGTGGTGCACATGCATTCTGTTTGCGTGGATAAGATAACATTTTTGAAAACTTGATGACGCCAAGTTAATTGTTAAAACCAAACTTGACAATATTCATTTTTTTTTTTTTTTTGAGATCATGAAAATGCTGTCTTTATTAATCTTTGAATATTCTACATGTTTTGATTGTTTTTGCTAGTTTTTCGTTTTTAAGCACTGGGCTTAAATTCGACTAAAATGTTACCTGATGAAAACAGGCAAAATCCGTATTTAAGCCCTGGGCTTAAATACGTGCAGTCCCAGTAGGCTATTAATGAAATGAAATGAAATGAGGTTTTACGTCCAGCTTTTCTGCACCGATTGGGTTAATGAAAACGGATCCCACACAATGTGTCATGTAGGAAAGTTTGCGTCCGGACAGCTCGATAGACAGCGGCTAGCTACGGCATATTCTTTTATATCGAATTCCAACTGTCAAGGGTTATTTTACGTGCACATGTGTACACGGGACCTCGGTTTTTCGTAGCACCCGAACGGTAGCACGATTTACCCAAATCTACTATTATTTCAACTCATATAATAATAATTTATATCTATATTTGATGATATATTGTTCTTTATGCCAAATTTAATCGTAACTTTTTTGTTTCAAAAATGCACCTCAAAACGCAATTTTCAAGCAAGTGATTTCGTGCAATACACTAGTTATGTCCCTTGGTTACACCTTCCAAACTTGCTTGAAAATCGCATTTTGAGTGCCATTTTTTGGGCACATTAAAAACGTTACGATTGTAAATTAAAAATGACAATTTGGCATAAAGAACGGTTTATTATCAAATATCGATATAAATTATTGCCTTTTAAGTTGAAATAATGGTGGATTTAGGTGGATTTGGAAAAATCGTGCTACGCACCCGAACGACTAGATAGTTGTCCCCGTCAGACACTCCGTCCTGCAAAACTGACAAGGTGAAACCGCGCGTCTGAAAATTCCGAGGAGCGAACACGAGACCTCCAGGCTACCGAGCCAGCGTCTTACTCACTAAGTCACTCTGATAAGTAAATGCTGCCATTGCATGCAGGAGTAATAGGTTCTGGTGGATTTAGAATTAATGAGAAAGATACATTTATACATTATTTTGAAAAATCGGAAAATAAAATATCTTCGCAAGTGATTGTATTTCCCACACTGAAGCAGGAAATGAGATTCGTCATCAACCGCACGACTGAGCATTGCTTACAAAGTCTCAGTTCAGGGGTCACATGGCCTACAATATCGACACCTCTGAGTCCCAGGGCTGTCAGAAATTTTGTGATCCCTGTTGTAAATTGAAAATATTCAGTTGGCTTACTTATTTTTTTTTTAATTATTAAGTTCTAAGTATGTCATGTTTTGTGGGATCACAAGTGTCACAGAAGAGATTGTTAAATTTTGATTCAAGGCCAATTTTTCTATTGGAGTTTGAAAGATAAGAGGGTGAGATTTCGTAATATTTAAATCGAAGAATGTCAAGATCGTCGCAGACGCGTTCTGAGCTCTATCTAGCTAGTAAAATTACTCAGCAATGAAGTGAATTTTATTTTTAATTCTTTTCTAAACCCCTTACCGCGAAAACACAGTCAGTGGTGGTTTCCTGTGATATTGAACTGGAAAAATATATGCATATTAAGTACAAATGCTCGTTGGAAGTTCACGGTGAAAAAGTCATACTTGGAGGGATGTTCTGGGCATAGTGCAAAAAATGTCTATTTCACAGAGAAACATCGTATCAGAGGTCGTTATAACCCTCAAGTTAGTGCTGAGACCAAAGAGGGGTGGAATATAATGCAAATTAAGCGCCGTATAGGCGCGAAGCAAAATCAGATAACGACGCTAATATTGTAGTGGCAAAGCTAGTTTCATTTTGTTAGTATTGTTTTATGTATAGTCTGTAGACGCCTAAATAGTCGAGACTAATAACAGTTCCTTTTATTCTGATTTTTTAAGTAGATCGAGGCATTTGTCATCTAAGCTTCAACTACAAGGATACTTGCGCACTAAACTTATTAAAACCTTTAAAAAGTTTTATGGCCGTCATATTGATTTGATTGGTAAATATAACGTGTCTCTCTCGGCTATTATTCTAGATATATTTAATTGACACGTATACTATTACTATCTCCCTGATAATATCTACTACATCGTTAACACAGTTCATCGCGTGCATTTTGCATACCGATAGTTCATTGGCCAATCACGCTATTTTACCGACATTTCGCCTAATAGTTTGGATGCAGCTATGGCGGGTGTGTCGCCAGGCAGTGTAAGCTTACTCTTCCGGACACCTGTTACCATTGTTTGTCGTGTAATTTGTACACGAGGAGCAGTCCATTTGCTGATTACACTATTTTGCTTGAATACACTATTTTGCCTATAACGTTTTTTAGGACTTCGAATTCTGTCTTATGGTTTGGATTGTTCGTACTTGGTTTTATTTTATAGGTCACTGTAGTTTTATATAGTGAGGGAAAGAATATTTGATAACACTGTGAATAGTATGTTGACAGACTCTTTCTAAGTTTTATAATAATATTGCTATCTGCCATATATTATGTTTAATTTAATAATTTAATAGAAACCCATGTCTTGTTATTTAGCATACTATTAGTGAGTTTATATCCCTATTATATAATCTATTTTGTTGGAAATGTACCATAATACATTGTCTTATATTATTGAGTATTATTATCTCCCCTTTACTTAAATAGCTAAATTTGAATATATAGCATGCAATTATAATTTATGTGCATATCCTAGAAGTTATTAAACGTAACTAAATAATACTTTTGTATATCAACTTAATCATAAATTACATTATGTCCATCTGTTAAATAATGTTGCATTTATATTGTTGACAATGTATACTTTGTTTACATAAGGAGTGTATAGTTTATAATTTTGCATGAGCTGAGAATGAATTCTCAGAAACGATGCCATTCTGTCGAGACGGCCAGGCGAACGTGATACCCCGCACTAGTACCCTGGGTCAGTTGTTCCCTCTGGGATATCCGTCTCCAGGGTCGAAGCGAAGCTATAGTAATTACACCTATAGTTCTTGAAAAATGCTCATTGAGCACACAGCCTTTAGATGTTTGCGTCTAATGAACAGACCTTAAACTGCTTGCAGTTTTAAAACAGATACAGCCTTTAAAGGAGCTAAATCGCTAACATTTGGGACCTAGAAATTAACACAAGTGGGTCGCAACTCATATAATACTGTTATATGAATGTATATAAACTGATTTACATTCAATCGTTTCCGTTTTTACTCTAATTTCAAATCAGTCATGTTCCGTGAAATAAGCCAGCAGTCTCAATCGAATGCAAATTTCTAGCGTCTGGTTATTCCAGACTACATACGCTGTTTGGTTTGGTGCAATATGTCTAGCCTCGTTCCTCGAGTCTCTTGCTAGAACTCGGGCTGAAACGCATTATGGTACACGATTCGTGTACCAATGGTAAAATGTATATTTTGTCTTAAATATTGGATATCAGAAGCCCATCTTTTCCCGGTAAGATCACAGCATCAATGTTGTTTTAAATTGACAAATATTTCGTGTTTTCAATGTTGAAGATTTTGGATGATATTGAGTTAGAGACTTAGCTACTTTAAACGCTTGCGTTTAATGAAAAGATACACACAGAACAGATCACAGAACGGCTTGAACTGGGACAGTTCGCCTCTTTATAAATAGTATAAAAGAGTTTTCCCAGTCCATTAAAACATACATGTATATATGTTATAATACATAATAAAACTTTATAGTTTTATACAGTTTTGTTCCGTTTGTTCGAAGAGAGAGAGAGAGCCGAACATAGCACAACTACTTTTTAGCTAGTCCGCCTTCTCCTCTGAAGAGACTCTACTTTAAACGGCTTGTGATCGGCCAATAGATCACTGGTGGCAGAGAAATTACCGGGGTGTGGGTCCTGAGCAACCATTGCGGCAGATTCCCCACACTACAAAACCGCTACATCATTTCGTGGCGAAAGCGAAAAGAAGAAATAAAAAGCGCGCCACAATATGTAATATACTGAGCTATCATTTGAGACTGGGCCTGAGGGAGAGGGAGCTGTCGCCGCCCCCCCCCCCTCCGCTACGCCACTGAGCGTACTGACTTGATCGTTCTGATGGAAGTCGCCAACGAATTCGTGAGCAATGAATAGGCCTACAGGCTGTGGATCGTTTTAAGCAGAATTAGGAGCAGCAAACACAAATTTACAGTTTAAACATACATTATGCAAGAGCTAAATCTGCCTATTGCAGGTATTTCTTTAGGCCTGAAATGTTGTCTAAATTATAAATTTAACATTTATTAACTTATCCAGACCATAATCATATCTCAATGTTTACTGGATTAGGATCCGATTTGCTGCCCAACTTTCATTCATGATTAAACCATGAAATGGATAATCGATACTATGTTTTTTAACGTACCGACTTTAGTAATGATGATTGAGGCTAGGTTGATAAATTAACTTGATAAATTCTCGGTCCCAAGTGGATCTATTTGACTGAAATTTTCAGCAAATACCCTTTACATTAGCCTATCCAGTTTTTACCTGTTATAGTGAGAACTACCAGCCTTCATCTCCCATATCTTTAATATTCCATCAACTATCACATTTTTTTTTCAACCGGCCATAACTGATGGTGGTGAATTATTTTATGGATAAGGGACGCAAGGAAAGAATGCGACAAAAAAACTTCAGGTATTTTTCTAATTACCTAATCTATCGTAGATACAACGGAAGTGGGGCGGACTTGCAATAAAGATCGGCTGTTCATTTAACTAATCTTCGGAATTTAGCGGCTATTTTTGAAAAATCTTCTCAATTACTTATACGTTAGAATCAGGTAAATTCCAGTTAATGCATTGTATCTAAACTATAAATGAAATGAAATGGGGTTTAACGTCCTACTGTTTTGCTCCGAACTGGGCTAATGAAGACGGGCATACGCCATACAGTGTGCTATATATGAGGGAAATTTTGCCCGGACAGCGGCAACTGTCAAGGGATCTTTTACGTGCACGCCAATGTGTACACGGGACCTTGGTTTTTCGTCCCAGCCGAACGACTAGACAGCTTTCCTTGTCAGCCCCTCCGTCCTGCATCACTGACAAGGGAGAACCACGCCGGAAAATCTGGACGAACTTTCTCGGCCAATGCAGGGATCGAACACCCGACCCCCAGGCTACAGCGAGCCAGCGCTTTACTCACCTAGCCACCGTGGCTCCCGTATCTAAACTAAAAGTTACTTGCATGAAATAAATCGGAGATGGGATACTTGCGGCAGCTTCTGTAGTTACATCACCTAAACCAACAAAAAGCGGAAATCTACATGTTAGGGTGTGGTGGGGTGGGGGAGTTGGCCACCCATGCACCGGGATCAGATCAGTAATGCCTGTGGGAACTTTCACTATTAAAAATGAAATAAATAAAACTATGGGAAAAAAAAAGTTAGGTCTTTTCAACTTCGACTCATTCATGAAATTACCCCTTTTTTAAAGAAAAAAACAATTTGTATCAAATTTTACCTCCAGTTTAATTATTTTATGACTCTGGTTATCAAGATACCGGGGGGTTGGATGGCTGAATGGTTAGCGTGCGCACGCTGTATCATAAAGTCTGTCATTGAGTCGACTGGCGTGGTTTCGAATCCCCGGTTGTACGTGACAAGGAGCAGGGTCGCCTGTCCAACCTCGTGGGTTTTCTCCGGGTCCTCCGGTTTCCTCCCACTGCTAAAGACCCCTATGCGCAAGCGAATTATTGAAATAAAATTAAACCATATGTTAGTCCCGAAATGACCTAGTTTGTGTCGAGAGGACGTTAAACCCCATTTCTCTTTCTCTCTCTCTCTCTCTCTATCAAGATACCACACCCCTGATAATATTAATATTTATGACGGGACGCGGATGTATATCTTTATCCTTATATGGAAGAGCGGGAAATGAAGTTATAAATATTTTCATTACAATTTTAAATATTATGCGTAATAAACAATGTAGTGGTGTTCTAATTTTAGTGGAATTCCGGCTGGACCCATTTTTGTATCACTGTGTCTTATGATTGATACTATAATTGCATGTAGCTACATGATTATTTTGGCGAATGGATATAACATTAATATCCTACGGTAATTTGGTCGTTGCGCGAGCACGTGGTTTCGCCGGCTTCTCGGCTAGTCTCATTCTCTTTCTTTCGAGGACACCGTTACGATTGCACCATTCCGGATCTTCACAAGGCTTCTTTCAACAATGGCAAGACCCAGGGTTTACTTCGACATGATGGCCGATAAAAAAAGCCTCGGCAGAATTGTTATGGAGGTAATGCTTTTCGTAAATGATGTCTTGTTACACCGTAAATAGAAATCAACTCGTAGTGTTAATAATAATAAGTTATAAATTATTATTGCCTTCAAACATGTCGCCATAGATATGAGTCAACACCAAAGCATTGATGGATGGATAGTCAACAGACATTGGGCCAGCGTTGCCAGAGGCTCGAACGACAAATACTCTGTCGCTTTTCATTTAAGCTAACTCGACACCTTTACACATGATGCAAAACCCCAATCACAAGCTTTTAAAAATCTAGCCTATCCAAAGCCATAGATTGGGCCCCAAGCATTTTCGCACATGACCTACTTTTTGAAAAAGCCAAACTAGACAGCGGCAGTACGCTTTACCCAATACTAACTCAAAACTACCCAATACTAGCACATGCTACCGGATTATTTTGTTAAAAATTGACAGAATACATACTTTGTGTCAATAAAAATGTGATTATTCCCGGAATTAGCCAAAGATGTATGGAAAACTGGAATGTCTATTAAATGAATAATAATTGATGGAAACAGTAGGCAGCTAGAACTTAGTAGAAGGTAGCTAAAAAGGTTAATATACTGTGATGTGTTTGTAGCTAGGCTTGGATTCTTTTAGTTTCAGCTGGCTAACTTAATTTCATTAGTAATTAATGCAATTAACAACTTAAAAATAACTTAATGCAATTAACATCTTAATCTTAAAAATAAGTTAATTTTATACTTAGGAATATTTTAACATTCCCATTGCGATGAAATAACTTCCGTTTATCTGCAAATATTGTCAGTCAAGTTAATTGAGCGGTGTTTTACTGTTTTTATCAAAATTGATTACAGTCCATTATTCATGTGCAACCTTGTACTTGCGGTTTTGTCCCGTATCTTGATTGGTAGTTGTATACACAATACATTTAGCCCAGCCTTCAGGCCGTAAATCTATTTGGTTTTAAAATGTTGGGCAAAGTCAGCTATTGTCACTTCAATTTAAGAGATGGTTTATACCTGTATCGGGTCGGGATTATGCTATTGGAGTTGGATGTGTAATAACAATAATCAATCACTGTTTTGAAGAAGTTTTGCTAATTGATGTACTATCTGATTAGCATCGTACTTTGCCAGGTGAAACTAAATAGTAAAATAGTACCATAGCTCTTATCTCGAAACACGCAGGGTCGAGAGATGAGGTTTCTTATCTGGTTTCTGTCCCAGGACCTTTCGGACTCCCACAAACTACCATTTCTGTGCGGGGGTTGGGGTGGGGTGGGGGGTGGTTGAATGGTTAGCGTGTGCGGGCTGTCATAAGGTCTGTCATTGAGTCAACTTGGTTTCGATCCTCTGGTTGTGACAAGGAGTACCTAGGGTTGTCTGTCCAACCTCGTTTTTCTTCAGGTCCTCCGGTTTCCTCCCACTGCTAAAGACCCCTATGTGCAAGCGAATTAATGAAATAAAAAAAATTTGAACCATATGTTAGTCCAGGAATGACCTAGTTTGTGTTGAGTGGATGTTAAACCCCATTTCTCTCACCATTTCTGTTACCACTAGCTTCTAAAATTCATTAGCCACTGTGAATCATGCGTAGAAAAAAAAGTACTAGCCACATTTTTCATTAGCCACTGACCTCCTGAAAAGTTGTTTGTAATTGTATACTAATCTTGGTATTTAGTGCATATTAAGGATGTAACATTTGAAGCTAGCAGCAAGTGCTAATAAAGTACACAAAACATCGAGCAGAAATTTGAAGGCGTTATCTTGTGGACGCTCTGGAGGCTCGAGTTGAAATTCGATTGACTTTGAATTTATACAGTGTTTATAGTCATGAGATGAAGAAAGAAGTCTCTTGATTTTCAACGTTTTGAAATAATTACTGATTTGTCACTTGATCACTTTGAAATATCTTGTGGATGCACTTGAGACTTATGTAAATATCCGATTGACTTTAAATTTATACATGGGCCAAGGAAATCTCTTGATTTTTCTTTTCAATGATTTCAGATAATTAATGGCAGAGTTATGGCCCTTGATATCTTTGAAAAATCTTGTGGATGAAGTAGAGGCTCCGGTTATTGTCCGATTGACTAAATTTATAGTGTTTCAGGTTATGAGAACTCGACTCACCCAGTTAACAAGTGCAGTTTTACAAATTTTTCTATTTTAACGTATGGATATTTTAATGTAATGGTTTTATTTGTTTTTTCAGTTGAGGGCTGATGTTGTACCGAAGACTGCAGGTAATAAAATGATAATGTCCCCAGGTTTAGTGTTATGCCATTGGTGTTCCATAACTACATGCCTTAAATGTGATGTTTATATGCTCACATTTTCATGTGGACGTATCATGTAGTCGTTGTGTCCGTCTGTTCACATTTTGTTAGACCTCTAGTTTTGACCCGATTTTGATGAAACTTGAAATATGGTTATATCCCAAAGATCTTGGTTCTTTTTGATATTCCTGCCTAGCTTCCTGGATTATGGCCCCCAGGGCTGCCGAAAACCAGTATCGCAGCGCAATTTGCGATACATATTTTGTCCGTTGCTAATCAAAAATTAAAATCTAACGTTTTTGATTCGCAGTAACTTTGAATCATTAACATGCCTCTCATTTTGGATATTGACACAAAGATTTATCCACATTTCTCTACGCTTTCAACTATATAAAATATCAAATAAATTTTATAAACAAAACGGAATTCTCCGTGTGACATTTTCTTCTCGAACTACCCAGACTCAATTCATTATACTTTTTAACAATGCTACTTTATAATACAGGGACATAACTCTATGAATCGGGACTATTAAACCAGAAATAGGGAATCAAGTAGTACCACTCACGTTGCGAGACATGTCAATTTCGAGTAATTATATCAGTATTCAATTTGAAAAAAATTAAATTCAGTGTTTCCCCCACGTATTGTAAATAAAATATAAAAAATAAATATGTGTAAACGTATTGTAAAATGAGAAATCAAAGTAAGAATTCCCGTAAACTATTATTGTTTATATCGCATGCGTCTAGTTAATCAAGATTATTCGTAAAATACCGCATGCTTACGATTGAACAAAAATAATAACACGATAAAAAGCAGACGAAATTGTTTTCTAACGAAGAAATAAGAAGTCACTGCCCAGATGATAAGGCCTAACAGCTACCTGTAGAAGTGCTAAAATTCTAAAAAAAAATCTTAAGAATGAAATCTAATCATTTGTTATCAATTAAAATTAAAATAATCTTGTTATTTAGGTGTTTTATGTTGAAACTGAAAAACTGCTAATCACTTTTTAAATTTGCTAATCAAATTTGGCAAAATTGGACTTTTTTGATTAGCAGTGCTGCTAATCATCTGTGAAAAATTACCGACAGCCCTGATGGCCCCTGATTGTACGAAAAGTCTTTTTTTTAGCTTCTCTTGTTCGTCACTTGCAAAATGTTGGCGCACCTTGCATTGCAACTGCTTGTATCTTGTAAGTGCTTTAAAGATGGGTTCCTGCGTACAAACTGGGTGATTTAATGGTATATTTGGACCAAAAACATATTCAAACTAATTAATTTGTCATAATTATGCTTCAAATCCTTAAACATTGTAATTGCGAAGGAATGCCCCGCTATTAAAATTCGATCAAACCAGGTCATGTTTACGTCACGTCTTGGGGAGTCAGAGAATTCATTGCATACATAAGACGATGTTGTCTTTAATCGCTTACTATTTATTACAAATATCGAATCCTAATTAAATTCTCGGATTATCCACTACCCGCGTCTTTTTCCGTCATTTTTATCTCAAAAAGTATTGTACGTCTAACTCTTCATAAAGTTTATCAACTTGTACATCAAGCGCTCAATGTTCGCTTGTGACCTTTGACATCACGCTGCAGAAGTTCATAATCGTCGGGCTGTTGATTAGGGGAACCCTTACATTTTTGTCCTGTATACGCTCCATGAGTGTTTTTCGGGGAATCCAGTATTTTTCTAGTAAGATTGGATATCTCTACTTCCATAATAACCAAAATTGCCATACTTTTATTGGAAATAACCACCCGATAAATACTTTTCTGGGAACCTATCTTTAATTACTGACAAAAAGAAAGATAAAGGTGACAAGCCCTATAGATTGTTCTGACAACTTTTGGTTGTAAAGTTCATTGCCTGGCAACCTATTTCATTTTTATTTTTTGGGGGGGGGGGGATTTGAAATGGAATGAACTATTCAATTGTATTGGTGTTCTTCAAACCAGAATGTTTTACCAACCATTTTTGTTTTCAGAGAACTTCAGATCTCTTTGCACAGGTGAAAAGGGGGTAGGAAAGTCAGGAAAACCTTTATCATTCAAAGGCTGTTCATTCCACCGAGTTATTCCAGGCTTTATGTGTCAGGGAGGTGATTTCACCCGGGGTGATGGAACTGGTGGAGAAAGTATCTATGGAGAAAAATTTAAGGATGAAAACTTTACACTGAAACACACCGGACCCGGTATGGTGAAGTATTTATGTAATAAATGTTATCTCTATGTGCTTAGATGGTTTATAACTCTTAAGGTTCTCTCTAAATTGTTTTATTTAATGGTTCATATGGTTTAAAATATTCTGATTTAGTTTTCTATCTACTGGTTTGTATGGAAAATCACAAGATGATCAGGTAATCATTCAAAATGTGAAGTTGTATATACCCCTTGATGACTGAATAATCATTCAAGAATAAATTTATAGGCTACACATGGCCACAGATTTTAACTTTTTTTATACGCCCACATGCATATGTTGCCAACATGCATATGTTGTTTATTGCTGTCCTCTCTGTACTTACGTTGGTCCACCGTCCACAATTTCTAGTGAACACTCTACACACATTTATTATCTGATCTAAATGGAATTTAAATCTGCTTACATTAGAGAGGTGGAGAATCCTATTTAATTTCGACAATTTCTGTTAAATCTAGTGTTATGGTCCTTGTTTTCACTTTATAGAAATTTGTGAATGCGCTAACAGATTAAATTATGTATTAAATTATATGCATTATTTACATTAGAAAACGAGGAGGGGTACGGCAACACTCCCTTGAATAAGTAGAAAAGCTGGACAGGCTGGTACATCTGCGTAGGATCTGGATCAAAAAATGATGCCGGCGGGGCGGAGTAGTAGAATAGATAAAATTAAAGAATCCCCGCCAAACATTAGTAAAACGTAGAAGCCTGTTTACCAGTTTTTCTTAATAACTTCTAGAGTTATGGTCCTTCACTTTGAACTTTGAACTCTCTAATGACTAAAGCTATCATCAGATCTGTATAAAATCTATGTTATTTAAATTTGTAAAATGAAAAAGCCTACTGAATTTTGGCAATTTATATTAATTATTTACATTATTTACATTAGTAAAACATAGAAGCCTGTTTACCAGTTTCTAAAGTTATGGTCCTTCACTTTGAACTTTGAACTCTCTAATGACTAAAGCTATCATCAGATCTGTATAAAATCTGTTATTTAAATTAGTAAAATGAAAAAGCCTACTGAATTTTGGCAATTTATGTTAATTACTTCTCTAGAGTTGTGGTCCTTGTTGGACCTTGTAAAAGATTAAATATGCAACAATCCTGATGATTTAGCTGCTGTGGTGGGCGTATTTTTCGTTGCATGGCAGCCTCTTTTAAAATTTGATATAAAGCACAAGGTTAATGCTGGGACGAACCCTATCAATAATGGGCGGTCAACATCCTGTTCCGGAGTTACCCGCAATTCTGTTGATTTCCCAGTTCCCTGTCCATCTATTGCTAAATTTGGTCAGATCTTGCAAATGGCAAATGTTTGTAATTCAAATTTGATGGGAATCATTGGGGGTCATGAGTACGAACCCTATGCACTGTTTCCGTGACCATCCATTCCAAAGTTGTCCTTTGGAAAACAGTGTGATTGTGATGAAGGCTGGTTTATATCCGATTTTTTTTAAAATTCAATGTGGTGCATTAGGACAATGAGTAGATGATCCATATTGATTTTCCGTACATCTATTGCATGGCAGTTGCTTGTCAAATTTGTGAGGCATCTTGATCAGAGAGGATGAACCCTGTTGATTTTTAGCATTATAGAACTTCTCTTTTCTTTCACAGGTATTTTGTCGATGGCAAATGCTGGTCCCAACACAAATGGATCCCAGTTTTTCTTATGCACTGCAGCAACAAATTGGTGAGTTCAAAATAAGAGACCTAATATTAGATTGATTTTAGGGCTTAGCCAATCAAAATTGAAGTATCTACTAGAATTTGATTTTATCTTTAGTTAAAATTTTGAGAAACGGGGCACAGGACTTTAAACCCCATATAAAGATATAAAGTCTTGTACAGTTAACTTCTCTCAAACAAATCACTTATTAATGTGTGCTGCAGAATGTTAGTGGTCAAAAGGGAAAAATTTGTATTCTGTATTACAATGATTTTTTTGTTTTGCAGGCTCGATGGTAAACATGTTGTATTTGGCTCTGTTGTAGAGGGCTTGGATGTTGTAAAAGCTATTGAAGGCTACGGATCCCAAAGCGGAAAAACTAAAGAGAAAATTGTTATTGCTGATTGCGGAATGGCGTAATTTTTGTTATGTGCTATTTTTAAATATTTTCCAGAAAAATTTAGTTTTAAAATCATGAAGTAAAATTAATTTCATTTTGAAACTAAAACTGAATAAAATCACTTTTTTTTTTTTTTATGAAAAAGAATTTAAGATATCAACTTGGAACTAATTTCTTGAGGCTTGCCAAAAAATGATCGATATGGTCTGTCTTGTATTTTCCTTATTAAAGTTATGTTTCCGATAAATATATGGTTACCAATACTCTTACATTGGACAGTGTGATTTTCTAGTTCATGAGTGACTATTAAAGGGAACTTATGCCATGCCGTTAATTATTCATAAATAGCAAGTTGTGACTTTATGATCCTTTGGTCCAGGACAAGCCCTGATATTGCCCTGAAGGTGACAACTGTCCCTTCCACTAAACAAAACGTTAACAAACATAGCACGGGTCTGATATTCTTGAGTAATTTCACAAAGAACCTTTTGTAGGGAACTGTTTTCCTCTGCTGCAGAAGTATCCATACCAACTTCCTAATGTCCTAGTATTAAAAATTGTAGCTGTCACATCTGGCATTAGATGAAAGTCAACCGATTGTTACCTTTTTTGGGACGATCTTGAAATCTATCCTTTACCCTAATCTTGTCTACAGGTCTGTTCAATATGGAGGACATTTACATATTTTGTTAGAGCCGCAGTGGCTCACTAAGACACTGGCTTGCTAACCAAGCCCAAGTTCACAAAGCATTCTTAGACTTACGAATTTACTCAAAATTGTTTGCCTTATTTTAACTAAAATATAGCCCTTTATAAAACTTTATTTATTAAGTCGGATCTTCGCTCAACTTGGATCAGAATGTTTGGTCCATTTGATCTAATTCCGGCTTTTTTCCTTCGCCCAAGTCAGATCGTCAGTATGTTCAGAATTTGACTGTCAATTACGTCTCGATGGTCTAAAACATGCACAGAGCCCCCATATACTTCCCCTCTGATTTTGACTCAAATTGGCCTATTTGATGCGAGGCAATAATATAATTTTCACGGAAAATTCGAAATTCGCCGTCTGCTGTACGAGACACTTTCCGGGAAAATTTAGGACATTTTTCAAAGATGGCGACGAAACGGAAGCCATCTACTCGCACCAAAACGCAAATTATCTACTGGCACATACGAACAAAAGCTTGAAATATGCGTTTGAATCAATTATTATCTGGCTCTTGTAGTTCATTTCTAATCAGAGCTAAGATGGAATTTCGGTCTTGGGCTAACTCGAAATCTTCGCTTAACAGTTAAGTTTGGTCAATTCACTTAGATCCAACTTATGCAAAGTTTACTGTATGTGCATAGTTTTGTGTTTCTGGATCAAAAATATCTCGTAAACAGTGAGATTGAGTAAATTTTCAACTTTCTAAGTCTGAGAATGCTTTGTGAACTTCATATTCCTGAAGCAATGGCCCGAGAAATCCCGCTCTGGCCATTCCTGGATTGGCTTCTGATATTTGAACTTTTGAAGGAGTGTGTCTATTCTTCCCTTTGATCAAATCTATCCCAAGTACAGCAACATGACAGCCCTTCGTTTAATCTGGGTCTTCCCTAAAACTTTGGACAGTGATTTAAAGTATTAAAAACGGTGAGAAGTATGTTCATCTCCAAACAGTATTGTTTACATTGTTTTCGATTTGATAGCCTCGTTTGTCACGCAATAAGTTTTTCTGCAATATACTGCTATGCACTGGTTAATTGGGCATAATAAAATTGTGAGTCATGATGTACCGGTAACGTTGTGTAAACATATTTGGTCCAATTTGGAGCTCTGATTTGAGCATAATTCTTTTGTAACGCAGTAAGCTATTGGTTTTTAATCGGACCAGTCATAATTTGGAACAGAAATTTGCTTTCGTTAAAGCAGTGTTTGGTGGGATTAGGTATAATCAAAGAAACACTGCAAGGAGTATGTGTGAGCTAGTGCGCCAGGTCTTGTTTGCTATCAGTGTCATCCCAAAAAGTTAACCTGGATTTTCTGGTGTTTCCACTACTCCGTGGTCAAAATTTCCTCTTGGCACACTGTTTATACAGAAAAGTGGGACTTATTTCACATATCTTCTCCCCCTTGAGATACATACTGATTTTTATATGGTGGTTAAGGACATGATAGAAGCATTTTAATATTATCAACTATTTCCGATAATCACTGCTAGAGTTATGGCCCTTGATCACTTTGAAAAATCTTGTGGATGTTCCAGAGGCTAAAGTTAATATTTGATTGACTTTCAATTTATACAATGTTTCTAGGGGGTTAGATCTATTAACCAAGGCCATCTGCATAATTCCTCAAGGTCACGAGACGGGTTACTTAATGGGTTGTTACTTTTAATCAGATTTTAGTGTGTTGTAAATGTTAATATGCGACACCCATGCTGAATGCTCCGAAGGCTTGGCTGCTGATAACATACGTTTTGTTGTCTGGCAACCTTTTTGATATTGCCTCCCCAGACGAATTAACATCCCGTCAAACCTTATTTGGTTAACATGTGGGCTCAGACTAGTAATTATTTGCCCATTGACTTCAATGTTAAATGGCTGGAACATCACAGGCTATAGCTTTTTGCTCAACATTCTGTTGGTTCCAATCTTTATAGGCACAATGGGGACCACATTTGGCAATATCCTCATCATTATTTTGTAGGGGGTTGACCGTTCAGATTTTTTGCTACGGGGATTTGATGTTGACTGGGGTGAAAATCTGACTTCGAACACAATGATTGCTCTGCAGAAAGACAATTTACACCCCCTATACCTTCGCTGTAATATACCCTGCCAAATTAAAAACTTAACACTGATGAATTTCAACAAATTTTTTTTTCTGTTAAGTCAAATAAATTTTAAAGTGTTTCTAACGATAATAAGTAGTAAGAAGCCTTTATACTTGACTTTTGAGCATATAAAGATGAAAAACACGTGCAAACACAAACTCGTGAGGTCAACCTAGCTGAAAAGTGTAACAATTTTCTCCTATATGGTATCAATGTATGTATATCTGGTATCATCAGAATGTAAGTCTGCCGGGTTACTGGTGGTGGGTGTGGTATTCCACGCCCAAAATGCCATGCCCCGCAACTAGTCTAGATTAGCTCAAAAGTGTACCACATGAAAATCGCACAGCAATGTACCGTACATCTTCAGGTATTACAAACACTCTTGACAGACATTTCTAGTGGTGGGGCACCCCTGACAGAGCTATGGTATAACAAGCCAACAGTGAGGCTGATGTCCCCCGCCGAAATAGGAAAATAATTAGAGGACACATATAAATTTATCACAAATTATCTTTTACAAAGTATTGAACAATCAAACAGTATATCTTTACTTATAGTCTAACAATCAAAGTAGGAGAGTTATTGTTTTCCAAAGTCTCGACCAATCAAATTGCGTATCGCTCTGCTTACCCTGAGCAGAAAATGCTCATTATCAAACTTAGTCAAGGTATTACTGTAATGAAACTATACACCAAGTTTCATCAATCTCACTTAATTAGAACTAAAGTTATCGTGTCCCAAAGCATCAACCAATCAAATTGCTTATCTCTGCTTACCCTAAGTGGAAAATGCTCATCTTCGAACTCCATCAAGGCATTGATCTAATCAACACATACACCAAGTTTGAACATTCTAGCTCAATTAGGAAGAGAGTTATCGTGCCCCAAAGTATCAACCAATCAAATTGCTGCTTACCCTGAGCAGAAAATGCTCATTATCAAACTTAGTCAAGGTATTACTGTAATGAAACTATACACCAAGTTTCATCAATCTCACTTAATTAGAACTAAAGTTATCGTGTCCCAAAGCATCAACCAATCAAATTGCTTATCTCTGCTTACCCTAAGCGGAAAATGCTCATCTTCGAACTCCATCAAGGCATTGACCTAATCAACACATACACCAAGTTTGAACATTCTAGCTCAATTAGGAAGAGAGTTATCGTGCCCCAAAGTATCAACCAATCAAATTGCTTATCTCTGCTTAGCCTAAGCGGAAAATGCTCATCTTCGAACTCCATCAAGGCATTGACCTAATAAACACATACACCAAGTTTGAACATTCTAGCTCAATTAAAAGTTATCGTGTCCCAAAGCATCAACCAATCAAATTACTTATCTCTGCTTACCCTAAGCGGAAAATGCTCATCTTCGAACTCCATCAAGGCATTGACCTAATCAACACATACACCAAGTTTGAACATTCTAGCCCAATTAGGAAGAGAGTTATCGTGTCCCAAAGCATCAACCAATCAAATTGCTTATCTCTGCTTACCCTAAGCGGAAAATGCTCATCTTCGAACTCCATCAAGGCATTGACCTAATAAACACATACACCAAGTTTGAACATTCTAGCTCAATTAGGAAGAGAGTTATTGTGTCCCAAAAAGTGTGACGGACAGACAGACGGACAGACAGACAGACGAACAGACAGACGGACGAACCCATTTTAATAGTCCCCTGCTTTCTTCGAAAGGCGGGGGACAAAATATTAGATAACTCTTGTCAGGGATACTCCACCACTACAAATGTCTGGCAATTACATAGCTCTGTCAGGGGTACCCCACCACTAGACATGTCTGTCAGAGTGTTTTTGTAATACCTGAAGATGTAGGCCTAAGGTACACTGCTGTACGATTTTCATTTGGTAATGGTACTAATGGTAGCCTACATTTTTGAGCTAATCTAGCCTAGTTAGGGGTTCATGGCATTTAGGGCGTGGAATATCACACCCACCACCAGAAACCCGACAGACTTACATTCTGATGATACCAGATATACATACATTGTCATTGATACCGTATAGAACAAAATTGGTACACTTTTCTGCTAGGTTGACGCTCCTGGTCTATACATTAGTCCATCCGCAGTGAATATTCGCTAGGCCGCGACAATCACTGACAAGGATGACATCGAGGCGACTTAATGAGCCATAAATATTAACTTTTTTTCCTCCGACAAATTGTAATACATTTTTTTTTTATGTATTAAAAAAATAAAGACGTTTGAAGTATTTGTAGGTAAAAATTATTTCCTATTTTAGTGTAGTCTCTATCATCCAGAACAATATTCTACGAATATTAGTCTGGACAGGTTGTCAACATTTCAGAAAAATTAGCTAGATAATCCTGTCTTTCACATTATCATAAACAATGTGTAAGGGAGGTAACTCCTTAAAATAAGATGTTTACGCCCATGAAATTAATTTAAGAATGTCATTTCAAAAAATCCATTTGATTGCATGCGAGTTCAGTATCTAACACTCTTAATTTTTTATTGTAAAATTTCTCTCTTCATGGGCCATATCTATGCTTTTAAAATTAATCCTAATTCGTCGTCACGATTCATGTTTGTTTATATTAATGCAAGAATTATGGGATTTATTGTGGGAAGTGGCGCAACTCTTACTTGACTTGGCTAAAGAGGCTGGATAATCAACCACATTAAAAAACAAACTCCCGGTTACGCATGGGCAATGGACTTTACGTCAAATATTGACAACCTTTCCAGACCCTCCGTCAATCTGTTTCACAGAGAATTACGAGTCTAGTGATATATCTCTGTCAAAGATGACTGTCTTAACACGTGCTGTCACAGCACGCGGCGTCAATCATTGGCTGAATGGCGCGTGCATTGTTTACATAAGACGTTACTGCTTCGGAGAAAATGCTGCATTTGTCGCAGGAAAAAAGTTAATATTTCTGGCTCATTAAGCCGCATCGATGTCATCCTTATCAGTGATTGTAGCGGCCAAGCTAATATTCACTGCGGATCAGTGTGATACGGAGGGTCACACTGATCCGCAGTGAATATTTGCTAGGCCGCTACAATGACTACAAAATATTAACTTTTTTCTTTCGACAAATTAAATTCTGAAACATTTTTTTCATTTATTAGAAAAATAAATAAAGTCGTTTGAATTGTTTGTAGGTAAAAATCATTTCCTATTTAGTGTAAATGGGTATTAAAATAAGTAAAATTCACCATTTAGCCCGAATCCGTGACGTCTTATCAAAACAATGCACGCGCTATTGAGCCAATGATGGACGCCGCGTGATGTGACGTCACGTGTCGAAACAGTCATCTGTTACAGAGATATTAAAAAATCTCTGTGAAACAGATTGCCTCCGTATGTTGAAGACTAGGAGGTTCTGGGTGACCGAGACTAATTTTAGTGTAAATGGGTATTAAAATGAGTAAAAGGCGTCATTCTGCTCGAATCTGTAACGTCTTATGTAAACAAGGCAATGATTGACGCCGCGTGATATGGCGTCATTTGTTAAAGGCAGTCATCTTCGTAATACTCTTTGAAAGATTGTCGTCCATCATGAAATAAGGGAAAATAATTACTATTTTGAGCCCATATGAAAACAGTTGATGTTTGTCTCCCTTTAACCATGCTATGAAATATTACTACCGAATCTGAGCTTTCAACATATCGAGATCAATAATGAAAACGTACCACAAACCATTGCCCCGACACCAAAATAAAAAAAAAATGGCCTCGTCAGAAAATTGAGGTTCTGTGGCGCAAAATGTAAGTATTAAAGTAGCTAAGTCTCTAACTCAATATCATCCAAAATCTTCAACATTGAAAACACGATTTATTTGTCAAATTAAATCAACATTCATGTTGTGATCTTACCGGGAAAAGATAGGCTTTTGATATCCAATATTTAAGACAAAAAAACATTTTACCATTGGTACACGAATCGTGTACCATAATGCGCTTGAGCCCCAGTTGTTTCAAGAGACTCGAGGGACGAGGCTAGACACATTGTACCAAATCAAACGGCGTATGTAGACTGGAATAACCAGACGCTAGAAATTTGCACTCGTTTGAGACTGCTGGCTTATTTCGCCGAACATAACTGATTTGAAATTGGAGTAGAAACGGAAACCATTGAATGTAAATCAGTTTATATACATTCATATTACAGTATTATATGCGTTGCGACCCACTTTTGTCAATTTCTAGACAAATCGGCCCCGTTGTCGCGACGCAAGAGCGCCATCACGTAGTGATCTCTAAAACTATTATGGCCACTTCCGCCTTCATTTCTATCGGGTTTGGAGCTCAAAGTACGGCAATAAACTCGCTCTAACTTGACTGAATGAAAAATCTAACATACCTTTCGACTTTGTGGAATAACAATCTATAATTCTACTGATCTTTTTTTTGAAAATCTTATCGGATTCCTGAGAACAGATGTAGGCCTATTTTCTTCATCATCACCATCAAAACATTGAAGAATCCATTATGACGTAAATTTTATGTTAATTAGATTGCCATTACTTAGATTTTCCTTTTTCTCACTGTTTTATTGTCGATTTGGGATGATACGAATATTTAGTATATATTAAAGACGTCTCTATTCATTTGACCTCATTTGACGTTTAAACCTATATAATGTACATGAATTTTAGGTACTATTTTTTTTTGCGGATGAATACAGCTATTCTGTATTGTATTGAAGTGTCCAGCAAGAGAACTGCGCTCCTTATCACCATAATTGATTAAAATAATAATTCAATATCCTAATTTATATGCTTTGTATATTAATATAAATCAAACCAAATTATGCAATATATGCCATTTAATATGTATAGTGATTGTTTTACGTAATATGTTGTTATGTTAATTTAATGCCATGTATATATTTTTCCCAGTTTGTTTTGTTATTATGATTTTGACTAGTTGTTTCATGTACATTATTTAAGTGCCTTGTATAGTGCCATCGTTATCATTGCGATCTGGGCCGGACTAAACGTCCGCTAATTAATGCTGCAACATTGTTTGTAACTAAGACTCCTGAGTTTAGAAGTTCTTTACTAATAAATGGTAATTTAATTTACAAGTTGTTGTTCGTTTTTGTGCAAGGGAAGATTACCTTTTGGCTAATCTCTTAATCGCTCGTCCGAAGAGCTTGGTCCGTGACTCACCGGAAGAAGTCACTGGTGGCAGAATTACCTTCACTGATAGCAGCCCTCTGGTTAGAGGACGCTACAGTATTCTGTTGTAGACTGTGAAAATTTTGATCCATGTGTCGACGCTTTAAATCACATGGATCCATTAAACCTTCTAACTGTTTAATTCCATTTTTTTCATTGAAGATTCTTATATTACAAATCTTTCCTTACACTAGAAAGGTAATCACTGGGTCCCAAATGTTAGCGATTTAGCTCCTTTAAGATCGGGTAAGATTCGACTCCTAGTCCTACTGTCCAGTGGCAAAAGTAACCAGGTTGAAACTTGACGCCGATCAAACGGGCCTCTGCGTTTGTTAAATCAAGGGGCTACGATAGTCTGCCGGATTTAGATTATTTCCTGGAAAAAAAAGTCCCATCAAAGCAGACTTGCTCTCAAATGAAAGGTGGGGTCCGTAGCTACTCTAGAAAAAAATGACTCCTCATGATCGCTTGGGGAAAATCTTTGGGAAATGGGGTCAAGGTCGACCAATCAGAAAATAGCAGTCAATATCTCAAACTATCAATGTTAGACCCTATAAATTTATTATCAACATATAAGGAGCTCTATATCTCTTGAGTCGGATAAAGCAGTCTGCATCTTCCTATGACATCACATAAACAACTAATGCACATACATATATCTTGTCAAAACTACAGTGATAACTTGGCTCAGAATAAAGTAATTTGAATGAAATTTTCAATATTCATTCTGCATTATCTTTTTTGAACTTGTATAGCAAGAACGGTCAGCTCTTTATCTAACTCTTACATAATACATCTTAACATTTAATTACTGAACTAGAGAGAGAGAGAGAGAGAGAGCCTGTCCCAATTCTATCAATTTTATTTCAACAATGCGCTTGCAAGCGCGTAGGAATCTTTAGCAGCGTGAGGACCCGGAGAAAAACCACGCGGTTGGACAGGTGATCCTAATCCTTGTCACAAGCCGAGAATCGAAACTACGCTACTTGACTAAATGGTAGACCTCTTCATGCAACACGCACGCGTTAACCATTCGCCGCCACCCCCCCCCCCCACACCCACATAACTACTAAGATGGCCACGTATTATTATACATGATCTTTGAATGTCTTTGAACATAATATAACACCAGCGGCTGCCAGGCAGGATACGCCCATATTTCGAACAAGCTAAAAAGAAAGTGATTTTTCCTACAATCAAGGGCCATAATTCAGGAAATTACACTTTGATATGCGCAAATATCGAAAGAAATCGAGATCTTTGTGTTATAAACTTACATTTCAAGTTTCAACAAAATTGGATAAATATTGTGACCTCTATAGGGTCCACAACCTTGATATACCATATTTTTACGCTATTTGAGAACGAACGGCGGCCATTTTGTCTGTCAATTTTGGGCCGATTTTCACGAAATTCGAACCCGGTCGTCCTTAGGGTGTAACGGTGATATAATAATACGGTTTTTTTAATCGGATAAAGATTATGACCTCTATAGGGTCCACAAGCTAAAAACGCGATTTTTCGTACAATCAGGGGCCATAATTCAGGAAGTTACGGTCCGATATGCGCGAATATCAAAAGGAATCGCGATCTTTGGGTTATAAACTTACATTTCAAGTTTCAATAAAATCGGATAAAAATTGTGACCTCTATAGGGTCCACAACCTTGATATACCATATTTTTACGCTATTTGAGAATGAGGGGCGGCCATTTTATCTGTCAGTTTTGGGCCGATTTTCACGAAATTCGAACTCAGTCGTCCTTTGGGTGTAACGGTGATCTAATAAACGTTTTTTTTTAAATCGGATAAAAATTATGACCTCTATAGGGTCCACAAGCTAAAAACGCGATTTTTCGTACAATAAGGGGCCATAATTCATGAAGTTACGGTCCGATATGCACGAATATCGAAAGGAACCGAGATCTTTGTGTTATAAGGACTCTAAGGACGGTTGCGTTTCAATTCGTGAACATCGGCCCAAAACTGACAGACAAAATGGCCGCCGTTCGTTCTCAGATAGCATAAAAATATGGTATATCAAGGTTGTGGACTCTATAGAGGTCACAATTTTTATCCGATTTTGTTGAAACTTGAAATGTAAGTTTATAACCCAAAGATCTCGGTCCCTTTCAATATTCGCGCATATCGGACCCGAACTTACTGACAGATAAAATGGCCGCCCTTCGTTCTCAAATAACGTAAAAATATGGTATATCAAGGTTGTGGACCCTATAGAGGTCACAATTTTTATCCGATTTTGTTGAAACTTGAAATGTGAGTTTATAACCCAAAGATCTCGGTTCCTTTCGATATTCGCGCATATCGGACCGTAACTTCCTGAATTATGGGCCCTGATTGTACGAAAAATCGCGTTTTTAACTTGTGGACCCTATAGAGGTCATAATTTTTATCCGATTTAAAAAAAAAAACGTATTATTATATCACCGTTACCCTAGGGACGGCTGAGTTCGAATTTCGTGAAAATGGCCGCCCCTCGTTCTCAAATAGCGTAAAAATATGGTATATCAAGGTTGTGGACCCTATAGAGGTCACAATTTTTATCCCAATTTGTTTAAACTTGAAATGTAAGTTTATAACCCAAAGAACTTGGTTCTTTTCGATATTTGTGCATATCGAATTGTAATTTCCTGAATTATGGCCCTTGATTGTAGGAAAAATCACTTTCGTTTTAGCTTGTTTTCTATCCATCTCTCGAAAATGTGGGCGTATCCTGCCTGGCAGCCGCTGGTTCGTACAAAGAGGGGCCATAATCCATGAAGTTTCGATCCGATACATTCCAATATCGAAAGCAGCCGAGATTTTTTGGAGATAAACCTATATTTCAAGTTTCGTCAAAATCGGATAACAATTGTGACCTGTAGAGTGTCCACAAACAATTGTGGACGGACGGACGGACGGACGGACAGGGGCGACGACAGTTCTATGGATAACAATCACTATCTGTTATTATGGTTGAATGTACATATATATTACGCTTTCGCTTTTTTTCCTCCTTTGTAAATACCAGTCAAAGCGTCGTGTTTTATATTATACAGATTTCTCGTTATATACTAATGGACTTAAATGCGAGTGCCTGGGCAAAGTTCCACCATAGAAAAAATAACTTATGGGGTTGTCCCAAAATGACCAAGGTTATGTGTCGACGAAAGGTTTTTTAAAAAATTTAACGGAGCATTAGGTAAGATTATAGTAAGGGAGCTCTGAAAGACGTTGGTGGGGTCTTTGGACACATGCTCCTTAATTCGGAGGTCTAGGGTCCTTTCGAATTCACCAATGTAACAGTTAATTTGCTTGCCACAGCCTATCGGGAAGGTAGGCTTTGTGAGGTTTGACTTTTCATTAGCATTTACTAACTCCTTAGTTGGCGTGCCTTTAAGGAATGTTGTTTCTATGCCTGCTTCTGTTTTAAAAAACCTTCTAAATTGGTTGGAGAGGTTGCCGCAGAATGGTATAAAGACTCGTATTGAGGGTGTATGCTTTTTTTGGTTTATCAAGTTTTGAAAGGTTGGATAATGAGGGGTTGATGAACTTGTTTACCATAGGTTCTGAATAGTCATTGTGTTGGGTGAATACGTCTTTTAGGTGCTGTACTCCCAGGTTGAGGGATTCGGGGTTCACAAATGGTTTTGGCTCTTTTAGTAAAGGTGGTGATAATGCCTGCTTTTTATGCATTTGGGTGATTAGATTTATAGTAGATATATTGACCCGTGTGTGTTGGTTTTCTGTACACCGAGGTGGTGATATTGGAGTTCTCTCTTCTTACCATTACATTAAGAAATGGGAGGCTGCTGTTGGTTTCATTCTCCATTGTGAACTTCATTCTTGGATGTTGTTTGTTCAAGTGATTCAGGGGGCGACAGTATCATCTTTTTGTAATATGACGAAGGTGTTATCCATCTTTCTGATCCAGGAAATAGGTTGAAAAGGAGCGGCGAGAGTGCCTTCTCGGTGACATCATGTAAATTTCGGAAATCGGCGGGGATAAAGGATTTCCCATCGGTAAACTATTGTCCATAATAGTTTTTCCCCCATGTGAAATATGTGGATTCCAGGCATTGCTTGATCAAAGGAATAATGGTATCAACTTGTAGTGATGCATCCAGTGGTGTAGAAAGTTGTCGAATACGGGTTTCAATAACTCTGAAATCAAGACTTCTTCTCTTGGCGGGGGGGGGGGGGGGGGTTGGATGGCTGAATGGTTAGCGTGCGCGCGTGGTACCATAAAGTCTGTCATTGAGTCGACTGGCGTGGTTTCGAATCCCCGGTTGTACGTGACAAGGAGTAGGGTCGCCTGTCCAACCTCGTGGGTTTTCTCCGGGTCCTCCCACTGCTAAAGACCCCTACGCGCAAGCGAATTATCGAAATAAAATTAAACCATATGTTAGTCCCGAAATGACCTAGTTTGTGTCGAGTGGACGTTAAACCCCATTTCTCTCTCTCTCTCTTCTCTTGGCACATTAGTGAGTAGGTCGACAACACCGCACGAGAGCAATTCATTGGAGTCCTTAATGAAAATAAATATCACTATGTCTGGAAGATCTAGGAATATCAAGAGTATGACGAATCCTACAGATTGTATTTAGGTGATACAGAATGGATGGGAACTTTTATGGTCATCAACTAAATTAACTCCCTTCTCCAAGAGCCGAGCTATTTAAAACCCGCACTAACCCGTGGACTAATAGTGAAACGTTTAACGAAAAACATAATGTTGTACGCGGAAGTTGAATTAACTCATCCCTGAAGTTGGTAAAGGGGGCGTTCTTAAGGGGTGAAGGATGGGTCGGGGATCTACTTAAAGGACCAAAGTCCGTAACTCAAAATCCTCCAAAATCTTCGACATCGAAAACACGAATTATTGGTCAATTTAGATCAACATTGATGATGTAAACTTACCGGGAAAAGATGAGCTTCTGATATCCGATATTTAAGATAAAATAATTTTTTTAACATTGTTACATGAATCGTGTACCATAATGCGCTTCAGCCCCAGTTGTATTGAGAGACTCGAGGGACGAGGCTAGACACATTGCACCAAATCAAATGGAGTTATGTAGACTAGAATAACTAGACGCTAGAAATTTGCTGACTTATTTCGCCGAACATAACTGATTTGAAATTGGAGTAAAAACGGAAACCATTAAATGTAAATCAGTTTATATACATTCATATTACAGTATTATATGCGTTGCGACCCACTTTTGTGAATTTCTAGGTCCCAAATGTTAGCGATTTAGCTCCTTTAAGCAAAAATTTTGATGTTATCTGAGGTATGTGTACGATAGGCAGGAAGGATGATATTTGTAACCTGAAGTTGACTTAAATCGCCAGTTTTGGCCATTTCAGCCTGGCCCCTCGCTTTCTCGTCCTTATCCACGATAGAAGGGGATTTCGCACTCTTAAGTTAGTGTTATGTTCTAGTGAACCAATAGTGAAACTTAACGAAAAAATTAATGTATGCGGAAGTCGAATCGACTCCTCTCTCAGGGGGTAAAGGGGTGTTCTCAAGGGGGGACGGGAGGGTCGGGGTCTTCTTAAGCAGTGTTTTTGGCGACATCTGAGGTTGGTCGACTTATGCACAAAAGTTGATTGTTGTACGCAAAAGTCGAATTAAACTCGAAATTTCGACGTTTTGTCAGACCCCATCCACCATGGGAAGGGGACCCGCAACTTAAGAATCAAGGTTCAGAGTATCGGGCACCTCTGTCCACTCATCTAGCATAGTAGAAATTTTGTACGCGATGTGGATGATACATTTATAAGGTCTAACATTGATAGTTTTTGAGATATTGACTGTTTTTTGTCTGATAGGACTTTTTTCCAGGAAACACATAAATCTGTGTTTATCCGGCAGACTAGGAGAACCATGAGCCAATGAAGCTTCAATGCAACAGGAGTGGAGAAGGATCATGCCAGCGGCAAGAGCCAAATACCACACTCGCCCTACTGCTTCTATACAAACGAAACGTAGTATCAGATAGCAGGGGACTATTAAAATAGGTCTGTCCGTCACACATAATGGTACACAATAACTCTTCCAATTGAGCTAGAATGTTCAAACTTGGTGTAGGTGTTTATTAGGTGAATGCCCTGATGAAATTAGAAGATGAGCATTTTCTGCTCAGGATAAGCAATTAGATTGGCTGATGCTTTGGGACACGAGAACCATCTCAAACTTAGGCTGCCTATCTACAGTTAGCACCGCCTGAGAACAGGCCCTAACCTAATTAACCGAAATTTTAATTCCTACATCGACGATTTTACTCGAAAACACTGAGTGCCTTTAGAAATTTTTAGAAGTATTCATTTCTCCTCTATAATCATATTGAATGAAATTTAATGTTTATTTAGCCGTTGTGTGTATGAAAGATGCCAAACGGATTCGAGTCGAAGCACGAAATAGTCCACTAATTATTCAATATGGCTGCGACCATGAAAGATACGTTCACAGAAGCGGCTTTGTTTGCGAAGACAAATTTAGGAGTATCTAACCTTGTTTTGAAAGATAAACAGATTGAATCTCTAAACGCAGTTTACAATAACAAAGACTGTATTGTAATATTACCGGAGTAGCAGAAGTCGATATCTTGCTAACTTGACATATTTGTTTACATAAACCACGTGCTTCGGGTATAAATAGCAATATATATACGTCATTGACCTTACTAGTCGATAAGTCCCGCCCCAAAATGATCACGTGAGCGTTTTAAATGGAAATGAAATGAAATGGGGTTTAACGCCCTATTGTTCTGCTCCTATACTGGGCTACAGAAGACGGGAATACGCCATACAGTGTGCTATGAGAGAAATTTTGCCAAGGCAGCGGCACTATCCCCTACTTTTATATCGAATTCCAACTGCCAAGGGATCTTTTACGTGCATTCCAATGTATACAAGGAACCTCGGTTTTTCGTCTCACCCGAAGGACTAGACAACTGTCCTGCATTATTGACAAGGGGGAACCACGCCGGAAAATCTGGATGAACTTTCTCGGCCAATGCAGGGATCGAACACCCGACCTCCAGGCTAGCGAGCCAGCGTCTTACCCACTTAGCGACGTGATCCCCCGTTTTAAATGGACGGCATTTAGCGCAGTGATGTATCGCTGTGTGCAGTATGCACGAGAACTTTAGTTCTAATGAAGTGAGAGCGATGAAACTTTGGGACAAAATAACTTTTATTCTAATTGATGGAGAGTGATAAACTTAATGTATAGTTACACTATCAAGTACTTCAAAACCTTGACTGAGTTGGATCGTGAACATTAATTTTTATGCTTAGATAATCCGTTTGATTGCTCGATACTTTTGAAAGATAAATGTGTAATTAATATGTATCTATTTATTTTGTGGTTTCGGCGGGGACCACCAACCTCGCTGTTGGCTCAATCGTTAACTATGGTGATTTTATCTTATAAAATAGAAAAATCGTTATATTAAAAGACTGATAAATGGCCGGGTTAGTTTCCTTGTTGTGTGGGGGCACATCGCTCGGTGTGCCAGACTGCTTAATTAAGAAAAGCGTAAGGTCTTCAAAATTTTGAAATAAAGATTCGGTTTGGTAGTCTTAAACTATATTCTGGGCGAGAAACACAAATTTAAATAAAATATAGATGCATTGAAGCATACGTGTCAAACTTAAATGAATGTACGAATGGCACAGCCAGTCCTTTTAAGGGCAGTCACTAATAAAAGGCTATATGAGAAACGTTTAGCCACAAGTCCATAAAGTCAGGAAATTCCAGTCAGACCTTCGTATTTTCAAATCTAAATTAGAATCTCTCGGTCGCCCGACGAAACTTTGATCTTGTACTCAAGCCAGTACTGGGCTGATACAAAAGTATCACGCGTGAACATGGTATAATAGAATATGATGTTGATATAACCGTATGTTTTTTATAGCATTTCCAGCCTTAGAGTCTACTATACCACGTTTTCCCTTGTACATGTAATATACATTGCTTAAACCGACCACTATAGATCAGTGGTACCGACCCCTTCCACTGACCTTGACCTTGTAGACTGATGGCGTAAATTATTAATTTCCGTCTTAATCCGGACTTTTTGCCGTATGCAAATGAGTTTCGTTGTCGATCCCACATAAGGTACGAGGGGAAGTCAGTAAGTTCATAGAAGTAGATATAAAATAGAAGCCAATGGTTGTGATATTGATTTCATTGCCCCCCGCATTAAGAAAGCAGGGGACTATTAAAATGGGTCCGTCTGTCCGTCACACTTTTTGGGACACAATAACTCTCCTAATTGAGTTAGAATATTCAAACTTGGCATTAAGAAAGCAGGGGACTATTAAAATTGGGTCCGTCCGTCCGTCCGTATGTCTGTCTGTCTGTCCGTCACACTTTTTGGGACACAATAACTCTCCGTCTAATTGAGTTAGAATATTCAAACTTGGCATTAAGAAAGCAGGGGACTATTAAAATGGGTCCGTCTGTCCGCCCGTCTGTCTGTCACACTTTTTGGGACACAATAACTCTCCTTCAAACTTGGCGTAGGCGTTTATTAGATCAATGCCTTGATGGAGATCGAAGATGAGCATTTTTTGCGTAGGGTAAGGAGAGAGAAGCAATTTGATTGGTTGATGCTTTGGGACACAATAACCTTAGTTCTAATTAAGTGAGAGTGTTGAAACTTGGTGGATAGTTTCATTATATCAATACCTTGACTAAGTTCGATAATGAGCATTTTCTGCCCAGGTTAGACAGAAGGATAAGCAATTTGCTTGGCCGAGACTTTGGAACACAATAACTCTCCTTCTAATTGAGCTATAGATGTTTATTAGGTCAATGCCTTGATGGAGTTCGAAGATGAGCATTTTTCTGCTTAGGGTAAGCAGAGATAAGAAGTTTGATTGGTTGATGCTTTGGGACACGATAACTTTAGTTCTAATTAAGTGATAGTGATGAAATCTGGTGTATAGTTTTATTACATCAATACCTTGACTAAGTTCCATTATGGGCATTTTCTGCTTAGGGTAAGCAATTTCATTGATCGAGACTTTGGAACACAATAACTCTGCTTTTAATTAAGGTATAATGTTTAAACTTGATGTAGATGTTCATTAGGTGAATGTCTTGACTGAGTTCAATGATTAACATTTCGAGCTAAAGCTAAGAAGAGCTAATTTCATTGGTCGATGCTTTGGGACAAGATAACTTTGATTCTATCTGATAGAGAGTGATGAAACTTAGTGTATAGTTGATAATCAGTTTGATTGCTCGATACTTTTGAAAAAAAAAAGTGCGATTAATTAACCATACATTATGCAAGAGCTAAATTTGCCTATTGCAAGTCTTTATTTAGGCTTCAGATGTTATAGAAATTATTTAATAGACCTTTATTTACACGACAAGCTTAAAATCAACTCTGTAGACCCACGGATGGATTGGATACGGTTTGGATTTAAACAGCCTTGTCCATTTAAAATTAAATCAATAAATGGCGGACCAAGCTAACGTTTACCGTTACTCGCTGATGTCACAACCGGAAACTGGTGATGAAAAGCCTACCAACCGAGGCTACCATAGCCATTGAGCATGTTACTAGATAATCGAGAATATGTGGGTGGAGTTATCCTTTGTCAATCAAACGATCGTCAATTCTCATACACGGTGAAGACAGAATTGATGCCTATTTCTAGTCCAAACTTCTAACAGTGACAATTCCGTTCAGAACAAAGTAATGTTCAACATTTTCTTTTTTTTATTATTTTTTTTTGAATTATTATAGCAAGAATGTCCAACTCTTTATAAAACCCTTAACTAATGTATCTTTAATATGCGTCATCTATTTATTTCGGGATTTCGGCGGGGGACATCAGCCTCACTGTTGACTTGTTTTTAACAAGCCAACAGTGAGGCTGATGTCCCCCGCCGAAATAGGAAAATAATTAGAGGACACATATAAATTTATCACAAATTATCTTTTACAAAGTATTGAACAATCAAACAGTATATCTTTACTTATAGTCTAACAATCAAAGTAGGAGAGTTATTGTTTTCCAAAGTCTCGACCAATCAAATTGCGTATCGCTCTGCTTACCCTGAGCAGAAAATGCTCATTATCAAACTTAGTCAAGGTATTACTGTAATGAAACTATACACCAAGTTTCATCAATCTCACTTAATTAGAACTAAAGTTATCGTGTCCCAAAGCATCAACCAATCAAATTGCTTATCTCTGCTTACCCTAAGCGGAAAATGCTCATCTTCGAACTCCATCAAGGCATTGACCTAATCAACACATACACCAAGTTTGAACATTCTAGCTCAATTAGGAAGAGAGTTATCGTGCCCCAAAGTATCAACCAATCAAATTGCTTATCTCTGCTTACCCTAAGCGGAAAATGCTCATCTTCGAACTCCATCAAGGCATTGACCTAATAAACACATACACCAAGTTTGAACATTCTAGCTCAATTAAAAGTTATCGTGTCCCAAAGCATCAACCAATCAAATTGCTTATCTCTGCTTACCCTAAGCGGAAAATGCTCATCTTCGAACTCCATCAAGGCATTGACCTAATCAACACATACACCAAGTTTGAACATTCTAGCCCAATTAGGAAGAGAGTTATCGTGTCCCAAAGCATCAACCAATCAAATTGCTTATCTCTGCTTACCCTAAGCGGAAAATGCTCATCTTCGAACTCCATCAAGGCATTGACCTAATAAACACATACACCAAGTTTGAACATTCTAGCTCAATTAGGAAGAGAGTTATTGTGTCCCAAAAAGTGTGACGGACAGACAGACGGACAGACAGAAGGACAGACAGACGGACAGACAGACAGACAGACAGACAGACGGACGAACCCATTTTAATAGTCCCCTGCTTTCTTCGAAAGGCGGGGGACAAATATAATCTGCCTGGACCGCGATGCACTTTGCCCATTTGTCTTTGAGACTGTCTGTGCCCTTGTGGTAGAAGTCTTCTGACTGGCCCCTCAGCCACGCCTCAGTAGCTGCCGTGAGTGCATCATCATTGCAAGTGTGATTTCAAATTGCAAAACAGATAGAACTCGCTTGGGGCCAGATCTGGACTGTAGGTGGGATGGTTAAGTTGTTCAAAGCCACATTGTTGAAGTACAGCCTGCGCAATACGACTCTTGTGCACTGGAGCGTTGTCATAAAGAAGCATAACTCCAGAAGTCAACATGCCGCGCCTCTTCTTCTTGATGGCCGCTCTCAATTGCTCCTGTTATTGTAGTTTTAGGGGGTTTATAGTCTATAAGTATCATGCCCCTTGAATTCCAGAAAATGGTCGCCATGATTTTGCCAGCAGAAGGCTGAGTTCTGAACTTCTTGGGTGCAGGAGAATGCGTATGCTTCCATTGCATGGATTTCCTTGCTTGGTGTCAGGATCCCAGTGATGAATCCATGTTTCATTCCCTGTAACCAGACGGGCATGAAAGTTACCGGGATCAGCATTGTAGATGTCCAAGAGCTCACGCCTGGATTCAACTTTCTGATGTCGATCTTGTGCATTTAAGTTTCATGGCACCCACCTTGGACATGTGCGAGGGCTCATGAATTATGGTGCAAACACTTCCATGAGAAATGCCACACTCTGAAGATATCTCGTCCACATTTATTCTACGATTGACATGATTAAGCCCTGGACCCGTGCAACCATATCATCTGTAATGGCTTCAACAGGCCCTCCTGACCGTGGGTCATCGTCCAAGAAGCTGCGACCCCGCTTAAACTCAGCTGACCATTTTGCAACAGTAGAATATTGCGCTCCTTTTTTCGTGAGAAGCTTGATAACCACACGATGCTCCGTTTTAGAACTTTCCATGATTACAGGAGGGTACCTGTGTTCAACAGGCTGTAAATCTCAAGTAAATGAACGGGAAGGATTGTTTATGTCTGTAAACTGTCGTCAGATGGCCTATCTCAATAATGACATCAACGATGATGTCTCCAGGGGTGTATCGATACTCCCTTCTATGAACTTATTAACTTGCTCGTATATGTTATAATATGCTAAGTTCTATTATGCATTTGTCTATTATGCAAAATGCAGAATGGAGAAATGTAATGTGCAAAATAACTATTATACTGTATTTTGTATTATTGAAAAGTGTATTTTGTATTTTAACATTGTGACATTATTGTGGAGCAATGGAAATTGCAAATTGTAAAACTGAAATACGTATTTTGAAATAATATTGGCAACGCTATTCTGCCATAAAAGATGCATCACACACCACCAGATGGTCAGTAATAATCCCCGAAAAAATTGATCTTCCGAAAAATAATAAAAGGTGCCATCAGTTAAAAACAAGGCAAAATTTTAAAAATCCTACCGATTCTTAAGCCCTTTCAGTAGAAAACCATCTCAAAGTTTGACGACCATATTACGGCGATAGATGCCTTTGCCTACGTAGTCACACTGTTACCTCTGCTGCTGTTGGCAAAGTTTGTTTGACTTTATGAAAGTATGATGGTTGACACAGGTCAACGACTCCTAATATCATTTACGAGTCTGAATTCTGAGAAGCCCCGGTTCTCAAGGCTTCGTTGAATTTATCAAATTTTGTACGAACACTATTATGTTTTTAAGAAATTAAGTTTGATAATTTCTTCTGACACCGTTGATGTTAACTAGGTTCGTGAGAAAGAGAAACCAATTATTAGTGAAATGAAATTCGATTGTTTGTCTGTTACCGCTCGTTACTTCAGTCTGTTATATAGAAAGCCACTCGTGTTTGTCATGTTTGACGTCACTTCCCGTTTCTTCACGTGCTTGTTTCTCAGTTATCGTAGCAATGATCTATGTGTTAAAATTATATTTGGGATGTATTTAACGAGCTCTATCACATATTTTATAATGACTGACACCAATAATGTCCTTTAACCAATGAAGCGTGCTATAAATTACTTGTAACATTGACACCCGCTCAACATGCTTATGATTTCTACCAAAACTAGTGTTAACCCGCAAAAGAGTGCAATAACATTGAACATATCTAGTTATTGCACGGTTAAGCTCCACCCAATCTACTAGAGGAAAAACAATCTGCTTATTTAACGAAAAGAACAAAGGAAGATTTCACGTCCATGTTACAAATGTATTTTGGAGGATATTGCTATGACTTGTTGTAATATGACCTAACACGATGAACTTCACTCGTTTCTGTTCTTAAGCCTTGAATCTCGATAAAAAAAAAAGGGACGTATTCGTGGCATGTGGCAAAACGAACCCACCGCTAATTTACATGTATGTATTCTAGGAGGAATACAAATCAAAAACTTCTAGAACTCCTCGGTTCTAAGTAAATGCTAAAGCCACCCTGACACATGCACGATTTTCGTTCCCGCAATGGCGCGCACTTCGGCGTGTCAATGATTAATGTCTTCGGAATCGTGCGGGCCATGTAAAGAGGATTTTGAAATTTTCAATAATTCCGCAAGCATCGATGTGTGTGTGAGTGCTTGAAAGATACTTATGCCCCATTGACACTTTCACGCAATCGTGGTACGCTTTGGTACGCTAAAGTTCGTACCAAGACGGAAACTACGCGTACCATCGCGGGAAACAGTCGTAAACTATGCGTACCATTCGTGACAGTGCCGGCCCAAAACCTTGGATTTGTCCAAGCTCATGCCACGCACTCCAGGGCGTACCCTTTTCGTAAACTAAGCGCATACTATGCGTACATGGTGCGTAAAAGTGTCAATGGCAATTATGTCACGCACTGTCACTCACGCATTGCTACGCAAGGTTCATCACTGGTACGACAAGATCAGCAATGGTGCTCATGGGTTGATGTAGTTATCTGCCAGTGGTCAGGAATTCTTCCCGCCACTTGACGTGTGTCACTCATTGGTTCTCACAATTGACTCATTGATCCTCACAGTGTACTCACTGGTGCTCATAGTTTACTCTCATATACTCATTGGCAGGTTTGCTTCACTCACAGACGCCGCACCAATCAGAGACCTCCACGGGGGGTTTCTTCATAGCAACATGCTTTCCGTCAACGGCCCCAAGACAGTTTTGGTTATTCCATCTGCTACTAAAACCTTCAGCAATAGTCTTCCACTGGTCTTCTGTTCTAGGACAAACTAATACTTCTGGCTTGTAGACCTTGACGATAGTTTTACATACTTCTGGTAGAAACTTGCATATAGTGCTAAGTTCAACTCTGAAATTGTATTGGAGACTTGCATAGGAATCGCCATTGGCTAAGAAGTGAAGTGTGATTGCTAACTTCAGGCCAACTTCAAGAGGGTCTCTCATAAATGTTTTATTCTTCTTCAGGTGTGGGGTCAACTTTTCAATCATCTCTTGAAACAGTTCGGGGGTGATACGTAGGAAGTTCCGGTAACCTCTGCGATCTTCCTTGTGTAGTTCCGACAATAACTGGTCAGAATGGCCAAAATGTTGTCTCCTTGTCAACCATTGCCCCACCCAGAGTCTCCTTACTTTTCTTTTCTTGCTGCAGGCAGACGTTCTGTCGGTGTCAGGTTTTGATTGTAGAACAATATTTCGTTCACTTTCATCTTCTTCCAAAAGTAGTAGACCAACAGCTGCTGTAAGATGTACATTTTGCAAAGTAAGGTTCCTTTCTTCAAGGTCTCTGGAGTTCATCATTTTGAAGAGTTACCGACGGAATGGACCATATCCCAATACCTTTCCTTTATATATACTATTTCTATAAAGCGTGCCACAAAATGACTCACAAAATGGTCACGCATGCTTAAAACGGAGTACACTAGCGTAACCAATACCTGACAGTGCAGGAACTGGCGTACCATAGCGCAAGTGCGCGGTCACCTGCGCAAACTGTGCGCAAACTATCCGCAGATATTGCGTACTGTAACGGGACAATGATGGACGATGCGGGACACATGAGAGACAACTAACATGGTACGAATGCGCACCAGTGCGGACAGATTTTGCATACTATGAGCAAAGGTTGGTCAGCAACGGCATGAACTATTTGATTGACAGGTGAAATATACATGATATCCATCCGCATTGGTACGCATTAATGATTACCATTGCGGATTCAAAATGCGTGAACGTGTCAATGGGGCATTAACCTATGTGTAAAAGTAGTGCCATTGCGTCTCAATGCTTACCGATGCGGCCCATTTTGGCCGCGCATTGCGTAGACAGTGCATAAGTTATACATGTACAATGCGCAAACACGGCTACACGAGAAATGGCACGCCTTGCCACGACCCGATTGGCGGCATTGCGGTACATAAAAATCGCGTAAGTGTCAGGGTGACATTAGAATATCATTTCCTTATATCTAACTTTAAAAAAAAATCGCCAGCAAATTCATCTTACATGGTCCGCTCACTTGACTTTCTTCTCTTGCTTTGTCGTTGATTTTAGGGAAGCCACGGTGACTCAGCGAGTAATTAAGGCGCTCGATAAAGTTCTAGGGCACGGCAAAGAAAAAGCATAGTCGTTCGAATGGAACAGAAAACTCGAGGTCCCGAGTATTCGTTTGTGTGCACGTTAAAGAACAATTGAAATTCAATTGCGGTCCTTTCAAAATATCCACCATAGCATATTGTATGCCCGTGTCCATGCCCGGTATGTGTAGAAAAGTAGAACGTTAAACCCCACCTCACCCATTCGTAAATTGTATGTCTTAATAACAGACCTGAGTGCAACCGGGCTATAGGGCCTAATACATAAATTTGAGCTTTACAAAATGGTACACGGATTAAAACACCAGATTGTTGTCTATTACTGTTCTCGAAAACAATAACCACAAAAAACTCCGAACTGTGGGCGTATAAAATACCATTTTGAAACGATCTACGAAAGGGGCAGATATTTAAAGGGCTACATTTAGGTTGTTATTCAAATCAATTCAATACACTGAATTATATTTTCTTGCTCAACACCGGCAACTGCAATGCGGATTTTTAAACCAAATTTAAAGTTTCCAAAGTGCACTAATGAAATTAAAACACGATGACAAGAAAAATAACCTGGATGGTAAAATCCTCCACTGCTCTAAATTTGCCATGGCAGGGCCATTTTGTTATAGAACTTTAGATAATGAATGATGCCACCGCACACAAAACTCTTGCAATCATGGTTAAATATCGACCTGAATTTTGACAGAGCTATTGTCAAATTTACTTTTATGTGAATGCCCCCACTATAAATTCTAAAGTGAAATGACCGGAATTACCACCCTAATGCACACTAATCAGACTGAAAGCAAACTCAAGTTGACAATGTACAAATGCTTCACTTGGTCTATGTTCTGTTTCAGTAAATATACTTTTCAACTGTTTCAACTCAAAGGTAATTAGCTCAGCGTGAAGAGCAACACAACCTGTTAATAAAATGCCGTTTAAAAGATGGTTTAGATTGTCAAAATTAAGAGGTCGTCCTTCTTAAAAGCATTATTTCTTTTGTCACTGTGTGCCAGTGGTTGCGCATGCGGCACAAATTATAGGGCCTAGACCAGAACCTGTTTGTTTATGGAGAATCTAGCCAAAAGAGAGCATCGTGGAAAATCTAACAAAAATTACAGAAAGGTAAGACATTTTGATAAAAAAATTTTTTAAAAATCATAAATGAACACAACATATCGGTTATGGTGTACCCCAACAGCACTGTACAGGACAGGATCGAGAGCAGTTACTGTAACTTATTAACTGGTTAACGTATAAATTAGATTAACGCGTTAATAGAAATGAAGGCTTTAACGCTCTGTGAAGTCAATATAGGCAATATTCGGCTGGAAAATAGTTATACAGACCAGTGAAAAGGCCTAATTCATGACATGTCATTCAGAGACCACATTTCAACTGTCGAAATGACTTGGTCTCCAGTCTCCCACTCGGAATGAAGGGTCAAGGTCGAAGACACCAAATTTGATTTTTTAAAAAAACGTTTTCCCGTCAAAATGCCACCTAAATCCTACATTTGGAGTCCAGAATAAATATAATGATCAAGAATAAGTTTTTGGTTAATCTCTAAAATGTGTTGAATACGAAAATGGCCATGATTTAGGAGCTTTGACAATTAACTCATATTAAAAATTTTAACGAGTTAAAGGTTAACTTGCTCTCAGCCCTGGTACAGAAGATTTCGACGTAGGACGGGATTAAGCGAACCAATCAAATTTATTTGATGTTTCTTTTTTTTAATTTATTATACTTCGGACCTTACACACCATGCAGACCCAATTACTATTAATGTTGTACTAAATTAGTGTACACGTGAGCCCCAATCTGTACCACTGGCGAGGGGAAACCCTGACGGAAAATCCATAGAAACTATCTCGGGACCGGTCTAAAGACCTCTTGCTTAGTGAGCCAACGCCTTCAAAACACCCAGGTCCCGAAGAAATCAGCCTGCAACAACCCACGCCATTTTCATTCGATAAACTTGTGTGTTTTAGTCTTCGTACCAGAACTAAATGACTTCGGGACATGGAAAACGTCACATTTCAGTCGCCTTTGAGGGGAAGGGTGGTCCCCAATACCCATTAATTGTCGCTCAATTTAACATTGGATTGGAATAAATCTGTTAGAAACTGTAGCCCCTATCGAAGGTTTTCGATAAGAATATTGAGGAGTCAGGGAACCCAAGAAAAGAAGGTAGCGAAATGGTGAATATCGAGGTTTGCCCTCTTATGACCCCAATGCTTTACACCAAATTATCGATAGGGTTCGTCCTCTTATGACCCCAATGCGCCAAACCAAATTTGGAAAACAAAATCTGTTAAAAACTATAGACTCTATCGCGTTCACAAGGTTTTCGGAAAAGGGGCGTAACTCAGGAATGGAAGGCCCGATGCACATCAAATTCCAAATATATCGAGATTTTTTTTATCCTTAGCATATGTTCAGTTTCGTCTGAATGGTGAGTCCACAAACTTTGTGCATATTTCACATTTTGCGTAACAAGCAGGGGGCATAGTTCCCGAATTTTTATGTATTTGCGTAAATCCGTGCACCTAAATTACATACGTCACGCTACTCACCCAAAACTTTAGTATAAAATAACCTTGTCAACTTATAATGTTTGAAAACATGTTTTTTACCCTTATTCTGTTGTGGGTTGGTCTAAGAAAAAAAAATCTGGGAGAAAAATAGTCGGTCTCAAAATACGTGCAGTTACTGCAGTCGGTCTCAAAATTATGCACCGGCGACTGACGAAATAAATTAAACAAACAATAGAAGGGAAAAAGCTCAAAAGCTTAATACGTGCACCTAATTTTTTTAAGTCACAAGTCAGTCTCAAAATAAGTGCTCACTGCAGTCGGTCTGAGACTAAATGAATTAATGAGGTAAACAATGCCAAAATAGAAGGGACAAATTTTGTGTGAATCCGTGCACCTAAATTGCAACGGTATAGTATAAAATAATCTAATCAACTAGTAATGTTGGCTAGGTGGTTAAGACGCTGGCTCGCTAGCCTGGAGGTCGGGTGTTCGATCCCTGCATTTGCCGAGAAAGTTCATCCAGATTTTCCGACGTGGTTTTCCCTTGTCAGTGGTGCAAAACGGAGGGCCTGACAAGGACGAAAAAAGGGTCCCGTGTATATATTGGAATGCACGTAAAAGATCCCCTGGCAGTTGGAATTCGATATAAGAGTAGGCGATAGTGCCGCTGCCCGGGCAAAATTTCCCTCATAGCACACTGTATGGCGTATGCCCGTCTTCATTAGCCCAGTATAGCAGCAGAACAGTAGGACGTTAAACCCCATTTCATTTTATTTCATTTGAGAACACAAATCCCTGTTATGAGTATGTTGGTTTAAAGCGGAAATTGCAAATTTTCAAGTTATATTTTTAAAATGTATTAAAATAAAGCCTTAAAATATATGGTATCCATAAACAGTCCTACCTTGTTAAAGAATAATCCTATTAATCCTATAATAGTATAATTCGCTATTGCCAGCTGAGAAATTGGCAAAAATATATTTTTTAACTTCAAATTCCAACGTTGGAAAATGGCTGCCTCATGTTGTCAATAGCAAAACAGGGGAGGTAATTGTGTTGTTATTTACATGTGTCACAGATTCTTAAGGGTGGGAAATAATGCACATGATCGTATAATAGTGATTTTATAACCTATTGAGCAAAAGACAGAAATAATTATGTTTTGACTTTCTTAGAAAATTTGAAATTCTCGCTTTAAGAAATTGAGAGCTTGTTACGAAGATTTTAATAAATTATATTATTGATTGTCATACGAATAACATTAGTCGAACAGTTGGTAAGAAGTTTTCAGAAGCATAGTTTGTTTCAGAAATACATAAAAAAATCTTTAAATTATGAAATGTTAAGGCGATCAATTGTACTAAAGAATTTTTACTTGTTACATATTTAATCCCAGTAGAATGTTGTAAGTATTTTCTGACCATCAGAATTCTGCAAAACCATTCACCAGACCGCAAAGTCCAGTAAATGGCATTTCAGAGACCAAGTAAGCGCCCCCGTGAGACAAAGTCCTCTCAGGACCAGTCCCCAAAAATTAAAAGCTCAGTTACATAATCTAACGTTTTTTTCACGCCTGCGGCACTCAATTCTATATATTATGTCATTATTCTTCAACTCCGATCCTCTGTCTTATACAATCTCACCACTATCATATTCACAGTTAAAGTGAATCGCCCAGTTAGTAGTACCATTAGTGAGTGGGGCGACAGACCATAATTGTTAATTCTGCTCTCACAAAACAGGCGAAATTGGCGGACGGGTCTAAAGATTTTGATCCCATTTGTCATGACATTAACAATTTTTTTTAGGCCCAGTCCCAGGAAATTGAAAGGTCAGTTACATATCTGAAATTGTTTCGCGACTGCCCGCTAGATTCCATTCTTCCACTCCTTTGTAGTCTTATACTGCCCCAGCACTATCATATGCCCAGTTAGTAGTACCGCTGGTGCGTGGGTCGTGGGACGTCAGACTCTACAAATGTTCTGACAACTCTTGCAAAACAGGCGGAATTGACGTGGGCAGATTTCGAGATTATGTTCCATTGACTCATATTTCTGGTTCTCTTGTTCACAAGAAATTGCTTCCAGCAATGACCTCAAATGCCAGAATATTGATTTAATTTTTCAAAATTTTCTCAGGTTGCTCAGTGTTACAATCATCATATTATATGACATAAATACGGAAGCGTAATAGGGCCACATATTTTTTTTTATTATTCTATTTTCAATTTTTCAAGTTACTAACTTGAATTTTCAAGATACTGACTTGAATTATCAAGATACTGACTTGAATTTTCAAGTTACTAACTTGAATTTTCAAGATACTAACTTGAAGTTACTAGTTACTTTTATCCGTTACATTTCTGGTAGCCGAGTGTTATAGCCAGTATTTTGTTGACATTTATTGTAGGGTGTGATTGTGGATTGGAACCTTCCACCCCCACCCCCAACTTCCAGATCAGCTACTGGTCCCTAGAAAACTATCATCTGTGGTGCTCAGCCCCTGACTGCGTCACTCGTATTAAGGACATGTACATCAGTCGGTCGCATTTTGCTAAATATCCACCCCCCTCAAGCAAAATCTTTCTGTACGCCCCTGAATACTGTTCCCAACCTAATGAAGGCATCATCGACGGACAGGTTTAAATCAAGATAGGGTTTTCGTTTACCATGATCAAGGGCGTATAATTCTTATGCGTGATGAGGTCGTTAGCTGTGGTGGGAAAACCCACGATGTTGGGCAGGCGAACTTCTCTATGTCACGTACAAGATTAATATCGAAACAACCACGCTACTTGATTCAATGATGGACCGTATGATGTAAAACACACGCGTTACACCACTCGACCACACATCCCCTGCGCCACCAAAGTGTAGACATTAAATTGATTTATTAATGTTTGCGCCCACAAAAAAATATCAACACAAGTCGATAAAGTACAAAAAAAAACAAAAAAAAAAATATCAACACAAGTCGATAAAGTAATAAAAAACGAGGCCCGTTTTTTGTTTATTTACTTTATCGACTTGTGTTGATATTTTTTTGATATCAAAAAAGACGAGTAGGAGATTTTATTTATCACCCAATCCTTTTTAACATAAATAAAAATAATTCTTTGCTATATATTTCACTTTTACTGCACCTGATTACATTACGGCGTAGTGATACACCATTTCTTGACAGCAATTGACCCAGTGTTTCGATCAAGGTCAATTGAATAACAATAGTTCATTTTTAATAAAAAAAAAAAGAAGTTACTTTTAATAAAAACTAAACTGCTCTTTGAAAATAAAAAAAAATATTTCCTTTTTAACTGACCAATCAAATTCCTGTAAAGTAGATTATGAAATTTATCACACAAGCAGGGGCGGATTGGGGCCGGCTCCCCTGATCGCGGAGCCCGGACGGGGGGTCCGGAGGCTCTTTCCTCGAAAAATTTTGAAAAATGAACCCCAAATATGCGATTTGGTGGCGTATCTGATTATAATCTCTGTCCCATAAATCGATTAATTTAGGCCAAAACCCCGACCCGCAAGTAATTTACAACCATCAACCTTTGGAATTATCATATCGTCATATTATTAATTAACGTATTATCATTGTATCGTCAAGAGTCAAGAGAATTTAACTGAGAAAATTTTGACCATTTGATTAAACATGCATTACGCAAGAGCTAAATCTGCCTATTGCAGGTCTCTCTTTAGGTCTGAAATGTTTTCTAAAGTATTAATTAGAAATTAATTAACTGATCCAGGCCTTAATCAACTCTCGATGGCATCAGTTTTCTCCGATATTAAATAGATTAGAATGGGAAACGGGGCGCGATCGGACCGGGCATCCATTTCAATGTGGCTCATTGATTTCATCAGTTTTTAAGTGTTTAAAATAGCTTCCTTTCTAGGTACTAGGCCTCAAATTGAGTCCTGTGGGCATACAATCAAGGAGTTATTCTCGAATATACAACTGTTATATCTCATAACAACCTGTCATCACAGGTTGATATATTCGTTCATATCAACCGCTGATGACGTCATGACAGGTCAATATATTCGGCTCATATCAACAGCTGATGACGTAGATGATCGAAATAATACAAAAAAAAACACAGAAATAAATTTTTATTCTTTTGACAATTAAAATTTGTTATGGCAGTTTCTAACATTCAGTACCGAAATAAACGGCGTACTTATCGACATACATGTATTTAGATCGGTTATCCATGTCTAAGACATCTTTCAGAATTTTCTTTTCGTCCACATTGCGATTATTTCTCCACACACTACAAGACTTGAAAGTATTTATCGCCCAAGGGTTCCTTTGTAAAGTATTTTTGGGTACAGTCCACTTAAAACAGTCGGTCAAATCCTTCTTTGAACATACCGAAAACCTCCAATCATGGTTCACTGTCAGAATTCTTGGAAAAGAATGCCTTTTGGTCCAAATTTTCTGCAGGCTTTGGATAGATCCTCGTCGATATTTGCAATTCACATCTATTCCATCGTCAATATGTTGGCTGAAAAGGATTGATTATTCGTCTGACTTCGTATTACTATCCATTTTGTTTTTCCTTTCAATTCAATAGTCCAAAATGGCGACGTATAAACAAAAACATGCACGTAATTGCACGTGATTACTTCGGTAATTTTCGCTATTTGGCGGAAACTATCGAGCAATTATCCAATCGTTGTTACCTTTTAATGGAAGAGCCCATTAAATTTAAGGGTGAAATGGCGTTGTATATGTCGGATATAAACATACTCTACCTCGGATTGATATGGTAGAGAACGCCTGGGCTTCGCCCGCGCGTTCTCGACCATATCAACCTCGGGTAGGTTAATATCCTATACGCATCACCAATCCTCTCAACGCCATTGTAGGTTAGGGTGGTCAAGGGTATTTCCTGTTGATCAAAATGTGTGAGTTGCAGGGTATGGGGTGGTACTATTAATGACAACAATATATTTTGAATAAGTTAAAGATACATTATGGGAGATTAGTTAAAGAGCTGGCAATTGTCACTATAATAGTTAAAAACTAGATAACGTAAAGGGAATTTGCCGAAAATTTCAGACAAATTGATCCACTATGAACCGAGATTTTAGCGATTGAATATTTGGGCTAGCCTCGATCATCATTACTAAAGTCGTAGGATAAAAAACATAGTCTCGATTATCCATTTTTTGATTTAATTAAGAATGGAAGTCGAACAGCAAATCGGAACGTAATCCAATAAACATCGCAGGCTAGCGATACCATCGAGAGTGGATTATGGTCTGGATAAGTTAATTAATGTCTACTTAATAATTTAGATAACATTTCGGGCCCAATGAAAGACCTGCAATAGGCAGATTTGGCTCTTGCATAATGTATGTTTAATGAATCCCTAATTTAAGATGCTCTACATAAGTATTTACTACAGTGGATGTTTTCTGGTAGGTTAGTACATGGGACATCGCAACAAATGTTTCTCTTATATGTTTGAAGGTTGTTTAAAAGAGGTAAGCCTCTAACTCAATATCATCCATAGTCTTCGACATTGCAAACACGAATTATTGGTCAATATTGATATTGTTATCTTACCATGAAAAGATGGGCTTCTGATATCCAATATTTAAGACAAAATGAAAATTTAAAATTCCTAGATTGCTCTCGAGCGCCATTTATAATGAATCTACTCCATGAAGAAGGCTAAACATATCCCACAAGAGAATACTACCGGTGTTGACTGAAAAAAGGAACAGATGCCAAAGACTGCCATTTAATTTGGACTCTTCGCGTATTTCGCCGGACATAACTGATTAGAAATACGAGTAAAAACGGAAATGACTGAATATAAATCAGTTTATATACATTTATATTACATAACTATATCAGTTGCGACCCATTTGTGTCCATGCCAAAGAATAGTGATATAGCTCCTTAAAATAAATGTTATTCGCTGTAAATACTATGGTTTTGTTAAATTCAATAGCATTGTTGAGTCGATGATCTGCTGTTGACATAATGAAGAAACCTGCGCGGTCTTGTGATGTTGTCTGGACAAGTCATTACCATGGTTTGCTAGTAGAACAACATCCTTTACTGTAGCGTGCCGAATAGACTTTCCGAGAATTGACCAACGAACCTGGCATTTGCTCGCTTGAATGTATCTTTTGCCACAGCTGATATCTCTTTGGTATGAGTTTCTTCATCTAAATATTTATAGTATTCATGTTACAAGCTGCCTGTGTCATTGGCAATGCACCTCGGTAAACATGACTGGAACGTTTGGAAAGGAGAATTCGAATGTATGAAGCTATTTGTCCACACCGAAAGTCACTGCCGTAGCAGTGTATACGCCATTGGAAGTGGATTGAATACAGTGATGAGAAGAGAGAGAGATGTGGGATTTAACGTCCACTCGACACAAACCAGGTCATTTCGGCACTAACATATGGTTCAATTTTATTTCAATAATTTGCTTGCGCGTAGGGATCTTTAGTAATGAGAGGAAACCTGAGGACCATGAGGAAACCCATGAGGCTGGACAGGCGACCCTACACCTTGTCACGTACATCCGGGGTATCGAAACCACGCCAGTTGACTTAATGACAGACGTTATGATACAACGCGCACGCGCTAACCATTCGGCCATCCAACCCCTCAGTGATGAAAAGAATCCAGGGAAGGTATGCATCTGTTAGTATGTAGTAGTACCTTGGTGTTTTAACGTCCACTTCCACTGAAGTGATATCGCAGACAAGAACTAGGAGAACTGAATCTTCTTCCTGTATGTTTAGAATATGAGCTTGGAATCTTTCCATTTACGGTCTTAGGCCATGGAGTGGTTTAGTGGGAAATCTGTTAATATACTAGGTGATGAATATATATATACCCAGTGTAGTTTTCTCTCATTTTAGACTATGAAAAGTGGGAATGGCAAAGTGAGCTTGTTTTATTGCAATGTTTTCATAGAGTTAATATGCCAATAATTGTATTCTGAAAATCATGATCAAATAATAAAAGTAATACAAAGAAAATTGCTTTTTGACTTGAATTAAATTCTATGAGCAAAATATAATGAAATAACAAGATTATCAGATTATACTAATTGAAAATAATTACAAAAGGAAACATAAAACGAAACAAAAACTTCAATAATACGTGTCAACGATAAATAATAGTCCGATAATGTCTTGCGACAGTCGACTTCTTTCATCCCGGTTGATTAGCCAAAAAACAATCATCTCAAGTCGTACAACATTGAGCCAACTCACGTCAGAGTGAAGATCTCTATCGATATAATTTCTTGACTTCCAACAAAAAAGTAGGACGTGAAACCCCATTTGTTTCTTTTCCTTTAATGTGGTAGCTGTTAGTTGAAAGGATTGGATTGTTGAGGCCTTGCTGGCGTTATAAAACCCATCCCAATTCCCACACCCTTTTCCACCCAGCAATTTGTCAAGATACTCGATGCAATCTGTGTCCCACTTTAACTCACCAAACTGTCCTGATACTTCAACTCACACCCACGCCCAATATTTCTTCAACACATCCCAGTGGATACTTACGGTCGGCCCCCATATACACTCATTTGTTATGATAGTACATACAGTCTTTCAAGTTGATCAACTTCATTAGAACAAGCACCAATCATGCAACATATCTACCAGGTCTGTCAAACTCTCACCACTACGATGCCGATCACATTCAACTGAACTGATCCGAACATGCACCTGCCATGCAACAGGTCTACGAAATTATTTGAAATCCACTAAAATGTGTTAAACCCTAGGGGGTAGAGGTGCCATTCTATTGGGACCCATTTTTAAAAATGGGAAAACTTATATGAGATGAGATTAGGGGAAACAATTTACATGAGTAATGAGTGTGCTACGAGTGAAATTTTGCTCGTACAGCGGCGCTACGACTTACTGTAGTCTCTGTCGGACTGACAAGGTTTTCAGACGAGCGGGGTAACTATGGAATAAAAGTTTGGTGAGCACTGAAAAGCGATAGGGTTTTTCCTCACATGACCTCAGCTCCTGAAACAAAATTTGAACAGAAATGTGGTTTAACGTCCTACTTGTCTGCACCGACTTGACTAATGAAGACAGGCATACGCCATACAGTGTGCTATAAGTGAAATTTTGCCCGTACACCAGCACTACGGCCTACTCTTATTTCGAATTGTGTTGGGGGGTCTATTGTGTTAAAAAGGTTTTCAGAAAATGGTGGATAATTCGGAAACGATGAAAAACGATAGGGGTCTCAAGACACCAATGCTTCACATCAAATATAGAAACAAATTAGTTGAAACCTGTAGCCTCTTTCGCGTTCACATTATTTTCGGAAAAGGCGGATAACTCAGGAGCGAAATATTTTGCAGAGCGCTGAGAATTGATAGGTGTGATCTCCCCCTGACCACAATTCCTAACACCAAATCCGTTAAAAACTAACTGTAGGCGTTAACGAGCCAATTGTTGATGGACGGGTGACGGCATAATATACCCACACTTAAATGTTGGCGTATACAAATTAAGTTTTAACTGTTTGTCTCGCCCGAATCTTATAATTATCCACCAATGAAGTACTAATATGTACACATAATTTATTGATTACTTAATATATTTTCCAAAGTGTAATTAATCTGTTTGTCTAAGGAGCTTAAGTTAACTCTATAATTAATTATCCACTAATAATGTTTTGATGTGTAGATATAACAAACTAATTATTAGTTTAGTTTAAACAATATTTTAATCATTTGAAAAGGATTGAACTACAGGCAAAGCCTTTATAAGTTCTTTCCTAGGGATACATAAAATAGTAAACGATATAATATAAACATATACATAAAAGTAAGATTAAACACAATAAGTTGTAAAACCGAACATAATTATACAGTTTCATGTAGAAATGATATACAATGTATAAGAAATACAATTATTTCGTTTCGTTTTAATAGTTCAAAATTTCGATTTTACTTGTCTTTACTACACTTGGATCTGGAAGCGTTGTTATTTAACTCGTGTTCTGCTTGAAATGAGGGGTCAGCCAGTCAAATGGTCTGTCGAATCGAGCGTTTGACATTTATGCGCGGAACTGTAGGTAGGCATTAGCGGCAATAGAAATCAAAACAAAGCAAAAGTAGATAAAAAATACATGGCGGTCGCTAATTGGTTAATCGAATGACTGACGTAATCTGGTCAGATGTCACTTGCTTGGTACCTGACGTCATAACTTGTTAGATCTACATGTAGTGTAGGCCACTGATCTATACGAAACGAAATATAGATCTATATTTTAATTAGATTGAGGAGTTTTAGGATATTTTTTTCAAGGATCTTACAAATATTGCAAGTTAATAATTTCCTGGTTATTGTAGATTACCATTTCCTTTAAAAGCGGCTGTGACGTGAATTTCTCCATGTGCCTGGAAGTTATTACTAGTGCTGAAAAAATCAGTTTTCTTCATTTCTGTAACATAAAATGTTTTTTGTCGACAACTCTTCATAACTTGCATGTAGTCATCAGGGGTCTAAAGGCGCTGTTGGCACTTCAAAGCACATTCTACATCACCAAAGTCAGAATCGTTGGGAAGAAAACTGTGACCCGATATTCTGAACCGAAAATGGATAGTGTGAAGAGTAGGATGTTGGTGTAGAACATGCTGCATAAGAACGGTATTTTATATTCATGTTTTGACCTCCACATGAATCACTCCACAATATTAGGTCTTCTACCCCAGGCTTCATGTTTTCCATAATATACTTCTTCTTGAGCTCCCCAACCAGCTTGAGTTTCCAACCATGAGTGGAAATAACCTCGACCATCAGATCCACTATGGATACCCAGGTTATACATCCACAGCTGACGTTTATAAAACACAATGCCAGTTTGTAACCTTGGAAGAGGAAGTGCCTTCTCAAAGTCAAGCGTTGGGACTTCTAATTTTGGATTGGACTTTGCACGTTTGAGATTATTATCCATAGCCTGCTCAGCTTCTTTTTTGCAATATCCAAGTGTGCCTTTTGTTTCTGCTCGAGTTCCTGTCGATCCTGATCACTGGAAGCATTTTCAATTTGAACTTTCAGAGTGTCACATAGTTTACAAGTATCTTTCTGTACAGACTTGAACTTGAGATTAAAACGTGTATAAAATATGTGTTTGTACTTTGAAAGAGAAACTGGCTCATCACATTCGATCTTGTACAAGTCATACATCTTTGCTAGTGTCAGGTCAGGACCCAAATACCCTACATCTGATACTTCTCTTGTGTAGTGTGACTTATATCGTGGAAATTTGTTGATGTGGGACGCAACTCTTTCAATAGCCTCTGCTGGGCATTTGTTCACAGCGTAACCCTTCCCTCTCAGATCAGATAAACTCCCAGTCTTCGATTTATTCAAAGCAAAATCAACTACCCTTCCAGAAATTTTGAAAGTTTCAAGGTATGTGCTTTAACAAACTTGAACACCAAAATCTAGTGAATAAATTAGGGAACATGACTTTTTGTTTGAGCGACCATATACTCTCTTCTTTTCTACCGCCTTCACTGATCCTAATATAAGAGCAGCCCGGGCTTCAAAAGACCCCGATTTCCAATACATATCAAATAGCCCCTTTCTTCTATCTCCAGTCACCTTTTCCATATATACTATTCAAAAAAAGTAGGGGATATTTGATTTTGGGGGCATAATACTAAAATATGCAAATGACTACGAAAAAAGTCACTATAGAACCTAACAGAAGAAACATTTCCAGTTGCATGTGACGCCCAAACGCACCAATAGCTACCGCATGGAATGCAGGTGATGCTTGGGATCATCATGGGGGTCCAACCCAAGATTTGCACGACTCTGACTTTGAATGTTACAGTCATTGTGGCATTGAATTCCAGGGTGGAAACATCAGTTTAATTGTTTTAGTGACCAGAAAACAAATTTTGATATGCGTCGGCTTACCCAAAATGAAAGGTTACGTGCCCTTGGCATGCTACAGATCGGCACAACACAGGCGGTTGTGGCGCGGACGATGAATGTTTCTCAGTCTGTCATAAGCAGGCTATGGTCCAGATACCGTGATACACAATCTGTACAGGACAGACCACGCTCAGGTCGACCAAGGGCGACAACTCAAGCCCAGGATCGATTTATCCGTACCTTGGCCTTGAGAAATCGTGTCATCACAGCAAATCAGATCAGCGCTAGTCTTCAAACAGACACTGGTGTGAGAGTGAGTGGCCAGACGATTCGGAATCGACTGCATAGGGGTCACCTTCGCGCCCGACGTCCTCGCGTGATCCCTTGTTTGAGAGATCATCATATTCAGGCAAGACGTCGTTGGTGTAGGGATCGTCAACACTGGGATAATCGACGCTGGAGCAATGTGATGTTTTCAGATGAGTCAAGGTTCACTGTTGATTTTTTGGACAGACGTAGGAGGGTGTGGCGTCGTCGAAACGAGCGCTTTCAAGACGTTAACGTCATCAGACATGATCGATTTGGGGGTGGTTCTGTTATGGTGTGGGGAGGCATCACTGTTGCTGGAAGAACGGCTTTACATGTTGTTGCAGGGCGTGTTACAGGCCAGTACTACCGGGACAACATCTTGGCAGTCCATGTTGTGCCGTTCGCACGACGTCATGGCCGCCGTTTCATCTTCCAGGATGACAACGCAAGATGTCACAGGGCCAGGATCGTTACAGGTTACCTCCAACAACAGAACATCACCACATTACCTTGGCCAGCACTGAGTCCCGACCTCTCCCCCATCGAGCATGTCTGGGACATGCTTGGACAGAGGTTACGTCAACGTCAACAACGTCCTGCCAATGTCCAAGAACTTGCTGCTGCGTTGCAACAGGAATGGGACAATCTGGACCAAAATGACCTTAGACGTCTCATTAGGAGTATGCCACGTCGGATCAATGCTCGTTTGGCAAACAGAGGAGGATTTACCCGTTACTGACTTGGTTGTGATGCTGTGGTAACTTTGCTGTTTGACCCCGGGTATCATTTTACCCTTATAATGGTCAGTCTGTGCCTTACTTAGTCTAACGATCATTTGGAATAAATCGATGAATGTGAACTTCATTTCATTTTGTCATTTGTTTCTTCGTCAGTTTCATTAGGTGACTTTAATAACACTTAAAAATCAAATATCCCCTACTTTTTTTGAATAGTATACTTCTTGCATACGCAAACATATGAATAATCAAATTCTCGAGCTGGCCGAAATATTCCACTGACTGATGTGTATACCTAATTGTTGTTGGTCTTTTGTTTGCGTTCATTTCTTAGCTCTGGATGTGTCTTGTCTACGACCTTTCTTTGCACGACCTCTGGTCAGACCTTCTATTATATTGTCTTCCAAACTTTCACTGGAGCTTGAGTTTGGATGAAATGATGAACCAGAGGCGTTTACTGATTCGTCCATGTCTGATGAATCATTAAAAAAGCAATAATTAGTTAAACAATCAGGATTCTATTATGCATTAATGATCTAATAAAGGCTAAAGTTACTAAATTTAATTACTGTTACTTTTTCCAACATTCAACAAAATAAAGAGTTGCACAAAGGCTCAGTCCATAGACTCTCGTCCTATAAAAAAGCTTTCCTTCAAGTTCACTGCCTAATAAGTGTAAAAGAGCACAGGCTTCTTCACGTGACATTTTCTTTGCCGCCATTTTGAACTTTAGTCACATGACTTGTAACTAGGCTAAAAGGATCTAACCATCAACATAATTACCAGAAATTATTGAAAATGACCATGGGGTTTCAGCTTTAAAAAGTGTAATCTTTTTTCTAATTTGAACATGTTAAGAAGCCCAAGTTAACTCTTTTACTGAACAAACTCTGACACAAGCACTAACACTTTTGTTCGGACCTCACCCTTTTTCACGGGTGTTTATAAAGGTATTCTAGATATTAAAAAAAACACTGAGGAACTGCGCAAAGTCTTACTCTGTCCATCTCACGGAGGCTCACAAAGTAGATAATGCCCTTACCCCTTTTAATTGTTGCACCGTCGCTTTAGATTATAGTCACCATTCCTTCTGTATTGAACCTAGGACCGGAATCGCCTCAACTACCAGACCTGGACGAGACAATTTATTGGCGTATATTCCTAGTTTGACAACACTGTGTTATATGTGCCTAATCGGTGTCAGATTTAGATGAGGAGAGGCTCTGGGCTATTTCACTTACGATGCCCCTCCCAATATCCCACCCTCATGACTAGAGAGAGAGCAATGGGGTCATTTCGGGACTAACACATGGTTCAATTTTATTTCAATAATTCGCTTGCGCATAGGGGTCTTTAGCAGTGGGAGGAAACCGGAGGACCCGGAGAAAACCCACGAGGTTGGACAGGCGATCCTACTCCTTGTCACGTACAACCGGGAAATCGAAACCACGCCAGTTGACTCGATGACAGACCTTATGATACAGCGCGCACGTGCTATCCATTCGGCCATGCAACCCCTCGAAAACCGAGGATGTCCACTGAAAAAAGAAAGTCTAAATTATTTGTTTAAGTTGCATTTAGTAACTGGATGAGAATAACACATGACACAATTATATGGAATACAAGTTACTTGAAGAGTTTATTTCAGCGACGTTTTGACGAGAATTCTCCCGTCTTTATCAAGCAAAGAATGGCAACCATAGTGCAATGAAGATATGGAACAAAGACAAACATCTGTATACAATCAGAGATAATCATTTGGTTGTCATTCTTTGCTTGATAAACTCTTCAAGTAATTTGTATTCCATATAATTGTGTCATGTGTTATTCTAAATTATATATTTTATTATAGATAATGATAATGGACGAAGTCTACGAACGGCGTTGTAAAATAATTGATTTCATATAACTGCGCAGTTAATTTCATTTCGTTTAAAAAAGGAAAGAATATTATTTCCATTTTTCCATTAGTTTGTCTAGTAATATCTTGTAATAAGATACTGTACTCGCGGAAAATTGGAGATATAATTCATTTTATTCCCAATTTTATATGTTTCATAATTATTAAACTATATGTGTATTGACGTCTGTTCAAATTACAATTTTGTAATAGCGCGATAGTAAAAATAACCAAAAAATTGAATACGATTATATGTCTAATAGGTCTACTGACCATTCCATCTACAATAGCCCAGTCGATGCAGACAAGTAGGACTTTAAATCCCGTTTCATTTCATATTCGCTGACCACTGTCTACATTTTTAAGGCCCCCAAAATTAATACCCGGGTGTTTACGGTTACTTGGCTCAAAAATGTTGCTACATGTAGCTGTATGTTTTCAACAAGTTGAACCCGTGTGTATTGAGCGGAATTCACGACATTTCAGTGAATATAGCTTCTTTTTTTTAATTCATAGTCATATATTTGATATTAAACTAGTTATAGTTTCGTAAACATTTTGATATTTCACAATGTTACGAAGCACGGCGAAAGCCCTTATAATAGCAACAGAGAGCGCTCTTTTAAATGTGTTTAGTGGTTGATAGTGGCAAGCTTCAATAATGGCCCTGCTTGATTTATCCATACCGGCTGACCACAGTTCGGCAGTTTCCCCGGCGAGGTCACTTGATTTAACCTTAAGTCGACAAAAATTCGGCCGCGGCGTACGCCGAATGCGCCGCTTTGTCTGCAGCGGCGATCACCGGCGCAAGATGATGAACATGTCAACGAGATAAAATTCACGTTAGTTAGGAATGCCATTAAACACGAATATTAAAGCGTTAAAATTAATCCAAATGCTTTAAAGTTGAATTAAGGCTTCGTAAAACCAGATGTTCATATGTCATTTATTTTTTTTTTCCGGTAATATACTATTCAAAAAAAGTAGGGGATATTTGATTTTTAAGTGTTATTAAAGTCACCTAATGAAACTGACGAAGAAACAAATGACAAAATGAAATGAAGTTCACTTTCATCGATTTATTCCAAATGATCGTTAGACTAAGTAAGGCACAGACTGACCATTATAAGGGTAAAATGATACCCGGGGTCAAACAGCAAAGTTACCACAGCATCACAACCAAGTCAGTAACGGGTAAATCCTCCTCTGTTTGCCAAACAAGCATTGATCCGACGTGGCATACTCCTAATGAGACGTCTAAGGTCATTTTGGTCCAGATTGTCCCATTCCTGTTGCAACGCAGCAGCAAGTTCTTGGACATTGGCAGGACGTTGTTGACGTTGACGTAACCTCTGTCCAAGCATGTCCCAGACATGCTCGATGGGGGAGAGGTCGGGACTCAGTGCTGGCCAAGGTAATGTGGTGATGTTCTGTTGTTGGAGGTAACCTGTAACGATCCTAGCCCTGTGACATCTTGCGTTGTCATCCTGGAAGATGAAACGGCGGCCATGACGTCGTGCGAACGGCACAACATGGACTGCCAAGATGTTGTCCCGGTAGTACTGGCCTGTAACACGCCCTGCAACAACATGTAAAGCCGTTCTTCCAGCAACAGTGATGCCTCCCCACACCATAACAGAACCACCCCCAAATCGACCATGTCTGATGACGTTAACGTCTTGGAAGCGCTCGTTTCGACGACGCCACACCCTCCTACGTCTGTCCAAAAAATCAACAGTGAACCTTGTTGACTCATCTGAAAATATCACATTGCTCCAGCGTCGATTATCCCAGTGTTGACGATCCCTACACCAACGACGTCTTGCCTGAATGTGATGATCTCTCAAACAAGGGATCACGCGAGGACGTCGGGCGCTAAGGTGACCCCTATGCAGTCGATTCCGAATCGTCTGGCCACTCACTCTCACACCAGTGTCTGTTTGAAGACGAGCGCTGATCTGATTTGCTGTGATGACACGATTTCTCAAGGCCAAGGTACGGATAAATCGATCCTGGGCTTGAGTTGTCGCCCTTGGTCGACCTGAGCGTGGTCTGTCCTGTACAGATTGTGTATCACGGTATCTGGACCATAGCCTGCTTATGACAGACTGAGAAACATTCATCGTCCGCGCCACAACCGCCTGTGTTGTGCCGATCTGTAGCATGCCAACGGCACGTAACCTTTCATTTTGGGTAAGCCGACGCATATCAAAATTTGTTTTCTGGTCACTAAAACAATTAAACTGATGTTTCCACCCTGGAATTCAATGCCACAATGACTGTAACATTCAAAGTCAGAGTCGTGCAAATCTTGGGTTGGACCCCCATGATGATCCCAAGCATCACCTGCATTCCATGCGGTAGCTATTGGTGCGTTTGGGCGTCACATGTAACTGGAAATGTTTCTTCTGTTAGGTTCTATAGTGACTTTTTTCGTAGTCATTTGCATATTTTAGTATTATGCCCCCAAAATCAAATATCCCCTACTTTTTTTGAATAGTATACTACAAATAATTTTCTGTATTATTTTGCGGTCACTTACTTATAGTAATGCTTTCATGAATACTGTTTTTACACGCCCACATTGAAATGTGGTCGTATATTGTCGTCGCCCCCGTCCGTCCGTCCATCCATCGGTCCGACGTCCACAATTGCTCGTGGACGGTCTAGAGGCCAAAGCTAACATCCGATTGACTTTAAATTTATACACAGTGTTTAAGGTCATGAGACGATGAAGCCTTTTGATTTTCAGCGATAATTACCGCCAGCGTTATGGCCAAATTTATCATCCATGATATTAAATGTTTCGTATTCTAAACGTTAGCTGTCATTGAGTCGACTAGCGTGGTTTCGAATCCCCGGTTGTACGTGGCAAGGAATAGGGTCGGCTTTCTCCGGGTCCTCCGTTTTCCTCCCACTGCTAAAGACCCCTACGCGCAAGCGAATTATGTAAATAAAATTAAACCATATGTTAGTCCCGAAATGACCGAGTTTGTATCGAGTGGACGTTAAACCCCATTTCTCTCTCTCTCTAAACATTAGCATGTGACAGAACTTGATAATTACTTAATGAGTTGTTACTTTTAATCAGATTTTATTTTATTATAAATGTTTCATTACCGAAAAAAGTAAAAATATGCGACAACTCTTGTTGACTGCACGGACGCTTTAGCTGTTGTGGGCGTATGTTCGTTGCCTGACAACCTATCGTTATTAAAACATGTCATGTTACCGGTTTAATATTATAATATTATCCGACGTCAAATTTATTATCAGCCGGTTCACTTGATTTGCTCTGATACGGTAACCTGACCGGCGTACGCCTTGTACAAACCGGCTCGTCTATCGGTGGACAAATCAAGCAAGCCCATTGCAGAAGCATCTTTTCTTGCCTGACCTGCTTGAGACGCATCCCGTTTTTGCCAGCCTTGATCCTAATGAAATTCGACAATTCTAAACCAACAACAGTTTGAATCACAATATGAGTGGTGGTGATTATCAGTAATGTACCAACTGCGAAATAAAATTGCCCAAAACAGTCCTTTCCATTTTAAAAAAATCCGTGGAAAAGTTGACAATAGCATTTCTATAGTTGTGCTCAAGCTCTTTATTCGATTGGTGGTCATAAGTACCTTACCTCTAAGTTTTACGTTTTTAGACTTTGCAACCCTTTGAACATTCCCTTTTGTGTGTGATTTACACACTCTTGCTTTGCAATTGTGACATTAAGTCCATAAATTTGCTTACTATTTAAAGGATCGATTGTTCTGGCATCACCATCACCACCTGAACTTAGAAGAGTATCCAAAACATCGCCAGAGTTCAAGTGCAATGTCAGCCTCCATGTTTCCTGAGGGGGCATCACATTTTTTTGTTTATCACAAACATGGGACTCAAGCCAAATTTCCTTTGCACTGACATCCTCAATTTCGCTACCTACCAGTTCAAACACTAAACAGCGCTTTAATCTTATAGAATAGTCTACATTTTAGGCCTGTAGAAACGTCTATGATAAATCCACCCAATAGTTTGAGGTGTGGCCCCTCCTTTGCCAACCCCCACCATAACAAACAGAAATGTCAATGACTCATTACTCAAGGCAGGGCCCATCTCGCAGTAAACCTTCGGATATTGCAATGTGCCTCCTCCAGAACAGAAATAGCTGTGTGATGGGCAATACCTGGTTGCATTGCAGTTTTGTTTTTGTGATGCACCCCCACCCCGGTAAATATTCGTTATTCCTGTTAGGCCTACATTCCATCCTCCTACCTAAGTCATAGCCAATACTGCACGTTTGGTGAACTCCTATGGAGTCTCGTTTTTTGTTAATTTATCAACTTGTGTTGATATTTTTTGATATCAAAAAAGACTGTAGGAGATTCTCTATTTAACCATCTTCTTCATTACCTCCAGCAAAGGCAACAACTTCTATATGAACAATAATGACTCGACGGCTACTGATATCATTAATAGGTGTTTGCCTTCCCATTCTAATCGTTCTTCCTTGGAATTTGTAAACAATTTGGCATCAGACATTCGTTCTGGACACAATATTGAGAATCTCGCCTTCTTGTCTTCCCCTGTTCCACTTCAAGATATGGTCCCTAAAAATAAATTTTAAGCTGAAATTGGTTGTATTGGGCAATCTTTGTATTAATGACACACAGAATTCTTTTGATCTCCAATTGAGCACAAATGATGATGGTCACCCTACCCTTCATTGGGCTGAAAGGTCAAAAAGCAAGCTTCTCAGTATAAACAAATGGACCAATTTGTTACATATTTACATGGTGGCACGCAATCTGTTTCACAGAGGATTACGAAAGTCTTCTAATATCTCTGTAAAAGATGACTGCCTTGAACGCGTGACGTCAAATCACGCGACGTCAATCATTGGCTCAGTGGCGCGTGCATTGTTTACATAAGACGTTACTGAATCGGGTAGAATGCTGCCTTTTACTCATTTTAATAACCATTTACACTAAAAAGGAAATAATTTTTACCTACAAATACTTCAAACTTCTTTATTTATTTTTCTAATACATATAAAAAAAATGTTTTAGAATTTTATTTGTCGGAGGAAGAAAGTTAATATTTTTGGCTCATTAAGTCGCATAAATGTCATCCTTATCAGTGATTGTAGCGGCATAGCGAATATTCACTGCTGATCAGTGTGGGTTGTACGCCTTGAAAACTATCCAGCTGAGGCAAGCAGCTTGTTAAAGTACATAACTTTAATACGCAAAATAGCGGACACGAGTGGAGACTGGCGATTTTATGATTAGCGGTTTCGTATGATGAAAGCCAATAAACATTCAGTTTGAGTAAACAGAGCAGATTTTGTTTGTACCATAAGTCTGTTGGTCAGGGTTATTGCGAAAGATAAAAAGTGTAGGCTATTTATTATGACCAAGCAAAATGATCTGCTTGAGTGAACGTTTCCGTTAAGCTGTGGACACACTAGCCGAATGATTCGGCCGAATCAATCGGCGTCGAAATTCGCCTTGTTTGTCCACTGTCATTCGATCGAATGATTTTCCCGAATCAAACATTTGATATATTTTATTCGGCCGAATCATATTCGCCTGGTGTGGAATTCAGAGAAAGAATCGGAACTTAATTATTATCTATGGCTTGCCTATATGATACCTTCCTGCGGAGTATGGAGATCGTACAATGAAGGAGGCGTCGAATACGGCGTAAAATTAAAAAAAATCCCAACGCTGCAGTTATTTTCCTCATTTTTCTTGGTCGCGGCCATGGTTAATCATGTGACTTATCACGTGAAAGATGATGCAATCGATTGGTGAATCGGGCGAAGCATTTGCCATGGGTGTCCACTCATTCGGACGAATGGGTGTCCACTCATTCGACAGAATGGGTGGACACACTAGGCGAATCCTTCGACCGATTCACCAGACGACTGCATCACTTCGCGTCGCATGATTAAATATGGCGGCGACCCTGTCTTCAAACAATCACGTGACGTTTCGATATGATTAGATGAGGAGTGTTGATTGGCTAATGAATTCTAGAATCGGGCGAAGCGGACACACTAGGCGAATATAATTCGGCCGAATATATCAAACATGTTTGATTCGGGCGAATCATTCGGCGAAATAGAAATTTGGCCGAATGACAGTGGACACACTAGGCGAATTTCGAAGCCGATTGATTCGGCCGAATTATTCTGCTAGTTAGTGTGTCCACCGCTTAAGCCTGTAAACTAAATAATTTCTTGTTATTTTTTTAGGCTGATTTACCGTGCCAGTTTCATTTCGGTAGTTAAAAAAGGCCTTTGTTCATGCACAGATGGCTGTGTAAGAAAAACAGGGCCACATGTTTTTACTAAATATAGAATAGAAACTGCGCGATAACTTTTCCACTTACCTAAAAAAACGACACTCATTTTTTTTATTTTTTTTTTATGGAATGTTCTAAATGCCACGACCCAATTCGTAAAAGAAACTTATTTGAAACTTTTGTAGATGGTGTCAAATACTTCGGATAGCGTGATAGTGTGAAGCGCACCGTGATCTTCAAAATCTCAATATAACTTTGTTAATGTACATAATTTCAGACACTGCTGGGATTTTATACTTCTGTTGATCGAGATAAGTTTATTTTCGTGTTGTATTGTGAAATTTAATTTCCACGCAGCCATGTGTTTGAACTAAAAAGTGATTGAAAGGCTTCTAATTGTATTAAAAGATAGACCAACTATGTATTTTAATTGACAATCGGCACCTCACAGGGTAGTTCCTTTAGGAACTGTCTCTGATCGGACGATGTCCGCTGAGTTTTATTTTAATCCCTTCAAGTGCCTGTGGACAGTTCCTATCGCTTGCTATATAGCTGCAATATGAAAATACCCCTCATCCCCACCTCTGGTCTAAGGCTATTTCTGAATCCTTACCGACTATTTTTCATCCTGATTCTTCTTTGTTTGCCAAAGAAATCATTTCTTGCAACAACTGACACACATTTATAATAATTCAACACTATTTTAAGCAGAATTTTGCGATTAAAAACATACACAAAATACGTTTGAACTGATCAATCATTACAAGACCGGAACATGTGCAGATCGCATGTTTATTTAATCGCTAAATTCTACTTGAACATAGTGTTGAATTATTATAAATTTGTGTCAGATATGACGAGAAATGATTCCTTTAGCGAAAAATAAACATTCACGGTGAAAAATAGAAGGTACGGGTTCCAAAATAGCCCGAGAACAGAGGTGGGGAAGAGCGGTATTTTACCGTATTTTCATATTGCAGCTATATAGCAAGCGATAGGAACTGTCAGCGGACAGCGTCCGATCAGTAATAGTTCCTAAAGGGACTACTCGCAGGAGAATCACGCCGGAAAATCCCAGTGAACTTTCTCGGTCAACAGAAGGATCGAACACAAGACCCCCAGGTTAGCGAGATAACGTCTTACTCACTGAGCCACCGTGGCTCCATAACGGAATACATGAAAAAGCGTTGTTCGGCTGGTGTAACCTTTTTATATAAAATCAATCACTGTTCGATATCCATTTTTATCCGCCCACATATTCACATAAACGTATTATATCATCCGATTTTGATGAAAATCCTGGACTGTTGCCCTGATAGCTTGTGGACACTCTATAGGTCACAATCTCTTAGAGATTATCTTTTCCAGCCCTCTATAAGCCTAAATCAAATTTCAAACACTGCGGAGCAACAATTTGCGTGAACATCTCTGCCTAGGCATTGTTATTATATACAAGATGTTCCACACAACCCGGAATGGCCATTAATATGTATTGGTATATAGATCTATGTCCTATTTAAAGATAATGTTTTGTCAACGATTTATTTCAATCGTTTAAGATTCACACATTACCTAGCCAATTAGCAGTAATTTAAGACAAGACGATATCTTACGCAACTTCGTTATAGAGAAACCTGAGAGTCGCCCACTAAACTTTGAAAGTCAACTGTCAAAATGCTAGCAATACGTGGTATATTTTCTGCTAAAACCACCCAAGAGACGTCAGAACTGTAATTGACTTCAGACAATGCGATCTATCAAAAGAAATAAAATACATTTCAAGAAAAGGTAACGCGTCGCCATGTATGTAGTCAGTGAAAGGCAACAAACAGATTCATTTATCTGATAAAACACAGTCTCATAATATCCGGGGGGGGGGGGGTGGTAATACATAATCTTGTGCTAGTATTAGAATGCTCTGTTCCATTCTATTTCTTCCATATGTATGATAATAGACCGGAGGCTCAGCGCGGGGTGGGGTGGGGGTGTTCATCAAATGGGCACAAAACCAGACCCAACTTTTCTAGAGTAAAATTTTGCGTAGAATACGATGCCGAGTGGTAATCAGTCCGCCTTTGGGCGTTTTCGAGATATTCGGGGATAAAGGAGGTCAATTACACTGAAATTGAATACCCATTCATTTCAGAGCTAAAATAATATCCTATCCTTCATTCTTGTATCATGAAAATAAGCTGAAAATGATCGAAACAAATCACTCCTTCAATAAAATTGTAAATTTGCTAAAATTGTCCTTTTTGACCCAGGTGAAATGTGCCGTTTTCTAGCAGCGAGAAGATTATTGCGTTTTTATACCGAATAATTTCACTGAAGAAGCCGAAACTGAATGTAACCATTACAAAAGAACAAAGAACTATTGTAGCCACACTTTAATGGAGGTAGAATTTGTTTTGACTCCAGCCTATTTGAGGAAAAAGCTTTAAAAAGACTAAAATAAGAAGACAGATTTAGAGCATTCCTGAGTTACAGCGATCTATTCACCAATATTATTCACCGATACCATTTATCACTACAATTCATCATTACTATTCAAAGAACTATTCCCAAAGTTTATCGCTGTCTGTGTCGCTGAAGGCAAGCAAATCGTCCCCAATCAGTTCATCGTCTTCCTTCTCATCGTCAATGTGGTCTGCCACCAGTATCTCAATATCAGGAGGATAAGGAATGTCTATCCAATCAATAGAATCTCCCTTCCAACCATGGTTTTGTGGATGGTCGTGTTGAACGGCGCCACATTCTTGCTACATAGTTCGATCTATCGGCATGCATGCGCATGGTGGTATTGGTGCCAAATCAGTTATATTTCCTCGCTGGAAATTCGTCCAAAATAGCTGTGTTCGAGCTTCGTTCACGGTATCAACGTTTTTTATGCGGTAGAACCGACACACTGCTAACTCTAACGCTTCGTAGTCATCTTTACTCAAGTTTTCAGATGTCCCAAGTTTGGCAAAACAGGTAAGTAGCTCTTCATTGTTCTTCACTACATCCCAGCAAGCTTTCTTTCCCTTTCTAAAAAAATCAGAGACATAGTCATTACCAGTGAAGGTATAGAGTCCAAGTAAAGCCTCTCTTTGCACTTCATTCAAGGCACACTTTGACATAGCCAAAACTTTTCTGCCTTGTCCACTTCCATTATCGATTAGGACATTCATATTGCTTGGTTCCATAGTGCCAATCAGTATAACCGGAATATCCGTGTGACCAGAACTTGACCTAATCACACACCTCGTGTCTGTATACTTATCTTGAGCATGGCGGAGTAAAAAACATAATTTTGTATCAGCTTCAAGATGATCAATTTTTAGTGTCTCTAGTTGCTCCAATAAGTCCTTGGTAATTTTTGTACAATACCTCCCGCGTGATATGTAGACTGTTCTGTCTCCAACTAGGGATGGTTTTTCTGAAAAAACGTCTTCAATCACTTGAAGCATCCGGTCCTTGTTTGTCCCGTTACTCATGAATTTCTTGAACTCACTACCCGACGGTACTCTGATGTCTGCTGTCCGAATGATATAGGAGTCGTCGGTTTCACCTCGACATACGTGAGTACTGCGCTTGATTGACTCTTGCTCATAGGAATCACAAACCAAATAATGCAAAACTTTCAGTGCCAATTGTCTGAAAGTACTGGGTACTTTAACCATGCTGCCAATTAATGCGATTACGTCTATATAATATGCGCAGTTAGGTGTCTCAACCACTTCTTTGGCTATCAATTCATACAATGGACCTTCCAGTAATTTACTCTTAGCGGTTGACCGCTTAGTACCATCTACTAATGAAAGTGCCAATGGAACGGGAGCTAAAGGAAACTGTAAGGCTTTTTTTATGTCCACTGATTTAGGTTCCTCGCATGACGTTGCGGTGAGTAGACCGAGTATATCTCTCTGAACTGCTATTTTCTTGGTTTTGCCTTTAGTAGTAATAGCAGTTTTCTTAACCGCTTCGCTGAACCCCTTCCAAGGAACTCTACTGATAGGATAATAGAATGACCGGTCGTCGTTTCCATCTACGTATAATCGCTGTCGAACGTTAGATGCTAACTTTTAACCTCTTTCATACGTATTAATTAAATAATCCGCCGTTTCGTTCGTTAATGGCTTACCTGATGCTATGTTGTACAGTTTATCTGGATCGTCAGTAGCGGAAAATGGATTAATGAAAGTGTCGTTCAAGACTTTCATTATCGTTTTAAATCTGATTTATTTATATCAGAATTTCATAGGCACTTTCTACTATGAAAATCATCCATATCGACGATTTCATTGAGACCATTCAACATATTGGCAACATATGGTCTATTAAGAATCCATTTTTCGTGCGGTTTTTCTTGATGAGCAAAATCTTCACAACCACCCACTGTTTTTGAGCTTTTCATAAGCGTCTGTTCACCAGCACCATCAATAGACTGGCCGATTCCATAATCGTTTCTACAGACAGACAGTCCACGCTCTTCCAGTTGCTCTTTTGCCCAAGGATGAGTGTTCTTCAGGTTCTCTAGTTGTACACAGTAATATGTTCCATATCGCGCATAGTTTTGTTTGTTCATGGCAAAATAAAATGGTATCGATTCCTTCCAGCATTCCAATCTTAAGTCAAAATCGTTGGTATTGATAGACTTATGAATTTCTAATTGGCGATCTACAGCCGCGATATACATTAGCCAATATTGGGATGTTTTCCCGAATTCACCTGTCAAACACCGGTGTCGAGCTTCATTGTATTCGTTCATGAACGACTTTAACTTCTCGTCAGCATCAGTGCTACGAATAGCTTTATCAAGACTAGAAGCTTTCTTTATAGTGTCGTACAGCTGACTAATGCTTTCACATAGATGTTCCTGTATAAACAATCTGTGACAGGCTTCCGCTTCCGATTCTAAATTACCGAAGATCGATTATAGTGCTTCCCAGTTAAAACCCCGCGTATCGTACCCGTATTACATATATTTGACTGAAACACGATTTCCTCAAATTCACTACCACTAATGAATTTTCCAATGTTACCAAAATTCCCCATGGTAGCGTGCATGTCCCCCAGGTGGATTAATACATTATCAAATTCGTCAGGGTTATTAAAAACGCACTGATATAATATATAGAAGCGGCTCCAACATCGGCAATTATGTGAGCATATTTGAGATTGTTGTATTTAGCCATTATTTGCGCTTGTTTGATACATTCAAGTATGGATGGAAATTCTGTTAACGGGTGCATGATTGGTGGTTGTAGGAACGTCAGTACCGCCCTAGGTCGATGATTTTCGCCAAATATACGATGTATTTCAATAGTCCAACCCATATAAATTGGCACCACCTGTTTGTCACTATGTGCGCATCGAAATAGCTTCCATTTTAATATGTCAGTTGAGGTCTCTCTATGGGCATGAGGTGTTTCTTGCATTGTTCTGCAGCAGAGGTGGATTTCTGTGAGGGTTGATATTGCGTAAATCAATAGTATCATTTTTGTCCTCGAGTGCAATTGATCTATTACCAGATTTCCCTTTGGTCGGAAACGGTCTTTCATTACTTCCCGTTCCAATTTCCTGAAAACCGGCCCCACCAGTAATGTGGATACAGTCGATCTGTCTGAATCGAAATTGTCAGACCAAAAAAAAGCTAAGAACAGAGTTTAATTCTGTGGACGGCGTCAGTAGTAATTGGTAGCCTTGTTTGGACAATAATTGTGAAAGTTATGCTTGAGCTGTTTCGATGTAACGTACCTTATCATAAGTGATACAATGGCCCAGTCGAGGCAAAATAAGAATTGGTGTTTTCTTTCCAGTCAAACTGTGAAGTCCCATGTCCCGTTTGAGGTGGCGAACACAATATCTTCAGCGATTGAGTGGGCTTTCTTTTTAGCTGATACACCGATTTGTCGATGGGATTTTTCAGCAGAATGAATTATATTTTCAACAAATGATCGTATTTCTTCCGGTGGTTGCCGATCGGTAGTTGAAAGAGCTTCCCTTGAGGGTGGCCATGATAGCTCACTAGCATTGTCGATCATAGTTGTAATCCTACTACGAAGTATCCGTGAAGCCTCATGCAATATTTCGGTATCGCTATTTTGTACAATAGTAGAAACAGTTGTACATTCAAGAGATTTCCGACTAATGACAATTTTTGGTTCATTAATATTGACTGTCAAGAAGATAAGTTCCTGTTCAAATTCGCGTTCTAGTCTTGCACGAACTTGAGTACGATGCTTCCTGTTGTCTCCATCAAGGCCATAAACGTCTGTTAATAGTTTCAATGACACAGATTGTCCGCAAATAATGACGTGTTTCCTAACGAAATCTGACAAAGCATTCGGATTAGTATCATGAAAATCTGATTGTCCATCCATCGGTTCATCAGACGACCTACTGTTGCTACTGCAAGTCGTGGTGTAATATCACGGTAGCAGCGCCGATGCATCGAAAATTCCTTTGCTATTAGATCTACACCCAAAATTGCCTGCTTCATTATTTCATCGTGCCTTTTGGCTGCAGCTTCTCGAATACTTTGATATGCGTCCGTCGTTTGCATGACTTGTAGATGCTGTTTTTGATCTTTTACTTTTAGAGGCCGGGTCAATCCGCAATCGGGGTGCGTCCATTTTTTGTGGAAGATTCCAATTCGCGCTCTATCGTGACAGTCAGCTGAACGAGTCCTCCTTACGCGTTTTGTCATCTTACGTTCAGCACCATCGCTGCTGGTCGATTGTCGTCTGTTTCGTGCTCTGAGAATAGAGATCCCCATAGTAAATTGTTTGTAACATTCATTATGGACTTGTAAACTGTCTGAATCACAGCCATGGTCAGGGATTCCGAGTGCCTGTTGATTATGTTCATGTTGCCCGCCCAATTCCACACGCGCTGTTTTCGCGTCACGAAGCCTGCCAAGCTTTTCTCCGGAAACATTTACTAATACGGCATTTATATTGCGTGAACTATAATGTACAATGCATCCACCGGTTTTATCCGTGTCCATGTTTTGGTGAAAACTCATAAAAATATTTGCACACTTTTGATCACGTCGTCAGATATGGAAACTATTCAATTGTTTTTCAGCTAACTAGCTATGAATACAGCAATCGTCGTACAAACTAAATCGGAGAGATTTCTATTTGACAGTCTTTACGTATATTTTGAAACGGGTTTCAAAGTGTTTTGGTCCTGTTATGCAAGATCCTTTTCGACATTCCAAAGTAAAGGTACGGTGCTAAGACCGCTGAAGATAAATTTCAAATGTTTCTATTATTAATTAAAACCTGCTTCTCTCAGTTTTTTTTAATTTTACGCTGACGTGTATTGCGTTACATCTTCCTAGTGCAAAAACGGAAATTTTGACCTTTTGACCCCCGGGGTCACAAAGGAGAATTTTAGCAAATTTACAATGCTATTGAAAAAGTGATTAGTTTCGATCATTTTCAGATTATTTTCATGATACAAGGATGAACCATAGGATTGTTATAGCTCTGAAATGACTGCGTATTCAATTTCAGTGTAAATGACCTCCTTTGACCCTGAATATCTCGAAAACGCCCCAACGACGGACTGATTACCACTCGGCATCGTATTCTACGCAAAAAAATACTCTAGAAAAGTTGATGCCCCCCCCCCCGCGCTGAGCCTCCAGACTATAATATGTGCAGAGTTTGTAGAATAATAAGATTGTTCAACTGTTTATCTTGGAATTTAGCTGAGTATATCAACCTGAGAATAAGGTCTCGTATCCTTCCAATTATTTTCATAAATTCGATAAAGTAGCACCTTCATAAGAAGAAATGACTGTAAATCAGTTGTCATTAAGTCAACTGGCGGGGTTTCGATTCCCCGGTTGTACGTGACAAGGAGTATGGTCGCCTGTCCAACCTCGTGGGTTTTCTCCGGGTCCTCCGTTTTCCTCCCACTGCTAAAGACCCCTACGCGCAAGGGAATTGTTGAAATAAAATTGAACCATATTTTAGTCCCTAGTTTGTGTCGAGTGGACGTTAAACCCCATTTCTCTCTCTCTCTGTGTCTCTGTCTCTCCCTCCCCACTCGGTTTTCAAAGACTCATCTGTAACCTTTGATATGGTGTTGTAATTCTTACTTATTTAGAATTTTGTATTCTGTACTAAAGTTAATAACATAGAACCACTGTCTACCTTGCCAAGCACCCGAAATTGCAAATGTTTAGAGAATTTTAACCTTTTTATGCGATTCCAAAAGACGGAATTGAAGAGAAATTGTATATTTTTTTTTAAAAGACTGACTTTCTAGAACAATAATATAGGATAATTCAATTAACAACTGTAACAACGTACATGACATTTAATGAAATATCGGATGGATGCCTGAAGCAAACCTCAGAACGCGATGGATTGGAAAAATGGAGATGTTATTTCTGGCAAAACATTATCATAGACTAGTAAACTGTGTGCGAAGACTAGACCACCGCGTTCAAGCAAACAGGATCAAAAAGAGTTGCGTGCTCTTTAACTAAGCGTGGCGGACCATCACGCAATAGTTCATATACTTTATAAATGCCCAGAAGAAAATATTATTGTAAAGCCAGACACTGATTTTATGAGCTCGTAAATGTCGCCTGCTTTATGATATGAATTATGGACTTGACAATTACAAAGTAATCATAAATAAATTGGCGTACAACTCGACATTTGCCATAGTAGATGTGATCACTACATATAACCGACCCGAAGACAGTTTATGACAGTTTTTGGTCTTCTTTCTGAAAATACAATAATAGATAGTCAGATAGATGGTTTCTGCAAGTTTTTTCGCTAGGGTATTCGATCCCTGCATTGGCCGAGAAAATTCATCCAGATTTTCCGACGTGGTTCCCCCTTGTCAGTGATGCAGGACGGAGGGCCTGACAAGGACAGCTGCATGGGCGCAGATCCCGGTGGGGACACCGGGACGCGTCCCCACCAATATTTTCAGTGGTGGGGACATGATATACTGTGTCCCCACCACTTATTTCCAATGTTTTTGCTTACTGTTTATTTTTTGAAATTGAAATCATTCCAGAGCTTTTATTGACATTTCAGAAAGTGTAGAGTTGGCCCCAGGCACTTGAGGTCAGGGTCCTTGAAGTTGTACAGCTGCACCCGGTGACCGATTTTTGTTTAACAGGGAATAAGTGATAATTCATATTATAACAGTAAATAATTAAAATATTCCATAGGGATTATAATAATATGTATATCATGAAGGTGTGCATATCTGATACGCTGGGTATAAGGAATAACTGAGATTTTGTTTTTATCTGGTATACTGGATGTAAAATGTTACATTTCTTTCAATTGGGATTGAATATTGATATGTTTAGCTGTGTGTGTGGCTTGTTTTAGTTTACATGTATATAAATTAAAAGATTTGTAGGCCTGTACATTTGTGTATCCAATTGAATACACATTTTGCTCAAACACTACTTCGAACACTACTGGGAATGGAGGCCCGGAGCTGGAACCTCAGTAGTGTAAATATTTCTAGTTCTTGTAGTGTACATGAGACAATAAATCGTTTACGGTGGCTTGAAGATTTGTCTTTAGATTAGATTCCGTACCATTTGCTGCCTCAGGGATTAGAATTGTTTGCCAGAAAATGATGCTGAAAATACCCACAGAGTGCGTTTTAGAGCGTCTATAGTTTTAAAAAAAAAATCGGTGGACGAACCCCCTTTTTACCAATAGTCGCCCGCGCATGGACTGTCCCCACCACTAATTTTTGGCGATCTGCGCCCATGGACAGCTGTATTATAGTCGTTCGGATGGGACGAAAAACCGAGGTCCCGTGTACACATTGGCGTGCAGTAAAACTTTTCTTGGCAGTTGGAATTCGACATAAGAGTAGGCCGTAGTGCCGCAGTCTGGGCAAAATTTCCCTCATAGCGCATTGTATGGCGCATGCTCGTCTTCGTTATCCCAGTTCGGGGTAGAACAGTAGGACGTTACACCCCATTTCATTTCATATCATTTCTGCAAGTTGATAAACCCATGATTTGCTTGACTAGTTAAATTAATTAAATGGGGGGAGGTGGTACAAGCAGGAAATAATGTTTTAGGTGGATTTTAGACATCTTTCGGCGCATTAGGCCTTCCAATCTTCAAGTGTTTTGCGAGAAAAATTCGAAATCCCCTTTACTTGCCTTGTTTGCAACGCACGAACAACAGAAGATGGAGAATTGTTCATATCAAACACTGCACCAAGAAAAGTTCCAAATTCCCTTTACTTGCATTAGATACAGAGCTGGTCGTTCTTGCTATAATAGTACCGAAATTGGTTTAAACAATATTTTTTATTTCAAGTACATAAAGATTATTTACAACACTGATGTAATGGATTAGAAAACAAGCCGAAGCTTATATAAACTCCTCTCCGTGTAAATTATACAATACAATTACTAAAATGTATATAATGTACAAGTATATATTACATATTTACATTTAAAAACAAATAAATAAATAAATTCATCATCATCAAATTAATATATTAAAAATTTCATTCAAATTACTTTATTCTGAGCGATGTTATCACACTGTTTTAAGTTTTGACATAGATTGTTTATTATCGTAGCAACATTATATGTTAATCGAGACTCGGTCACTTCCTCATTTTTAAATTAAATCATTAAATGGCGATCGTATTTCAATCCGTTAACATCTACGCCATCTGATAGTCTAGAGAGTTCATTATTGGCTTGTTGTGTGAATAAATGTCTAAATAATAATTTATATAACATTTGAAGTCAAAATAAAAACCTGTAATAGGCGGTCTTAGCTCTTGCATTATGCATCTTAAATGTAATATGAATACACATCAAGTGATTTATATTCATTATTGCAAATATGAGCAGCTCATATTTTCACGGTGAGATAACAACATCACTCTTGATTGAAATGGACCAATAATTCGCGTTTGCAATGTCGAAGACTCAAGTTAATATTGATATTGGGTTTTTATCCTTCAAAAAATCACAGCAATTGTGAAATAAACGAGCTATTGCCAGGGTCATCTTTATGCTAAGGCCGGTGTCATCTGGCATTAATATTGTTCACCTTATTCATTATATTTAAGAGATTATATTTGTACTTTGTATTTGATCACTTAAATCGATTGAAGTCGACGTTCATTTGTCCCTGTTTAGGAGTTCTTAAAATATGTTTATCGGAGATAACGAATCAAACATTTTAAATCACTTAATTTGCTTTCGCTATAATCTGATTATAGACACTAAAATAAAATATCAGGCATTAAAGGTTATTGAAGTTCATCTTCATGGATAGTCATAACTACCAAAGCCGATTGCTTATGCAGGCACTGTTTTTAACCTTCTACTGGTTTTGGCCTCCATCTACTAGCTCACGCAAACAATGGTTTAGGCGAGCTGTAAACGATATTTATAAATTGGTCTAATATGTGTCTTTCTTGTAATTAATCTTGAAAATTGAATATCCTGTTTATTCTGTCACCGACCGTTATTCCATAAATACGAAATGACAAATCAGTGCAACAATAGGCATATGTGGACTTGGCCACTGGAACATTCCAAGTTTTACATACATGTATATACGGAAACTGCCAAAGGAAAACTTGGGCTTTATCGAATAGATCTTTAATAATGGTTGACAGATGACATATCCATTAACGAAAATTTTCTAGATGCAGATTAAAATGGTTTCGATTTGGGTCAAAAATAAAACCCTAGATTTGATTGCATTTCATGTATTGATTTGGGAGTTGACATTTTGTCTTCGTTCTGGTTAAGAATCTTAACTCCACCAATGTTGAGATGTAACCCATTGCGTGTTCACAATATTGAAATAACAAACAGACTTCCGCTAAATCTTTCGAAACAAAACTTTAATCATATAGAAAGATATTGCCCAACACAACTTTATTAGCCTTTCATAACCAAGACATTCTAATATTAGTAGACCATATTATTATGGTGGCATATTATATTCAAAATTCTTTATTTGTTAGTGTCTCTCCATCATGATTCATGCAATATCTAAGACAATGTGTAATGTAATTTCTTTATTTGTTCAGCGCTAATGGGGCCCAAAATCTTGTAATATTTTTTTCATGTTACTTTTATTACAATAAAATTAAATCTCTTCATTGACGCGTTACATCGGAAGCATAAATCTATATCATATTTAATTTCATGCATATGGCCTCACTATCTGTGCCTAATCAGCTTTACCCTGTTTATTCATGGGCACCCTTTGAAGGTCCTCATACTAGTTAATAACCACCTATTAAGCTAATTACCTAGTTGTGCTCGTTATTTTTGTTACATATCCTTTACCTCTTAAGATTCCCTTTGTTACGGTTATTTTAATCCATGTTGATGGTTTCACTATGAATTTTGTATATATTGACCTCAAGTATACTAAAAGTGGACATAAAACTCTAGAAACGAGCAAACGAACTAAATGTCATTGTGCTTGATAACGATAAGAGGATACTTGTCGAAACGTCGTGCTTTTAGAATAAAACTAGTGATGGTATCCCATAAAAACTGTGTTCTGTTAATGTGTTTACCGATCGCTAAATGCCACTTAAAGATTAAAATAATGTCTATTGAAAAAACAAATTATCTTGTTTTATGTTGGTTTAAAGTTAACCATCCTCTGCCCAGTCCGGTATGTCGATTTTTCTTTATGTCCCCCGCTTTTTAGAGAAAAGCAGGGGCCTATATTAAAATATGTTCGTCCGGCTGTCCGTTTGAAAGAATCGTTCCGAAATCGTATATAAGATGTGCTATGTTCTATTTATTTGAGTATTAAAAAAAAAAAAATACTTGGGATACATTAATTCTAATACAGGCATACGACATCCAGTTTTGCTCGGGACAACGGTGTTTCGGTATACTCTTTGGGGAATTCTAACTGTCAAGCGTTCTATTATGTATAATAATAATGAATTGGTATAGCGCCTCTCATCTAGAACTGTTCTACTCGATGGCGCTGAGCTGCATTGTCACGTTTGGTATTCACAGTTAAATAAGTGAGTCTTCAAGGATGATTTAAAGGACTCTGAAGTTCTGGATTCGTTTAATGCTGCTGGGAGTTTATTCCATTGGATGGGTGCTGCCGCTGAAAATGCCCTATCACCACACGATACTTCCACCATTTTGAAGCTGGAAGTCCGTAAAGTAAGGAATTACAATAGTCCAATCTAGATGTAATTAAAGAGTTCACCAACAGTTTAGTTGAATCTGTATTTAAGTATTTTCGTACACGACCAATGTTGAACAGCTGGAAGTTACATGCCTTTGATACCGCTGTAACTTGTTTTGACATATCCATGGTAGTGTTAAATATAACACCCACATTTCTGGCAGATTGAACAGGGCTGATGTGATCAATTCCAACATGAATGGGGTGACTATCTAATGATGAAACATATGATTTTGAGCAAATGGTCATGTACTCTGTTTTTTCAGAGTTCAGTTTGAGAAAGTTTGCAGTCATCCATACTTTGATGCTCTCAATGCAGCGTTCCAATTGATGTTGTTTGTCTGGAATATCACATGGTGGTCCTATTAGATAGTTGAGTGTCGTTTGCAAACAGATGGTATTCTACACAGTGTTTGCGGATGATTTCACCAAGGGGAAAGGTATAGATAGTAAACAGAATTGGTCCCAAGACCGATCCTTGTGGAACACCAAATTTTACTTGAGCTGGATTTGATTTAGCATTGTCTACACATACAATCTGAGTACGATTAGATAAGTATGACTGAATACGCTTTATAGCAGAGTCAGATAATTTTAACCTATATTTGAGTCTGTGAAGTAAAATATGATGATCAATAGTGTCGAATGCTGCAGATAATCACTTGTCCATACCACGCAATAAGTCATTACTCACTCTGACTAGTGCAGTTTCACAACTATGATTGTCACGATATGCGGACTGAAATGTTTCTGAGAGATTCTCATGAGTTAGATGTTCTTTGAGTTGTTCAGCAATAACTTTCTCCATGACTTTCGAAACAAACGATAAATTTGATACTGGTCGGTAGTTTTTAAGACAGTCTGGATCGAGGTTTAACTTCTTTAGTAATGGTCTGACATGGGCCGTTTTGAATGCATTCGGAAACTGGCTTCTAGAGATGCAATCATTTATTAAAGTGAATAATATCTGAAGCAGGTGTGGTAAACATATCTTTAAGAGCCATGTTGGTATAGCGTCTAGATCGCATGATTTTGTGGGAGCATTTCAAATAATTTTCTCGAGATTTATCAGAGAAACTGGATTAAATGTTAATCGGTTTGTATACGGGACCTGGGCGACATAATGAATGTATACTCGGAGTTTCATCACTCTCACTTAATTAAAACCAAAGTTATCGTGCCCCAAAGCATCAACCAATCAGATTGCTTATCTCTGCTTACTTTAAGCAGACAGTGTTTATCATCGAACTCCATCAAGGCATTCACCTAATGAACGTCTACACCAAGTTTGAACGTTGTACCTCAGTTAGAAGGAGAGTTATTGTGTTCCAAAGTATCGACCAATCAAATTGCTTATCGCCCTGCTTATCCCGAGCAAAAATCCTCACTATCGAACTTAGTCAATGTATTGATATGATAAAACTATACACCAAGTGTCCTCACTCTCACTTAATTAACTAATGTTACCGTGCCCCAAAGCATCAACCACTCAAATTCCTTATCTCTGCTTACCCTAAGCAGAAAATGCTTCGATCTTGTCCCACCTACTGCACACAGCGATGCGTCTATTTTATACCTCGAGAATACACCACTGTGCTAAATGCCGTCCATTTAAAACGCTCGCGTGATCATTTTGGGGCGGGACTTATCGACTTTACGGCCAATGACGTGGTTTATATAAACAAATATGTCAACTTCTGCTATTCCGGTAAAAGCGATATATAATAATATGTGCCAATGGGTGATATTGCAATACAGTATTTATCATTGTAAACTGCCTTTAGAGTTTCAATCTGTTTATCTTTCAAAACAAGGTTAGCTACTCTTAAATGTGTCTTCGCAAACAAAGCCGCTTCTGTGAACGTATCTTTCATGGGCGCCGCCATATTGAATAACTAGTGGACTATTTCGTGCTTCCGCTCTAATCCGTTTGACATCTTTCATACACACAACGGCTAAATAAACATATTAAATTGCTTTCAATATGAAAATAGAAGAGAAATAAACACTTCTAAAAATTTCTAAAGGCATACTCAGTGTTTTCGACTAAAATCGTCCATGTAGGAATTAAAATGTCGGCTAATTATGTAAGGACAGGCAACCGAAGTTTGGGATGCTTCATCAAGGCATTGACCTAATAAACACCTACACCAAGTTTGAACATTCTAGCTCAATTAGAAGGAGAATTATTGGGTTCCAAAGTCTCGGTCAATCAAATTGCTTATCGCTCTGCGTACCCCGACAGAAAATGCTCATTATCGAACTTAGTCAAGGTATTGATATAATGAAACTATACACCAAATTTCATCACTCTCACTCAATTAGAACTGAAGTTATTGTGCCCCAAAGCACCAACCAATCAAATTGCTTATCTCTGCTTACCCCAAGCAGAAAATGCTCATCTTCGAACTCCATCAAAGCATTGACCTAATAAACCTAATAAACACCCACATCAAGTTTGAACATTCTACCTCAATTAGAAGGAGAGTTATTGTGTCCCAAAAAGTGTGACGAATAGACAGACGAGCCCATTTTAATAGCCCCCTGCTTTCTTCGGAAGGTGGGGGACAAAGAGTATAACAGAAATGATTAAATCTGCCTATTGCAGGTCTTTTGTTAGGCCTGAAATGTTATCTAAATTATTAATTAGACATTAAAATAAATTTACCAATTTGGTAGATTCAAATACGTTTTGTGCTGGACACAGTTACCGTAAAAATGGATAATCGAGACTTTGTTTATTAAACAACGGTATTAATAACGATCGAGGCTAACCTATAAATATCGCCGATTCCTTGGCTCAGAGTGAAGCAAATTGACAGGATGTTTCAAAATATTCACTTTTCACTATTTTTTTTAAAACTATTATAACGAGAACTGTTATCATAATCCAGCAAGTTACAATCTGATAAGTGCGAATATCGAAAGGAAACCTAGATCTTTGGGCTATAAGCATACATTTCAAGTTTCATCAAAATCTGATAAAAATTCTGACCTCGAGAGTGTCCACAAGCTAAAAACATGATTTTTCGTTCAATCAGCGGCCATAATCAATGCAGTTACGGTCCGATACATGCCAATATCGAAAAGAACCGAGATCTTTGGAAAACAAACCTATATTTCAAGTTTCGTCGATATCGGATAAAAATTGTGACCATGTAGACTGTCCACAAACAAATTGTGGAACGGCGGACAGGGGCGACGACAATATACGTCCACATGAAAATGTGGGCGTATAAAAATTACAGGAAGTCAATGTAGTGTATATAAAATAGGTATGATATGAGTATTTTTTTCAAGTTTTTTGAGCGGTACACCGTACATGGCAGAATTTAAAAAGTTAGAAATAATTGCTCAATCCAGTCGAGTAATTTGTTTTACATAGATTTCAACTAAACACAGATGTGTGCATGATATATTTATACTTCTAAATAATTTTCTCGAATTGGTTTTAATATACAGCACACTATTTGGAGGCGAAAAATTGAGCACGTAGTGACGATACCAAACGACGTCATAATGATGGTTGCCGAGCGGTAGTGTCTAATTCTAAATTTGTTCGATTGTCATTCTGAACCTGTTAACCGTCAATGATGGTATTTTTGTCTCATTTAAATGATAGAGATAACAAGAAAAGAATTACAAATAGCAAGATTAGAAGCTTGATTTACGCAACAAATATAGTAATTAGATTATAGCCTATAGACATTGTCTTAATTTAGAAAGTTAGACGGCAGCACAAATTGTAGCACAATTATATATAGGCCTGCTTACAAATTAAGAATTTTAAACAAAATGTTGAAATCAGAGTATGCCGAGTAATTATATTAAAACAATTGTTGGTATAAATTGACAACAAAAAAAATACATTGTTATTTGATAGTAAAGTAAAAGAAAACCGGTGACTTTTCTGAATGTGGGTAGCTAGTGGCGTGGGTAGGATTAGAATCGGATTGTCAGTTACCATTTTTTCGAACCAGCGGTTGCCATGCAAGACACGCCCACATTTTGCAAGGGATGGATAGAGAACAAGCTTTCTCGAAATTCAAACTCGGGCATCATTATAGGGTGTAACGGTGATATATTCAAACGTTTGTTTTTAAATCAGATAAAAATTGTGACCTCAATGAACACAAACAAAAACGCGATTTTTCATAATAATCATGGGCCATAATTTGGGTTATAAACATGTATTTTAAGTTTCATGAAAATCGGATCAAAACTGTGGCCTCTAGAGAGTCCACAACCTTGGTATTGCATACTCTTACATTATTTGCGTACAAGGGGCGGTCAGTTTGTCACGAAATTCGAACTCAACCACCTTTAGGGTGTAACGGTGATAACGGTGGGTTATAAACAAACATTTCAAGTTTCATAAAAATCGGATACAACTTGTGACCTCTAGAGTGTCCACAAGAAAAAAAACGTTACGATCCGAAATATGTGCAAATATTGAAAGGAACCAAGATCTTTGGGTTATAAACATGCATTTCAAGTTTCATCAAAATCAGATGAAAACTATGACCTCTAGAGTATCCACATTGACTTGATTGGTAAATATAACATGTCTCTCTCGGCTATTATTCTAGATATATTTAATTGACGCGTATACTATCCCTGATAATGTCTGTCTACTTCATCGTTAACACTGTTCATCACGTGCATTTTGCATACCGATAGTCCATTGGCCAATCACGCTATTTTACCGAGATTTCGCCTAATAGTTTGGATTGGATGCAGCTATGGCGGGTGTGGCGCCAGGCAGGGTAAGCTTACTCTTCCGGACACCTGTTACCACTGTTTGTCATGTATTTTGTACACGGTGAACAGTCCATATGCTGATTACACTATTTTGCCTTATTACACTATTTTGCCTATACCGTTTTTTTAGGACTTCGAATTTTGTCTAATGGTTTGGATTGTTCGTACTTGGTTTTATTTTATTTTTTTTCATACACTCAAGGGCCATAATCTATGTAGTTCCGGAGAGAGAGAGAAATGGGGTTTAAGGTCCACTCGACACCAACTTGGTCATTTCAGGACTGACACATGGTTTAATTTTATTTCAGTAACTCGTTTGCGCGTAGGAGTCTTTAGCAGTGTGGGGAAACAGGAGGACCCGGAGAAAACCCCTTCTTGTCACGTACAACCGGGGAATCGAAACCAAGCCAGTTGACTCAATGACACACCTTATTATACAGCGCGCGCACATCCAACCCCCCAATATCTGGAGATAAACCTATATTTCAAGTTTCGTGAAAATCGTGGACGGAAGGATGGACAGGGGCGACGACATTATACGTCCACATGAAAATGTGGGCGTTTTATAATTTGGTGAATTTTTAGATCGGGGGGGGGGGGGCAAAGAATACCCCCCCCCCCTCTCTCTCTTCTCTCTCTCTCACACACACACACACACCCATGTTATGTCGCTAACACCATAAGCTTCGTTTTCAGTGGTAATACGCAGTTCTAGAATGTTTCCCTTCGACGCTATGTGATTTTATGCTTCACCTTTCTCTGTTTTTGACTGCAGTTTCGAGTTGGGGCAATTTCGACAAAACCATAAAAGAAATATGGTGAGAAACTTAGGAGCGCTTTTATGCATGCAAACACCCCTTGGCTCCAGGACTATTAGCCGATCTCGTTAGTCACATAAAACTGAAAACCAGCGTGGTGCAGAACACTTCACCATTGGAACATGACATCATAGCGAAAGATTCACTGGGCGGATGATAGTCACCTTCTCTTGTTAATGATGGATGGAGAAGCGAGGCTCAGACTCGATTAACAAGTAACGTTGCTACAATAATAAACGATCTAGGCCACATCTTACTTTAGGGCCATTTCCATCCCCTGTAAAACAAAAAATAGATTTCGTTCATGATTACACGATAACATAAAAGACCGAATAACGTAGTCAATGGTTGACAACCCATCCAGATTACACTGTTAAAAATAATAAGGTAGTTTACACCGATTCGGGTGGAAACTAGTTGGCACCTAAATAGGGGTAGCCTTTAGTTGTGTAAACTGATAACACCTAACTAGTGTAGAACATTACACTAATTCCAGGTGGAAACATTCGGGTGAGTGTTGCACCCACATAGTGTAATGTTGTTACACTAGTGTAGATTAAGCATTGCCCCTCAAGGATTTTTGTAAATTACACATCCATTTTAATTGTTACACCAACGGGGGTGTAATTTGTTTTGTTGGATATTTATTTCAAAACAACGGCTTCTAAGTTCAGAAAACTTGAAAGGTCTCTATGATAAATAGTATTGGGCGTTTAGCCCGACTCAGATTACATATAGGCCGTCGTTTTTTTTCGTTTCATTTTACAATGACATTGAATTGACAAATATTCATCAGACCGATTCAAATTCAACTGCTGTTGGGCAATTAGACAATCTGTATCAATTTACAATGAGGAAAAACCAATACACATATCCTTATAACTTAGCTGAATAATGTGGTTTATTCATTTATGCACCTCACCTGAATTGGTAATATTATTTTTTTTTTGGGGGGGGGGGGAGACAAAGAGGGAGAGATGGGGTTTAACGTCAACTCGACACAAACTAGGTCATATCGGGACTAACATATGGTCCACTTTTATTCCAACAATTCGCTTGCGCTCAGGGGTCTTTAGCAGTGGACGAAAACCCACGAGGTTGGACAGGCGACCATACTCCTTGTCACGTACAAGGGGGGGGGGGGTAATATTTTGGAACAGTTACACGTCTTTAAGTGTATACAATCTAAAATAATCTGTACTTGAGACATTATGAAAAATTATTAAGATTATTACAAATGATAATATTCAAAGAAGACTTATATTCGTTATAAGTAAACACTAATGAGTTACTAATGCAATTAACGCCATATTTTACAAAACACTTAAATTGGAGTACACAAACACTTTTGTGACGCAAGATAGGGTGTAAAATTGACACCTTATTCAGAGGAATGTTTTCCTAATAAAAATTATAAATGCAACAAAACATTTGTAGAGGTGTGGCTCATCCCAGACACCCTTTAACGGCTACAATGGTGTTCATTACTTGTAAATATCGATTGCACTTTTGCAACCCAATAAACGCTGTAAAAATAACATGTTCTAGGATGTATTCCACAATTCCACAATAATTGTTACACCCTTTGGTGTAAATGCAGTATAACACTGGTAGTGGTGTAGCTTATCCAAAACACCCCGTAATTACACCTATCCAGGTGTTCAGTAGTCATGAATATAGGTTACACTTGTTAGGTGTAGCTCTTGCAAAGTATTACAACGCTAGTTGTGTAAAACTTACACTTAATTAACACTGCTTATAGTTTTTAATTACACCCATATTTAACAGTGTAATAATATGCGTAGAATATATTTGTCTGGATGAGAGAGGCTATTTAATCCCGTAATTTTTCGCGGAAGATTTCCCTGTACATTTGTAACTACTTTATTATTTTTTAGACATCTGTATGGCCCAAATTTTATTACAGTGACATAAATCAATGTATTATCTTTTCTTTGGTTTTCATCGTGTTATGTATCTTGTGTTCAAAATCCAGAATCGTAGTGTGAAATATAAGGGAAGACAACTCTGTCTGGGCGAATGGGAACATTAGCTTTTTTCACTTCCAAGAAGAGGCCAGGTTCCGGGTACAAAAACGAACGCCCTAGTTTATTAGGTCACTGGGCGAATGGGAACATTAAAGATTTCCACCTCCAAGAAGGAGCCCCGTACCAGGTACAGAAACGAACGACCTAGTTTATTAGGTCACTGGGTCAGCTAATCTCCATGTCCGGGGTGTTCTCACTTTCCCAGCAGCTATTGTTTTCCATTTAGAATCATTGGACCAGTACTAATTAGGGTAACAATGGTGTTAAAACTATAGTCTTTTTCATATCAATATTAACCACTTTATATAAAAGTTATTTTATTAACAAATTTAGCATGTACATATATATTTTTCGTATCAATATTAACTACTTTACATACAAGTTATTTTATTAACAAATTTAGTATTGTACATGTATATTTAAAATCCGAATAAGTGTGATATCGAATTTCCGTATTCATATAAAGTCGTCAAACCATTTAATAATCTTTGTTTTTCATCGTGTATTCTTCTGTTTAATTCTATGTACGTGTATTTTCTTTTCTTTGGACGTGAAACGCCTCCATTTTCATATTGTGATTTATAGTCCATACATGTCATAGGTTAAACTGAACTGTTTATGCAATAATTAAAACAGAGTATAACTCACTAATCTATAACTAATCCCTAATCCGCTTAATTGGTAGGGTTAATCTGCTGGGAAAGTGAGAACAAACCCCATGTCCCACTATCAAATATTGTTTTAATTACATATCTGTAAATCATTTTTATTATGTTTATAACAATTGCCAACCAACATAACCTTCTTAATGGCCAATAAGCGTATGACAACATCATAGTAACCAAAACAATTTATGTTGTTTACATCCTTGTTTTAATAACTCGTCGAATAACTAATAGACCGACACTCATAACAATCTTATTTAATACAGTATACAGTTACCTCTTTAATTTTGTTTTATCTAAAGTCGTGTTAAATACGACAATATTTAATAGACTTATTTAAATTTACATACGTTTTTAAAAGATATAAAACTGTGATAAAAAAAATTGTCCACCTGTTAAAAAGTCGATTTTCGTGCAATCAGGGACAATAATCCATTAAATTATGACCCAGTACGTGTCAAAATCGAACTCATCCGAGATCTTTGAGATAGAAAATCAGATAAAAATTGTAACCCATAGGCGTCTTCATTATCCCAGTCGGTGCAAAAAGATAGTGCGTTAAACCCCATTTCATATCCTATAAACTCTGGTTTGCATAGCATTAATAAGATTTTAATAACAGCAGCAAGAGCCCTGAAGAAGAAAGCAAGTTAATTCAAAAAGCCTTGTTTATATATTCTTAATACCATAAAATTGTACAATATCTTGTAAATAAATACTGTTTAGGCCATCCCGAAATGTATATTATATCAAATCAAAATCACTGAAATTTGACAGGGGTCTTACGAATACAATTTTCAATGTTATGTGAAATGAATATAATAAACCCAAGTACGAACAATCCAATCCATTAGACAAAATTCGAAAACTAAATAAAAGCAGTGTAGGCAAAATAGTGTAATCAGCAAATGGACTTTTCACCGTGTACAATATACACGACAAACAGTGGTAACAGGTGTCCGGAAGAGTCAAATCTCCCATAGCTGCATCCAAACCATTAGATGAAATCTCGGTAAAATAGCCTGATTGGCCAATGGAATATATTCGATGCAAAATGCACGCGATGAACAGTGTTAACGATGTAGTATAGACATAATCGTCAATTAAATATATCTAGAATAATAGCCGAAAGAGACATTGTTATATTTACCAATCAAATCAATATGACGGCCATAAAACTTTTTAAAGGTTTTTGTAAGTTTAGTGAGCAAGTATCCCTGTAGTTGAAGCCTAGATGACAAATGCCTCGATCTACTTAAACAAAATCAGAATAAAAGGAACAAGCTCTAGCGTAACGAATTAGCTCAGACACAAACATTTCATAAGCTGATGATATTGGAATGTTGCTACTAATGAATGGAAACCAATTTGATTAAATAAAAAATGTTCTTCTAGTGAACTTATTGTAAATATCACTAGTTGAGTGGCAAGCAGCAAATGTTTCATTTTAATTAGCGGTATTTCGTTTATTAATGGCTTAATATAAATACTCTACAAAGAGACGTAAAATAGTTTGTATTACTAAGCATGTGTTGGTATTTTAACTTAATTACTCTTCAAAGCTAGCGTTTTTAATGGTGCTTTCTTGTTTAAGACTGGCATCGCTGACAGAAAATCAAAAACACCCATAGATTTCTCGTATACAAAATTAGAAGATTATAATGATTTTTATAGGATGCAGAAAGTTGTACAAATATATGCGGATCAGTAAGGAGCCGTTTGCCTATTCCCGAAACATACTTCGGATAATCGGTGTTTAAATCAGTGTTAAAGTAGCTAAGTCTCTAACTCAATATCATCGAAAGTCTTACACGTTGAAAATACGAATTATTTGTTAATTCAAATCAACATTGATGTTGTGATCTTACCATGAAAAGGTAGGCTTCTGATATCCAATTTTTAAGACAAAATAAACATTGTACCACAGTGACCAGAAAGAACGAGGCTATACATATTCAACAACTCATGTCAAACGGTGACGCCATATCTTATCTGTTGGAGCAAGCGCAATAGACTGAAATAACCAGACGCTAGATATTGCTATTCGGTTGAGACTCGTGCCGTATTTCGCTGGACATAACTGATTTGAAATTAGAGACAAAACGGAAACAATTGAATGTAAATCAGTTTATATACAATCAGATTACATTATTATATCCGTTTCGACCCATTTGGGTCAATTTCTAGGTCCCAAATATTAGCGATTTAGCTCCTTTAAGATAAGAAAAATTCTGCAATGTTTGAAGAGACAGATTTTACGGCTAACGAAGCAGAATTGGCATGTTTAAATGTTTAAATGAAATGGGGTTTAACGTCATGCTGTTCTGCTCCAAACAAGCCTAATGAAGACGGCGTACAGCGTGCTATGAGGGAAATTTTGCCCGGGCAGAGGCACTGCGGCCTTCTCTGATATCGAGTTCCAACTGTCAAGCGATCTTTTACGTGCACGCCAATGTGTACACGGGACCTTGGTTTTTCGTCCCATCAGAACGACTAGACAGCTGTCCTTGCCAGGCCCGCTGTTCTGCATCACTGACAAGGGGGAACCACGCAGGAAAATCCCGAGGAACGTTCTCGGCCAATGTAAGGATCGAACACCGTCTTATACACTTAACCACCGTGTCTCCCGCGTGGATCCACTGCAACCGATCAGTCGCGTTACTATGATTATCTTAAAACCCCACAGGCCAATATAGTGCCAACCTCCCAAAAGTACTGACTGAAGCATATAATGAAGAAATGCCATTGTTATATCCATCATCAATATCAGTAAATAATTTATCTTGTATCTCTGTTGCGCATGCGCGCTTAATCAAGGCCTGTCATTGAGTCAACTGGCGTTGTTTTGATTCCCCGGTTGTACGTGACAAGGAGTAGGGTCGCCTGTTCAACCTCGTGGGTTTTTTTTCGGGTCGTCCGGTTTCCTCCCACTGTTAAAGATCCATACGCGCAAGCGAATTATTGAAATAAAATAGAACAATATGTTAGTCCCGAAATACCTAGTTTGTGTCGAGTGGACGTTAAACATCTCTCTCTCTCTCTCTTTTCTCTCTCTCTCTTTCTCTATCTCTGCTGTACTGTTCTATTAATTGGCCAAGGTAACAACGTTTCAATATACTGTGCACCCAACCATATTGCTGTTTTCAGGTGTTTATGACGGTGTAAGTTTTGGGAGGATACCCACTGATACTATTTGTTTGGTTGTTAATTACCAGTAACACATAATGCACTCTCCGAATAATGGGGTGGTCTCACTTATTATTGGAATCCTTTCATGTTTGAAATGACAGACCATGTGATCTAAAGCACAAGCTTTAAATAGAATACGTCTGTTTGATGCGGGTGATTAGCCAGTTAAATGGCTGTGCGCTGAATTATATGGGAGACATATTTGAGCAGTCGAGAACAGACAAACCGAACGTTGAGTATAAATCGTCTCGTCTTTCAATCAAAGTTGACATATATCTGGTCTTTACCATTGCCTCTATTGTAATCCAGTCAGATGGTTACCACTCAATTACCACTCAAAGTTTAAAAAAGTTTTAAGTAGATTGAGTTAGTCTCATTGTCGGTTCTGTCTTACTCTAACGCACACAACGGTGAGAGAAATGGGGTTTAACGCCCACTCGACACAAATTAGGTCATTTCGGGACTAACATGAGGGACAATTATTTCAATAATTGGGTTACGTACAGTGGTAGGAATCCGGGGGACCGGACCCGGAGAAAATCCACAAGGATGGCTAGGCTACTCTACTCCTTGTTACGTACAAGCTGAGAATCGAAACCATGCCTTTTGACTCAATTACAGATTTTATGATCTAAAGTACACGCGTTATACCACTCTGCCACACCCTCTCCCGGCTTCAAAGGATTAGTACATATTGAAACATTGTTTTACATTGAACGTCTTAACAGTTGATTGATACAGCTACATGTTGAAGAACGTAGAAATGAAATGGCACCAACTAGGCAGACCATGCAGTGGGCTATGAGGGAAATTTTGCGCTACGACCTACTCTTATTACGAATTCCAACTGTTAAGGGTTCTTTTACGTGCACGCCAATGTGTACATGGGACCTCTGCTTTTGGTCCCATCCGAACCACTGACAAGGGGGAAAATACACCAGAAAATCCCAATGAACTTTCTCGGCCAATGGCAAAATGTTAACTGCGCGGCAAGCCCGCCCCTAACGACTGCAGTCTACTAATCTTAAAAACATATATGGTTTATTAATTTCATAAAAGGAATGGTGTGTTGAAAATCAATTGTTATCAATGCATTGTATGGTTTCTTTTTATTTGCAAATCTTCACTTTGTGTCGAATATTCTATTTAATGATAAGTAAGATTTAATTGTCTTATATAAAACCCGCACGAAAAGCGGCTAACGGCATAAGCTTCTGTGTAATTCGGTTAGTCTAAGAAGCCCGGCACGAAATACTGCTAATACAGAAAATACGAATATGATAATTCTAACCTGTGGTGTAGAAAATCATATCATTAATATAATAATGCTTAAATATGATATAATAACCAAGGAGGTTAACACATTGTATAATCAATACGGACCTTGATCGGCAAGCTTGAAGATGCGGAGAGACGCAGATAGGGGATAACACTCGATGGTTTCTTCTTATTGTGTATAGATTATGAAACAAACGGCATTCATAGTCATTAAAAAGGGAATTAATATTAGTTATAGTTTCTGTGAATTCAGGGTGTTACAAGTCACGAACCTCGGATTAGTAGTCTGTTGTCAACAAACTTCTATGATTGGTCGAGCACTTTTAGTGTCAAGTAAATCAAAGTAGTGCGGGAAAGACGGCTCTATTGTCTGGTGTGGCGGTCTATACTCTTCGTCTGGATGTGTTTACATATTGTTCTAAAATTATTCAAATATTTCTGATGCCGCATTTTATCAAGAATGTAGACAGTTTCAGTTCAAGAAAACCAATGCAAAATAATATTCGACTAGAGAGGCCACTCAACGTCTTTAGACTTTGCTTCCAGGTAAGCGCTAGTTTTATATATATATTTTAAATTTTTATTCAAACCTTGTGCTTTATTTTTTAAAACTATATTATTTAAGTATAAAACACAATCTCAGAAAAGATAGTGATTACTAAGTACTTGTTTTCGGGATGTCCTTGGCAAACAAATTTCGAAATTTTGTTACATAAATAATTTTCTTTCTTCCGTCTACCATATTTGCTTGTTAAGTTTTGTCCTTCATCCTTGCTTTATTTCTTCCTTTTTTTTAAAATCAATATGTTATTCTAGACAGTTAACAATACATTATTCCACACGATATATACCAGGAAAATGTAAACAACGGTAACTAAAAAATTCTATTATAAATGATTTGGAATGGTGTGAAACAAACGACTTCTTGTTGAAAGACATAAATTCAATATGTATCTAAAGTGCTGTTTATGGTGGTAGTAGTGTTGGGATTAAGACGTGCGTGGCCATGATATATGTTATATACTTTCTTTCAAGTTTCCAGATCTCCCGATTGAATAATAAGCAATTTCTATAAGTTTTAAATATACAAAATTTGGGATCCTAATAAATTATTATCAATTTTAAACATAAAGAGAGTGTTGATTGGAAAATAAATTTTCAGATTGTGACCTGACCATATAAATGTAGTGTGGTTGGGAGTTGTAAGAATCATAGTAAACGTAACCTTTCTGTAATGTTTAATTTCCGGTTTGTGTGGTTGAGTTAACGTAAGACATGCTTACACATAATATTAAAGAAACCAGACATCACGATTCACAGCAGGACAATGGCTGACGGTTAGTCTTCACAATTAAAGTACGTGGTAGGTTATGGTGAAACACGATTGCACTCTTTTGATACAGATCCTGCGGGAAATTTATCTAAAACGACATATGAAGTGCGCTGTACGTTTTAATAAAGCTTAATGGACCATAACATAATATTTAAATCTACTTGATGGGTTTAAGTCTATTGAGTTTACAGGAAGGGATATTGGGGATCTTGTTACGTCACCACGTTTATCTGGATGGTTTTATCAACTTGACAGTAGAATTAATTACTTATAATATTCACCATCTGTTAATATCATATTCCTCGCGGTGTTCCATTCAATTAGACCTAATCCCACTCAAACACTGCCGGACTCACCGCAAATTTCTGTTCCAAAATATGACTGGTCAACAGTTGGGTGAACAACCAATACAGTACAGCGTAACAAAATCAATCGGGATTAACCAGAGCTTTAAATATGTTAACATAAGGGTATACAATGACAATCGCGGCTACATTACGTCATAACGAACGAAATTTATAACGATCAATTTACCAGTGCATAGCAGAAAATCGCAGAAAATCTAATTGTGCGACAAACGAGGCTACCCAAAATATCTACAACGTAAACACTGGATAATCGCCACAGTAATGTGGAATCACACAGCAGATGAACAATATTTTCACTAAATTTAAATACATTACACAGCTGTACGAAGTTTTCGGGAAGCCTTCGGATCAAAGAGGCAGATCGTCATGTTACGTTTTGTGTTTCAACACATTGGATAGAAATACGACTTCCAACAGGTTTTGATAAAATAACAATAATTCATGGATTTTCTTCACAAAATGGAAAAATATTATCGAACACATTACAAAGGTAGGCAGTAATTAAAGGGGCATTAGGTAAGATTAGATAAAGAGTTGACAGTCCTCGCTATAATAATTAGAAAATAAATAACGTAAATAGTATATGTTGAAAATTTCAGTCAAATTGCTCCATTCTGAACCGGGATATTAGCTTTTGAATTTTAGGCTAGCCTCGATCATAAATTACTAAAGTCGGTATGATAAAAAAAAAAAACAAAGTCTTGATTATCCATTACTAACAACCACGGAATTTGTTGCTTTTTTTAAAGAAGTCACCCCCGTTAGTGAATCGGTCAGTCATGAAAATTCCTTTGAGTGGCTGCTGAATACAGATTCTGTAGGCCTATAAGGAGAGATTAGAATAAACACACTGCGTCAATCCCCAAGTTTTCGGCCTCGGTATAGCAATGGCTAGAGGGAGATTTCTCGGGCCATTGTTTAAGGAATATGGTTAATATATAGATCTGCCGATTTGTTCACGGGGAAGAAAATAAGAAGGGGCGGAAACTTATGTAGGGCTGAATGAAATCTAACATTATGGAAACTGGTGTATATAATTAAATATGTGACTTTTTTGGATGTCTTAAAGCACCGCACCCTCAATTGAACGACGCGACTATAAAGCAGTCGTACCCTTGGCAAACTGTTGGCAGATGAAATTCGAATACGATTACGTTGCCAAGTGTCCCAGAAAGAGTTTGAAATGCTACAACCGTCGGCCTTTTGCCTGTTATGCAATACGCTGGAATATTGTGACTCATTTAGAGTCAGTTGGCCAAAACCCTTTGGTGCAAGCAGTTGACGCCTCAGGTACTTGGGAAGTCGACTACATCAAACGCAAAAACCGATTTTATAGTTAAGCATTTTGCACTATTTAACGTTTGTTCTGCTATAGAAATGGTTCTAATTATTTCATTAGAATCGGATCTTGGTACTGCTTTAAGGTAACCCTTTGACATTTTAAAACAGTGATAAAATTGCTAAATTGATTTGTCTCTATATGAAGACTTTGTACACCAAATTTACTTTAAAGAAAAAATATATTTGATCTTTATGGCTTAACATACGCGTTTTCAACAGATATAAGCTTTTCTCCGCCCTGTTTAAGGCACATATTACAGTATATGGGTAGGAAACCATTATGTCTAGGAAAAGATGACCCAGGGGAACCTGGTTAATTGATTTATGAAGAAGCGAAAAATAATTGTGGTCTTTATATCTGTCCAAGGGGAAAGTAGTCGATATGATTTAATTGTTATCTATTAATCTTTGTTATGACTGTTCAGGAAAAGAAGACTTCTGTTTAACCCCTGGGCTTAATAATGGACATCTCATTTTGCTTTCTGGTAATAAGCTCACCTTTCAAGTTGCCTCATAATTATGGCGGAATTAAAGTCGGTTTCCTGTTGACTACATGTAGGTCCCCTCGCGTCTTTTGTCTAGTATGGCATTGTTCTTAACCCGTAGTAACCTAGTAAGGTTTCACAAAGTAGCCCTCGGCCTGAGAACAATACCGACAGATATTAAGATTTATCGGGATAAGAATTAATAGCTGATCTTATTACGACTATTGTTTGATACGTCTGTAGATAGAATGTATGTCACACTCGGCAAGGCGATAGAAATGAGAGAGAGAGAGAGAGAGAGATGGGGTTTAACGTCCACTAGACACAAACTAGGTCATTTCGGTTCAATTTTTTATTTCAATAATTCGCTTGCGCGTAGGGGTTTTTAGCAGTGGGAAGAAACCGGAGGACCCGGAGAAAAACAAAAAGGTTGGATAGGCGACCCTACTCCTTGTCACGTACAACCGGGGAATCGAAACCACGCCAGTTGGCTCAATGACAGACCTTATGATACAGCGCGCATGTGCTAACCGTTCGGCCATCCAACCCCCGAAATAAGTGAGAAAGAGAAAAATGGCGTTTAACGTCCACTCGATACAAATTATGTTAGGCAGGCGACCCCACTCCTTGTCACGTACAAGTTTGGAATCGAAACCACGCCACTTGACTCTTTGACGAACCTTATGACCTAAATAGCACGCGTTAGACTACCCCCCCCCCCCTCCCGACCTAGAAGTAACAAAAAAAAAGTCTAAAAGAATTGTTGACTGATCATTTTTACCAGATTACACTGGCCATAATTGTCGCTAAAGTTAAAGAAGGAATTGTTTTTTGAAAACTCAGATCTAGCCGCAGTCCTTGTCTGGAAGTTTAAATTAAGCTCCCTATGATATCCTGAAATTGATCACTTACTAAATCAATCTTCTGTCTTTGATGTAGACATTCATATTTTCCCTATAGCCCGTCTTTAAAATGGTTTTGACAGAAAATGTAAGTCGTCAAGATGACGGTGTCATTAAATAAATAGATTTCTAAAATTATGTGACATTCACCAGAATGTTATTTTAATGTCTAGTGCGATTCCTACCTATGATTAGGCCAGTTTATATTATTTGTCGTGAATTTTTTTTATAGATAGCCCGACATTAAAGACGGGTTCTGTGTTTTATAAATCTGCTATTATCTCCACGCTTAACGATATCGCACCAAGTTCATGGTCACACCTTATAGACCGTTATGGCAGTGATTATGACAGACAAGAAGCCTACAGGGTTAACTCTTATACTACGCTATTCTCTACTAATTTAGACTACTAAAAACTGTTATTATTACTTTAGACTACAAATGTTCGACATTATCATTTACTATTCTCCTACATTACAATATCGTATTTCCGTATAATACACAACTATTTTACACTATACTATACTATACTAGGGAGAGAGAAATACGCTTTAACGTTCACTAGGTCATTTCGGGACTAACATATATGGTTCAATTTTATTTCATTTCTATAGTACATCGGATGCTTACAGTTTTCAATGGATTGAATCACGATCGACATTTAAACATACAAGTGCTAAATCTGCCTATTGTAGGTCTTTCTTTATGCCTTAAATGTTATCTAAATTATTAATTAGACATTAATTAGCTTATCAAGACCTAGTCAACTCTCGATGCCATCGTTAGCCTGCGATATTTGATGGATTTGAATACGTTTTGTGATGGATGATTTATGGTACAAATGGACAATCGCGAGTTGTTTATTAACGGTAGTAATGACAATCGAGGTTAGCCTAAAATTAAATCGCTAATATTTCGGTTCAGAGTGAAGAAATTTGACTGAAATTTTCGGCATAATCTGTTTTCATTATCTATTTGTTAACTATTTTAGCGAGAACTGTCAGCTCTTTATCTAATATTACCTAATGCCCCGTTAATAATTTCATTTAAAAATGAATACTCAAGACTTTGTTTACTAATTGACAACCGAAACTATATTGTGAAACCTTCAAAGTCTAGTGACTTCGTCCAGAATAAGATAATGTGACTGAAATTTTCAATATATTCACTTTTCATTATCTATTTTTAAACTATTATTGCAAGATTGACCAACTCTTTATCTAAATCTTACATAGTCCATCTCTAAGTAACCAACATATATTTCTCTTAAAAATATACATTATGCAAGAGCTAAATCTGCCTATTGCAAGTCTTTATTTAGGCTTCAGATGTTACAGAAATTATTAATTGGACCTTTATTTAAATGACAAGCTCAAAATCAACTCTGTTACCCTCGCGTGGCTTGGATACAGCTTGGATTTAAACAGTTGTCCATTTAAAATTAAATCAATAAATGACGGACCAAGCTAACGTTTAGCGTCACTACCGGAGACTTCCGATGAAAGGCCAACCAAGCGAAGGTACCATAGCCGATGAGAATGTTACTTGATAATCGAGAATATGCGGACGGAGTTATCGTCTGTCAATCAAACGATCGGCAATTCTCGTAGACGGCGCGGACACAGTTGATGCCTATTTCTAGTCCAAACTTCCAACAGTGACAGCTCCGTTCAGAATAAAGTAATTTGACTGAAATTTTCACTATTGTCTTTTTTTTTATCATTTTATCATTTGAATTATTATAGCAATAATGGCCAACACTTTATTAAAATCGTAATTAATGTATCTTTAATAGCTTGGATATTACGGAAATATATCTTTAAATCTTCAGTGAATCTTTTAGTATTATACAAATGAACTTATTACGACATGTCGTGCACCAAGTAATAGACGTTATGACTAGAAGTGATGATTTATCTGATCTCATTTAGAGGTTATTAATTAATGTGACTGTAGCACGATGGCTATAGAAACCCGATAACTGCTTTACATAGGAAACTCTAATTAAACGCTCTACAACAACCTGTCTTAGTTGTTCGGCCGTGAAACATGATATATAATGACATATTTCCATATTTCCTAAATACATAACATGCATTTAACGAGTACGCATGGCTTTTATAAGGATTCGGTAAGACGTAGTAGACTTAATAAAGATCGAGGCAGTTTGTTTGATATCCATTAGCTCTTGTATAGAAATGTTTGGTGAATAATTTGTCATAATGAAAAAAAACCTTGAAGTCTCTGTTTTCTTAGTCCCACGTGGATAACGCGAGAAGCAGATTCCAGAACCATCCACACAACCCCATGTGGACCATTAAATTATGGTTCAAACAGTGCTTTCAAAAGACTATTTAGTCTTCGTGCTTTTGAGAAAAAGGGCGCACAGCTTTGTTCTTTTGAACCTTAAAGTAGACAAGAATGTGTCGAAAATCACATTCTAAAGTCATATGAATGTGTATAAATAGAGAATCTCCTACCAGTCTTTTTTGATATCAAAAAAGACGAGTAGGAGATTTTATTTATCACCCAATCCCTTCTTACATGCAGAAATAGACAAATATAATTCTTTGCTGTAGATTTCACTTTTACTGAACATTACGGCGTAGTGATACATCATTTTTTGATAGCAATTCAACTTTATATTGACCCAGTGTTTCGATCAAGGTCAATTGAATAACAAAAGTTCATTTTTAATAAAAAAAAAAGTTACTTTTAATAAGAAATGAACCGTTCTTTGAAAATAAAAAAGTAGTTCCTTTTTAATTGAACCGTTCTTTGAAAATAAAAAAGTAGTTCCTTTTTAATTGACCAATCAAATTCATGTAAAGCGATATCTCCTAAAGAGATATCGCAGTAGATTATGAAATATATCACACAAGCGATATCTACTGTAGAATGTATTATTGGGTGATAAACTTATTTACATTCATTTCAGTCGTTTGCTCGAAGACCTTATGATCTAAAGCGCACGCGTTAGACCATTCGCCCCACGCCTGACTTGTCCAAGTTTATCTTTTTCTTTTTGTCGTTTGTGGATCAGCCATTGTCAATTATTTCCGTATTTACTTGCGGGATGTGTTTGATTTTGTTCAAGTTTTCTCAGTACAAATGGCGTTCCACAACCCGACGTCGGGAATTGATTTTAAACGTCTATGGTGTCTTATATAAGTTATATATCCGAAGCCCATATTTCCACGGAAAACATTCGGTTTCCCCCCACTGCTAAAGACCCCTACGCGCAAGCCAATTATTGAAATAAAATTAAACCATATGTTAGTCCCGAAATGACAGTTTGTGTCGAGTGGACGTTAAACCCAATTTCTCTCTCTCTCTCTCCCTCTCCCTCTCTCTCTCTCTCTCTCTCTTCCCCCACGGAAAACAGCATCAATATTGACTGAAATGGACCAATACTGAACTCTAAATTCGTGTTTTTAATGTTAAAATATATGTTTAAATACAATTTTGTGTTAGAGCTATATGCCCTTTAACAAGACTGTTAAAAAATGGTTTTGTCTGATTCATCACCATCGGGAAACGGATATCAAAATAGGAAATAAACTAAAAGTGCAGCAATGAAGTTCCCGAAATAGATAAGACAGACAATGCAAAAGATTGATTGCAAACTATCATAATCACGTGTACGTGGATATCTATGTTATTTCAGTTTTTCTGTAATTTAACCGAATACTGCTACATATTTTACCATTTTCTATTATATTTCACATTTTAAAGACCAATCCTATTGTCTCCGGGTGATATAATCATTTATAATTAGTGGCATTAACTTATAACCAGTTTTTAAAAAAATAATACCAAACAACATCCTTTATTGGCTGAATTATATTATATCTTTTGACTAGTAGCCTAGAGCTCGATTTATCTTATATTTCCCATCAACTAATGATACTAATAAACAGACTTGGCCACGATTTATATCAAAGATAGCGCAAACATTTTATCTTGCTTTCATCTTTACAAACATTTGGTACATGTAGACCTATATCTTTTCAAAACAAAACAAGGACATTAATTAAATTAGGATCAGTAATGATGTTGATCAAGGTAATAGACTGGTTTATGGTGGAAAGTAAACGCGTGTAAGGATTGTAGATGTAGTGCGGTTAAGTATGTAATCTAATTTCGAATACTGTTATATTCATGGTGGCCATGCACAGATACGGCCTAATCATATTATATATTATGTTGTACACCTCAGCTAAGTTTACATCAAGGAGATTCCATACATGCTTTTCGTGTGGGAGCCACGGTAGCTAAGTGGGTAAGACACTGGCTCGCTAGTCTGGAGGTCGCGTTTTCGATCCCTGCATTGGCCAAGAAAGTTCATAGGGATTTGCCGACGTGGTTTCCCCGTGTCAGTGGTGCAGGACGGAGGGCATGCAAGGACAGCTGTCTAGTCGTTCGGATAGAACGAAAAACCGAGGTCCCGTGTATACCGTGGCGTGCAGGTAAAAGATCCCTTGGCAGTTGATCTTCGATATAAGAGTAAGACATAGTGCCGCTACCCGGGCAAAATTCCCCTCATAGCATACTGTATGGCGTATGTCCGTCTTCATTAGCCACGTCGATGTAGGAAAGTAGAACCTTAAACCCGATTTTATTTCTTATTCTAATTGATATTCATTGCTTTGGGATACTTTTCCTCTTTCAAATGGGGTAACTTTGACATGCTTCTGTTTCACTGTCATTTTGGAACTATAGTCAGCGCCCAGTAGTAATATGTTGGTAAGGTATGATCACCGACTAATTGGTGCTTATCAGTCACTGCTTCTGTGACATCATCTATAGTTCCACAGCTGCCGGGGTAGAAACTCATATTCTTTTTGGCATTTTACCTGGTGCGAAATTCAATTATAATCGGAGTTGCGGTGATTCGATCCCGGTGTTGAAAGGGAAATTTCCTTGGGATTTTTAGCGTGGTTTCCCCTTGTCAGTGATATACGACGGTTAGTCTTGCAAGCGTCTAGTCGCTGGTATGGGACGAAAAACACATGTTGGTTAAATTTTTCGACCAGTTTGTACTGAAAATATGGATTTTATAAGGCAATATAAAGCATAAATTTTAAGACAACATCGACGAAAAAATAAATAATAATAATATAAACTTTAGCAGTGAAGACTACCGATTCATATATGAAAGGCCAACGGGTAAAGAGTGGTGAATTATCCCCCCTTATCATCAAAAGAAATCTTTTCTGTGATAGTGCAAATTAAAAGTCTGTCAATGAGTCAGTTGGCGTGGTTTCGATTCCCCGCTTGTACGTGACAAAAAGCAGGGTCGCCTATCTAACCTCATGGGTTTTATTCGGGTACCCAGTTTTCTTCCCACAGTTCTCTTTCTAACTCTCAAACGTGATCCGTTGTTAGTAAACTGCTATCCACATTAAATTTCTTACAATCTTCTTGATAGCAATATGTATTTGTAAATTAATTCAAACCGTGAATTTCAACTTATGTTACCAGCAAGACGCTGGCTCGCTAGTCTGGAAGTCGGATGTTCGATCCTTGCATTGGCCGAGAAAGTCCATCCAGATTTTCCGACGTGGTTCTCCCTTGTCAGTGTAGCAGGACGGAGGGCCTGGCAAGGACAGTTGTCTAGTCGTTCGAATGGGACGAAAACCAAGGTCCCGTATACACATTGGCGTGCACGTAAAAGATCCCTTGACAGTAGGTTGTAGTGCCGCTGTCCGGGCAAAATTTTCTTCATAGTCCACAGTATGGCGTATGGCCGTCTTCATTAGCCCAGTTCGGAGCAGAACAGTAGTACGTTAAACCCCATTTCATTTCATTTGCACTAACCATTTTGCGAACAAATTTTATGGTCTGCGGTAGAACTTTTAAGTTTTTGGAACATGCAAACTGGTTGGTTGGTCCACATTAAGTCCCTTTAAGAGTAATGCTACTAATTGCGTTCCCACTGATTTTAATAGGTGGTCTGTCTTGGTATATAACCTTATTTTTACCAACAGGTCACAGTTATTTGACCAAATCCCCTTAAAACACATCTAGCTCACAGGGAGTGGGAAAACTAGGCCTCTCTGAGTATCCCGAACCCCGACAATTCTTTATCAAGTGAATCGTGTGAGAATAGGTAACTCAAAATGGTCTTGCAGCAAACAAGAGTGATCTACCTTGAATGTGTTCAGAAGTGATAATGTAAAACTAATGTTAGAAGCTAACGATAATGTAAAACTACGTTGTACTGCCCCGTTTTGTGGACATCTTTCTCTTTTTACATCTGAAAATAATGTAGTACGTTAAGCCTCATTTCATATCACTATTATAAAGATCAAATTCTAGCTGATTAATTATAATATGCCAAGCCATAAGCCATAAGGATCGTTAATTGGGTTGAATTGGTACGGTTGTTGTCATTTACTAAATTGAACAATTTATCCAGACAAATGAAACGACATTTTTCAAAATTTACTCCGGTAAATCATCTGGTATAATTCGATCAAGCGACCGATATTAATTATTAATAATCTAAAAAATAGGCCAACATTGTATTGGCGCGGGCAACTTCAATAGGTGTATATTTTATTGGCTTGAAAAACTTCAAAAAGCTTAGTGGCGCCAGGCAGGGTAAGCTTACTCTTCCGGACACCTGTTACCACTGTTTGCCGTTTACACCATTTTTTGCCAATACGGTTTTTAGGACTTCTAATTTTGTCTAATGGTTTGGATTGTTCGTACTTGGTTTTATTTTATTAGAAAATAAAAGAAAATGGGTCACCACTCAGTGTGTATTGTATTGGCGCGGGCAATTTCAATAGGTGTGTATTTTATTGGCTTGAAAAACTTCATATGGCTTAGAAAATAAAAGAAAAGATTGATATAGCCAGACTTCCAGACATTTTAAAATATAAACGCAGTGCGTCTATGCCTCTCGACGTTATTTTCATACAAGAGTTTATTTTTGGTGAAATAAATCAGTAATCCTCACTATTTCTGTCAATCCACTAAAATAGGATATTGAATCAGGAAGTTGAATAATGTTTCTTAATTTCTGAGGAAGTCGCTTCAAATTGCTTGCACATTAAAGAGAATGTCCGAAAGTCTCAAGGACTGTCAACAATAAAGAACTGCCGGAATAATTAAAGAGTGTAGCGAATCGAATCCAATAAAGTATTTCATTTCTGTACATTGCTGCCAAATCCCAACACTGTGGAGTAATTAGAAATTTGTAGTGCACGACTAATAGTACATACAGAACCCTGTGCTCGGGTTTAAATATCACATGGACCTATCACCGGAAGTGCTGGGAAAGTTTGTAGGCCGTGCACCCAGAGAATACTTTGGGAAATTGTTCTCATTTAGTGCAACCCAATTGCATTTGTTAGCAAGTTTTGTTCGAGTGGCTGGATCAGGCCCGTAGCCAGGGTGGGGGCAAAGGGGGGGGGAGAGGCAATGCCCCCCTGAAAAAATGTTGGCGACCATCGCTCTAAAATACCTGCTGTGACCCTCCCCCCCCTCCCTAAAACCCTACTGGCCCTCCGCTAGCCAGCAAACTGGCTACGGACCTGGGCTGGATACATAATATATTGCATTGAAAATCCACAATTAGTTATGTAAACTCCATGGTGCACATTGCAAACTGATCCTGTTAACGCCAGTCTGGAGAAATAGATTCATGTAAACGGTTTATTCCATGCAATATTGGTCAAATTAGTATCAAATTTTAGATAAATACATCTACTTTTTTTATACAAAGTTAATTGTTTTGTTTAACAATGGATAAAGTAACGATAATTCAAATGAAACCGTATATGTATATGGAGCCAGACCACCATTAAATTTCACCATCTCGGTACGAATTGTAGTTCGTCCATTTATAGCAATTCTTTCTGTCTCTCTTTTCTCCCCTTTTGCATGCCCATTTTTGTTGATTTTTTGGTCTAGAATGGACGAGGAGGGTTTGAATAAACATTTTCTGCCAGGTTTTTGTAAATATTCATGATTTTGAGGCGGAAGGATGACAGGGTTATCAGGTTGGCTACGGCGATATGTACGACAACTAGTTACATGTTTTCAGTTTGCTTCTTCAAGTTTGTGTATCTCAAAATTTTGGTGGTCAACCTCATACAAATTTTAGTGCAAAGACATGACCATTTGTTCATCTGTCTGTAGTGAAAAGCATTCAGCCCAACGAAAATTTTGGGGAAAGTTGGAGGTGGGCAAAGAGGCCAGAATTAACATTGAAGTCAATGGGGAAATTAATGGTGGTCTGCCTACCGAGATGGTGAAATTTAATGGTGGTCTGCCCCCATATGAACTCTCGGGTGACCTTGATCACAAACCGGTTTGGCCTGTCTATATAATGGGAAAGTCAAGGTCATTCAAAGTATAAAAAAAAGAAAGGAAATTTAGATCTGTATTTTATTTAGATTGCAGAATCTCATGTAGAAGTGTTAGATTCACTACTTGGCATAAGAGGGTCAGGTGGGAATGGTTGGGGCGATGCAAGCCTTGGTTACTCTACTAATCAGTACAGATTGCAGACCAGGCCAATAACGCACCTACTTTATTCCCTAAAATCAGCGAGGTGTATCGATAAACAAATACATAACTGCTAATAATGACGAGCTTATCGCGAACAGTACAGAATGTGCACAAGGCCAATAACCCTCATACACGCATTTTACCCCCTAAAATCAGCGAGGTGTATCGATAAACATATACCTGTCTAAGGTACGTTTTGAATTTGTGAAGGTTAATAATATCGACGGAATTAGCAATGGGCGACGAGAAAAAACCTACAGTAAGTAAACTTAATGGTATTGGTTTTAAAGTTTAAGCTAAGTTTTCGATTACTTGTTAATTTCTCCTTCGTCATAATATGTGAAATCAGTAAATGGTTTGAATGGTGGCGACGACTATATACTTTATTCTATACGTAAATCAGACTTGAACTTGTGTGAATAGTTAATATGTCCATATATATACTTGTCAACCATATAAATAAATGATTAATCTTATATATATATGTTACACTGTTCTATTTAGCAAAGGTAACAGCATCTCAATATATGTACCCAATCATAAGGGGACCACGATGACTCAGTGTGTAAGACGCTGGCTCGCTAGCCTGGGGGTCGGGTTCGATTCAGTTGTTGGGCTAGATAGTTCCTCGGGATTTACCCTTGACAGTGGTGCGGGGCAGGGGTATTGACAATGACAACTGTCTAGTCGTTAGGATGGGACAAAAACGAGGTCTCGTGTACACATGGCGTGCATGTAAAAGATCCCTTGATATAGTTGGAATTCGATATAAGAGTAGGCCGTAGTGCCACTATCCGAGCAAAATTTCCCTCATAACACACTGGCGCATGCCCGTCTTCGTTAGCCCAGTCATAAATATAGTTGTTTTAAGATACGAGTGTCTATGTTTTGGGAGAATACCATGACGCTGCACTAGAAGGTCAATAACATTGTAACTGGATGCAGTATGTTTTTGTTGAGCCTATATTTATTTTTTTTTAAACTAGTGCACACTGTTATGATGAGTCATTTGGGAAAAATATAGGCTCGTCAGGGAAATTGGCGAACCGTGCAGTTCACAACCTATGATATAACTACATTTTCTTTGTATTAATATCACAGCAAGTTTGTTATTCGTAGATGGGGGTGAGGGGATGTCGGACCCCGACAACATTTTGACACAAAAGGTGAAAAGAAATTTACATCTCTATTTTAATCAGACTGAACTGACTTTTCGGACTGACGGGTTACGTGAAAAAAAACCCAAACATAATATATCATCTAGTTGGCCAAATAAAGTACCCGAATAAAACACTAATTTGACTTGTGCGACATTTTTAGAGCATCGATATTATTTGCGAAGCGGCTGCAACAGTCTGATTGGATAATCGATATCGAGGTCGGCATAGAATGGGATTTGTGAAAAATTGCACTCGAATTTCGAAAGAGGTACCTCAAATCCTCATGAAATGCCTGCGTCATGTCATCATATTCCCATTGTCTCAATGACAATGACATTGTGCCCTTTTCTCCTGTTGCCCTTCCCTTTTTCCAAACAGATCATGAGATACTAAAACCGAATCGCGCTCAATTACATGCTCCATCGAGAATTCCTCCTTTTTTTCTTCGTTTGTGAGCCTCACTGGGATAATGAACCCATTAGTGCTGCTGGCGGCCGACTGATTGTTGTGTCTCGCATCAAATTTTCTCTGATTCCGGTTTCGATATTTAAAACGTTCGCAGTTTGCAACCATAATCACAATTTCGCATTTTGCCCCGTATTAGCTCTGAGGCCTTGAACCAACTGGTTTCGTTGGGCTCCCATCGTGGTGAAGTATACGTGACATTACTAGAAAACGAAACAAGTTTGATTCACTACTCCTGCACCTCACCCATAGATCATTTTCTCCACGCAATGAGGCCACTGATGTAAGGTATATCAGTACTAGTCCCCTTTGATATTTGTTTTTTGTCCTCCAAATTTCGAAGAAAGCAGGGGACTATTAAAATGGATTTGTCTATGTGTCTATGCTTTGTGACCAGATAACTTTGATTCTAACTGATAAAGAGTGATGAAATTTCACTACCAGGTACTTCAAATCTTCGATCTTAAACATTTTATGCTTAAACTAATTATAGATAATCAGTTTGATTGCTCAATACTTCTGAAAAAGATAAATGTGCAATTAATCAATATGTGTCATCTATATTTTTGGGGATTTCGGTGGGGGACACCGGCCTCACTGTTGTCTTGCCTTTACGCGTAGATCTTTTAGTTGTTGGTTGTTGCTAACTATATTTATGTCCATGTTCAGATCTTCAGGACTTAACCATATGTAATACTATAGGGGGTATTTTAGTTTATTGGAGTGACAGTATACAGACACTAAGCATTTCGGTTTCGCAATCTTTACTTTTACTAGATTCGGCTCCCTTATAAGACAATGTTGACTGAGAATTTCCTCCGCATTTTCTAGCAAGAGTTCCGCTTGTCAGTGGTGCAGGACGGAAGGCCTGCCAAGCAACATCATCTAATTAACAGTTGCAACTGGATGAAGTGTAAGCAGACAGGTCACTGTCCTAAATATCACCCATAGCCGTTGCATGACGTGTGCCCGTCTGTAATGCTACAGATACCAGAAGATCAGCATAATGATAGGAGCTTTATTAAGAACATGAAATAGACACAAGGCAGAAGGAACTCTATTCCAAGTCTGCTTTACCGTCAGTATACTTTGTGTTATATAGCATCAAACAATTAGGGAAGGTGGATACGAACAGGATATAACTTTTTATAAGGATTTTTACAACACAATGTCATCATATATGGAGTTGTTTATTTACCACGGAATTGTATGTATTGCTGTCCACTACACTTTCATTTTAAGTAAATGGCCAGCACAGATACTATGTAGCTTGTCAATGATACGTTGGATTAATTAAGTTTGTAATTCCAACACAGTCACACGTCTTCATAAATCACAGTTTTAAATTCTAGCATTATGGATAATATTGAGTTAGAGGTTAATATTCACAAAGAAACATGTCTAGGAGCCCACCTATAATTGATGGTATATATGTTTTAGTTCTCTTTTGTATAAATCGATAAGTGCATTGTCGTATAAGCGCATTTTAAGCGATGACTGGAAATTAGTTCCAGCGATGTGTTGAGAACGTTTCAGCGTTGACTGGTTGGGTCTTCTTTGCAAATCTAGTAGATAAATCGTGTGAAAAATTCCACGAAAGTTATTTTAAAAAGTATGGCATGATGGTCACTTAGGCATGGATAAAAAAAAAATCAGAAATACCAAGTATGAAGTATAACCTTTAGTTTGGATTGGTTGATTAACGTATGTTGTCGGTTTTCTAGTCGCCTGAAAAATGCTTTTTAACCGAAGGTGTCGCAAAATGATTTGAAGGTGAACCCCCACAATACACGTGTTAAGTGAATATGCCAAATTAAAACAAAAATTGTTAGCGTAAATAATTCATACGTGAAGTGATAAAAAGTGTTAGTTATCCCATTGCGTAACAAAAATTGTTTTTGTTCAATTCAATTCAGTATATTATTATGGGGAAATATATTGTTTAAACGAAAGTAAATATAAGATGCAAAAATAACACGAGTAACAGAGAGAGAGAGAGAGAGAGAGAAATGGTTTTATTTCAATAATTCGCTTGTGTGTAGGGGTCTTTAGCAGTTGGAGGAAACCGAAGGACCCGGAGAAAACCCACGAGCCTGGACAGGCAACCCTACTCCTTGTCATGTACAACCGGGGATTCGAAACCACGCTAGCTGACTCAATGAACATGAGCAACAACATCAGCCTGCTGCAAATCAGACGAATAAAATATTTGAAGGATTTCACTCCCCCAGGTTGACAAGTGATATTCCATTGTTGGACTGTCGCCGTGCAGGATAAATTATTATATCATCCATTTTAATATAACTTCACTGAAGCCTGGGTTGGTTATTGGAAATCTAAAAGTTGTTTGACAGGTTTGGTTTAAATCAAACACTGGGTCATACAATCCAATATACTAGAGTCCGAATTTTTATTACGTTCTTCAACAAGAGACCTAACACCATAATCAATCAATGGCGATACCATGTTCGGCTTGTTCTTCTGTAATTACTGCCTCTGCCATATCAGTTACCGATTTTAACTCCTTCTTAATTCCTCAAACTTTTGACATGTTTTTTTTTTGTCCATCTGTTCTTTTTCTCTGAGTCTAAGATATTGCTTTTAGCTGTGATTTTGAAAAAAAATCACATATACTGGCAGATATCATCCAATATGACAGATGAGACGGTTTGGGGATTACCATGTCGCTTTTAAGACGTCGCTTCGCCCAAATAGATTAATTTCCAATCAACAAAATTTCCATATTGATAACTTTGATATGATTGCATATGTTGGAGAATTGAGGAAAGCCCAATTTGACGAATTATGGCTATATATTTCAAAGAGACATTTCATAATAGATATTAGTTCAGATTTCTAGCTTTCCGCTCGATCCCTGTTGTAGGCAATATTTATTCTAATTATGACCCACTGCTGGTCAGATTCTGTTGATAGGCACATATAAATTTTTCTTTAATAGTGTGGTGTTGTATTTTTATCGGCGATGGAAGGAAGTGATCATGGAAAGACTTATTTTCCTAAGCCATTCGTTTTATAAACATATAGAGTATATCTGTCTGTCTTCGATTTATTTCTAACAAACCCTAAAAGTGAATTGTCATTTTATGTGGGAGTATGTGGTCATCTTCCATACACCACAATACTTGTCAACAAACCATGGTTCAGTGGGAGTATGTGGTTGTCTTCCACACACAATACTTGTCAACAAACCATGGTTTAGTCTCAGTTGTGCTGTGGGTTTTTTTTGTAACTTATTTGACAAGCTGCATCGAGCCCAAAATTGTGCTGGTCCAATGTTCGATCCTGGCGTTGGCCGAGAAATTTCATCGGGATATTCCCCCCTCATTTACGCACTGCATGGGGTATAGCCCGTCTTCATTCGCCTGATCGGAGCCGAAAAGTAGGACGCTAAACTTCATGAATATCCCTCTCTCCTATTAGGCAACATAATGTAGTATTTATTAAATAGTCAGTGAGCCACCCTTGCAGAGATGGCTCCACGAAATACGTACTATTTGCTATACCATATGACTAGAGATGTGGCTTTTTTTACTCTCTCAAATATGTAGCTAAATTTTTATTATCGATATTTATGCTCTGTTAACTAGTTTACTATTTCTATGTAACTTATTGAAAGATTATACGAAACGACAGTTTTAGGATTTGGTATGTATTTATCGTTTTCGCAACATGCATCCTAGACAACCAAATGGATCTTTTGTAGAGGGTATTTTCGCAGTCTTCAAAATAGCTATTTTTTTATATTTCTTAAAGAAAGTTAATTATGCAAATCGGTCATGTGACACGTGTTTGGCGCAGTTAGTCCGTTGACGTTGGTCAGTGCAACGTGAAGTTCACAGTGAAGAAAATTTGTTTAGTGTCATCTCTCGAAATGAATCACATTAATTGAATGAAGAGGTCTAGAATCGAAGGGGGGGGGGGGGATTTATATTTTTGTGAACCTTAATGATTTTAAAAGGGATATCTCTTGCTGATATTTACATGTTTACTAGTATGCTGCCTTACTATTAAGTATCCCCAAGTTTCCATGGTCAAACTCGTTCAGTTAATTTCCGTTAGGCTTTGTGGTATAAACACTCTACTACCACCAGTAATTGCTAATTAATGCGCCAATAGCAAATCTCTGGCAAAGCTAACAAAACGCTAAATAAAAGGTTGGAAATAAGCCAATAGGCGATTCTCCTCAAGGATCCCAAAATCAAGACAAAATAATACTAAACGCGTTTTTTATTAGCAAATTGCAAATAGCTGATCAAGATCAGAAAGTGAATTTATGGGTATGTAGGTAGAAGTTTTAGATTGAGAAGAGTGAAACATTCTTCTACTCCGGTATGTTGAATGGGCAGCCCATTAAATTAAAATTTACACCTTAGATAAAGGGCACTTTAGAGTATTTGCGAGAATATTCTTCAGTGATTGAAGACTTACGAATACAATGCACAATAACACTCTACAAATACTAGGCAGAATTAACAGGCATCGGAGAATATGGTTGAGTCGATACATACCCCCCCCCCCTTACTACCCCTACAAATTTTACAACGCATGTATTTCTAAGTGCCTGATACTGCGAATACATTTCTGTGAATATAATCTGAATACGTGTAAGTTCTGTAAAACTGAATTTTCACTGAATTGGTCTGTAACTGTATACTATGTAAAATAGTATTCTAAATTTCAGTCTAATATCTGGAAAAATTCACGAAAAACGAACTTGATCTGCCCCTGCTATTTACAACAGTGTATCAACCCCCGATAAAATATCTAAAAGTTTAACCTTAGCAAGTTCCGGAAACCAGACATCCGCATTGCTTCGATTACAAGGTTGTGGACCCTCTTGAGGTCACAGTTTTGATCAGATTTTGATGAAACTTGAAATACATGTTAATAGCCCACAGATCATGGTCCCTGAATTATGGCCCTTGATTGTACGAAAACTCGCGTTTTTAGCTTGTGGTTCTTCTAGAGGTCACAATTGTTATCCGATTTACAAAAAAAAAACCAAAAAACCAAAACGTGTGAATATATTGATTATAGCCCCTGATTGTACAAAAAATCGCGTTTTTGTGGGTGTATCTTGCCTGGCAACCGCTGGTTTTATGTTAAATTAATGAATAATTGAAAATATGTATACATTATTGTTTCTATATTTTTAAAACACGTATCACCAGGATATCTTTCAATCCGCATTTATTCGACAATGTAGAAACAATGCCCAGCCAGACATTGTTGAGTTGAGGGTCATCTGGGGAGAAGCTACAAAAGCTTACGTAATAAATGCTAACAATCAAGCGATTCCACAAATTGAGATCTCAATTTATATTATTTATATTCTACCTACGAAGAGTCCCCTGTGTAGCTCTTATCTATTATGCTATGGATAATTCTCACCCACACAATGTGGTCTATTGGTGCTTGATTTTTCTTATTGCGTCAACTTTCTTTTTTATTGGAAAAGTTAATCACGAGTGTTCCGTGATAAGCTGGGTTCTAACCGTTTCATTTCAATCACACAAGCAATATAGTTGTCGTCGGTTCACGCACCAGTCAGTTTGTCTTGTTTTATTGGCATTTTAATTTATTTTACAGATTTACAAATGTGCTTGATCGAGACATAAACAACATATTTACGAGATCCTTTATGTGTTCCAAGTTGTTTTTGATAAAATAAAAATCAAATCTGTAAAATGACCCGTTCTTCAACATTAAATGAATTATAAACGTGCGAATGACCAGATGGACAGCTTCTGCAAAGCAAAATTAATTCGGGTTTAAGAAAATTTGGGTTTGATTTCTATATGACCCAAACTACTTGTATTGCAGATCTAAGCAAAATTAAATCGGGTTGACGAAAACGAGGTTTGATTTCTTTTGGACCCAAACTGTCTGTATTTCAGATTTAAGGTGTCGGGTATTACTTTTGCCATTCGCTGGATTCTGCGGCATTATGTATTGCCAACATTTTTTGAATGGCTATGACCGGGCAACTACTGTTTCTTCTGACGCTGCAGTAAACTCAGCGGGACAGGTTATGCTGAATGCTATGGGCGGTAAAGACACCCAGGTGCTATCGGCGAAGGGAGACCTTATGACTCAGTGACAGACCTTATGATACATCGCGCACGTGCTAACCATTCGGACCCCCCCCCCCCCGACATTTGGAAATTTTATGTTTTGATAAAAGCTACAAACTGTAAAGTTTACTGGAGCCCTGATTCTCTAAGGACAAAGAACATTACTGTTAGTTAATGAAATATTTGCGGGAGGCGTTGATGCCTAAGCCTGGTACCTTACTTCTTTTTATGTCACGATGTTTTATTGTGATGCCATTGCCTATTTGTTTGACGTATAACAATGCTGTTTATGTACCAGTCAATTTCGAAAAGCATAATGGATACAATGAGAGTCAAACATGAATAACTATTGATTTTGTTTACCGTATCAATGATGCTAATTATCTAGTTGGAGACTAATTATAAGTGCATACCTTTCCAGACCTTTAAAGTTGTATTATGTCAGAGTTAGATAAAGAGCTGACTGTTCTCTCTATAATAGTTTAAAAATAGATAATGAAGAAAATGTATTGAAAATTTCAGTCAAATTACTTCAATCTGGGCGAAATTATGGTGTAGAATGGTGTAGTCTCGATTTCCATTGCTACCGTTGTTACGATAATAGACATAGTCTTGATTATCTATTTTTAAATTAAATTATTAAATAAAGAGCTGACTGTTCTCTCTATAATAGTTTAAAAATAGATAATGAAGAAAATGTATTGAAAATTTCAGTCAAATTACTTCAATCTGGGCGAAATTATGGTGTAGAATGGTGTAGTCTCGATTTCCATTGCTACCGTTGTTACGATAATAGACATAGTCTTGATTATCTATTTTTAAATTAAATTATTAAATGTTCGTGTTGCAATACGTGCAAAATCACAACCATCCGCGCGATAGTCTAGATTATGATTACGTCTAATTAATTATGTATATAACATTTGAAGCCTTAATAGGAAGATTTAGCATCTATATAATGGATCTTTAATTATATTATTTCTAATTTGAGAGCAGCGAGATTGGGTCTGTAGTCACCCTGCTAGACCGTGTTATAATATCCTATCCGGAAAGAAAAAGTAACAGGCACATCTGCGTGTGTGTTTGTACCTCTTTGTTTCCCCTTCAATGCCGAAATCCAGTTAATGTGATTTACTATAAGATCTTATAGCAAATTCAATAAACAGCAACATAAAATTAAACGAGGGATAAAACCACAGTGATAATGTCAACTGGTTGATTTCATCTGACTTGTCATCCATTGCTATAGATGACATTAAGTCGTTTTTTTTCCTAGCACGTGACAGTATCGTATTATTGAAGGCCTATATGTATTGAATGGTAGCGCCATTGATTAGCTTTAGTAATGCTCTTCGTTCATCACAGGTTTAAAGGAACTCAGTGTGACAGATTGTCGATCAATTAGAACAATCTTATTGATCTTCGATAAACATCTCCCTTTTTTTAAAAAAAAAAGAGGAAAAAATGTAGGATCAGTTAATTCTGTGAACAGGGAAGAATAGTCGGGTCGAAACAACCCCCAAGCTTCTTTGATTATTTGTGGTAGCGAACAAACATTTAAACTAGCACAAGCCAATTTAATTATACATCTGTTTTGGCACATAATTTAAACATAGTTTCAATTTTAATTAACCACCTTCAGAGTTTGTGATTGACATGTGGTTATTAGAACCAAGTTAACATTAACATTATGCGACAGTTTGTTGGTCGTAACAGATAGCTTTTTCTAAGTTAATGTCCACATTTCTGACTAGATGTAGCGATATACGTGTACCCTTCTATTGTCTTGTAATTGACATTTACAATATCCTTCTTATAGCGATTTCATTGAAAGAAAACTAGTTTTGGATTTAAACAAAATGGACAAACTGTCTAATTAGTCGGTTTTAGTTTCCTTTCAATCGGTTTATGAAACTAACTAAACCGACTTTTTGTTTGGTTGTGTTGCTGGCCATTTTGGTTTGCAAACCATGCGTTTTATATCGCATATCAAGTGGCTGTGGTTTACTTTTTAGAATTTAAACGTCCAGACCGTTCACACATGGCTAAGATAACGTTTTCATATTAATCTGAATTAGTGTGTAGGTTTTTAAAGACGCCTCTGGAGCTTAATGGATAAAAAATCTTAGAGCCAACTTTACATCAATTTTCAACAGTGATCAGTTAAAAACATATTGCACCAGCTGATGCTAAATTATCAGCCAGAAATAAAATCATTCAACAGATAATTGGACTTCCGATGGGCACTGATCCAACACCTTTTATGCCAAATGGGGTCCTTCACAAATACGGATTTGAATTTCAAGGCCATAATGTGTCTAAAGCTAATTATGGTGTGCATGGCTTATTCTCAAGCATTTAGATTCATAAATATTTGCAGTATTGTCTATAAGTTTTAAAGACAGGTTAGTATCGTAATATAAAAAAAATTCCGAGTTTTATGTGTTATAAAAATATGTTATAAAATATCCATTATATTCCACTCAATAATGGACTAATTTTTTAATTATCATTTTTTTTTTTCAATTATCATTTAGTAAACCAGTTAGCTGTTCTTTTATTTAACCTGTGTAAACGTGTGTGTCAATCGGGTTTAAGAGTGTAGGGCTATTTTTATTTAGAAGCCTGTGAGTTGGGCTTTTACTAAATGCCCCAAAAAAGATTAAGATTGTTATAAAACATTTTTTGCAATCTTGCTTAACCATATTAATGAAGGCTTTTCACCTCTACGTTGACCACTTTTACACCATGCATATCGCCCCCTTTATCATTTCTTTTCAAGGTCACTTCTGTATTTATTGCATTACTAGATTTAATCCAGAAGCATAAACTGTGGAGTATGGTGTTTCCAGTGATTCATCTTTTACCATACTTAAAAGATGTTAATTTGTGACCAACTTTTGTTATTTTTGTTCTTGAGTAATATCCCAGCGATAGCATCATTAAGCAGTGTCGTCAAATATGTCGTCATTTAGACAGAAGATTTACTGCTAATAACCTTTATAGAAATATATGTCTTTACTATGACACTGGGCAGTATAAATTGTAAGACATGTCACTGCATCCTTGATATGAATATATAATTTACCTAGGCAATACTTTATCTTCAGCTCATGTATTTCCTAATACAAACACCGAAGCTTGTATTTAGACTGGCTTTCGTGTAATCATAGTAATCAATGTTTCCTTACTGCCATTAAATGTTGATCAGAACATTGCGAAAAATGATCAAGGGACTGGACACGGACCTTTGCTTGTTAAATGTAATGACATAGATCTTACAGGCACATACCCTCGTTTTATTGTAGGTATTTTCAAAACGGTTTGTTTCCGGTGAATATTGGAAGGCTGTATAAGATCAATGGTTCTGTAAAACAATGTAACAAAAAAAGATTAAAGTCTCTGCAAAAGTATAGAATGAACGAAGACAGGTCTAGTCATGTTAGATTAAATCACTTGTAATTGAACACGGTCTAGACGATATTTTGTGATGAGAGAGAAGAATCGTACATAATGATAGAATATTTATCGCAGTATCATCATTGGATGGTTCTGATTCTCTGTAAGACACGTAAATGAAATGACCGGGTTTTAATGTACACCAGCCTTTTGTTACATCTTCCACATTACTTTTTTCGGGTGCCGGCAGATCTTATTCGAAATATAAAACGTTGGAAGATTTAGTAACAAGGTGTACAAGATTTGGAAAGTGTAAATTAAACATAAAATACATTAAAAAGGTGATTGAGGCAACTTGAAAATATGTTTGCCCTTCATTATGTCCTTTACTATGAATTGAAAGTATATGATTTTAGGTGTTTTCCTCGAATCCAATATAGCTGTAGACAAGTATCCTCGAATATCAAGTCTGTATCTACAATGTACGTTCAGACACTAATTAATTCTTCTGTAGGATAAATCGGAGTAACAGCGTAAGTAATATCACATTACTGTTGAGCATGAAATCAATGCTATTATATCTAAAAAGTCTGGCAATTTAATGTAAAACTTTTGTTAATAACCGATATAGATTTCAAATGTTACTTTAATCTTTCGGAATGACCAACAACTGTTGCTTATGTTAATTGTCGTTATTCATATGCTATTATATCTAAAAAGTCTGGCAATTTAATATAAAACTTTTGTTAATAACCGAAATAGATTTCAAATGTTACTTTAATCTTTCGGAATGACCAACAACTGTTGCTTATGTTAATTGTCGTTATTCATATTAACCGTGAACTGAAAATGACTGGATAAAACACCAAAGAAGTTCAGCTTCACAGACGGAAAGCTTTAATCCCGCAATGCTTTTGTTTAAACTGACATTGTGACATAAAAGCTGAATCCTATAATATTGAACTAGAAAAATGAATACCAATAATCTCATACTAAATGCAGAATGCCCAAACGAGCTTGTTTCCCATTCTTTTGATGGCTAATATCCCTTTATCGTTTAAACTACTTATTATTCATTCAGATAAAGAAACGTGACCGCTGGTGACTTATGCAATTGCGTGGGGTCGAACAAATTTGGTTTATGCCAAGTGCAAGTAACAAACAGCTGAAGTGAAAGAATTCGATTCATCAGACACCATGAATAAAACCTCACTTAAACCAAGCTTGTGATTAGATCCATCTCATCATAAACTCATTTCACCAATGATGGCAATCTAGTTCTATGAATAGTATAAGACAATGATTATTTCTTGGCCACCTTCGCTATTGCAATAGGCTTCATTACCATAGATATCATCTTACTTCTGCACTATTTATTGATATTTTCATTATTAATTGGCACAATGATGGAACAGTAGAATTTCCCAAGCTGCTCATGACTTAATTTCTGGTTTCTATATGTATGCCATCCTTTATTCTGCACGCTTAGTTTAGAACAAAATGAATGGACGATACTTACTTTAATCAGAAGAGGCACGCAATTAAGCTAACACCTTTCTACACAGAGAGATAGAGGGCGGATAAATAGCAACATCGTTTGACGCATATACCATCCTTTCATTAAGCTAATTAAGCCGGCTGTCAAAAATAAAAATATGTTGTCTGCAATGCCAGTCATCGACTTTTCAACAGGCTTTTACTTATTGGTGTTACTGCTGGCAAAATAGTCAATCGGTATCGCGGAATATTGAATTTTGATGTGGCTACTTGTACCTGGGCTGTCGTCGATCGCACGTCGTTCTGTCGTTTGATTATCAGTGGGAACGTTTGGAATGTTAGTTAAAAAGTGGAATAAAATGTTTGTTAACTAAGCAATGTGACCAGAAGTAAATTTTGGTAAAAAGTTGTGATTTCGCTGGGAATATGGATATAGTTAGAGTTGTAGTATGTGATCGTTGTTGTACAAGGACCGTGTAATTTGCAAAGCTACCAAAATGAAGTAACTCGATTGTTAGATTTTGTTATGGATTTTGGCCACATTTGCTTCATTTCTCTCTGTGTGACGAATTTTAATTCACTGAATACAAGTTTTGGTTTTAATTTTTGAAAAATCCTGTGGAATTAGAATGGTGAGTGTAAAGGATGAAGCTATCGATTTTATAAGTGCATGATAATATTTATATAAACTTAAAACAAAAGGCTGATAATATGGCTACTCATTTTATGCGGGATATCAGGGAAATTCCCTTAAAAGTGATGAATCGACGAGTTGGTGATGAACATGTTACTCTTCTTCAGGCATGCTACGATAATCCACTGTTTGTTGAGCAAGATGGCACCAAAGCCTACAATGGTGGTAAAGCTGTCAATCAAGAAACCAAACCACATGCACGTGCCAAGGATTACATGCACACACTTCCACAACAGCCACACGAGGTGACATTTAAATCTTCTAAATCCAGTAGAAAAAAACGATTATGGATAATAGCTTTTGTTATTATCACAGTAATAGTTGTTGGCATTATTATAGGACTTCTGGCACACTTTCTAGGTAAGTAACAATTTTGTGATTTTTTATAATGTATTTAATCCCCGCCCCTCTTTCAAAATGCAAATATGCATAGTATTCTTTATTTGCTATTCCAACTAATATCTGTCAGGATTAGGCATATCTTTGTGGGGAAGCTTTAACTGACGTGTATGTTTAGGGGAGATATGTTAAAAATAATTTAAATATAGCGGGAAAATATTTGAATATTCGAAATCTCCATAAAAATATTTATTCTAGAGCTTATGTTTTATTCTTCTTATACACGAGTCAAAATTACCCCCCCCCTCTCTCTCTCTCTCTCTCTCTCTCTCTCTCTCTCTCTCTCGTTATAGCGGGAAAATATTTGAATATTCGAAATCTCCATAAAAATGTTTATTCTAGAGTTTTTGTTTTATTCTTCGTATACACGAGTTAAAATTGCCCCCCCCCCCCTCTCTCTCTCTCTCTCTCTCTCTCTCTCTCTCTCTTGTTATTATTGCCTACGAAAGAGAATGTTATACTTATACAATTGCTAGACTGTGTTGAATCTAACAGTGTATCAGTTAAATTAAATCTCTGATAGATATCCTTTTTTTATTACTAAGATTATTCAACAGTTTAAGCGTATGATTTATGGAAGCCATAGTTTCAGATGAAATCATTTCATAGATAAATGTAAGCTATACGAGAAAGAGCTGGCTTTAGATTTAGTAAATATATGGAAAAAAATAGTATTTGGTTGAAATAAAGCATATATATTATGATGAAAACTAGTAAAGTCCCAAATGCACTATACAACAAACTGCCAAATGAACAGGAGCCTTTATCTTTGTATTTTATACGAGGGCCTTATTTAAAGATATATTCCTTCGAGCAAACTCGGGGGGGGGGGGGGCTGAATGGTTAGCGTGTGCACGCTGTATCATAAAGTCTGTCATTGAGTCAACTGGCGTGGTTTCGAATCCCCGGTAGTACTAGACAAGGGGTAGGGTCGCCTGTCCAACCTCGTGGGTTTTCTCCGGGTCCTCCCGTTTCCTCCCACTGCTAAAGACCCCTACGCGTAAGCGAATTATTGAAATAAAATTAAACCATATGTCAGTCCTGAAATGACCTAGTTTGTGTCGAGTGGACGTTAAACCCCATTTCTCTCTCTCTCTCTTTCTCGAGCAAATACACGCCATTTTTGTCTGAAATTATATTTCTAATAACCAGAAACATTTAAAGACTGCTTCCAGCTCAAAATATGATAGAGTAAGAAATACTCTGCCCCGTGCACAACACTGTCGTGAATTTGTTCCTTAAACTAAAGGAAGTGATCGGCCTATTGTTTCGAACGTTCGATAAACGGAAATCAATGCAGCAACAACAAGACTATACATTATAATGGCGTATCCCTAAACACACAGCAGCGACCATTTAATGTAAAATTAAACGAAAAAGGGTTAATGAAGCCCATTGTAAATATATTAAAATAACGGTACAAGCCCTTGAAAGACTAATACAATGCATTATCAGAGCAACCATTTATTAATCAATACGAGTAGTTTGTAAAACAGTTCCGTTTAATACTATTCCTGGCTAAAACAACAAAATAACTAATCGAAGCATACTTGAACAGGAAATGACGTAAAACAACCACATTTTTAAAAAACAAATCCATCAGGTCGCATGATGCAAAATTTCTGTAATGTCTGTAGCGATATGATAATGAATGAACCATCCTTAAATATAATCTTGATCGATTACCGACAACAAAACCAGATAAACAAAAGGCGGATAAATCATCGCCCGTTTACAAAAATCTTTATATATCACTCTTACCGTGTACCAGACATCCTTTATGATAACACGTGACACAATTATATGGAATACAAGTTTTTTATATGCCCGTCTTCATTAGCCCAGGTTAGGAGCAGAACAGTAGGACGTTTAAACCCCATTTCATTTCATTTCATTTTGAACAAATAGTCACATATGCATATATTTGGACATACAAATCACGCATAATTCTGTGTGTATTTGAGTATTTAGAAAAGGGAATCCCGGTGGGGCTGGCTCTCTAACCCGGAGCACTCGGATTCGATCCAGGTGTTGGCCGAGAAAGTTTCTCGAGATTTCAGGACGCGGGAGGGGGGGGGGTGGCAGAGAACAGTGTCTAGTCCTTCAGACAGGAAGAAAAAAACGAGGTCCGGTGTATACTTTGTTGGCGTGCACTATACTTATCGACATGCACATAAAAGAACCATTGACAGTTGGAATTCAATTGCTGCCAGGGCAAAATTTTCCCGTGGCACACTGTATGGGGTATGTCAGTCTTCATTAGTCCGGTTGCAGCAGAAAGACTTTAAACCCCATTTCATTATTTTGAAAATTTATGAACTCTGTATCGTCCCTTTAAGTAAGTTACCTTTTTCAACTGACAATGTGACATTTTCTTTTTCTAGTTTAGGAACTTTGAGAAGTGATAAAGTGATGCTTGCGTCAGCTCCTTAGTTTTTACCCGTTTTAACACAATTTAACCGGCTTCCTGAATTTCAAAAACGTCAGTTAAGTTCATTAAAATGACAAATATTGGGATATCATAACGATCCTTTGGCAACTATTGACTTTTCTATCGAGTTTCCATTCATATAGTTTACTCTCACTATTAAAATCTCTGTGTTCAATTATGCGCAAAATACCTTCCCTTATCGGTAATATTGTCTTTATATAGAATTGATTTTTCGAACAAAAAAGCTTTCATATTCAATGAATAACGAACCACAAACCTAGAAATTCAATTTTACATTATTGGAAAAGAATAGTGTCGATGAAGACATGGTAGATACTTGACTATTGATGACCCCGTTTTCAGCATTTCACAAATACGCCTCAAGTTCTTTCTTTGTCTTATAATTTTGACGAATAATTTACTAGACCATGCGTTTAAATCCTGGCCGATACTATTGAGTCGGATTAGTGCTCGGAGCCATTTAGAAATTATGTCTACCCATCACGCCTTTTCGTAATACATACACGTTTGTCTTCATTTTTAATAGTGATTTTTTTAGATTTAAATAGATTGCTTAGTTGTTCAAAAGGAAGATTCTCATTGATTTTGAACAAATTCCAACAATAACTTATGCCAGAGTTACTCCCTTTGATTTAAGATACACGTACCTTGTTAACACTCCAGAGACAGCCGTCATTGCGGGATATATTTTGAAATTTTAAGAGACTGTTCGTCTATTTGGAATGAATATCACTATAGATTTGGGGTGAATTTCAACAATTACTGTCCACCGGTGTTTTAAGAAGTGTTGGTAAGCTTTTTGAACCCAAGAATAGGGTTTCTGAATAGGACATTTTCTTTGAAAGTCAAGAAAGGGTCGGTTACAAATCCCTGGTAGTGTTTCGTTGTCAGAGGGGGATTTCTTGGGCCATTGCTTCAGGAATATGCGTTGATTGCCAATTTAGGGAGATTAATCCAAGATTCATGATATTGACTCGCAATGTTACCATAACAACAATAAGCCCAGATTAGCCTAACCTGGGTTTTAATACATTTATAGCCATAAAATATTATTGTTAACAAAATATAGTTCAAGGGTTTTTTTTCGGTTTGACTAAATTTCGACCACTTTCGGTTTTGTATTGAAATTCTATGTCATCTGATGAAACTGTTTTCTGTAATATAACCTGCGTTCGTTTGTACTTGGGGCTTAACGTTCGCTTACATCGAGGTTGGTATTTCAGACAAATTATAAAACCTGTAATCTTCTCGAATTTAAACTAGATTCAGTAACGGGTCCCCTGGTATCTATATTTAGAATAATAGCGTTTGCTTTTGTGGTCTAAGGTCTAACGTGTGTGTATTGGATCATAAAGTCTGTCATTTATTTCAGTAGTGTGATTTCCTCCCACTGCTAAAGACCTATATCTGAAAGCGAATTATTGAAATAAAACTGTACCATATGTTAGATCCGAAATGACCTAGTGTGTCGAGTGGACGTTAAACTCAATTTCTCTCTCTTTTTGTCTTATCACTTAACAAGTTTTCCGTTTGTAACCCATGCCTTTTTTTTTGACAACCTACTGTCCAGTGAATTGGGTATTGTAGTGGCTATATGGAGAATATACACACCTTCACGGTGTGTTGTCTTTGATGTTCCATAAACGATAATAGAGATATCGTACCGAGGATTGGATGATCGGAGGGTGATTGATATATGATATCATCCCTGGAACGATATCCCATATCCCCCCCTCCCAGATGACGTCATATTAAGCAAAGCACAGCAGATAAATTTTATTTCGTTATAAAGTTAATAATATAGTTAGTAGCATAAATGATAGGATTAGAATCATTTGCTGTAGATGTTTGTAGACAAAGCCGTTTTGCTAAATTTTCGGTCTTGTAATTTTTTTCTGGTGTCTTCCTCATCTTTTACGTTTTTGCTCTCGTCGCTCTTACTGACATCGTTCTCACTATTTAATATTTCACTTATTTCATGTTTCATAGCATTTGATGTTCTTTTATATGTTCTCACCCCTGAAGTTAAATACAGAAAGGTTAACATTTCAACTATTATGTATGTGTATCATATTTTGGGATATTCAATGGCTTTTTGTGAGGTTGTGTTCATTTTAATGAAAAATTTACATTTTTCAAACACAGAAGCCATTTTGTTCAATAACAATTAGTAATACCAACCTTCTACGTTACGATGGGCTGTGCGTTGCATAATAAGTTGCTCTGGAATACCATTGTTAAAGAGTTCAGTTGCTGTGGTGACTCGAAGGGAATGATTAGTTTTGTGTCCAGCGATTCTTGCTTGTTTGCAGACTTCTGGCACAATTTTCTGTATGGTATTATGGCCCATGGTTTGTTTGCTGTACCATCTATCCTCACTGTTTTTTAAAGGGGTCAGGTAGAAGGCATCGTCCAGCCAGTCCGTTGGGAATAAAATCTCATGTACTTTTTTATAAATTTCCACATGGCAGCGTTCTTTGTGCTCACTAGCATGATGTTCAACTATTTTGGGTTTGATCTTCCTATGAAGTAGCCCACCTTGAACAGTCTTAGATATATCCTCTTTGTAGCACAGGAAAGGGACGCCGTCTGAAGATGTAATCAGTGAAATCTGGCTATTTTTGTACCTCAGATTACGATGCTCCTTTCCACTGCGTAGTGAAAAATGCAACCCGTTTAAATAAATCATTGTCTTTATTAAAACGTGAGGGTTGTATGTCCCTAAAACGCCCTTTGACCACAAGGATTCAGTATCATCATCTGTAAGGGGTTCAGTCTGCTTCTTCCTCTTAGCCAAGCTTTCGTATGTTAGTTGTTTCATTTGGCCATCTAAAATCTGACGTAATTCTTCAAATTCGCTGTTGTTCAAAATATCCAAGTTTTTCTTACATTTAAGACGAAAATAAGACATCAATCCCATTACTAAACTGAATATTGAATTCGGTGGGTATTTCTCGCCGTCCCTTTTTCTAACTTCAGCCACGAAGTGTTTTAATCAAAGGTTTAAATCACTATTGTCCATGTGTTCAAGATCCTTAGGTTTTTTTTTCCTTTCTTCATCATTATGGTGATATTGTTCCGCCATATTGCCCATGCTTGAAATGTATTAAACGCCCACCTATTACGCCTTAAATTATTTTTTGGTACAGCGTTATTTGCAACGTTTAAAATCGTTTCCTCGCTGGCAATATGAAAACGTTTGTCATTTTCAGATCTATTTTCCTCAACATCCGAAATATCAGAATACAACGCTGGATTTCCAACATCCATATCGAACATATACTTTAGTTGTTCTACACGCTGACTTGCTGCAATTATTTCCTCGTCCGAATTTTCATATAAATTCAAATTGCTTTCGGCAATCCGACTGGCAACAAGGAGTTCTTCGTCTGACTAGTGAACTGGTCAATGTATGACTAAAATAACGCAGGTGTATTTTGAGCAGTGGTGGACAACAGTTCACTATTAGTATACTCATTCCAGCAGTGACGTAGCCCTACATCATGTTAAGACAACATAGGACGATATGGATATGTTTATGTTGCTATATGGGGGTATGCTGACCACTCTGTCATTAAAGTGATGTCAATGTGTATGTCAAATAATACCCCACTAACCCTCGGTTCGATATTAGAAAAAGCCCTCGGCCTTCGGTCTCGGGATATTTCTAATATCAACCTCGTAGTAGGGTATTATTTACTACGTAAGGGTCGTGTAAGCGACCAGGAAACTTCGTCCAGTAGAATTGAAAGGTATCTCAGTCTGATATTAAGAAATAAGCTATGTGTCTTTTGCATTATGTTAATTTTACTGGACAAGCTGAAACAAATACAGATTTTTTAACATGCCCCCACACCCATACCCCGACCAACACAACACGAACACCCCCACCCACAAACCGTATCACCATGCTGGCATTTAGATTTTAAAAATCCTTTATTTGTTAATATCGACCTATCTTCTAACTTCTATTCATGTAATTTCTAAATTAAGACATTGTGTAGGCCGGATCTAATTTCTTTATTTGTACAGTGTAATGGAGTTTGTAGTTTTTTTTGAATTTCGTGTTATTTCTATCATCTACTCTTCGGTAAGGCTTTAGAAGTTTATAATGGACGGCGAACAAACTTTTGATACTTTTACCGTGCTAAGGATAGTGGCTCAGTGAGTTAGGGGCTGACTCATACGAAAGGTGTGGGGTGGATCCCCTCTACAGTTGATATTCAAAATAAGAGTAAGGCCGAAGCAAACTGTGTGACGTATGCCCAACTTCATTAGCCTATTGAGCTGCATTGGTAAAATCTTTAAAAGATGCCTTTACAAATATGTCTACAACTTTTTTCTTGATTTTAAGATACTAACACCACTCCAAAGTTATCAACTTTTAGCTCTATGTAAAACCCTTGATAAAGACAAAGAAGTCCGATCAGTATATTTCGATATAAGTAAAGCCCTTAATAAAGTTTGGCATCGAGACCTTATCTCTAAGCCCCAAGCTATTGGTATTCGTGGGAAGATTTAAACGCTTCTAGAAAGTAAGTTATTTATCAAATAGACAACAATGTGTAGTGATCGACGGAGTATTTTTTAACTCGTCAATTGTTCATACTGGAGTGGGGATCACATGGCTCGCTGGTCTGGAGGTCGGGTGTTCGATCCCTGCATTGACCGAGAAAGTTCATCCAGATTTTCCGGTGTGGTTCCCCCATGTAAGTGATGCAGGACGGAGGGTCTGACAAGGACAGCTGTCTAGTCGTTCGGATGGGACGAAAAACCGAGGTCCCGTGTACACATTGGCGTGCACGTAAAAGACAGTTGGAATACGATATAAGAGTAGGCTGTACTGCCGCTGTCCGGGCAAATTTTCCCTCATAGCACACTGTAAGGCGTATGCCCGTCTTCATTAGCCCAGTTCGGAGCAGAACAGTAGGACGTTAAACCCCATTTCATTTCGTACTGGAGTACCGCAGGGATCAGTACTAGGCCCTTTACTTTTCGTCGCTTACATAAACGATCTTGTTAATAATATAGAATCAAATATACGCCTTTTCACAGACGACAGTCCCCTCTATCTTGTTATTGAGTTGAAGACCCTGTTTTATCTCAACGAATTATAAATACCGACCTTTCCACCATTAGCAAATGGGATTCTTAGTGGAAAGTTGCTTTTAACTCCACTAAAACCACCAGTATCACTTTTTTTCAGAAAAACAGCCTTCGTCCTTCCAATTAACATTCATCAACGCTGCCCAGTATGAAGTCTCTTCCCATAAACATTTCGGTGTTTATCTTCAAAAATCCTGCAACTGAACAGATCATTTAAACTACATCATATCCAAAATCTATAAAACTATTCACCATTTTCGAAGTTTCATTTACAGACTTCTGAGCTTGAGAAAATTTAGCTTGATACCTTAAGAATAGTTACTGGACTTGTTCAAAGAACGTCACATGAAATTATATACGAATGATCTAGGTTTATTACGTTGAAAAATCGCACTACCGAAACATATTCGCCTCAAAAACAGCATATAAACAGTCCTTTCTCCCTTCGTCCTGGAATAATGTCACAGATGATGTTAGGCAAAGTTTAACCTTGAAATAGTTCACAGGTCTTCTACGCAAAAACGACAAAGCGATCCATAAACACTACTATCTAGGAGACAGAAGACTACAAATAATTCAGACTAGACTAAAGTGACAAAAAAACAATCCTGTAGATTTATGTAAAAGTTAACCGTGTCCGTCTCATTTATATTTGGTTTTTGGTTTTTACTCACCGTCTAGATTGATGATACTTATCATTCCATGTTGGGTCTACTTACCGTGGTTATATTTACTGTTTAATGATAACTTGCCGTGTATATTTGGTTTTTTTTACTTACCGCCTTGATTGATGATATTGATGATATTTATCGTTTACTTAATGTTTCTTGATTGGTGATACCTATAATTTACTTTATGTTTCTCGACTGATGATACTGGTATTACTTATTGTATCATGAAAGACGATGTTTGACTGATTTTAAATATCCTGTCTGGTTGCTTTACTTACCGACCCTTGATTGCTGATACTGATTACTTACTCACTTATCATTTATTTATTGTTTCTTGACTGATGATACTGATTTCACTTAATGTATTTTGCCTGACGATGCTTATCGTGTCCCATTGGTTTACTTGGCGTCTCTTGATTGAAAATACCTATCGTGTGATGGTGGGTTTTATTCACTGTTTCTTGATTCATAGTACTTAGCTTGTCATATTAGTATTACTTACCGTCTCTTGATTAATCTATCTCATCGTGTACTACTTGGTTTACTTGACGTTTTCTTGATTGATGATACTTACCATGGATGTACTGATATTTATCTTGTACTAATACTTATCGTGTGATACTTAGTGTCTCTTGATAGGAGGTGATCCTTATTGTCCCTCGCCTTTTGAAGAAAGCAGGGAACTATTAAAATGGGTCTTTCTGCCCGTCTATCTGTTTGCCTGTCTGTCTGTCCGTCACACTTTTTGGGACACAATAACTATACTTCTAATTGAGCTAGAATGTTCAAACTTGGTGTAGGTGTTTATTAGATGAATGCCTTGACGCAGTTCGAAAATAAGCATTTTCTGCATAAGCAGAGATAAGCAATTGATTGATTGGCTGATGCTTTGGGACACTATAACTTTAGCTCTAATAACGCGCGAATGGTGAAAGTTAGTGTATAATTTGATTACATCAATACCTTGACTAAGTTCGATAATCAGCATTTGCTGCTCAAGGTAAGCAGAGTTATGAGCAATTTCATTTTTCGAGATTTAGGAGCTCGACAACTTTGATTCTAATTGAGTGATAGTGGTAAAACTTCGTGTATAATTTCATTACAATAATACCTTAACAAAGTTTGATGCTGAATATTTTCTGCTTAGGCAAAGTAGAGACTTCAACCTGATTGGTCAGACTTTGGAACACAATAACTCGCCTTCTAATTGAGGTAGAATGTTCAAAATTGGTGTAGGTGTCTATTAGGTGAATGCCTTGACAGAGTTGGACGATGCGCATTTTCCACTATTCTAAGCAGAGATAAACAATTTGATAGGTTGAGATTTGGAACACGATAACTTTAGTTCTAATTAGCTGAGAGTGATGAAACTCCGATTTTAGATTCATTATATCAATACCTTGACTAAGTTCGATAATGAAAATTTTCTGCTTAGGCTAAGTAGCGTTAAGCAATGCGATCGGTCAAGACTTTGGAACATAACAACTCTGCTTTTAATTGACGTGTAGATTTTCATTATGCGAATGCATTGATTAATATTTCCCGCGAAAGCCAAGCAGAGCTAAACAATTTCATTGGTTGATGCTTTGGGACAAGATAACTTTATTTCTAACTGATGGAGAGTGATGAAACTTAATGCCTAGTTTCACTACCAGGAACTTCAAAACCTTGACTGAGTTTGATCGTGAACAGTTTGATTATTCGATACTTTTGAAAAAGATAAATGTGCAATTAATTAATATTTTGGGATATCGGCGGAGTGCATCAGCCTCACTGCTGGCTTGTCTTGTTCTGCTTTAACTTTATTTATCGTCAAATGTTTGAATATTTATATCATATTCTGATGGTTTCACCAGTTGTCTTTTGATTAGGAACACATATCGTGTCCAGCTGTGTCTGGTGTTACTGATAGTATCTTGACCGATGATCCATATTCCATTCTGACGGTCTATACTAATAATAGTAAACATTATCAAATGACACTTATCAACTTCGCAATACCTTCCCATGTCAGATGCCTTTCATTTCCCGTGTTCTTAGACTTTTAATTTCTATCTGCTCTATCTATAACTCGAGATTCGCATATCCTTCCGTACTATGAACTTCAGATAATCGTTTCGCTAACCACACTACATTCTACTACATTATGTACATTAACTGATTGGTACTCTTTCCAATATAAATTTTCGATTAATTAATCGAGAGTAAACATTTTTACATCATAATTTTATACCAGTATATAATTTATGATTATAATGTATTTATATTTTCTGTATTAATATTTTGTTCCCATCAATTAATTCAGTGCCAGGACATTTAGGCCCCGTCCCAAAAATTTGAAAGCTTAATTACATATTTTTTCGCGCCTTCGATGCTCGGTTCCATTATATCATCATTCTTCCACTCCTGATCCGTGGTCTCATACTCTCTATCACATTCACGGTCATAGTGAATCGTGGGGCGACCTCGAGATTCTGTCCCATTACTTATCCTTTCGTTCCCAAGAATTTGCTCCCATCAAGGAACTCAAATGCCAGAAAATTCACGGTTATACTTATAGTGAACCGCCCAGTTAGTAGTACCACTAGTGCGTGGGGCGACAAACTGTACAAATTTTCTGTTAAATTGTAACAAATGGTAAATTGACAGGCAAATCTCAAGATTCTGTCCCATTGACTCCCATTTATCATCTTCTCGTTCACAAGAATTTGCTCCCAGCAATGACCCCAAAAGCTAGGATATTGACTCAAATTCTCAAACTTTTCTCAGAGGCACAATTTCCAGGTTGCTCAGTGTTTTAAGGTTGACAAAATCAATAACAAAATCAATAATAATCATAATATGACATAAACTTTATTTCAACTTGAATAAAACTGCTTTCCGGCGAAATAACGATCGGCGAACAATTATATAGGCAATACGATCTATCTTCTATCCCGCCGCTCAGTGTTATAGCCAGTATTTTGTTGACATTCGCTGCGGGTGGGATCGTGGATGGCGCTTTAGATTTGGACCACCCCCAACCCCCTCTTATTCGGAGTTTCTAGATAAACTATTGACCCAAATATGTGGATGAAACAATCTTTAAAGGATACCGAGATAATCTGTTCGTTGCTCAAGAAGACATTTCCACTACTGCTGCCTACCTGACTGGGAGCAGAGGTGTTTCTGTGAGTAGGAAGTTGGCTCGTTAAGACTAAATAAGTAATAACTGTTTTAGGGTTACCCAACCGACCCTTTTGATCCGAAATCGCCTACCCTAAACCCTTTTTCTCAGTTCCCAGGCTATATAACTTGGTCTTGGCGTGGTTTTCTGTGGACAAATTCCGAGACTGACGTTTCGGTGTTTTTTTCAAAAACCTTAATCAGTAATTAAGCTAGAAATTCTAGGAAATAGATAATACAATCCACCCCACGAAAGATTTTATGACCGACCCTATTTTTCTTTCTTTTTTTCGCGGGGGTGGGGGGTGAGGGGGGCAAGTAACCGTAAACACATGTATTTCTTTTCTTGGCTACCCTGGGGGTCCCCTGTACGATCCCGGTGCTGGCCGAGAAAGTTCATCGGCATTTCCGGCTTGGTTCCCCTCTTGTATGTGGTGCAGGGCGGAGGGCCTGGTAAGGGACAATGTATCGCCGCGCGGTTTCAGGTCCCGTGTACAAATTGGCGTGCACGTAAAACAACCCTTGACAGTTGGAATAAGAGTATCGATCATTAAATCTGAACGTGTCGAATTCACGTGTTGGCATTAAGACCACAGACAAACTTTTACTTCTTGTCGCGCTTAACGTCCGCTTCAACCTAGAACTCAATAAATAAATAAAAAAAAGTTCAAACATCAGAAGAGATGTCCTTCGCTGCGCGATTCCCCCTTCAACCGCACCATGTATTGGTGAACTGGGTTGCCTCTGTCCAATCTGCAAGCAGAGGGTCTAACTGAAAGCCCACACACTTTAAAAAAAATGTGATTCCTAAACCACTTGAGGAGCACCATTGTCTCCGATTCTGTCTTATGTGCCATTTATTATATCGTGTCTTCCCACTTTCAATTTTCTCAGCAGCATAGGACCTAATATATGGCATATGTACTGGTGTGAAGGGTACTTTATGAAAGCCAGTTTCAATGATAAGGCCAAGTTATAAGATCAAACAGCTTGAAAATCCCAACATGAGAACGCGAATTATAATCGTATTAGCATAAACATGGAACTATAAACCTTTGATGTTATTAGGTTTTATTGACAGCTGACGCACTGTAGTCTTTCTTATTTTCTCTGGTGCTTCTTAATTGTGACAACCATATTAACATTATTCCTTTGTATACATCCATGTGTTTGGTCCGTCTGCCTTTTATGATTAAAAGGCAAACCCTATCCAAAGTTGGGGGGCGTGTTATTTTGGGTGTGTCTGTTAGGGGCAACCCACCGCACAAACTGTCTGCTAGTGGTCATTCATAATTCTTGTCGTGGTACTGAACAACTCCAAAGCTGTTTTAGGTGGTACAGATTTGAGCTGATCTAGCCTAGCTTTGGTCTGGAAATTAGATAACACTTGTCAGGGATACTCCATCACTACAAATGTCTGGCAATTAAATAGCTCTGTCAGGGGTACCCCACCACTAGAAATGTCTGTCAGAGTGTTTTTGTAATACCTGAAGATGTACGGTACATTGCTGTGCGATTTTCATGTGGTACACGTTTGAGCTAATCTAGCCTAGTTGGGGATCATGGCATTTTGGGCGTGGAATACCACACCCACCACCAGAAACCCGGCAGACTTACATTCTGATGATACCAGATATACATACATTGATACCATATAGGAGAAAATTGGTACACTTTTCAGCTAGGTTAACCCCCTGGGCTCCTGCTCTATAATTGTATGGGTTGCACTTTGCACAGATGGTCATTTCCAAAGTGATGCCATCAAGTGGCCGTATTTACTGATGTTTTTCACATTAATGTGGTGTGTCTTTATTATTGAATGTAAGAATTTTATTTTCAACATTCAATATCAACAGACGATAGAAATGTCCACTTGCAGAGATGAAGTTTTGTAATGAATCTTGTTTGCACGCTTTTTTCTCTTCGACAGAGACTATTATCAATTTACAAAACAGTTAAGAAAATCTAGATATTTTGATTTGACATTTTCAGAAAATTTAAATAGATTATATCATCACATCTACACAATGGCGTATGAAAAGAGGGGGAGGGACGAGTTGGGGGTCCACCCCCTTCCCTGCTCAGCTACATAAAATTTGTTTCAAAACAATATTTTTATGAGAAAAGTATCACAATCGTGTGCTTTATCCTTTATCATCAGATGGTGGGATGGGATGGGCATTCAAAGCGCGGGATAATGATACTGACATACGTAATATCACAATTAATGCTAATTGACGTCAAACAGGGTGTTGGATTTATCTCTTTAAAAAGCTCAGTGTGTATAAAGGGTTTTTTTCTGATCCGAAAGATATGTCAGAATGTCAGAGTCCACTTTTCACCCCAGTCCCACCAAGTCCCTTAAGAAAATGGCCTACTTTGGTTGTCAAGCTTGGCACTGATCTTGATTTGATAGACGTGTTGAGTTTAAACATTGTAAATGATTGTAAAAAAAGTAACTACCGAAAAGAACATTTTTGTAAAAACTGAAACACTGTAATTGATATAAATCCGAAGCAAGGTCATTTGATTTTCTACTTGAAAAATGTGATGAATTGTCAACATTAAGAAGCTAACGCATCCATCTTTGTTTTTATAGACATGATGAATAGTTCAGCAACAAAACCTAAACTATGGATCTGAGTTTGCACGCAATATTCATTTATTATAGTCTGCTTTTAACCATGAAATTTAAAAAAATGCAGATACCAATCAAGGCTATGGTTTCTAATATTAATTTCTTTTATTCCAGGAGAAGTAAAATCTACCCAACAACCTCAACTGCCTGGTAAGTAAAACAATCTGTCAGCAGTTCGATAGTTAAATTTCCAATTTAGCAGTTATATGCGAAAGATATTCAGGGTAGATGGATAGTTAATTTCATACTGAGACGTCGTTTGCACTAGACTGTCTGTTTGAATGTCTTGGGTTAAAAGCCCAGCATGTTCCGAGAAGGGGATATTTCGTGACCTATGCCCATTTGTCAGAGAATACGCCAGGCTTACAAGGAAAGTAGGCGTTATCGATGACCACACGTGAACACATTAGCATGAAAGTGAGTTCCGATTTCAAAGCCGAGATGTTTGAAATATGTCTGTCCCGGAAACCTTGTGATGTAGAATTTACATTCCCATATGTAATCAAAGTAAATAAAAGTAATTCTCGTAAATTATTTTCACACTCACCCCACCTAATTCCATTCTTTTCATCATTCATAATGTATGTATTTACAGTGATATCACGTACAGACGAAATAAAGGGCAGTTTAAGAATCATACAGGGGCCTTTTTCTGTGTATACTAAAAATCTAGAAGATAAATTATCGCCCGCCTATAAATATTTAGCAAATTCTTTTCAGTTTAAGGTGAGTTTAAAGTCTAGTTTGTAAATATTTTCCTTGTTAGATCTATAGAATAAATTTGAAGATGTCAATTTGTATTATTTAGTTGAATGAATGTATCCACTATTTCGCTTTGCACTCCGCAAATCAAAACCATATATTGTAGATATACCATTATTGTAAAACAGCAAATGATTTCACTGAAGAAAAGCAACAATTCTCTACTGTATGATTTTCTACTGAAACCACAAATCGAAGCTCAAGTTCTGGATGGAAATAAGTAATGGGCAGATGTTGGCTGTAACTGTAGAGTCTGGAGTTGTCAGCAGTAATAGTACATGTACCGTTCTTGCCCCCTTCCAAACTGGGGTTCTGTTTTTGGTCAAATAATGAATGTTATGAAGAAAAGATATAATTTCGGACATCGGGATTCTAATTTTTCTGTTAAATACATGAAAAAGTGCGAGGCCATTTAAGAAAAACGATTGAATAACTTGAATATCAGTGGACAAATACATAGAAACTATACTAGATTTTTTTATAATGACAATCAGGTGTTTCCAGTTTTGGAGGTTCAATAACGTCATAGCGGTGCCATGGTAGAATCGTTTAGTTTAGTTTCTAATTACCTACATACCATTTCTGTACAATAGTTGTTAAACTTTGGCTTTTTTCCAAGAACTTCATTAATTACCAAATTAATTTTGTAGTGATAACAACTACCTTACACGAAACAAACCTGGTCCATTAGTCTAGAAAGACAACATAAACTATCTTTTAAAACAAGGACTCGCTACGCTTTGACTGCCAGTTAGTAATTAACTTACACAAATGAAGTATTAATGTTTTTAATTTTATTTAATTGGTCTAGACGAGCAGGCAATATGGCATTTTAAGAATGATAAGATACGACCATCGTCTCTCAAACTACATTTAGTCACCGTTTAGTACTTGAGAATTGCATGAAGATATGCTGATTAAAATTCCTATGACCGAATCCATGTAACTTCTTTGTGATTTATTAACATAGGTTACAAATATTTACAATGAAGATAGATCCGGTGTGTTCTAAATCATAGCTCAGTAGCTCAATCTGAAAAATATCTACAATTCAACAAAATATATAATAAAAACAATTATGACACATCACAATTAAAGTATAAAATATTGCTTCTTAGTTGTGTCTATTGATCAATTGTTGATCATTGTATAGCCCAGGGGCCGATTGACATTTGATTAATAAATAGTTTTACTCTATATGTTTTTATAAGTGACAATCACTCATGTCAGTGTCTGTTTAATTCAACACGTATCTTATAGGAGAAATTACGTAAATAAAATGGCCGACCGTATGTTTATCGTTGTGTCAATCAGTGGCAAATATTTAGACAGAAAAACAAAACAGTGCTAATGACAAGATTCATTTGAAGCCACAACAAACTAATCAAAATGAAATAGAAAACTATGATGTAACTGAGACGCAAAAAAAAAACCCGCACCACTTTTACAAATTTATGATTGTAAATCTCGTTTAAGATAATATGTACTTTAGTCTTGCAATTCAGAATGTAACAACATCAGATCGCGACAGTAACACGTGGGAGTGATGTTTTCACAATTACATAAAAGCATCACAAATCAATTCTCTCAGACACCAAAAAACGGACTTATGATGCAGACATGGCGTATAATATGTGGCTTTTAAAACCCCTATAGTTCTTTCAAAGACGCAACGATATGCCAAATGGGATACATGTACATACAGAATTCGCTATTGGCAATTGCGCTATCTCAAGACGGGGGAGTCACGGTGGCTAGGTGGTTAAGTCACGCTAGCCTGGAGGTCGGGTGTTCGATCCCTGCATTGGCCGAGAAATTTCATCCAGATTTTCCGACGTGGTTTCCCCTTGTCAGTGGTGCAGAACGGAGAGCCCTACAAGGACAGCTCTCTAGTCCTTCGGATGATACGAAAAACCGAGGTTCCGTGTATATATTGGGATGCACGTAAAAGATCCCCTGGCAGTTGGAATTCGATATATGAGTAGGCGATAGTGCCGCTGCCCGGGCAAAATTTCCCTTATAGCGTATGCCCGTCTTCATTAGCCCAGTATAGGAGCAGAACAGTAGGACGTTAAATCCCATTTCATTTCATCTCAAGAAGGAATGGGTATTGGAGACACTGGAAACAAGAATCGCGAAGGATCCCACACACGTTACTGACTTCAATTTTAACTTGGTGCCAACATTTCACGGTGACGTAAAGTTGTCAAGACCTATTACATGTGGGGTTTTGTTGATTAGCTTGTGTCGGTAAATTTCCAGCCTACAAGCATGCCAAAAATCACATTTCAGCTATATTATGTCTCTTCAGCACTTTCGGTCAAATCAGTGGTACGTTTTCATTGCGTCCAAAGCCTCATCCGTCTTGACAAAGATATGGTGTTTTTTCTTTGATATAAATTTGTGTTATAAGCATGTACATTTGATACTTTAAGGAAGTTATACATTTTAGAATAGAACGTTTAATCCGTATTGACTTGTTTGCTAGAAGTCAGTCTGAGAGTGTTGGCCAGTTTCTCTCCGTCAATAAGATTCTCGCTGATTGATGGAATCAATATACTTTACATGTAAAATTACAAGAACCGGGATTAGAAATTAGATACAAGAGAAAAACTAAATACATTTATCATTATTCTATACTACAGATAGAACTATAAATAGATAAATCTTCAATCAAACCAATTCCTACGACTGTCCTGTAATTGGCTCTCAGCAGGCGTGAATTGATGAAACTTTACACGTTATTTTCTAGTTAGACATTGGACATTGTCGAAACTTTTTGTATCTCCTACAAGCAATTCAGCTCTCCCAATCTGTCATTCAGACATTGCGGCTTAAACGTCCCATAGGGAATCGGGTTAAGAGTTGGTCTTATCGAATACTGAATCAACTTCGTGTTTCAGCTTACAACTTTTAACAAACGCTTACAAGTCATTCCAGACTCTTAATTTACCCAAACCATTCAAAGAAGATGAATAGACTATTCGATCGGTTACAGAAACGTTTACGTCCATCTCACACACATTTTCAAGTTGGCAACCGGGGTTCTTTACTATTTCGTAAGGAAATGCATTACAGATTAGCGGACAATGTGTATGAAAATTGAATCCTTACTGCAGACAACTCTTGTTGTGGAGTTAATTTGAATCTATTTGAGATAGGTGTCGAATTCTGTGATTACTGTCTGATAGGATAATATATCAGTGGCCAGTTTCTACTTTATCATATTCCAATAAAATTCCCTTACTATTGTCTTGTAAATTGCAACAAATTGGAAGGTGGACCAATTTGGCCAACAAGCTTATTAGTGAAATAAAATTGACCTTCGAGTATATACAATTCAATAACTCAATATACATGTATACACGAGATTTCTATCTGACCCCTGTTAGTACCGTTCTATACACTTATATTAGATTTAATTACATGGTTAGACATCTTAACGAATGAACACTTACTTGCTGAAGAAAGTGTGAACACTAGTCCCTTCTTTTTTATGCAAAACTTAAAAGTCTTTAAACTGGAAGTAATCTGGGGCCTGTTTCACGAAGTTGATAACATCCAAATTTTAGTAATTTGATTGGATAATATTAGATTGATTTTAGTGCTTAGCCAATCAAAATTGAAGTATCTACAAAAATTTGGATTTTATTTTTGTTAAGATTTCGAGAAACAGGGCCCCGGTTGGCACGCTACCATGGACAATCTCACAAAGGCCAAGCGAATACCATATTTTACATTAAATGTATTATATTTATTTTTCCTTTTAAAAATATTTTTTTTCCTTTTAAAAATATTTTTTTTCTTAAAAATATTTTTTTTCCTTTTAAAAATATTTTTTTTCCTTTTAAAAATATATATTTTTTTTTTTGTATTTACAGATGAATTCTATATTTGAAAATAGTGATTTTAAAACAAATTATGATAGTACAGAAATTATAATGTTGAGGTAAGTGGGAAATCTGGTATTGTCTTCATTTAAAATCTAGTGTGTGAATTTAAATTCGAAACGGAGTTGTGCGTGTATGAAGTTTTGGCAAGAAGTAGCCTAAATTGTACCGACGAGTGCCGACTGACAGATCATATTCTCAAAATTACGAATCATCATAGCCACACTGATAAACGAAGTCTAGATTTTCAATCCTTCATATTATCGTTTAAAGGAGATATATCTAAGCCATCCGATGGTTTTAAAGAGTTGATTATGGGCTTGTCTGCCAGAAAAAAGACCTACAACAGGCAGATGTGACTCTTGTATAATGCCCCTTTAACGGTTTATTGACTCAGTGCAAAACATTTATAATGTGTGATAAATCTGACTACAGTTTACCCAAGTAGACTTCCGAGAGTCCAGACTTTGCATAGATGTTTCTATATTTGATCATAGGCTGTATTTTTACTCTAATGGTTTGTTTGTTTCAGTCGAGGTAGTGTTATAGTTAATTTTGTGATACATTTAAATGAACGAATAGCCGTCACCAACCAAACGACAGAGCGTGTCAAAGAGTTAATTTACCAAGGCATGGAAAATAGTTTAATGGTTATACAAGGTTCTAGTGTGAAAATTTTTGTGGATGGTAAGACATTATGTTGAATGTTTGATCGATTGTGATGGGAGGTATCTGGTTTTAAAAACTAGCCTTAGATTATCTTTATTGTTGTGCCATCAGACATGCATTAGAGTCAGCCAATGTCTTAAAATGTTCTTCTTAACGATCGCACTTGATTAGCTGCTTAGACGATGTTATCAGCACGTTCCTGATTATAAGACTATTAACCCACAAATTGTAGAACATGCTATGAACAGCCCGAATTTAAATCTTAAATAGCCGGCGGCGTTGTCACATCAAGAAATGATCGGATTAAATCTCAATCATTTTTCGCTTTCAATTGATGGCCAATTTGAATTAGGAACTCTCCAAATTAAGACATGCTAAAATATCAGGCACTAGCGTGACACACTATACTAATAAAAGATACTAGAAACGGAGCTCATCGCCATCACCATTTTAGATGAGGTTAGCAGTTTAATAATTGTGTAATAAAGCGGAGTTGACCTTTTTATGCGTGACTCCAGCAGACATTGAGCCTTGTTTATGTCTTTTTCCTTTCAACTCTTCCAATGGGGCAATTCTACTATAAAGAAAAAAGTTCAGGAACTTTTTCATGCATCATGTGAGAAACGGGGGGTGGGGGGAGGTGGCCGAATGGTTAACACGTGCGCGCTGTATCATAAGGTCTGTCATTGAGTCATGTGGCGTGGTTTCGATTCCCAGATTGTACGGAACAAGGAGTAGGGTCACTTGTCCAACCTCGTGGGTTTTCTCCGGGTCCTCCGGTTTCCTCCCACTGCTAAAGACCCCTACGCGCAAGCGAATTATTGAAATAAAATTGAACAATATGTTAGTCCCGAAAAGACCTAGTTTGTGTCCAGTGGACGTTAATCCCCATTTTTCTCTCTCTCATTTGAGAAACAGCAAACAGTTGGATAGTTATACTCCGGGTGTAGTTTCTCGGATACACATGTGTCTTATTCTATTTGATTAATCATTGTCCCAGGATTGCATTCATGGTTTAAAATCACGCCTTTATTTCAAATATCGGTATATTAAAGCCAAAGGGGTCCATTGATGCAGGTGCACCAGGGTTCGTTTCATAGGAACATCATAATGTTGGTTCAATAAGTTTAAATGAATTCCACCCTTTCTTTTTCAGCTATTGCTGTTTTAACTACTCGTCCAACTCCACAAGGTATGCTATATAACCCATAGCATATTACTGATAAAGTAGACTAGAGTCGCTGATCCTATTAAGGCATCATTTTGGTTAATACCGTATGATGGCATGTCGTATCTGGGAGGATAAATACTAGCAGGTCGTATTGTAAGAAGATAGATCGTTCTACCTCACAGATTTAGCTATTCATTCAGAATATGTCTAAGAGACGTTAAGTTACAAATTATTTTTACTCGCACTGTGAAGAGCAGTGGCGGGCGTTGTCAAGCGGTCAGGGTAAATCTTTCCTAAATCGCATTGCATATATAACCGTAGAATTAAAAATCACCGTTTCATCGTCTCAAAATGACCTAATTATTGTGTTGATGAGATAAATCAATAGGCTTTTATGGGGAACAGGTACCTGTTCCAAGGTAGACTTCGGATCATTGAAAAAAGTAGAAATGAAAAATACGCCACGGTTGGTTTGTCCTGTCCCAATTGGTAATGCCATTTTGAAAGTCTGGCTTCCCTATAATTGATATTTTAGAGTGCACACAGTCAGGACGTATTACTCAAGAATTGGGGGAGGTTGTGTCCATTTCAGATTTAGAACAGAAGAAATGGAATATACATTATTAAGATCCCTCTAATTCTTTTGATTAGTAAACGGCCAATGTTCTTATTCCCGCTTTTGCATTTAGAGTATTTTGGAAATCAATATTAAAAAATGGATTTATAGACTTTTAGCACAAGGTTATATGTTTTACTTTTGTCCGGACGCTATAGTTGCTGGTGGGAGTGATTTTTGTTGCCCAGTAAAATGTGTTTAAGAAATGGTACACAGTTATATCCTTTTTATCCACAGAAACCTGTGAGCCAATACGGTTGCCCCGGTGTGTGAATAAGACAGATTATACCTATACTGCCTTCCCTAATTTGATGGGTCATGTGAGTCAGGACCATGCCCATGCTGTTATTGATCGTTATGAGGCACTCTTTAGAAAGACCTGTTACGGCTATTCCACAGATTTTTGGTGCAACGTGTTTGTTCCACCATGTGTCCATGGCAAACCCCTTCCACCGTGTAAAAAATACTGCCAAGGTGACTATTATACATAAATTATTTTATATTCTCATATATATTATATTATATCTCAACAAAAAATACAAATTATTTATAGGTTAAAACCTATATTGGCCAGAACATAAGAGGGTCTGGCAGTTCTACACTTGCATGTGAGAAAAGTCTTTTACAACTTCTATGCATGTATATAATGATTTTTTTTTTCAAAATTTGTTTATGTTCACAATTATAACAACAATCACAAATGAATAAAAATGGGGTCTTCCTTTATACAAAACTGCTTTAGCGTGTCTGGTCCCATTATAGCAGTAACAGAAACCAATTACATGAATGACACGAAACTGTGATCAATTATAAAGATATTAATCGGTAATCCCCTATTATTTATTTTATTTAATTTTATTTTTTATTTATTTTATTTTTGTAGATGTTTTCAGTCATTGTAAAGGTGAATATCCTGGAAATCTCTCGTATCCATTAAACTGTGACAACCTACCAGATTCTAATGACCCGGATGTTTGTCGCCAGAACCCTTACTCACATACAGGTATGAATTTCACGTCGATCCATATGTCAGGCGCGATCGGAAACTAAGATCTTCCGCTAGTTGCCCCGAATCTAGGTTTTGGATTTAGGGAATTTCAGAAATGGTAGCTCGAATTTTGCAATCAAAATCATTTAACTTTGATTGATAAGCATGTTTTGTTTGGAACGTATTCCGTTATTGTACGTGTCTCTTCTTATACTTATATTCGAAGAAAGATTTTTACGTTTTCGATCAGCTTGATATATATTCTGTGCATACAGGTGAATGGAGTCAAAGCTTCAGGTCTGAAATATACAGCGAAGAGACTCAATAAATCGATCCATTATACGCCTACATGTAAAATATGCCACTGTGATTTTCTTTAATTTAATTTTCTTTGATACGCATTGATTTCTGTACACCATGCTTCTAATTTCATCCTCTATAAAACATTCCTCATCATTTTTCTAATAATAGAAAATAATTTCACTTCAGATATTCATTAAGTTGTTTTTGCATTAGTAAATGATTACAATTCTTTTCTCCTTTTCATAGAATCAAGCTAATAATTAAGACGATTTAATTGCAGTGAGATTGCCTTTATATACTCCAACGTAATAACGTTAGAAAACTCACACGCAATCAGATGATAGCAGACTATCGCCAATTGATCTGTAATTCTGCTATGAATGTCCTGATCTGTTACATGGAGTAATTGAAACTTTTAGGCCTGCTAGATATGATTATACAGACTTATCGCACACAAAAATTAAATGAAAATTCAGGTTTCGGGAAGTATTGATATTAATTTCAGAACTCCCTATATTTTTTCTGAGCGTATATTGTGGTCATGAATGATTTTGTTTTAACAAAACATTTTTAATATAATAGTATTCCATGCAAAATGGAGATTTCTGTTCTAATTGAGGCTATAATCTCCATTAGAATTTATTTTTTTTGTATTAACTTGAGTTAATAAAGTAACAATACTGTCTGAGACCAACGTTACTTTAAGATTCCCAGGAGAACTGGATCTATTTATGTTTCCAATGAATAGTTTGTGTTATTTTTATTGGGACTATATAGAAATGCCATTTATATAGCAGACAGGGTCACGTTTTGATATTTTACTTAATTAATTAAGATGCACGAGTATTAATATGATACACAAGAGAATACTATCTATATAATATTTGTGTGTTTCTATAGTTTCCTTACACCTGATCTACCACTAACATGTTTAAATAATGACAAGTAACTCGTTTAAATATGCTTCTATAAACATGATATATAACTCTAACTAGGATTAAAGTCTCAGTTAAATAGAGAATCTCCTACCAGTCTTTTTTGATATCAAAAAAAAAAACAACACAAGTTGATAAACGAGTTTTTTTTTTACTTTATCAACGAGTGTTGATATTTTTTGATATCAAAAAAGACGAGTAGGAGATTTTATTTATCACCCAATCCCTTCTTACATGCACAAATAGATAAATATAATTCTTTGCTGTAGATTTCACTTTTACTGAACATTACGGCGTAGTGATACATCATTTTTTGACAGCAATCATTAACCATTGCAAAGTCCTTTCTATTGACCCAGTGTTTCCATCAAGGTCAATTGAATAACAGTAGTTCATTTTTGATAAAAAAAAGTTACTTTTAATAAGAAATGAACTGTTCTTTGAAAATAAAAAAAAGTAGTTCCTTTTCAACTGACCAATCAAATTCATGTAAAGCGATATCTCCTAAGGAGATTATGAAATATATCACACAAGCGATATCTACTGTAGAATGTATTATTGGGTGATAAAAACATGATATATAACGTAAGTAGGGTAAAAGTCTCAGTTTGTATCATGCTTTTATAAACATTATATATAACTTCTAACTAGGGTTAAAGTCGCAGTGTGTATATGCTGTTATAAACATGATATATAACTGCAACTAAAATGAAATGGGGTTTAACGCCCTGCTCTGAAATGGGCTAATGAAGACGGGCATACGCCATACAGTGTGCTATGAGGGAAATTTTTCCCGGACAGCGGCATTACGGAGAACTCTTACATCGAATTCCAACTGTCAAGGTATTTTTTACGTGCACGCCAATATGTACACGAGACCTCGGGTGTTCGCCTCATCCGAACGACTAGACAGCTCTGCATCATTGACAAGGGGGGACCACGCCAGAAAATCTGGATGAACTTTCTCGGCCAATGCAGGGATCGAACACCCGACCTCCAGGCTAGCGAGCCAGCGTCTTACCCACTAACTACAACTAAGATTAAAGTTACAATTTCATATTTTCTAAGAAAGTAAAAACATAATTATTTCTATGTCTTTTGCTCACTAGGTTGTCAACTCACTATTATACGATCATAGGTGTCATTCTCACACTTAAAACTCATTTACACCGGAAATAATAACACAATTACCTCCCAATTACCTCCCTTGTTTTCTATTCTCCACCATGGAGTAGCTATCTTCAAACGTTTGGATTTGAAGATGAAAATGATATTTTTGCCAATTTCTCAACTGGCAATAGTGAATTATAGGATTAATAGGATTATTCTTTAACAAGGTAGGACTGTTTATAGATACCATCTATTTTAGGGCTTTATTTTAATACTTTTTAAAAATATAACTTAAAAATATGAAATTGTAACTTTAATGACGCAGTTTGTGTATGCTGCTATAAACTGTATCTTAGCATCTTTACGGGCTTGAGTGGCCGAATGATCTAACGTATGCGCTTTAGATCATAAGGTCTGTCATTGAGTCAAGTGTCGTGGTTTCCATTCCACACTGTATCGGCCCGTGTACGTAACAAGGTCGCCTGTTTCCAAATCTTGTTTAAACCTCACTGTAGGGTAATTATAAACGAGAGAAAAACTAAAACGAAATGAGAATATGGTCTCATTTTAATTAGACTGACATTACTACGTAAAGATCAACGTGATGCTTTATCCGGTTAAATGTTCTGTGAAGTATGAATTAAGTCACATTGATTGGTTAAAACCAATATTGCCCCAGACTGAAATACGAGGAGGAAGTATGGTGACCAACGGATAATTGAGATCCCAGAACTGTAATAAATAACGTAAATAAATAAATATCAGTCGATGCAGTTTCATTTAACAACAGTGGCATTTATTGACACTAAACAAAATCCGTCGAAATAAGCACTTCAGATACTTAAAAACATTCATCTCAATAGTTAAGGACCCTATTTCATTTTTAATGCAATTAAATAGATTCTCACACACAAAATGGAAGACTACCTGTTATATTCACAAAAACATACCTGGCCCAGCATATGATGAGACAAACTCTCATATTGATACGTAACTCCTAAACGTTGACTGCGACCCATTCTGAGAACTTGTAACCTGGCAGATTTCAAACTCCTAGATCTTGAATGCCACCCATTCTGAGATATTGTAACCTGACAGAATTCAAACTCCTTATAGGCGCTGACTGCCTCCCATTCTGAGATATTGTTACCTGGCAGAATTCAAACTCCTAGGCGCTGACTGCCTCCTATTCTAAGAAATTGTAACCTGGCAGAATTCAAACACCTAGGCGTTGACTGCCATCCATTCTGAGAAATTGTAACCTGACAGAATTCAAACTCTTAGGCCTTGACTGCCACCCATTCTAAGAAATTGTAACCTGGCAGATTTCAAACTCCTAGGTGTTGACTGTCACAATTCAAACCCCTAAGCGTTGACTGCCACCCAGTCTGAGAAAATGGAACCTGGCATAATTCAATTTAATCTCCAAGTATGTATATATATGGTATTTTATGACAAAGTAAATTTTTTCCAAATATTTACACAATATTTAATTGATAAATATTTTTTTTTTTATAATTACAGCTGGAAAATGTATTGAAATAAAGTCTGATGTTTGTAAACAAGAAGGAAGGAAATATACTACATTCCCAAATGTGATTGGTGATATAGTGGAATCAGATACCACACTTATAGTAGAATTGCTGAAGGGAATTCAAACTATGACCCACTGTTACAGACATACCATGACGTTTGCTTGTTCAGCATTCTTACCAAAGTGTAGTAAAAACCCGGTGGTGCCATATCATTATATTCCACCCTGTAGAAGTTTATGTCAAAGTAAGCCACAGTATTATAAATGTATGATTATATCAGTTAATCCAAACCGTTGGGCCAAAGGGTAGACCCAATAAAGCATAGAGATACTACATCCTTTCTCGGGTCAACCGTTGCCAGCCGAAAGTTGTTAGTGCTAAATGATAAGGCCACCTCAATTTTTCGTCATAGGTAAACAGGGCTAGCGCTAATCCCAACCCTAACCCTAACCCCAATGCTTACCCTAAACCTAATCTACAACCTCGCCAACAATCAAATGCCCTAAACTTATTTACACCTTAACGACCTTGACAAAAATTGAGCGGATGTCTAAATTCTAGATACACCCAACAAAGAATATAAAGGTACCACACCCTTCCTTGTGTCCATCGAATCTTTAGATTTAATAACTGACTTAAAAGATGCATTATGCCAGATTTAGATAAAGAGCTGGCCGGCCTTGCTGTATATTGAAAATTTCATTCAAATTGCTTTATCCTAAGCGACGTCATCACTGTTTAAAGTTTTGACAAGATGTGGCATAGATTAGATTGTTTATTATGGTAGCAACGTTACTTGTTAATCGAGATCCAGCCTTGCTTCTCCATTTTTAAATTGAATTATTAAATGGTGATCGTATTTCAATCCGTTTACATCTCCACCATCCGATGATCTAGATATACTATTCAAAAGAAGTAGGGGATATTTGATTTTTAAGTGTTATTAAAGTCACCTAATGAAACTGACGAAGAAACAAATGACAAAATGAAATGAAGTTCACATTCATCGATTTATTCCAAATGATCGTTAGACGAAGTAAGGCACAGACTGACCATTATAAGGGTAAAATGATACCCGGGGTCAAACAGCAAAGTTACCACAGCATCACAACCAAGTCAGTAACGGGTAAATCCTCCTCTGTTTGCCAAACAAGCATTGATCCGACGTGGCATACTCCTAATGAGACGTCTAAGGTCATTTTGGTCCAGATTGTCCCATTCCTGTTGCAACGCAGCAGCAAGTTCTTGGACATTGGCAGGACGTTGTTGACGTTGACGTAACCTCTGTCCAAGCATGTCCCAGACATGCTCGATGGGGGAGAGGTCGGGACTCAGTGCTGGCCAAGGTAATGTGGTGATGTTATGTTGTTGGAGGTAACCTGTAACGATCCTGGCCCTGTGACATCTTGCGTTGTCATCCTGGAAGATGAAACGGCGGCCATGACGTCGTGCGAACGGCACAACATGGACTGCCAAGATGTTGTCCCGGTAGTACTGGCCTGTAACACACCCTGCAACAACATGTAAAGCCGTTCTTCCAGCAACAGTGATGCCTCCCCACACCATAACAGAACCACCCCCAAATCGATCATGTCTGATGACGTTAACGTCTTGAAAGCGCTCGTTTCGACGACGCCACACCCTCCTACGTCTGTCCAAAAAATCAACAGTGAACCTTGACTCATCTGAAAACATCACATTGCTCCAGCGTCGATTATCCCAGTGTTGACGATCCCTACACCAACGACGTCTTGCCTGAATGTGATGATCTCTCAAACAAGGGATCACGCGAGGACGTCGGGCGCGAAGGTGACCCCTATGCAGTCGATTCCGAATCGTCTGGCCACTCACTCTCACACCAGTGTCTGTTTGAAGACGAGCGCTGATCTGATTTGCTGTGATGACACGATTTCTCAAGGCCAAGGTACGGATAAATCGATCCTGGGCTTGAGTTGTCGCCCTTGGTCGACCTGAGCGTGGTCTGTCCTGTACAGATTGTGTATCACGGTATCTGGACCATAGCCTGCTTATGACAGACTGAGAAACATTCATCGTCCGCGCCACAACCGCCTGTGTTGTGCCGATCTGTAGCATGCCAAGGGCACGTAACCTTTCATTTTGGGTAAGCCGACGCATATCAAAATTTGTTTTCTGGTCACTAAAACAATTAAACTGATGTTTCCACCCTGGAATTCAATGCCACAATGACTGTAACATTCAAAGTCAGAGTCGTGCAAATCTTGGGTTGGACCCCCATGATGATCCCAAGCATCACCTGCATTCCATGCGGTAGCTATTGGTGCGTTTGGGCGTCACATGTAACTGGAAATGTTTCTTCTGTTAGGTTCTATAGTGACTTTTTTCGTAGTCATTTGCATATTTTAGTATTATGCCCCCAAAATCAAATATCCCCTACTTTTTTTGAATAGTATAGTTGATTATAGGCTTGTCATGTAAATAAATGTCTAAATAATAATTTATATAACATTTAAAGCCAAAATGAAAATCTGCAATAGGCAGATTTAGCTCTTACATAATGCATCGTTAAGTGATTTATTAATCTGATAAGTATATTTGTTTTGATTTGAAACGAACATAATTTCTCCCTTTCGGTATGGCGGTACTTTTTCTTGTAGCGTTTAGTGTTTTGCGTTTGTTTTTAGACAGATTATTAGCTTTCCCCACCAAGTATTCCGCTATGTTGCGTTGTCATTAAATGATTGCTTAATGTCCCTTTCACTGTGCTTTTTTGTAGCTTTCAGGGATAGATGTGAACTGTTTATGGAAATATTTAACCATGCCTGGCCTAAAGACTTAAACTGTACATTATTACCAGATTCCCCGGATACTAACGTTTGCATTGGTTATAAGGAAGCTCACGAAGCACCCAAAATTGATGGTATGTTAATTCTCATAATTATTTGATTTACGACATAGAATATAAATTTTATTGGTTTATCTGAACTGAAGTGTCAATGTTGACACCACAATGATCAACACTAAACTATATACACGCCAATGAGACTATTTATGACCGGTGGACTCTTTTTATGAGAGCAGTGTGACGAAACATCACCTTAATAATGCATTTCAATTTCGTTTAAGCTGAGTTGGACCCTTAGATACAAATTGTGTGTTGTGACTTAAGCGGGGTCGTATTTGTGGTAAAGATGCCTGATATGTTCACGGGGTTAACAGCTATTTAACCTCGTGGGTTTTATCCGTGTACACCCCCCCCCCCCACCAACATAATGATCCATACTCGCAAGCAAATAATTGAAATAAGCCAGTCCAGAGATAACGTAGTTAGTCTTGAGTGGACGTTACCCCCGCGCCCCCGTAAAATGAAAATAAATTATTGTCCGGCAGAGGTGGAAGTGGTTAATGTCACAGTGGGTCTGAATAAATACTTATTAAAGATACATATACATATTGAGACTATTGTTTATAAGATATGGACACAACTGTACAGCTGTATGGATAATCTTTCCTTAGATTTAATGTGTAATTGGCACCCGTGTTCGAGGTTAGACCGCGATAAAATGTCATGTAGGAAATGCCATGTTCAACAATAACTATAATTTGTTCTTAACCATATAGTTTGTGTATATTTAAGCTATTTGTCGTCTGCCCCAAAGCAATCAATGTAAATTAATACCATGAAGCAGACGTTCTCGCTTCTGTATTCAAACATCGATAAAACATCAATATATGTAATCTTGTGGACACCCAATCACAGTCAGAGTAGATTCCTACCTTACGGTATTAAGATATGTTTTTATAAAAATTCTTTCAAGAACATATTATTAAAGCTATTGACTCTTCAATACTCCACATATAAATATTAAGATCGGCTATTCCTATCCAAGCTTGCTATTGATTTTGGCTGATCCGCTTATTGACAAAGGTTAATGAGCACTAATACAGATATGTATATAGATATAGAAACCTTTAATATGAATAGTTAAACATACATTATGCAAGGGCTAAATCTGCCTATTGCATGTTTTTCTTTAGGCCTGAAATGTTATCTAAATTATTAATTAGACATTAATTAACTCATCCAGACCATAATCAACTCTCTGTGTCATCGCTAGCCTGCGATATTTACTGGATTAGGATCCGATTTGCTGCTCAACTTTCATGCATGATTAAATCATGAAATTGATAATCGAGACTATGTTTTTTTATCGTACCGACTTTAGTAATGATGACCGAGGCTAGGCCGAAAATTCAATCGCTAAATTCTCGGTTCAGAGTAGATCATATTTGACTGAAATTCCCAACAAATCCCCTGCATAAAATCGCTTCCGAATAAATATGTATACGATTTACTTATAGCTTATCATAATGTGGATTAAAGAGTATAATAGGGAATGAATAAATATGCCACGAACATTCAAATCGCTGAGTTCGTTTTCAAAACCCTTCTGGTTTGATATTCAGTTATGAGTGAAATTACTCGTATTTTAATACAGACGTGTAATGGGGATTACAGAAAACACTAACAGCTTTCGCTTTAAACCCCAGAGCTGTCGGGGTTTTATTAATTTATGATTAATCCGTGAACTTAACGAACCATTCTCTTCCTTAGATGTTCTAAATTGTGAACGTAAATATCGGATATTATATGAAAGCGAACCGTATACATGTATGTCATCGAGGGTTGCGGATGCTCCATCAGAGAACAAAGCCCAAAATTTCCAAAGGAGGATTGATCAAGAAAATCGGTTTAAAAGGCATTTAAATTCAAAGACCATAATATATTCTATATATATTATAATATAAAACCTTCTACTTTAAAAGTGCAAGATCTAAATCTGCCTATTACAGGTCTTTCTTTAGACCTGAAATGTTATATAAACTATTAATTAGACATTGATTAACATGACAAGATCATAATCAACTCTCAATGCCATCGGACATTAAGTAGATTAAAACGGTTCAATCCTGTTTTGATTTAATTTAAAAATGGAGAAGCGAGGCATAGCTTCGAACAACCGGTACCGTGGTTCCAATTAACGCACACATCTTGTCAAACCCTCCAAGGGCTAATATCTTCGCTAGCAATAAAGTAATTTGAATGAAATTTTCAATGTATTCATTTTGAATTATCTATTTTCGAACTATTATAGGCTAGCTCTTTATCTAAATCTTACATAATGTATCTTTAACTACTACTTTTTAATTTTTTACGCACCACTTCCATTTTCACCCCATACTAGATTAGTGTATCATTCCCGACAGGTTTTTCCTGCAAGTATCCTAGGAAATATTTGTCTGGTCTGCGATATCACTCTATGTGGAAGCGGACGTAAAGCCACAGAAGAAGAAGATTACGCACGGGGATAAAGAAAAATCAATTGGGCGTTAACTGGTACACATTATTACCAGCTAGTTTGTCAAATAGATCGTGTGAGGATATAGAGTATTACACAATAAACGTTTGATCTCTGTGACGTCACACGCGCTTAGGAAATAAAAATAAATCGGGTGTTAACTGGTACACATTATCACCAACTACTTGATCAAATAGAGCGCGTAAAGATATTACTCAATAAACGTTTGATCTCTGTGACGTCACATGCGCTTAGGAAATTCTAGTGTTTAGGTAATTGGCAAAATCGTTGGGTCTGGCATTATTTTCGGTTTGAGTAAAGGCGTCGCTGTTTATTATGACTAGCACATACCACTTTTGGACTGTGTTTTTTCAAATCATTCTATACGAATATAGTTTATATTTTCTGATAGTAATAACCTATATGACTTGTGTATTGATCTAATAATGGATCATTTTACATTTCTGTTATCGATACGTTATTATATGAACATAATAGTTAAATTTCCATTAGTCCAAGGGCAGTTAATATGAAACAAAAATAGTTCGGCTCTTTTGTTTATAACCTCTGATATCAGGCCCCTCAAATAGTTACGTAACCCCAGTAGGCCTAAACGGTTTTAGCGATTGTTTCCAAACGGATCAATATTTGGAGCTGATTGTTTCGGACAAGGTTAACAGGCTATTTCGTCACGTTTTGGAATTTGATTTGCATACATAAACCCATCTAACTTGTTAGCGAGTGCATTTATAAGGTCAATAATATTACACTACATTTTTAGTATAAAGCATATTGTGACTTTGACTGAAATGGTTTTGTATCACGGTTGACAAATTGACATATCTGATTAAAACAGAATCGTTTAAAACTATGTTAAATATGTGTGTAACTTGACAGATATAAAGACTTCGACCCCGTAAACCATGTGTTCCTGGCTGTTTGCCCAAAGTATTTACTAAAAGGAGCGCGAGCAGAACTGTGAGCGTTTGAAAATGGGGCATAAATATAGAGGGCCGTGTTCGTTAAGTTTTTTTTATACACCACTCCAAATGAGACTCTGGGGAATATGAAATGGGAAGGTAGTAAATCTAATGTTGAAAAATAATTTGTTTTGTAAAACCTGTTTCGGGAATTAATTCTATTCAAAACACTTTAATCAACTTTTCATTAGAAATCAATTTGTCGTCTGTGATTTGAACATGTTTTGGTCTACTCGCGAAAACAATTCTGTTCGTTCTTCTTTGATTGAATAGATCAATATAGATCGTATCCTGTGAAATAGAATGTCTTAAAATGGCTTCACATTTTTAAAGAGGCGTTGTCACTCTCACGTGCGTAACAAGGAGGAGGGTCCCCTCTCACCGCTAAAGTCCCTTGCGCGCATGCGAGTTATTGAAATAAAGTTATACCATATGGTAGTGAGAGAGAGAGAGAGAGAGAGATTGGGTTTAACGTCTACTCGACACAAACTAGGTCACTTCGGGACTAACATATGGTTTAATTTTATTTCAATAATTCGCTTGCGCGTAGGGGTCTTTAGCAGTGGGAGGAAACCGGAGGACCCGGAGAAAACCCACGAGGTTGGACAGGCGACCCTACTCCTTGTCACGTACAACCGGGGAATCGAAACCCCGCCAGTTGACTCAATGACAGACCTTATGATACAGCGCGCGCGTGCTAACCATTCGGCCATCCAACCCCCCATATGGTAGTGTACAAGTGTAATTCTTGTGTAGTTTCTTGAATGCTCGTGGATGAATAAGTGAAGACAGAAATCTTGTTGATAGTTACTATTGGTTCTTTCTGACTCACTCATTTGGGTCTACATATCCTCATTCATCGCCTAGGACATTAATCTATCGTATACAAACAATATACCATGGTAACTAAAACGCTAATAGTCCGTAGACGTTAATTAAAATTCATAAGATCAATTTAAAGTGTAAAACAAAAAAATGCTGGAGACAAGTGATTAAGGAAATATTTAAGACAATATGAAATAGATATAAATGGGGGAAATTAAGCTGCATTAAGATCCATTAAAAAATAGTTCAGTGAATTAAAATACTGTGTGGATTAGCACGACGTATCAAACATTTACTATTGGGTCGAAATTGACTCGAAATTCTGAGGTCAAAGTGCTAAATAAACATCTTCTCAACAAGAAATCCAGAAAACTACAAGAAGGCATCTAAATCAAGATATTTAAACCTGAACTTAATGGAGACAAGGAGTTATGATATCTTAATTAATCCTTAATCAGTATCTTTGATGTCCATTTTGTATTGTTATTTATTGTTCTTTTTGTTATTCCTTTGATGGTTTCAGATTAGTTATTGTTTTTGTTACCTTGTTGTATATAATTTGATCACAGGCACTTGAAGGGATTAAAATAAAACTTCTTACTACTGCTTGACTATATATTATAGTATATAAAAAGTATTTCAGACGCCATCTTTGTTTACACGTCTTCAAGACATTTCTTCTGCTATCACCTCACAATACTCACTAGTTCTAACACTTCCCGTCGTTTTAATTGCCGTATCTCGAAATTTGGTTGGTAAATGATCGAGTCTACGAAACGAGGCCGCAGGTGCAGTCTGGATTACCCAATTCCTAGGAAAATATCGAGTAACCTATCCGTATCTCGAAATTTGGTCGGTAAATGATCGAGTCTACGAAGCGAGGCCTTAGGTGCAGTCTGGATCACCCAATTCCTAGGAAAATTTCGAGTAACGGATAGGTTTATGAGGGACTGGGTGATACAGACTGCTACAATCACAACTTATTTCCGGGCTGTTCGAGTTACATTTCGGAACGTGATAGCGCTTCAAGTTTGATTTGTAATTAATAACGCCGTGAAATGACCAATTTAATTACATCAGAAGCTGAATAATGATCAAATAAGGTCTCGTTGGCAATTAAAACGACGGGAAGTGTTAGAACTAGTGAGTATTGTGAGGTCATAGCAGAAGAAATGTCTTGAAGACGTGTAAACAAAGATGGCGTCTGAAATACCTTTTATATACTATAATATATAGTCAAGCAGTAGTAAGAAGTTTTATTTTAATCCCTTCAAGTGCCTGTGAATTTGATTTCTAGCTATTACACATTGCAAATAATCTCATTGTGTATATATAATATGTTATTGTCTGCGATATCACCTCGGTGGAAGCGGACGTAAAATACAACTAACTCACACATATTACACTGGCATTACTTACTTAAAAACGACAAGAGGAACTTGTTGAAACGTAGTGTGAAATAAACTCAGCTATTGTTTAACATGTAAGTTGTAACCTGTTGAAACGTAGTGTGAAATAAACTCAGTGATTGTTTTCCATATAAGTTGTGTTTTAATAAAACTGACGGAAAGTGTTTGAACAGGACGCCTATACTTTAAAAAAAAAAGAAAATCCTTCCTGTAAGAGTCATCATTATCTGTATTTTGTTAAAATATAGAAACAGGTGGTTCAGTCCCTTTAATACTTACGTAAACATTACATTCAAGGACGGGTTTATAGAATACAATTACTGTATTCCATAGATCTGTGTCCTGTATATTTGCTGTTCAATTACTAAATGTCATAGAACTAATAGATCAAATTTATATAATGTAATAAAACATTAATGGCGTGTCTAAATTACATCATAGTAGCCTGCTTAGTGACGCTAAAATTGTAAGGGTATAATGCCATTATATGTATACATACAGACCGGAATAACCTGTTGGGGTTCCCGTGGTGGGTTGGGGGGGGGGGGGTGGCGTCGCATTCCGCATTCACAAATGCGACCGCTCAGTCACATACAAAAAATTGTAAAACAACACTTTTATGAGAGAAGTGTCACGGCCGTGTGCTTTATCCTTTATCATCAGATAGTGGGGTGGGCTGGGCATTCAACGTGCGAGACAAAAATATAGACATATGTGGTATCACAAATAATGCTTTGCATCAATGATATTGAATTAGAATGTGATCCTATTAATTCATAATAAAAATTGACGTCAAACAGAGTGTTGGATTTCTCTGTTAAAAAGCTCAGTGTATTATATGCCTACGTAATTTGAAGAAGATGAGGGCATCATGCATTGTCAACTGTCAAATTTCCTTAACAGGTACCTGGCAAGCCTCCTCCTGTAAAAATTCCTGGACCCGTCCCTGGACTGTCCCTTTCTTATTATTGAACTAAAATCATAAAGGTGGCCGAAACAAATGCTTACATCCGGTCCACTAGACCACAGAGCCGATATCAAAATGAACATTTAGAAACTAAAATCAGATGCCCAAAGTGTTTATCCATCCGAATGAACAGTTGGCGCCGAGCAGACGTTATCCACTGTCAATCCTTTGTAATATTCAATAACAATCTGAGAATATTTATAAATGTGAATCAGATATATATTGTTTTACATCTATATTCATTCAAATCAATAGCTGTTGTCAATTAACTTGGCGTCATCATGCTTGATCAGGGGCAAATAAAAGCTGGCATTTTATTATGTCATTAAATGGAGTATAGTTGTATTCGCAGGAACCTTTGATAGTCGAAAATATTGAGTTTAGCTCCTTTAACAATGGTTTAAAGGAAACGGTCTGTTTCTATAATTTAACAGACAATAGATTTTTAGAAAAAGATTTTGGTGCCCCGGTTCAAGCGCTTAATAGAATGCGTTAGTGACGTCATCAATAGGAATCCCCAGACTTTTTAAAAAAAAAAGTTAGTTATATCTATTATTAGAATATAAAAAAGGTGGCCAATCTCCATTGATGCTGAACTATATATCGATATAATTTGATGTTAGTGACGTCTTCAATAGGAATCCCCAGACTTTAAAAAAAAAAGGTTAGTTATATCTATTATAGAATATAATAAAAGGGGGCCAATCTCCATTGATGCTGAACTATATATCGATATAATTTGATGTTTATTTATTTGAATTATTTACATTGTATTATATTTATATTTTAGACTGTAAAATCGGAGAATTAAAATGTGATACAACTGTATGCATCCCACAAAATTGGGTCTGTGATGGTTATCAAGATTGTGCTGACAATCAAGATGAAAAACACTGTGGTATGTGATATGTTATTTATTATTTTTCTTATTCACCAATTATTGGATACGTTTTGTCAACACTATGGGTGCCAAGCTGGAAACTAAGCTTACTTATGTAATCGTATTATGATCGTTGCCATGATTTTACCAAAATCAACGCGCTATGTTGCATGTCGTCATTTCGTATTAAATTCGCACCTATTTCGAAGATCGTGGTATCTATCGTGCTATTCCAAAGGTTCTTGTACCACGCCGTGATACGAACCAGCGAAATTTCTGTAATTTGATTACTAAGAAATTATATCTGCCTTCAAAAAGCTTAAAAACTAACGGTTACCAAACCTTTCCCGTTTGCCTAGTTTTTATACTTGGCAATTGGCCGTCAATAGTGTAGCTAATAAGGGGCCCTGTGTCGATGAATGATCGTATTCCTGGATCTGTATGACATCATCACTACCATCCAAAAAATAAATGTAATTAATTTGAAATATATCAAGATAAAAACATTCTTAGACTCGCCTAAAATAATCAGAAATCCCAGATCTACGCTAAATAATTCGTATAACTCCGACATTGAAAGATAAATCGTTTATGCCTTACGGAAGGCTTGACATTGTCTCATAGTTGGCACATAATCTAATCTAAACACGTCCGATATATCTGTATACATGTATACTTAAATACACCACAATCGATATGTTTTTTTCTAAAGCTTCTTTTTTTAGTTCCTGGAAAGTTAAAGCAAACACAAATGCCATGTTCTATGCATGAAGATCGGAGAATGAGTTTTGGGATATTTCGTAATGCTCTGTATACTCGTAAATCGTAATGCCGTCATGGATTTATCCTATCAATGATTTATTATGTTCTATTTTAGGCAAGCATTAACTTTACCTTTGGTATTAAAAAGACGATATATTTTGTTTAGATTTTATTTTAGGTTAAAACTGGCAAGCTTTAATCTTAATGTCATCTTAACATTATAAAATATCTATTATAGGACAAGTTTCATAATACTAATTGGACATTATCAATTATTGCAGGAAACATGTTGTGATATTTCAGCTTTCAAAAATGCTTTATTACTTCCAAAATTGGCCCCCAAATTAATGAAAGTTACGATGCTAAGAGAAACTTCCGAGTTATTACTTTCATCACATCCGTGATCAATATGTTGTAATGAAGTCTCAACATGCTAGAATAAAGTTTAAATATAGAGTTTCAGACTACACATCAAAATTACTTTTATTAAAAACCATTTTGACACAAAAATTATTTGAATCGATCATCTTTATGAATCTTGGACAAAGAAAGTAATAATAATTCTGCTACATTTTAAACACAAGCCAGTCATGCTTCATAATAATGCTTTATAAAGGCTTATTTACACAATTTTACAGACTGACTTCCTGTGCCTTTAAATTAGAAAAACAGAAATCTGGCACCATATTATAAAGTCTGGAATTAATTGCTGTAGGGTTAAACATGCATTTTCTACGCCTGATAATAAAAACCAACAGTTCACATCTTTAATCTGACAGAAATCGACTAAATGCTTCTTTTATATTTTAGCAACATGTGCACCAAATGAATTTAGTTGTTCACCAGCTTCCACCCAGTGTATACCAACAACATCTGTATGTGACGGTATCATTGATTGTTATGAAGGAGTCGATGAATCAGAATGTGGTGAGTGCAGAATTTTTTATTTGCATTGATCTGAAAGCTAAAAACAAAGAAGCATCTCCAGAGCCGCCCTGTTAAGCCATATATCCACCAGGCGCCACCAATCATAATTGCTTCCATCTTCTTCGTTCTTTTTGGTTGATTTATTTGGCTGATGTGTCTATTTGAATATTTCTGATATTTTCAGCTAAGCTCAGAGTCGATGAGAATCATTATAGATTAGAAGTTTTAAATATAAGCAGTCAGTCCAATGATTCGTGGGAAGAGGTATGTGCTGATGGCTGGAACAGAACACACAGTCAACTTGTCTGTAAACAATTGGGATACAAGTAAGTTATTGTCATCCCTTCCATTTAAAAATAAAAGCCATAGATTATGTGTATCGCTATTTTCTTCCATTCCGTATGGGATGTAGATATAGCCCTATACTACTTACTGGACAATAAATATTTTTCTTTTAGAGGCATTTAGTAACTGGATAGAGCAATAAACTATAACACATACTTATGGAAGAACAATTACTGATTTATTTTGGCGACGTTTCGAAGAGTATCCTCTCAACGTTTTCAAGCAAGTACAGTAACAAATGTGTAGGGCAATTATATATAGACAGGCAACAGAGGCGGATTTAGGGGGCGCGAGGGACGCGCGCCCCCCTAATTTTCGACAGTGCCCTTTTTTACTGCTGAAAGTGCCCTTTCTCAGACCCAAATATGTCCGTTCCCAACCCGTTGCAGGGATCCCAAATGACTCAAACCATCGATTCAAACACACCCTGGTCTAATTAATGCTTCCACTTGCAAACGAATTCTTCTTGTTTAGCTGACGGTGCCCTAATCCTATAGAGTGACTATGACAGACATCTTGTGGAATCGGCGGCGTATACACTCATGCCCATCACCGACGCGCATGAGTGCAACTTGATGTAGCTTTGTTTCATGTGTGGACAGTACAAAGTAGTTGTTGGTTAGTTGTATTTTACGTAAAAGTTACGTACAAGTTACAAGGCTTAAATAGTGAAGTGGCTAGGGAATAGATTCGTCTTTTTTCCCATCATAATGCCTCGCTCGCCTTGACAATTTTCGAGTCGCATGTTCAACTGGCTTTTTTCCTCGATTTTAAGGCTCTTTTTCAGCGATTTCCGAACGTTTACTTAGACGAAAATATCAGCCAAAAAGCTCTTGGAATGGCTACAGATGCAAGGAAATGACGGATAATTTTCTTGGGCCCCCCCCCCCCTCCTAAATAAAAGATAAAAAAATCCCCTCTCAGCGGCGTGCCCCGTCTCCGCGGTCAGTGCCCTCATTTTGCGGCGCCCCCCCCCCTTTTCAAAATTCCTAGATCCGCCCCTGAGCAATAACAACAAATCAGAAACCATGCATGACAACAACAAGATCAAAGTCATGAAAACAACATGATTAGTTTGAAAACGTTGAGAGAATACTCTTCGAAACGTCGGCAAAATAAATCAGTAATTGTTCTTCCATAATTATGTGTTATAGTTTATTGACAATAAATATTTCTTCTATTCTTGTTTCTTTTGCATGTAGCTTTACTACGTTACTGATGATGATGTTGATGATATACAGCAGTCGTTACTGTATTCATGAGGATATAATTTCTCTCACTACTTGATGGCACTTAATGACGATGGGATTGCTCACACAAGTGTCGATACTGCACTTTTTCAAGGTGGGCTTGTTCCTCGGGAATTCGTACTGCTCCTTTTGTCGCTTTGTCTCGCTAATGCAGCCTACCAACTTCCAGTAATCTTGCATGAACATAATAAGTGCTGATTGCAGTGCGATACTATAGAAATGGCTTCATTCATTAAACCCCATTTCATATCATTTTTTAAAAGACAGCGTGCTTTAAGAATTTTGTCTGTCGTAGTTTTAATGTGAAGTCAATCACTCTAGACCGCAATAAATGTTTTCAAAGATATTTCCACACGCTTTTATGGTTGTACATGTATAATAATGCCCCCGCCAGTCTGTCGTTATCGTGCATTTTCCTTAGTACAGATGGCACCATCTCATGCTATAAATAAACTTTCTAATCATTAAGACAATGTATTCAAAATCAACAATTTTCTAATAGCATAAAGTCTTTTGGACGTTAATGAGCTAAATTATCCAGATGGTTGTCAGTAATGCTCATGGTGACGGGGGTTAAGTGAGTAAGACCGTGGCTCGCTAGACTAGAGGTCCCGGACGTTGAACCCCATTTCATTTCATAATTTGAGTAGGGTTTCCTGCCCAGCTTCGTGGGTTTTCTCCGGGTCCTCCGGTTTTCTCCGACTGCTAAAGACCCCTACTTGCAAGCGAATTATTTAAATAAAATTAAAAACCATATGTTAGTCCCGAAATGACCTAGTCTGTGTCGAGTGGACGTTAAACCCCATTTCTCCCCATCTCCCTCTCTCTCTCTCATTTCATAATTTGATATTTGACATAAATCGACGAGTATTTTAAATCGCATGTATTTTACTAAACAGGTATTTACTAGATATTTTAAAATCATACCCATTGGCTTAGTAGAATTGTGATATAAATCAATCAAGTTAAAAAAAAGTTATTTTATTAAATAGCTGGTATAAAGTAGAAATATACCTTCTATTAAATCATATCACCGATGCTATAATAACGTATCGAATCAATATCAAATCTTATTCTTACACTTACACAATTTATACAATATAAAAACATAAAAATAAACTTTAAAAAAAAAATGAAATTGGGGGAGGGGGGCGGGGGTTAACATTCCATAGTTCTGCTCCGACTGGGCAAATAAAGACGGGCATACGCCATACAGTGTGCTTTGAGCTAAAATTTGCCCGGACACCGGCTCTACAACCTACTCCTATATCGAATTCCAACTGCCATGGGATCTTTTACTTGCGCTCCAATGTGTACACAGGTTTTTCACCCAATCCGAACGACTATACGTTATCCCTTGGGGGGCCCTCGTTCCTGCGCCACTGACAAGGAGGAACCACTTCCAAAAATCCCAATGAACTTTCTCCCTCAACGCAGGGATCGAACATGGAAAATCCAGGTTAGCGAGCCATTGTTTACCTCACTGAGCCATCATGGCCCCCGAAATAAACTTAAAACATTTTACATACAATAAATAAAGAGACTTACCTTTAAATCAAAACAGAGTTCCAATATTGCAGTTATTAGTTCAAGTGACGATTAGATGTTCGTTCGTCGTTTGTTCCTGGAGTTTTACCTCCTCTTCCACCCAAGGTGATATCCTAGACCAAACGACGATTAGACGTTCGTTCGTTTCTGAGGTTTTACGTCTGCTTCCACCAAGGGTGATATACTACAGCCGACGATTAGACTACTACTACTATCTGGACCTTGTTTCTCGAAATCTTAACTACAGATAAAATCCAAATTTTAGTAGATACTTCAATTTTGATTGGCTAAGCACTAAAATCAATCTACTATTATCCAATCAAATTAGTAAAATTTGGATTTTATCTTAGTTAAAATTTCATCAAAGAGGCCCCTGGTGCTTTAACGTCTACTTCCACAGAAGTGATATCGCAGAAGATTTGTCCGCGAATTTAAAGGCTGGAAATTTCCAGCCCACTTATTTTCTATTAATTTGGTTAGTGGATGTGTATAATTAGTTTTCAGTTCACCATTGGTAAACTAGAGGTTTATCCGTTGATTGGTTAAAAACAATCTTTTCTAACTTAAATCCTTCAAGTGTCATATTGAGTAATTTGTATATAATAGTGTTAAGCTATTATCTGTCAACCTCATCTTTTAGTTTGCCCGACATATAGCGACATTAGATATGATCTAATATCGGAAATCAATAAATTAGATCATACATTCAATGAAATGAATCTTGATCAAAGATTCAAGTTTATAATGAATTGTGACTCGATTCAACAAAGCCTGGGAAATTACTTGGTTAAGATGATGAACCGAAGGCAGTCTCTGAAAACTTTTGTATAATCCAAATAAACAAAATGTTACAATATAATATGCGTCGAAGTTTGAGTTTTTAAGTGAAAAGTATATTTTATTGAACTAAAAGAATTAAATATGTTTTATGTAGTCGTGTCTCGTAGGTCAATTATGGCCGGAAATCATTTTAATTTTATCTGTTTGTTTTTTAAACATAATATTATGTTTTAGCTGTATAAAATGATTTGTGACACTTTAATAAATAAATTATTATTATTATTATTATTAATAATAAATATGCTTTATATAAAAATAGCTTTTTATTTTAGAGCCAGCGTCTTAACCACCTAGCCACCGTGACTCCCACTCAAGTTGGACATGTTGTTTAGATTAGCATTCTGGCAATTAAAAATCAGTGAACCGGGCTAAACCCAAACATCCAAAATTTAGCTCTTTTTTTCTAGGAATGCTTGGTAATGAAAGGATTGCTTCTGCTAGAGTAGCTGCTGTTAATCCGAATCAAACCAAAACACGATTCAAAATGATGTCATTCTCGCACGAAAGCTTTTCCCCATCAAAACCGTGATATATATATATAGTAAGACTGAATTTATTTTAGAAATTGCAATGACATATAATAATGTGAATCATCTATATTTGTAGCCATGTTTCAAGTACATTATTATCGGCTGGAAGTGGTAAGCCAACTATGGTACTCACTGACCAAGCTCCGGGTACAGATCCTACCCTTATTCAAAGCTACCTCACAAAGTAAGATATATTGTGTATTACCTGTCGTTTTAAAAATAACCTCGGGGACACCTGTGGGATGATAACTTTTTGTTTTAAAATGTGCATTAATAAGCATTAAATCTCATCGTGTCAATTGAAGTACTATTTTAGTGGGACAAACCTTCGCAATAATGATCACCTGTATGCATTTTTATATTAAAAGAATAAAAAAAACCCTTTTGTTTTAGAAATAGTCTCAAGCACACCTGTGGGATTATACCTTGTTTTAAAATTTATACTAATAAGCATTAATTCTTAAACGTGTCAACTGAATTAATATTTTGGCGCCATCAAACTAAGATTATGACAAGCTCCATACATTTTAATATTAAACAAAAAGAAAATCTTATCTAGACTGAAAAGGATCTTAAGATTGTGCATGCAATCAGAATAATGGAAGTAATTTTGTGTCTTTGTTTTCCAGAAAACAGTGCTTAGAGAAATTAGTAGTGAAAATAATTTGTGAAGATCCAGGTAATTATGTTACGTATTATGTTTATCTGTCATTTGTTGTTCCTGAATGCTGGCAAATCCTTGAAGCTATTTTAAGATCACTACAAATACTTTGTCATCAATAATAATGGCTTATGATTCCTTACGAAACAGTTGCAATAAAAATATGCTTTCCTGGCGACTTTCAGGAGAATGTTCCAAATTTTCGCAATACTCCATGAACGACCATGAATGTCTACGCATGCCTACGAATGCCTGGCGATTTCCTTGTGATCCTTGCGAATTAATGGCTAATTGCATTTGTAAATCCACATTTGCCGCTCTGTGAAACCAGCATTGTTGCAACACATATCATTATCTGTTGTCTAGTCGTTCGGGTGGTATGAAAAAACGAGGTCCCGTGTATATATTGGCGTGCACATAAAAACGTAAAAGATCCCTTGGCAGTTGGAATTCGATATAAGAGTAGGCTTTAGCGCCACTAACTGGGCAAAATTTCCTTCATAACACACCGAATGGCGTGTGCCCGTCTTCATTATTCCAATCGAAGCAGAACAGTAGGACGTTAAACTAGCTAAGTCTCTAACTCAATATCATCCAAAATCTTCAACATTGAAAACACGATTTATTTGTCAAATTAAATCAACATTCATGTTGTGATCTTACCGGAAAAAGATGGACTTTTGATATCCAATATTTAAGACAAAATAAACATTTTACCATTGGTACACGAATCGTGTACCATAATGCGCTTCAGCCCCAGTTGTATCAAGAGACTCGAGGGACGAGGCTAGACACATAGCACCAAATCAAACGGCGTATGTAGACTGGAATAACCAGACGCTAGAAATTTGCACGCGCTTGAGACTGCTGGCTTATTTCGCCGAACATGACTGATTTGAAATTGGAGTAAAAACGGAAACCATTGAATGTAAATCAGTTTATATACATTCATATTAGAGTATTATATGCGTTGCAACCCACTTTTGTCAATTTCTAGGTCCCAAATGTTAGCGATTTAGCTCCTTTAAAGCCCATTTCATGTCATATCATTATATTACAGTGTGTGGAATTCGGCCCGCTCATCATACTAGTTTGTTACGTATTGTTAATGGTGACGAAGCTTTACCTGCTTCCTGGCCATGGTTAGTTTCTTTACATGGTGGATCCGCTGAGAAATTCTTCTGTGGTGCCAGTATTATAAATGAGCGCTGGTTACTAACTGCTGCCCATTGTGTAGGCGGAGGGTAAGACGAATTTTATATTATCAAAATATGACAAATAATTTTAGGATATTTAGAAAGGTTGTTATTTTAGATGCTATTTTATATCCTTGACGCCATGATGGTCTAGACTTTATATAGAGTTTTTACGGTCTATTTAAAAACAACGCCGCTAATACTGCGATAATTATGAATGCAATATTGTGAACTACTGAAGCACTATGTTCTTTTGTTGTCCATTATGGAAATATCAGTTTCAGACGAATAATCAGTAAATTTGCAATCATCAATTGTTTATGAATAATATCATGTCATATAAATTGTATTTTTTTGTTAAAATGGAACTGTGTTTTTAGGGTAAACATCGTAAAAGCATGGACAATCAAAGCAGGAGCCACCCGGCGGAATACATATAGTAGACACAGACAAGTACGTCATGCCAAGAGACTAGTTCGCCATCCAGAATTTCAAATAGTTGATAACGATATTGCTTTGATCCAGTTAAGCGAGCCACTAATCTTCACAGACTACGTTAGGCCTGTCTGTTTACCAAAACAAAATGAACAGCCGGTTGTGGGTAAAAAGTGTGTTGCTGCTGGCTGGGGTAAACCGTATCAAGAAGGTTAGTAGGCCTATTGAATATTTACCCTAATAGAACGTCAATGCCAAAGAGAGATGTGGACAAATCATACATACATTATAAAATGTGTTATCTCCCTCTAATTTACGAAATAAAATGAAATGGAGTTTAACGCCCTGTTGCCCTGTTCCGACCAAGTTTCATGTTGATTGTACATGAATTGCGTCGCCCACAAGAACAAGATGTGTATCAGTTGGGGCCCGGTTCTTGGTCTAAAAATCTGTTCCTAATAATCTCTGAACGAAAACAAGGGTTTCAGGACCACTGGTGTACATGAAATGACAAAATTATTTGCTTAGGAGTAATACAAAATGAAATGGGGTTTAACATCCTACTGTTCTGCTCCAACTGGGCTAATGAAGACGAGCATTCACCATTCAGTGTGCTATGAGAGAAATTTTGCCCGGGTAGCGGCGTTACGACCTTCTCTTATATCGAATTCCAACTGCCTTGACTGCCATGGGTTCTTTTACGTTCAAAGCCCGATGAACCTCCTCGGCCAACACCAGGATCGAATTAAATATTTACCAGTTTCCATTTTGGTTATCCTTAGAAACAAAAGGGCTTAGACCACTGATTACAGATCAAATATATAATGCACTTAGACTGTGCAACAAAGTAAATACAAAACAACCTTTACAGTAATACAGCCCAAACAAGACCATGCTGAAAGACATTTCAAGACTGTACCAGATAAAAATATAAAAACAAAGAAGTTGTCCTGGTTTTAAAGCATCTGAACTTAATTTAGTTCAGTATTTACACATATAGAATGGATTTTAAAAATGCCAGCATCCAGTATACTATGCAATTGATATTAACGGGATATGATCAAAACAAGCCAGTGCCACCATAAACCATTTGATGGAACTCTTTCTTGTTTTGTTAATTTGTTAATTAAATATTAAATAATCAATTTGAGTAAATTTTGTCTTTCCAGCTGATGGTTATATGAGAGCTGCACAACAGTTATATTTAGACATAGTTGACTGGCAATCTTGTAAAGATGCGGTAAAAAATGCTGAACAGAAAGTACCTTATGAGATGACGGAAAATATGTTCTGTGCTGGAGGAACTATTGATCACGACGCATGTGCAGTAAGTTATTGCTTCCTACCGTTATTCAGTGTGTCGAGGATATGACTGTTTCAGTTAAATGTTTACAGGGCATTTTGAAAGAATCTGAAGCACTAGGGCAGAGGGTGTCCGAGGGGGTTGTCTACCTTAGAGGCGTTGAGGGTGAGGCCCTGTGCGTTGTGTTACAAGTGTGGTGTCTACCTAAATATTCTACTTTCCCTTTCTCATATACTTGAAATAGTACCAAAACGCCAGTAATTTTCACTTTAAATCATCCATATTCCCCCCACTGCAATTATGGGGCAATTTCTATCAGCATGTTGCCATTTGTCTCACTGCTAACTATACTAAAAAAATATGCCCAGAATGTATTACAATGCAGCTAAGAGGGTTTAGATTTCAGACTTTATGGGAGGGTTTAAATCTAGGTACTATGGGGCGACCGACAGAGATAAGTTTTACCGAAGGTAAAGGTAAAGTGTGCCAAAGGACAACATGTAGTTTATTATTAATTTTACTAATTTAAATATTAATTGATACAAATACTAATGATCGGCATTTCTTTTGCTTTTCAATCTTTTAGGGAGATAGTGGAGGACCGTTTGTTTGTCGGAAAGAAAATACAACCGATGTATGGGTACAAATGGGAATTGTATCATGGGGTGTCGGTTGTGCCGTTCCACATGTTCCTGGAATTTATACCGTACTACCACATTACATAGACTGGATCCGAGAAACTATTCATCATTATGATGATCCGCATTAGAAATAATAATACAAAAGGGGCGGAATTAAAATAACAAGTGTACATAATGGAATCGTATGAAGGTTCCAGCATCCTCGTAAACTATCAATGATAAATTAAAAGAGGACAATTTGTGTTTGTTACTGTATACAGCACAACTAATATAAATCTCGTGAGTTATACCAGAGACAGGTGACGATGATTGCCATTATATTTTCTCCTAAATGACCTGAAGATTACAATCTACAAGTATTGATTTCGATGTTTTAATTATTAGAATGCTATACTAAATTCGGGTTCTTCCACACTGTATGTAGAACTCTGATCAGCATTCTCTGAACTGTTTTCAATTTATTAAAGGCTTATTTTGTACTTATTTCACTATAAAGATCTGACCCCCCAAAACTACCCAGTGAAGTTATTTTGTGGGATATGACGACCGTGAAGCCTACCGATTTATATGTAGCTGTAGCCAGGAACTGCTTGTGGCATCTGTTATTATTGGTATACAATTTTTACTTATTTCAACCTAAATTGATAAACCGAATATTAAATATTAGATAATTTATACAGCCAGCATAAATTCTTGTAAAGACAACCTGCTTTTTGTACTACCGCTAATTTGAGGCTAGTACTTAAACCACTTATTTCCTAAATGATGTCTCCCTCAGTTTTTTTTTTAAAGGACTATGCTAAGTAAAGTGTATATCCACTTTAAAATTTGCCTAATCTCGTGAAATTGTTTAGAAATAAAATACCATAGCATACTCTTCAAAGGGTGTGTGTGTGGGGAGGGGGGGGGGGGGTACCTCTTGTTTTATTCGTTGGAATTAAATGTGGATTAATTGTAAGATATTGCCGCTATAGTGCTGTCATATAGTAATGGCATATGACATCTGACTGAAATCTTTAGTCTCAATACAGATTTCTTAATAATTGTACATAATTTGACTTATTTGTTTGTAATTTTGTATGTCTTATTGACTATATTCCTAATTGGTTTATAATATTTGTTTAACGTACGTATGTTTATTGTGATTTCTATAGTTGTGTTAATGTTGTTGGTATACAGACAGGGCGCAATTCTACAGAAAACAATTACTGTATATTATGGAGCCACCTTTCGACTAGGCTGCTTGTCTACAGGTAGCCTCGAGCAGACACTAAGTCGATATTTTAAGTCCTAAATCGACAATTTTAGTCGAAAACACGTCGAGAACTTTGAGAAGTATTTATTCCGCATCCATTCAATAAAATTAAAGAGTTTTATTTGTTCTTTGTGTGTATGACAGACGTGAAACGGGGTAGAACCGCATTACAAAATAGTATACTATTTTTTGGGTATGGCGGCCATTCAGGGCAGAGGTCTATTCTCGAAGTAGATGGATCACTGTGTAAAGAATGGATAATAATCAGAGGCCTGTTTCACGAAATTTTAACTAAGATAAAAATCCAAATTTTAGTAATTTCATTGGATAAAATTAGATTGATTTTAGTGCGCTTAACCAATCAAAACTGAAATATCTACTGAAATTTGGATTTTATCTTTATTTAAGATTTCGAGAAACTGGGCCCAGGTGTCAAAACTAGAGAATCCTAATCGAAATATCGCCCATTAATGATTAAACGGTAATTGTATTCCATAGATTTGTGTCCCGTGTATTTCCATTTGAATTACTATAGGTCATTGAAAATATATGTTAGTATATATAGTTGTAATTTTCGTATGGATTTTATGGTATTTAAATACGTGTATTAGTAATAGACTGTAAGTATAAGATGTAATATAATAGAATAACTATGTGGACAGGGGCAGCATTCTGTATTCGGAACGGTCATAGAATATATTCATTCCTGTCGGACACAGCAATCGGGCAAATGTCCTGGGTCTGCAGCGTGGCGGAAGCAGATTATATTCGAAAGCAATTTCATGAGAGCATAAAAATTGAGCTGCCGCCTTGATTGACAAGTTAATTGTAGATTACTAGCATCTAGACGATTCGGTTTGGAACAGATTTACTGAACGCTCAGCCCTTATAAAACAGGGTAAAAGCTAAGAAAGGAAATCCTATAAATGATGAACCAAGGGCAGATAGTAAGTAATCCTTTCCACGTCCGATATTCCAAATTTAAAGCAGTCATAATGTGAATAATAACAATACATTTCTCCTATATATACGTAAGAAAAAAACTGAATATATCTTTTTTTCGAATAATATTTCTATTTGTACCCATTAAATAATTGACGTCGTCTATAGAATAGCTTCATGACCCAAGTTCAAATTGTATGTGCTTCATGAAGAAGTTGTTGAATACCAGTGTGATGTACATATTTTGAAACCGATATATTATATAGATGTTTATTACTGCCATTTGTTAATTAAGGGTGTAAGTAAAGTGAATGTTATTTCTGTTAAATTCGCTTTACTTGTACATTTCAATATTGTTAATATATTATATTATTATACCTATATCCATATTGTGATTATTAATTATATTAACTAATAATATTATTATGTGGGAAATTTTTATTTTTGATTATTTTAAAGTTTTAGTTAGGGACTTTATTAATATAATTTTACAACATTAAAAGTAGACATGGTATACGTCTAGCCTATAACAGATCTCTTTTATTCTAACTTTGATTAATGTCTACTAGTATAATCTTTTTGTGGTATATTGTTTACTTATATTATGAATAAATGGTGAACCAAAATTTTATAGTTTATTACACTTATCTTTTACAGGCTAAAACTTCGATCATTGCACACTCATCGATTACCTTTATTAATATTATTAACATTGTGGCAACTGTCGATATTCTAAATCTTAAATTTACTTGATAAAACTGTGTGTGTGTGTGTGAGAGAGAGAGAGGGAGAGATAGGGAGAGAGAGAGAGATGGAGATGGGGTTTAACGTCCACTCGACACAAACTAGGTCATTTCGGGACTAACATATGGTTCATGTTTATTTTAATAATTCGCTTGCGTGTAAGGGACTTTAGCAGTGGGAGGAAACCGGAAGACCCGGAGAAAACCCTCGAGGTTGGACAGGCGACCCGACTCCCTGTCACTTACATGCGCTACCCATTCGGTCATTCAATCCGTCTACCATCTGAAAGGTACAACCGGGGAATCGAAACCACGCCAGTTGATTCAATGACAGACCTTATGATACAGTGCGCACTTGCTAACCAATCGGCCATCAAACCCCCTGATAAAACTGTACCCCCCCCCCCCCCCAAACAGTGTTTTAATCATCCAAAGTACATTGTATTGAAGGGTTGGTATCGCATAAGTGCCAAACCAGAAGGAAATTACAAATTTACTTACTAATAAGTATATACGAAATGACAACACACGTAAAATACGACATAATTACCATAATTTAAACAGACTTTCATACATTTGGACTGATAATAAATATAATATGATGTATACAATATGTGAATTGGAAATATAACATTCACAACTATAATGAAGTTAAAAAGGAAATGGAGTTTAACGTCCTACTTGTCTGTTCCGGCTGGGCTAATGAAGGCGGACATACGCCATGCAGTGTTCTATGGGGAGTGGGCCTACTCTTAAGGCCCGGTCCCACTGCACTTACGGATGCAAAGAGGATGTAAAACGGGGAAAAAAACGTGCCTTCCGTTTGAAAACGCCATGTACTCATAGCATACGTCGTGTTTCATACGCTCTATCCATCGAGCATCCGTGTACGATGTAAATGCGCGACATATACGAGCACCAAACGTTCCATGTCCGTTATCATCCGTTAAACGTCCACTGTATGTATCCTCTCTGCATCCTCTGGGCATCCTCGCAACTCACATCCGCTCCAGCTGAAAACGGAAAGAGGGGGGAAAGATAAGGTACTTTGAACGTCTATACATCGTTAGTAGCACGGAAATAGAAAGGATGTAAGCATCTCGTATATAAAGTTTTCAAAACGGACAAAGCGTTTGTATCTAGGATGTATCTGGTATATTGAAGGATGTCGGAGCTGTCATCCACTTCCATCCGCTTGGCTTCCGATGAACATCCATTCGACATCCCCGCTACATACTTCCCACGTTCGTTCTTTTCCGTTCTGTTTTCGCAAATTTTTGTCAATTTTGTCCATTTCTGGAGCGGATGAAAACGGATGGAGCCACCCCCGAAAGTTTGCTCGTCCGCTATGTCCTTTTTGCATACGTTTTGTGTCCATCGGCCACTGGGGCCGGGCCTTTAGTTTGAATTCCAAGTGTCGAAGAATGCGTTTACAAGCACGCCAATGTGTACACGCCAGAATATACCGGGATCGAACACGGGACCTCCAGGCTGGCGAGTCAAGGTCTTACCCACTGATCCCCCGCGACTCCCTTTTTGCAACTAGCTTATCACTCCTAATGCCCAGACCACATTATTATTATCATAATACCACGATATAAGTGACCTTCAAGTGTCCAGAAGCAAGCAAAATTAATAGCTATCTATTTGAAGCTTGCTTAAATGCAAATTATATACTTCATACTTTTTTGTATAAAGGATATGCTGTGTGTACCTTAAAACATTTCATTTAATATATTGGTACTCAGTTGTACAAAAATTGCATATTTTTGTATCTCAAAGTCCCCCGCCTCTCCCCACCGAGCCCAAGGCGACTAGTGCAAAAACCAGTTCAAAGATCGCTCAATCAAGGTGAAATTATGTCTGGGGAATTGGAGCCCGGGACATTTTTACTTGATTGGTTAGTTTGTAAAAACTCAATTGTCCATTTTATCGTTAACTTTTTAAACCTCGTGGGTGTTTAAATCCATTTAAATCTCAGCCACCTGACGTTCTAGAGAGTTGATTATAGGCTCGTCATGTGAATAAATGTCTAAATCACGGCTGAGAGCAATTAACTTAATATTAACTGATTAACGTATAAATGAGATTTTTAAACGCGTTAATATTTATATAATGAATTAACGCGTTGACACTCTGTGGCGTCATACATATGCATATTCGGCCGGAAAATCGTTACCTAGGCCCATGATGGGGCCTGATTCACGCAAAATATCATTTAGAGATCACAGCGCCACTGTCGCTTTAGTTACGTCTGCCGGATTGGGCCTCCGGTCGAACTAAACAAGGTCGAACATACCAAATTCGATTTGTTTTAAAACGTTTTCCCGTCAAAATGCCACCTATTTGGATTTGAAACCACTTCACGAAGTGTGATGGTCGTAAGAGCTACAGTGAACGACTGCCAAAACTATCAAAAATGTATCATCGCTACCTGGCTGCATGTGCGACTTCAGCATCATCTGAACGTTGATTTTTGGCATATGGATTTGTTTACGAGCAAAGGCGCATGTCTCTTTTGAAGGGTACAGCCGATGTATTTGTATTCCTGTATGAAAATGATAAAGAGTCCAGAATAAAACTAATGATCAAGAATACGTTTGTTTGGTCTCTGAAATAGGTTGGGTACGAAAATGACCACGTTTTAGGAGCTTCGATAATTAACTCATAGTAAACCAGTTGAAAAGGAAATTTTAACTTGCCCTCAGCCCTGGTCTAAATACTTTTGGCTTCAAATGTATAAATAATTTATATGACATTTGAAGTCAATCCAACATTAACATTACTCTTTGGCAATAATGAACTCTCAGATGCTGAAAATATTACTATTTTTAAACAGGTGCATAGGTTTATTGAATATTCGAAACGTTTTAATTAATTGAATCAAGAATGTTAATTATCAATTTTAATTTATGTAATATTTATTATAATAACAGGGTAGCAATACATGTACATATTTTTAATTTATTAATTTATAAAACTTATGATAGGGAACTTTACTTTACTCATTTACTTATTTATAAATGTAACACTTATTACAATGTAAATATGTTATAACTTTGTTTTGGAGAGGGGTGATATAGGCTTTGTCCTGTTCCCTAATCCTTTCAGTTATCTGAATAAATATTGTTTATATAAAAAAAAAGAAACACCTGCAATAGGCAGATTAAGCTTTTACATATGCATCTTTAACTTAGATTCAAACAATATAATTTACTATAATATTAATACCACCTGCCCATCATATTTCTAAGAGTTAGCAGGGACGGTACTATTTCGTGTCTTATGACGGGTACCAAAAATTATGACCACATTTGGATTACCAGACATTTTATGTCACTGAACCAGTGTATCTCCAGGACACCTAGTTGAAACAGTATCTGATTTTCGATCCAGGCGGACCTCCCAATAAAAGAATATTATTTTAGAATATATGGAAAAGACCAGAAGAACTTTCTCGACCAAACCGGGAGCGAACCCGAGACATCCTGGTTAGCGTTTTATCGTCTTATGCACTGAGTCACCGCGGCTCTCATTAGATAATTGGGGTGTGGATCATGACACATCATACATTGTAAAGAGTAAATACTATAGAAATAATATAAAATCGAGTGAATGGATTCGCTGTAGCCTACAGTCACGAGTTTGCACTTTTTCTTTTTTTTAAAGGCTTTACTCTAAAATCACATAGATCTAAATTAATCAGGCGAATGGATCCGCAGTACAAATGAAATGAAATGAAATGGGGTTTAACGTCCTTCTGTTCTGCTCCAAACTGGGCTAATGAAGACGGGCATACGCCATACAGTGTGCTATGAGGGAAATTTTGCCCGGACAGCGGCACTACGGCCTACTCTTATATCGAATTCCAACTGTCAAGACGTTACTGATTCGGACAGAATTGTGCCTTTTTACTCATTTTTACTCTAAATATAAAATAGAAAATAATTTTTACCTACAAATACTTCAAACGTCTTTATTTATTTTTCTAATAGGTCTACATAAAAAAAATGTTTTTGAATTTAATTTGTCGGATGAAAAAAAATATATATATTTGTGGCTCATTAAGTCGGATCGATAGCATCCTTAATATCAGTGATTGAAGAGGCCTAGCAAATATTCACTTCTGATCAGTGGACATCATCTGCACCGATGTACAGCACTATAGTTTGGGTCGTGGTCTAAGGGACGGAACTCTTAATGGAGAGCTAGAGGAAGGGGCGTAACTTTTTGTTGATCACCTGAGAAAAATGGCGAATTAAATTATCAACAAGTTGTTAAATATAAAAGAATGATAATAATAAGAACACTGTGATCGTCTGAAGAATTTATAAGACGACATAAGTAGAATAAGTGTCAAAATGTTCACCCGACAGAAGAACTGGATTTCGGGAGCAATATGGAAACCCAAGAACCCCCATTCTTTAGAACATTTAAAGTGAGTTTTTATTTGACCGAGTTTTTTTTTGTTATTCAACATATAGGCTTATGCATGTGGATAACATTTTTTTTTTAAACATCATCTTCTCACGTTAACCAGTAAATTCATCACTAAATTGCAAACGCATATTTAATCTGTTCGCTAGCTTTCATTTCATGAGTGTACGGTAGGCCTACATCGTCATTTGACACTGATTGACGATTGTGGATGAACTCCGATGAACCCTATGCCTGTGCTATCTAGGTCTAATGATATAAGAATTTACATGTCATGTAGTCTTGAAGATGATGTCAAAGACCATGTTTTCTGGTTGATAACTTTTATTTCTCAAATAAAAGGAATGTGTGTTGCCATGGACCTTTGTTGCTAAAACATGGAACAAGATCTTGAAGATGCGAAACAGAACTATTGAGAGAAAAAGTCTAGAATTTGTCATGATGAAAAGATGATATTTTGTTATGTTTCACCACAGACATGCTAAGTTATTCTGGTTAATGTTAATAATAACATAGCTAAAAACGTTGAGATATACTGATGTGTTTGTTTTTAGCTACGATTGGATGCCTTTAGTTCCAAGTGGCAAACTCAATTTCTTTATTAATGCATGTAACATCTTTAAAATAAGATAAGTTTATGCTATTATGATTAATTAAATTTACAGAGGCCAATGTAGTGGCACAACTGTCGCCTAACTCCAAATATTCGCGTTTAAATTAATGAAGCATTGTTTTTGTCTGACTTTAACCCCCATCGAAATCCATTCAAAGTTACAGAGCTTTAGATTGCCCTATTGATTGGCTGTAAAAGCCTTATATTTAGTCCCGCCTTCATGATGACAGCGTATCGTTTAAAAAGATGGCAGTCTTAGTAACGGCTTAACGCCTCGATTTTAAAAACGACAATTTATACCCGTTTCAGGTAGGATTATATGCTTAATTGTAGTTGGGTCTGGCAGAAATATTATAAATAACAATAATCAATCGTTGTTTTTATTAAAAATATTGTCAATTTTGTTTACAAATGCCGGGTGCGGATTGCACCCGCATGTACTACATTGAAGGTAATGGCCTCATGTCTTATCTCTAAACACGGAGGGTTGAGAGATTAAGGTTTGTTATCTATGAGTACTATGACAGCTCCAGAAAATAAAAAATAGCCTTATTCTAAGTACTAGATGTGTTAGTGTCTTACCTGTTGTGTAAATTATCCATTAAATCCTATTTTACTTGTCCAGAGGGTTCAAAAATATTTTTAAATCCAAGTCACATTTGAAAAGCTTTACGTCAGGCTTTTCAAATCATTTAGTTGAATTTTTCCTATTTTTTAAATTAGGTGTGTTAAGATGAAATTTGTATCATCAATTAATTGGAATATTGTAAAATAGTACAATTTGTTGACCAGAATAAAGATTGGGACATATTATTCAGTTACAACAAGAGTGGTAGGCTATTGAGCCTTTGAGACCTTCATCCACAGTTGCTTGTGAACACTATACAAAATGCTTATCATCCGATTTCATTGTCATCAAATTATCAATCAGTTGTTGATTATTTTTCCAAATTCATACGTAATGTTCACTGGGTTAAAAGAAAGACTGATGGATAGAATAAGAAAACAATATATGACCACATTTTAACGTGGATCAGTTGTTGATTATTTTTCCAAATTCATACGTAATGTTCACTGGGTTAAAAGAATGACCATTAAATAGAATAAGAAAACAATATATTACCACATTTTAACGTGGATGTTTTTTGGGGTATAAGCAAATTGTTAATTTTATAGGGTTCTGTGTCTATAAAATATCAATGGCTGCTTTAATGGATCAAGGTTTCTAAAAATAAACAATTAGAATTTAGAAACCAATAATGGGGACAAAAGAAAGAACTATACCGGTAACACACAACATTGTGAAGAAATTGAAAATTTACAATCCATGTTTGTGCATCAACTGAAATATATGAGAATGGCCAATCTGATTAAAATACATTGTACATGTATATCATATTTCTTTTTGTTTTTTATAATTCAAAATTTCGTTTTTCAATGTGTTCACTAAGCTAGGATCAGGAAGAGTTGTTAAATAACCCTCGTTCTGGTTGATGAGAGGGATTAGGCAATCAAATAGTTGGTTGAGTCAAATTTTTGTCATCTAGCACGAGTAACTGTGGGTAGACATTTGCAGCGATAGAAAATATATCGGCCAAGTCCAACAGTTAACGTCCAAGAGACTGACTAGGTTCAAATTAGTTATAAATGATTTATTTTTGTTACTTGTTTTTTTTTCAGGTTTTTATATGGTATGTTGGGTAAAAATCAAACAGTAACAGAACAGAATCGTAGTTTGTTAGTTGAAACATTGAGATCAATTTCAGAAATACTCATATGGGGTGATCAAAATGATAGCAGTGTATTTGAGTAAGTATATCACATTTGACAGGATCATATTAGACAAGGTATTGTCATGAATTACTTTACATAGGAACTATTGACTGTTATTTCTAATTGATTATGTGGTAGATTTACCGGTATATAGTGAAATGACTTCACAAAATAGTATACTGTTTGGTTTTAGCTTACCCAGGTGTGTCAGTCCTGTTTGAAGTAAACTCATCGACAAATATTTTAATTGGGTACTGGTACATGAAAACTGTTGTTATTCATATCGTGAAAATTTTCCATGATTTTGACAAATTTGATTAAGTAAACATTTAAGATTTGATTTTGCAAATAAATATTTATGCTACTGATTTGATTTTAAGTAAACATTTAAACTTTGATTTTATAAATAAATATGCTACTTACTTGGTACTGAAATTGATTCCAGAAAGATCACAAGACTTAATCTTTTCAATAATTATGCCTTCCGTTTTATTTTTAGACCCTTTATTATTGACTCGTTACTTTGTGTAGACTATAGTTATGTAGTTGACTTAACTTGTAAACATCATACATATAGACTACTATTAATCAGTACTATTTTAAAATTTTGAAAAAGTTTTGAAATTGAATTTGTCTGTAGATGTACTTTAGATGGAGGAAAATGAATGATTATATTGGTAGAAAGACCATGATACATGTACATATACTCATTTCATTTACCATTACAGTTTCTTTCTGGAGAAGAATATGCTGTCTTTTTTCCTACGATACATTCGACAGAAGTATGGACGTTACATTTGTGTGCAGCTGCTTCAAACTTTGAATATTTTGTTTGAAAATATACGAAATGAAACATCTTTATGTGAGTTTTTTAAAAAATATTCCCATGTTTTTTTTCTAATAATTTCTACTTGTATGACGACAATCCATATTTACCATATAAATTCACCTTCTAAACACCTTGCTATACATACTATTAGTACGTGCAGGGGGACTGCACCACACATAATTACACAAAACAAATCTACGGACAAGACACAATACGCAGAAATCATAAACAAACTTACATATCAGATTAAGGTAATAGATCCAGGGGCTAGAAGTAAGCGTCCACTGCGCTATACAGTTCTGGGTCAGTAGTGATACACACTTCACTCAAAATTGAAAAACTAAACAATCAGGAATATAACCCAGAGAAAAACACTAGTACGAGTCATGATCTGCTATATGTCACATGAAATATGAATGTGTAAGCATATTGAAGTAAATAATTTACCTACATGTATACAAGTAACCATATTGGTATAAAAAAGCCAAGAAACTAAATGGTCTGTGTCATGGTGAGAAACATTTTATGTGTTTAAAAGAATTGAGGTATATTGACTATAAAGTTAGGGCATATGTTCCATTTACCACAAAAACAGAGGAAAAAACAAACAATACGGAATACAAAGAAGCAAACAGAAAAAGTGCAAACTGTCTCAAAGACAGCCGCCTGCTGAATGAATGACGTGACGTAAAAGTCGGTAGTTTGTCAAATCCTGTCAAGAGTTAAAATGTAATAGAAACATACTATGAAAATATAATGTGTCGAGTTAACCCCATCAGTAATGCACACCAGATCAACAGTTCACCACTTCTTCTTGACCTAATTCAAAGAGAGTTTTACTGTTTCCACAGATTTTAAGGACTATTCTAATTCATGGTCTTAGAACAGAAATATATATTGTTGTAATTATTTTTTCAGATTATTTATTGTCAAATAACCACATCAACTCTATTATTGTACATAAATTTGATTTTTCGGATGAAGAGGTAAGAATTTGATGATTGTATATACCGGTAGCCTGATTCAATTATTTATACTACAGGGGTAAAATGTTTAATATGATGTTTGCATCTGATGTGTACCATACATGTATCGGGGGCCTGTCCAGAGGGTGGTGGCGCAGAGCATACTCTTGTCTCATACAGTTATCGAAATAACGTCGAACAAACAAGAGTTGCTGCCATTTTAGCCTCACTTCAATCTGATCTAATACAAGTATTGGGTTATCCCCAAGACCTCAGACCAAGCTTGACAATGTCTCCATCTTGGTGATGCAGTGTAATACACGATAACACAAAATTATTTTAGGTGTGGAATTGTTGCAATTACATGTAATGTATTTACAAGACTTGTGTTTTACAATTTTATATCATGTTGGTCTGTATTTACATGTTATAATGGATAGAGAGAGAGAAATGGGGTTTAACGTCCACCCGACAAAAACTAGGTCATTTCGGGACTAACATATGGTTCAATATTATTTCAATAATTTGCTTGCACGTAGGGGTCTTTAGCAGTGGGAGGAAACCGAAGGGCCTGGAGAAAACCCATGAGGTTGGACAGCTGACCCTACTCTTTGTCACGTACAACCAGGGAATTAAAACCATGCCAGTTCACTTAATGACAGACCTTATGATACAGCGTGCACATGCTAACCATTCAGCCATCCCCCCCCTGTTATAATAGTGATTTATATGTTTTTTTAATTACAGGTTATGGCATATTATATATCATTTCTCAAGACATTATCATTAAAATTAAACAGGCATACTATTCATTTTTTCTACAATGAGGTAAGATTCTTAATAATGAATAATTTATACATAGTACTTTCATATAAAATCATAGATATAATTATACACGTTTTCTCTTTATTACCCTAATAGCAAATTTTCCAAGAATATAGAATATGAAACAGTTCAAATTCTTTTCTTTTTGAGAATATTTCAAGATACAAGTTTATGATTTACATGTATCTGTAATTAAAGATACATTATATAAGATTTAGATAAAGAAGTAGCCATTCTTGCTATAATAGTTCGAAAATAGATAATGTAAAATGAATAATTTGAAAATTTCATTCAAATTACTCTATTGCGAGCGAAGATATTAGCTTTTGAAGGTTTGACAATACGTGTGCAATAATTTCAACCACCTTACTGGTTGTTCAAAGCTAAGTCTCGCTCCTCCATTTTTAGCTTAAATCAAAATATGGCTGAACTGTTCTAATCTATTTAGTATCAGAGAAATCTGATGCCATCGAGAGTTGATTGTGGCCTGGATAAGTTAATTAATGTCTAATTAATAATTTAGATAACATTTCAGGCCTAAAGAAAGACCTGCAATCGGCAGATTTAGCACTCGCATAATGTATGTTTAACATAATAATTGTTCTGTCTGTTGTTTTTTTTAAGCACACTAATGATTTTGCATTGTATACAGAAGCAATTAAATTTTTCAACCACTCTGAGAGTATGGTGAGAATAGCTGTACGAACAATAACATTAAATGTGTACAAAGGTAGGTCAATAATAATTATTTAATTTGATTTATGATATGCATGAATCTATTTAATCTATAAATTATTATTCTTTTGGGTGTTGTCATGAATGTTGTTGTAAAATTAGAATTATCAATCAGATCAGACATTTTTAATTTTAATTTTTATTTCATATTCAAGGGATTTTAATGTCCAAGCACACCAAGGATTATTATTTGTAAAGCATGACACCTTATTTAGACTCTAAAGGATTTCAAACACTAAATACATTTATGGTGATGACTTATTTTTGAATATTTTGCAAAATTTGATGCGTTGCTTTAACAAAAAGGCACCATACAAATAAACATAGGCCTAGATAATCTTACACATTTTAAGTTTAATAAATGATTAAAAGACAAATACAGTAAATAAATTCTTGAAACTGCTTCAACTTTAAATACTTTACCAGTAGTTTGTTATTGAATATGTTTGTTATTTCAATATGTTTTATTGGCTATAACGTGTTATTTCAATATGTTTTATTGGCTATAACAGCCGTAAAAAATGTTTCAAATAGAAGAAAGTCTTTTGAAGACTATTTAAACATGTAATCATTTTGTTAACAGGTGTTTCAAATCAATCAAATTCATCAGGTACAAGTATATATATATATAAATATAATATAAGTTGATCCTACCTTTTTTATTCTAGCATAAATGATCATGTATAGTAAACTTTATCACAATATATATATATCATATTAAACATCATCTATTAATAGATACACCAAACTGTTATGATGCTTGATTTTATAAATTTACATTTGTGCAATATATTTTAGAGAATGTGATTAAACAGCTTGAGTATGTACACAAATGAAATTATAAGCATGCACACAATTCAATTCGCTGAAATAGATTAATTATTTGAACTTGAATGACAATAAACCATTTTGAATTAATTTTTTTTAACAATTTTGATATGTATGTGAATGATAATAAATCAGAATTGATTATTTAAATTTGAATGGCAGTAAATCATATTATGTATTCATTAAAGACTCTTAATGTTTATCTGAATGAAAACTTTGACAAAATATCAAGAATGATTATTTAAATCAGAATGACCATAGATCATTTTGAATTTTCTTTTAAAGTTATCAGTATTTATTTTAAGTTTTTATTTTGTTAAATTATTTTTAATGACATTATATATATGTAAATTACACAGCATTGCTGTTATCCAAGCATGTTATTCTTCTCATGAATGAATACTGTTTGTAAAAATCTAACTCACATTTTCATGATATCATACTGACAAGAGGGATGACTTTCATTTAGCTCAGTTCATTTAATTAAGAGTTTAGACAAGCTAAAAGTCAGCTATTTATTTTTACTAATCTCGGTATCTGAAGACATTTATCATTGTACGGTACCATTTGTTGTAGTAGATCATACACATTTTGTTGATGACATAGCAGTAGTTTAGATTTTTGTTACTAAAACCAATTGACTAGATCCGCATTTACCTATGTAATATTGGTTTTCCAGTTGAAGAAAATAATGCTTAGTAGTTAAAGTTATGTCCATTTGAAGTTTACATTACTTTTTATTGATTTCACACCATTATCGTTATATACGTTTGACGTTGAGATCTTCTGAATTGTATTTGATATGTATCCATTAACAATAGGGCCATTACATAATCTAGCCTACAAACTGCTGTGTGTTACTAGTTTATGTATTCACAACCATATACATCTTGACAATTTTAGTTTTGACTTTTCCAAAGACTGCCTTTGGAAAGAGTCCTTAGCTGAAATATTTATTATCTACAGCCAGGAAGTATCTACATTGTCATAGACCACTTTCTAATTTCAAGTCATTAATAACTGTTTATTGGATCCTGTAATAGACTAATAGACTTTGCCTCTTTTTATTTCTGTACAACATATAGCAGTTGACATCTGCTACACTACCATTCACAGTAGTGTTTACTCATGGGTCATTTCAGTATTAATGTAAAACAGGGTGAAAGTAGGAGGTCAATTCCATTTGGCTGCAATCTGTTTTCTTCAGTTTTATCTCAACCTTTCAAATGGGAGGGGGGCTTCGAATGGTTAGCGTGTTGTATCATAAGGTCTGTCATTGAGTCAGCTGGCATTTTTTTAATTCCCTAGTTGTATGGTTGTACCTGGCAAGGAGTAGGGTCACCTGTTCAACCTCGTGGGTTAAACTCCGGGTCCTCCAGTTTCTTCTCACTACTAAAGACTCCTATGCACAAGCAAATAAAATTGAACCATATGTTTGTCCCAAAATAACCTGGTTTGTGTCGAGTGGATGTTAAACCCCCTCTCTCTCTCTCTTCTCTTTCTCTCTATTGAAACACTTCTAAAGAACAGGCATGTTCATTTTGTCCCGGTAATAGTGTATTATTATTTCATGTTGGACCTGTATACTTAACATTTTACTGATAACAATATGTACTATTTTACACAAAATGGGTCGACCAATATATATATGAATAATCCGCAATAATAAATGATAGTAATTCCAGTCCACTAAGCGGATTATTGAAATGAAATTGAACTATCTGTTAGTCCCAAAATGACCTAGTTTGTGTCGAGGTTAAACCTCATCTCTCTCTCTCTCTCTCTCTCTCTCTCTCTCTCTCTCTCTCTCTCAAATGGTAATCTGTGAAAATTTGGGATGATTAAATGAAAAGTTATTACATTTACTGTTATCACATTCTGAAGGACAAATAATATTTACATTTACTAGTATAGCATTCTGATAAAATACATTTCATCTTGTATTGTTACCAGTGGTAGACAAAGACTAGGTGCAAGAAAATAACACAATGTCTGTTATATGCTTTTTGTGTGGGTGTCAGTCATCATATGTATTGGTTTTTTTAATAAGCCATATATTTTATATTTACTTTGTATGGCTTTTTAGTTCATGTAGCTGAAATACTTACACAGGTTGTGGTGTGCCGTGATCCTTGGAACTTTGTTAATTTATTCATTATCTCAAGTTTTCTGAACACGTCATGATTAGTGAAGATACAAAATTGTTATATTTATAAAAAGATAGCTGATATTTGTTTGGATTGAGTTTGTTTTATATTGCAACTGAATTTTCTGAGATCCAACAACATTTTGGGATCCTTAGTTCTGCGCCCCAACTCAACAAATTATACTATACTATACTTAGATTTATTTAGTAATTAGATAAAGAAATAATAACTTTCATTGGGTTGGTTTTATATGATTGTATATTTTTCTAACAATACCTTGCTGTAACTAATTTCAGTTGATGATAAAGCAATGTTAAGATATATAAGAGATCGTACTGCAGCACCATATTTCTCTAACTTAGTATGGTTTATTGGTAATCATATATTAACTGTTGATCTCTGTGTAAGACATGACTCGGAGTAAGTATACTACTACTGCTTTATACACACTAAAAACTATTTATAGAATAACAATTAATAGTGTATGTGTGTAGTAATTGTTATTCCATAAATAGTTTTTAGTGTGTTACTGTTCAATTACTAGTGTATCTTTATAGCAATTGTTATTCCATAAATAGTTTTTAGTGTTTTACTTTTCAATTACTACCATGCCACTTAAAGAAGTCATTTATTTTACTTAGACACTATTTGTTTTATGATGGTATTAAAGAGGCATTGTCACTCTTAATAACACAAGAAATTATACACATGTATTCACCTAATTGTTGAAAATCCTAGCATTGAAAACCACTAAATCCCAAAATACATATGAAGTTCATAGTAAACTAGTACTGTGGTTAAATCTGGGATTTTAAATTTCATTTGTTATTATGGAACATAATGAGGAATGATTTTAATTTCATTAATTTGAATTTCTTGGGGAAGAAAAGACCATTTTATAAACATCTAATTGACAGATTTAAGATGTTCATTTCTATTTTCTTTATTTAGCACAGATTGAATATATTTTGTTTTTATTTTCAGTCATAGAAGTCGAGATCGTTTATCAGCTCTAGTAGCCGAACATCTAGATCATCTACATTATCTTAATGATATATTAAATATTAATATCGATGCTTTAAATGAAGTTATAACAGATCATTTATTAAATCGTTTGTTAATACCACTTTATGTTTACTCATTGACGAAGAGAAAAAGACTCTCAGCTGCAGAAGCACGGGTAAACTGTTTATAATTATGTTTAGAAATAGGCGATGTATTTAGCTTGATCATAATTGCTGTATGCCATCCCTCATAATGATTACAAGTGAGCCATGTCAAAAACAAATTGTATTTTTACCGTATATCACACCCATATAGAGTATCATTTATAGCCAGAGGGAGCCATGGTGGCTTAGTGAATAAGCCATTGGCTCGCAAACCTGAGAGGTCCAGTGTTCGATGCAGGTGTTGGCTGATAAGGTCAGTCGGCATTTTCCAGCATGCTTTCCTCTTGTCAGTGATGCAGGACAGAGGGCCTAGCAAGAGACAATGTATAGTCTCTCGGATGGGACAAAAATTTGAGTCCTGTGTACACATTGACATGCACGTAAAAGAACCCTTGGCAGTTGAAATTCAGTGTAAGAATAGGCCCGTAGCCGTAGCGCTTCTTTCCAGGCGAAATTTCCCTCATAGCGCACTATATAGTGTATGCCCATTTTCATTAGCGCAGTCAGAGCAGAACATTTCATTTCCTACCTGACTGAACTTACTTGCAGTTACCAACTATTTCAGAAATGTGGTCTTTTGCGAAAGAGGAAAACAACTTGAGATTCAGTACTAAGATGTGATATGTTTCAGATGCGTAGTTTATAAAATTCTACAAGTTTTTGTTTGTTGTTTACAGGGTGAGAGGAAACATGTGAGTTCAGTAGTGTCATTATTTCTACTATCTCAGGTTAGTACTTGTATTTAAAATGTCTTCACTTTTAAAACACCACAAAAGTTTGGTGTTAATTTAACCAGTATCTAGCTATACATATCTAGGAAAACAATTTCTATTAGATAATGATTGAAAATCAAACACCAAAATGTGGTGAAACAGCCGATATTTTACCTTGTTTGAAGTTTCAGCTCATGTTTTTAAGCTATATTTAATTGGTTAAGGTTCCATAACTCGTTCAGAGTGCTTACCTTCAAGTTTTTGTGGAGTGACCTGATAAATGTGACTATGCGATAAGTTGGTAAACTGTACCAAGAGATAATCAAAATGCAACAATAACCTTCAAATTCAATTACTCTCTGGGAAACAAAAAAAAACAAATGTATAGGGGAAATTTTCACTGTGTACGCGATTGATGAGTTGTAGACAAATTTGTCCAGACTCAAGGGATTGCTAGTCAAGAAGCTCGTCCCGACCTCGTACAAAAAACTTGATATTTTTTTTGAAAACGTATCACACATCTAAGATTAGTTTCCTAGCACATTTCACTTTCAGTATTTTTGAATATACCAAAGTAATGTTATTGACACAAACTTGTAGTTAGTACATGAATTAAATATGGATAATATCAAGCAGGTGTTCTTATTTTGTGTTATTTGTATCAAAGAGCCAATTTAAGGAAATAGAAGTTATCAAAGTATCAGCAGTTGTACATAAGGGAAACAAATGTAAAAAACTCCAATGATTATTATAAATGAATAAATGACAATATAGTGCCACTGGAACTTACATAAGATAAAAGAAAAAAGTTCTTTAGAATGTTAGTTCATGATGTTTACAGTTGAATATTTTGTCTGTACATTAGTAGGTCTGATGGAATGAAAGCAAGAGTTATGTCCCTTTATTAATATTGACAGTTCTACCTAATGTTAAACCCCAATCAAAAATGTCTTGACTAACAAAACTTTTTTGCCTTTGTGTGTTAATGTAATAATTACATCTAATTTAATTATATAGGTATGGTTGATAATACAATATCCATCACTAGTACAGCCATTAGCAGAAGTTATATTTCAAGGTGAAATAGAATTATCATCGGAAACTGATATAGCTACCGGTACTAGTAGTACCGATTCTCCAAAATTGGTAGGTTCTTATTCCTGGTTTATGAGGAGAATAGCTAGCCTAATTCTTCAAGGGGATATTTTTGATTTTTTCGTGTTCCCATTTTGGAATTAAACTTATTATAAATTTTATTGATTTTGTCTTCTTAATAAATGGATTTCTCTACATGAATGCTCCGTAGTACTGTAACATATTTATCTATGTAAGTAAAATTAAAGTTGTAAATACCGGTAAATATATATTTATCTATGTAAAATGAAAGTTGTAAATACCGGTAAATAAATGGATTTCTCTACATGATTGCTCGATAGTACTGTAGCATATTTATCTATGTAAGTAAAATTAAAGTTGTATCTACTAGTAAATATAGAAATATTGATTGAAAATTTCTTGTACAGAAGGTGAGAGAATTTAAAGAGCCAGCAGAGTCATTAGAGAAGACATTGGCTAATACACACCGTACTTATACAGAGAACCAAATAAAAACACCACCACCAGCTGCAGAAGGCAATTCACAATTTTTTGTAGAAAGACAAGAAAGTGCTACATCACAAGATCAAACAGGTACCATAGCTTACCTTTATTATATCATATATATACATACATTTATATCACAGACTGTCATTGGTAGACAAGATCAAACAGGTACCATAGTTTAAAATGTACATACATTTGTACCACAGACTGTCCTTGGTAGACAAGATCAAACAGGTACCATAGTTTAAAATGTACATACATTTGTACCACAGACAGTCGTTGATAAAAGGGTATATAGTAGACAAATTGTTTCGCAACAGTTTAGTATAAGTGATAATATCATTTAGACAGAAAAATTAGATGGGTTTTCTTGTCATTCAGTTGTCGTAAAAAAGAATTATTGTCTGATAGAATTAGAAGAAGAACAGGCTAAAATACTGCTAACCAAGAACATGTTGTACATGGCAAGGAGTAGGGTCGCCTGTCCAACCTCATAGGTTTTCTCTGGGTCCTTCGGTGTCCTCCCACTGCTAAAGACCCCTACGTGCAAGTGAATTATTGAAATAAAATTGAACCATGTGTTAGTCCCGAAATGACCTAGCTTGTGTCCAGTGAACATTAAACTCTCTCTCTCTCTCTCTCTCTCTCTCGCTTTCTTTTTCTCTCTCTCTCTCGCTAACCAAGATGTATTTCACATCTAGGCAAAGTAAATAAAATCAAGGTTGACCTATGTAAAATATTAGCATGATGTTTAACTGGTTTTATTTATATCTCGATTTTATTTACAGAAGAAGTAACAAGTCCTATTAGTGAAGCAGCATCTGCGGATAATGATGATATATCTAGTCCAAACCAGAACTCAACAGACGAAGAAAAACTTTCACATCGAATGACCTACATACCTGAACCCGTTGATCCCCCGCCCAGATTTTCGTTGGAAAATAGGTAAATATGCCACATATTTTTTTTTTTTTTTTTTTGCAAATCTATTCAATAGACATTATGCAAGTGCTAAATCTGCCTATTGTAGTTCTTTTTTTAGGCCTTAAATGTTATATAAATTATTAATTAGACATTAATTAACTTACCAAGACCATAATCAACTCTTGATGCCATCGGGTGGCTTTGATATTTAGTTAATATGAATACGTTTTGCGGTTGATGAAAAAGGAAAATCTAGACAGTTTATTATGGTGAAAACAGTAGCAATGACAATCAAGGCCACAGTGTTATTGTTAATATCTAGGCTCAGAGTGAAGTAATTTGACTGAAATTTTCAACATATTCCCTTTTCATTATCTATATTTTAACTATTATAACAAGTACTGTCATCTCTTTATTTAAATCTTACCTAATGCCCCTTTTAGATTATTGAACTAATTTAGACCAAAAAATGTTTGCCAAATATTTATGATGAAATCTGTTGAGGGTGAATACAGAAAGTACACTGTTCTATTTGTAGGCCTTATCTTGAAGCAATATTTAATAATTTAGAATGTAGTGAAAATGACTATGCAGCCCTGTTTGCTCTTTGTCTACTATATGCTATAACACAAAGTGAAGGTAAGTATATGTTTATATTGAAATCTAAATAAATTGGGAAAGTAAAATGGCTGCTGTCGACAGGCTTTATGATACAGCGCGCACATGCTAACCATCCGGCCATCCAACCCCCACAAAACATTGAGAAATTCCCTATTTAAATACATGCATGGTTGTATGCAAATATAGCATAGCTGGTTTTATATTGTTTTGTTATCAACATTTTCATGTGGACACTACAATTTAATACTTTTAAAACAATTATTCATAAATGAGATAAAGAAGCCTATTGAATTTCAATAACTGTTGATAAGATATTAGTGGTGACAATGAGATAAAGAAGCCTATTGAATTTCAATAACTGTTGATAAGATATTAGTGGTGACAATGAGATAAAGAAGCCTATTGAATTTCAATAACTGTTGATAAGATATTAGTGGTGACAATGAGATAAAGAAGCCTATTGAATTTCAATAACTGTTGATAAGATATTAGTGGTGACAAGTCATATCTGGTTATCTCTATCTAAGTAAACTCGATGATCCAATAATAAAATACCCTAGCAGCACACTGACAAGATCCTGTAAAAAGTCTATAAGTATTTATTCCAGGTCCTGTTTCGGGCGGCAACCCTTTAAGAACTGGTAAAAAATAATCTTACAATCTTGACTTATATCAACAACAGGATATATCGTATGCACTCTAGATTGGAGGATTAATAATCCCTATAGTTGGATTATTTCTGTGATTTATGAAATGTGTATATTAGATATCACATTTTTTTGAAAAAGACTGTCCTTATACACAGTCTTGTCAGTGTGTTGCTAGGGGATTTTATATTGGGATTATTTTCGAGGGATTGCTTCCTTCTCGCTCCTCATTATCACTGAGATCCAAACTGACCTGCAGTGTTCCAGGGTTTCCTGCACCCTTTGTAGGAAGTTAATTCATCACAGTCTTAAAAATATTTTGTACTCAATCTGATGAAAATAATTTAGCCATTATTTATTGATGATAGATATGTTGTTTTTTTTACCAGGTGTTTCTCAAGATGTTTTAGATAAAGTTATGATGCCAACAGACAAATCAAATGTTAGTATATTCATAAATAGTCCATACATTTGGTAAATTAGCTTCTTGGTCCAAAGATTATTCAAATAAAGCTATTCTAATTGTATGTGTGAGAGGTGAATATGGCCATACAAAAAATATATTCTTGTTCTCAGACCATCTGTTTTAAAAAAACTGAAGTGAGAGCAAGGTTTTTATTTTTGTGTTTTTATGTTGTCAAAGGATCACTACTGGGCTAAATGACTTCTTATTAACGTTTCCAGGCACTGAACTTTTCTCACGTTGTTTATAAGAATGTTTGGTTATCCAGTATCATTTACGTTATAAGTAGAACTTTTCAGAGTTGCATACTTGATGAATGAGCCTACAGAATATTTTTTGACTTATTCAAATTTACCTGCTGTGGTGACCACAGGTGAAATATTTACGTGCAGTGATTGAATAGACTGAAAATAAAACCGGGTCATGCTGCTCTTTTTAAGCAACGCAGGATTATCAAAGAACCGAAAGGTTTTTTTTTAAATGGCCTTACCTCAGTACCTTGACTAAGTTCCATAATAGACATTTTCTGCTTAGGTTAAGTAGAGTGACATGCCATTTGATTGCTCAATGCTTTATAAAAAAAAAGGGAAATGTGCAAATATTTATTTTGGGATTTGGTACAGGGGACATCCCCATCACTATTGACTTGTTTTATTCTTGGTTCTGGTTAATTACAGTAATGACATCAAAATAGTACACTTTTTTTACTTTTAATATATATATGTGAATGCTCTCGGCTGATTTGAACTAGTGGACATTGTATTGTAGTAATAAAAAAAGATTTTATTGTAAAACTTTAAACCATTATGGCTTGATAATTTGATGTTATTTTATCAGAATAAAATTGTTGCTTTATTTCTTGTAGAAGATAACTGTATTTTATTTTATATTGTAGGATAAAACATACTATAATATTGCTCTAGTAGAACGATTACTACGAATTATTACAATAGCTGCGCAATCCAGTAAGTTTCATTATTATACAACCTTAGGTCAAAGCATTCGAACTTGATATGATTTTTGATTTGCCACATTTTTACTGTTCAGTAATAATAGGTGTGTTCAAACTAGATTACATTTAAAATTTGTAACTGATCTGTCAATTCATAGGGAGCCGCGTTTTTTCAGTGAGTATGACATTGGCTGGCTGACCTGGATGTCCCTTGTTCGATCCACTTGTCGGCCTCTAGAGTTCATCCAGATTTTCTGGCTTGGTTCCCCCTTGTCAGTGATGCAGGACAGGGCCTAGCAAGGGGCAGTGTATAGTGGTACCGAGGTCCTGTATACACAATGATGTGCACTTAAAAAAAACCTTGGCCGTTGGTATTTGATATAAGAGTGGGCAGTCTCGCAGCTGTCCGGCAAAATTTCCATCATAACATACTGTATAGCATAGGCCATTCAACTTCATTTTCTTTTCTTTGTCAATTCATAGCTGATTCCAAGTCGTACACATTTTGGCCAATTGTAGTTTCAAAAGTTCAGCTTTGATCTTGGATTTCTGAAAATTATGTGAGTCTAGAATTATTTGTTCAAAGTTCTAATGCTTCTTTAAGAACTTTTTTGTTTGTCTGAATTTTTATAGCGAAGATAAATATTAAAAGAGACAAATGTAGTGAATTTGTACTTGATGCTATTTTTATTTTAATTACAGGTACTAAAGTAAGATTAGCCACATTAGAAGTTAGTATCAAACTATTCAAACAACTAGTCTATAAAGATGGCAAATCCTACCTACAAGATCGACATCTAGCCAGTCTAGAAAATGCCAAGGAATGCAGTACACAACGACTTAGAAATTTTTACAAGGTATTACTAGTTGTTGGATTATATAGACTTTCTGATTTTTTAAAAGATATTTATGTATGATTTTAATTTAAATGTATTTTTATCCATTCTCATACTTCAAACAGAAGACTGGGTTCATGTTATTTTTTAATTTTTAATGCCAAGAATTAAATCATACTGTTTTATTGTCTTGGATATAATCATTTATTGAGTAATAGTTAGCCCTACAGACAGTAACATGATGTAGGAACTTCTTTCTTTCTAATTCTAGAGAGGTTGTGTGGCCGAATGGGTTAACACATGCGCTTTAAATCACAGGGTCTGTCATTGACTCAAGTGGGGTGGTTTTGATTTCCCCGGCTGTTGAACCTCATCGGTTTTCGGTGCTAACCAAGAACCCCAGTTTTACATGGCAAGGAGTAGGGTCACCTCATGGGTTTTCTCCGGGTCCTTTGGTTTCCTCCCACTGCCAAAGACCCGTACAAGCTGACAAATTATTGAAATAAAATTAAACCATATATTAGTCCCGAAATGATCTAGTTTGTGTCGAAGTGGACGTTAAACCCCATTTCTCTCTCTCTCTCTTTGTCCTTCAGTACTTTTAAATCCTTACCTTCCTTTTTATACGCCCACATTGAAATGTGGTCGTATATTGTCGTCCCCCCCCCCGTCCGTCCGTCCGGCAGACCGGGGTCCACAATTGCTTGTGGACGCTCTAGAGGCTAAAGTTAATATCCGATTGACTTTAAATTTATATACAGTGTTTAAGGCCATGAGACGAAGAAGCCTATTGATTTTCAGCGATTTCCGATAATTACTGCCAGAGTTATGGCCCTTGATCACTCAAAAAATCTTGAGGACGCACTAGAGTCGAAAGTTAATATCCGATTGACTTTAAATTTATACACAGTGTTTAAGGTCATGAGACGAAGAAGTCTATTCATTTTCAGTGATTTTCGATAATTACTGCCAGAGTTATGGCCCTTGATCACTTCAAAAAACCTTGTGGATGCTCTAGAGGCGAAAGTTAATATCTGATTGACTTTAAATTTATAAACAGTGTTTGAGGTCACGAGGCGAAGAATCCTATTGATCTTCAAAGATTTCTGATAATAACTGCCAAAGTTATGGCCCTTGATCACTTTGAAAAATCTTGTGGACGCTCTAGAGGCCAAAGTTAATATCCGATTGACTTCAGATTGATACACAGAGTTTAAGATATTGAGACGAACAAGTATATTGATTTTCAATGAATTTTTATGACTTGGAACAGCTAAATCCATGATACAGTATTAAAAGTTTTGTATACAAAATATTAGCATGGGGCAGAACTTTATAAAAACCAAACAAATTCTAATGGTTTTCTGAGTTGTTGCTCTTAATCAGATTTTAGTGTATTATAAATGTTTCATTACCGAAAAAAGTAAAAATATGCGACAACTCTTGTTGACTGCCCGGACGATTTAGCTGCTGTGGGCGTATGTTTCGTTGAATAGCAACCTATCTTTCTTTCCAAATGTGATTTTTCAAATGACCATTCCTCAAAGGAATACAACATTTTGATAAAATGTTTTATCACCGATTTTGAACTGAAAACAGATAATGATTTATTTGTTATTTTATTTTAGAGTGAAGAAATATTTTTAGACATGTTTGAAGATGAATATAGAGATATGAAGGTTAGTTTGTCTTGCTCTGTTATTTATCTTATACATATTAAACTGTATATTGATTGGTGCTCAGTTATTGGTGTTGCTCCCCTTGTTATACTGGTCATTGAGAATTTATATACAGGTGTAAGCCCAATACTGATAAATGAAATGAAATGGGGTTTAACGTCCTACTGTTTTGCTGGGCTAATGAAGATGGGCATATGCCATACAGTGTGCTATGAGGGTAATTTTGCCCGGGCAGCAGTACTATCGCCTACTCTTATATCGATTTCCAACTGCCAAGGGATCTTTTACGTGCATTCCAATGTACACACGGGACCTCGGTTTTTTGTATCATCCGAAGGACTAGACAGCTGTCCTTGTCAGGCCCTCCGTCCTGCATCACTGACAAGGGGGAACCACGCCAGAAAATCTGAATGAACTTTCTCGGCCAATGCAGGTATCGAACACCCGACCTCCAGGCTAGCAAGCCAGCATCTTACCCACTTAGCCATGTGATCCCCCCCAATACTGATAAAAATGAAAGTAGTTATAAGTATATGTATGTTCTGTACACCTTGCTTATCACTGGATTCTCTGGTTGTATGTGACAAGGAGTAGTGTCGCCTGTCCAACCTCGTGGGTTTTCTCTGGGTCCTCCGTTTCCTCCCACTGCTAAAAATAAAATTGAACCACATGTTAGTCCCAAAATGACCTAGTTTGTGTCGAGTGGAGTTAAACCCCCCTCTCTCTCTCTAGGTTTATCCCCAAAAGTTCTCGGCTGCTTTCGATATTGGCATGTATCGGATCGAAACTTCATGGATTATGGCCCCTGATTGTACGAAAAATCATGTTTTTAGCTTGTGGACCCTATAGAGGTCACAATTTTTATCCGATTTTTTTGAAACTTGAAATGTAAGTTTATAACCCAAAGATCTCGGTTCCTTTCGATATTCGCGCATATCGGACCGTAACTTCTTGAATTATGGCCCCTGATTGTACGAAAAATCACGTTTTTAGCTTGTGGACCCTATAGAGGTCATAATTTTTATCTGTTTTAAAAAAACATATTATTATATCACCGTTACACCCTAAGGAAGGTTGAGTTCGAATGTTGTGAAAATCGGCCCAAAATTGACAGACAAAATGGCCGCCGTTCGTTCTCAAATAGCGTAAAAATATGGTATATCAAGGTTGTGGACCCTATAGAGGTCACAATTTTTATCCGATTTTGTTGAAACTTGAAATGTAAGTTTATAACACAAAGATCTCAGTTCCTTTCGATATTCGCGCATATCGGACTGTAACTTCCTGAATTATGGCCCCTGATTGTACGAAAAATCACGTTTTTAGCTTGTGGACCCTATAGAGGTCATAATTTTTATCCGATTTAAAAAAACGTATTATTATATCACGGTTACACCCTAAGGAAGGTTGAGTTTGAATTTCGTGAAAATCGGCCCAAAATTGACAGACAAAATGGCCGTCGTTCGTTCTCAAATAGCGTAAAAATATGGTATATCAAGGTTGGGGACCCTATAGAGGTCACAATTTTTATCCGATTTTGTTGAAAATTGAAATGTAAGTTTATAACCCAAAGATCTCGGTTCCTTTCGATATTCGCGCATATCGGACTGTAACTTCCTGAATTATGGCCCCTGATTGTACGAAAAATCATGTTTTTAGCTTGTGGACCCTATAGAGGTCATAATTTTTATCCGATTTAAAAAAACGTATTATTATATCACCGTTACACCCTAAGGAAGGTTGAGTTCGAATGTCGTGAAAATCGGCCCAAAATTGACAGACAAAATGGCCGCCGTTCGTTCTCAAATAGCGTAAAAATATGGTATATCAAGGTTGTGGACCCTATAGAGGTCACAATTTTTATCCGATTTTGTTGAAACTTGAAATGTAAGTTTATAACACAAAGATCTCAGTTCCTTTCGATATTCGGGCATATTGAATTGTAATTTCCTGAATTATGGCCCTTGATAGTAGGAAAAATCACTTTCTTGTTAGCTTGTTCTCTATCCATCTCTCGAAAATGTGGGCGTATCCTGCCTGGCAGCCGCTGGTTAGATCATAATGTCCAAAAAGGAAGAAATTAATGCGTCAAATGTAACTTATCGTCAAATGTAACTTACCGCCAGTGTGTTTTAATTTCAATAAAATAAGGTATAGATCAGTTTTCACATAATTCAGTGATGTAGTCAAACACAACACCCCGTAAAAAAACGGAGAAAAAATAAGAGATGATTAAATAGATAATAATTAATCAATTTATAATGTAACAATGAATAAAGTCATTATCTGGTAAATGGTGTCTTGTTAAAATCACAAGAAGCTACCCTTTTGGAATGGGTAGGTCTCTGGTCGTGGCATTAATCTCATTATTCATGGCATTAATTTCATGCTTGCTTGAAAACATTGAGGGAATACTCTTTGAAACATCGCCTAACTAAATCAATAATTGTTCTTCCTTAAGTATGTGTTACAGTTTATTGATTCCATGATTCTTTAATTTCTTTTAATATTTATGTGATTTTCATCTGCTCTATTGTTTGATTAAAGAAGTCTGTTTTTATTCTGCCATACTTAGTGATTTTGTTGTGTGTAAGGTTTGAAGTTTTATGTTTTGTCCATTTTCATTAGAAAATGGTGCAGAACGGAGGGCCTGACAAGGACAGCTGTCTAGTCCTTCGGATGACACAAAAAACCGAGGTCCCGTGTATACATTAGAATGCACATAAAAGATCCCTTGGCAGTTAGAATTCGATATAAGAGTAGGCAATAGTGCCGCCGCTCGGGCAAACTTTCCCTCATAGCACACTGTATGGCGTATGCCCGTCTTAATTTGCCCAGTATAGGAGCAGGACATTAAACCCCATTTCATTCCATTTCATTTCATTAGAAAATGTTTTGTGTGTATATCTTATAGTGAATATTTTTTCAGGTTATTGAGATTTTTTATTCTTTTTGTTTAATTTATAGAATAGTCCATTGAACGTGGAATATCTAATGATGGATGCCTCTATATTATTATCACCAACTGGTACACCACTAACTGGAATTGATTTTAATAAACGATTGCCGTGTGGAGAAGTAGAAAGAGCCAGACGGGTAGGTTGTTAAATAATCTAGATACTTTGTTGTTGAAACAGCTATTTAACCAGATATTTATTCACATATTACTAGCAAAGATAGAGAGAACTGGAGTTTAAAGGGACCATCTTGAAATAAAAGTCTGTGTACATAGGAAATTTAAGCACAAAAATTTAGAGGAAAAATTTTTCCGTCATTTTTATCTCAGAAAGTGTTGTACGTCCGACTCTTCATAAAGTTTATCAACTTGCACATCAAGCGCTCAATGTTCGCTTGTGATCTTTGACATCACGCGTGCAGAATCTTCTAATCGTCGGGCTGTTGATTAGGGGAACCCTTACGTTTTTGTCCTGTATACGCTCCATGAGTGTTTTTCGGGGAATCCAGTATTTTTCTAGTAAGATTGGATATCTCTACTTTCCATATATACCAAAATTGCCATACTTTTATTGGAAATAACCACCCGATAAATACTTTTCTGGGAACCCATCTTTAACACAAAATTTAGCATTTTATTCTCCAAAATATAATCGAAATTGGCCCTTTAATGTCCACTTAACACAAACTAGGATATCCACTCAACACAAACTAGAATATGGCACAATTTTATTTCAATAATTCGACTGCTCGTAGAAGTCTTTAGCTGAACCCATGCCACTGGCCGAAATGACAGACCATATGATCTAAAGCACCCATTTGACCACTCGACCACTATCATAAGTTTTATATTTATCACGATTCATATGTGATTAATAGACAGTGCAGGATAACTGTACATCAAAACAAAGACATTGAGAGAACCAGTGATACAATGGATACATGGTATAATTATTTACACAATCCCAGAGAAGATACACAACACTAAGAAGGAAATAATGAAAGATATAGAGAATCTCCTACATGTAGGAGATTTTATTTATCACCCTATCCTTTCTTACATGCACAAATAAATAAATATAATTCTTTGATATAGATTTCGGTCTTAGGTTATTTCACATATCAACCTTTGGTTAGGGTAATATTTGTCTCACATACTGACATTAATGTTAGATCTATCCTAATTGATTTCACCAATAAGACAATGGTTTGACTCACATCAGCCCTGCGACTGATATGACAAAATTAAGAAAACAAGTTGTAAGTTGCACATGCATTGCATTTTAGTAGCCACTTGTTCACAAACGGGAATTCATTTTGTGCAATGTTGTCAAACAATTTGGACGACGAACTGATCCGAGCAGGTCAGTTTGTAGAAAATATGGTCGAAAAAGAAAACGTAGCTTCTGACAAAGAATTATGGAACATAACAACTCTGCTTTTAATTGAGGTAGAATGTTTAAACTTGATGTTGATGTTCATTAGGTGAATGTCTTGACTAAGTTCAATTATTAACAATTCCCGCTAAAGCTTAGCAGAGCTAAGCAATTTCATTGGTCAATAATTTTGGACAAGATAACTTTGATTCTAACTGATGAAGAGTGATTGAACTTAGTGTATAGTTTCACTACCAAGTACTTCAGAATCTTGACCGAGTTTGATCATGAACATTTTACGCTTAGACTAAGTATCGATAATCAGTTTGTTTGCTTGATACTTTTGAAAAAAATACATCTGCAATTAATTAATATGGGTCATCTATTTAGTTAGGGATTTTGGCGGTGGACATCAGCCTCATTGTTGGCTTGTCTATCTCATTGAAATATGGAATTGTATTGATTTTCATGATCTTTGATAACTTCAGAGTTATTCCTCATTGGTATGAAATGTTGTTAGCATTCTAAAGGCTTCAAATATCTCATCTTTTTGAAATTTATATTGGTTGTGTATCTCACTGACCCTCTGTGTTACAAAAACTTATTAGCACCTTAGAGGATTGAATTATGATTTGGGGCATGTTTCACAAAATTTTAACTAAGATAAATCCAAATTTTAGTAATTTGATTGGATAATATTAGATTGATTTTAGTGCTTAGCCAATCAAAATTGAAATATCTACTAAAATTTGGATTTTATCTTTAATTAAAGTTTCAAGAAACAGAGCTCTGATCTTTTTGGAATTTTGATAACTGCTCTGATGAATTAGCTGCTTTTTAACATATGTTTCATTGCCTAGCAACCTATGTTTATTCTTGGTCGCATGTGTTTCTTCTGGGTTTCTAGTTGATTGTGTGTGGTGCAGTCCTCTAGTCTTTCACTTAGTGTTTAAGTTACCTTGTACTGTGGAGGGGTTGGATGGCTGAATGGTTAGCATGTGCGTGCTGTATCATAAAATCTGTCATTGAGTCAACTGGCGTGGTTTCAATTCCCCGGTTGTATGTGACAAGGAGTAGGGTCGCCTGTCCAACCTCATGGGTTTTCTCTGGGTCCTCCGGTTTCCTCGCACTGCTAAAGACCCCTATGCGCAAGTGAATTATGGAAATAAAATTGAACCATGTTAGTCCTGAAATGACCTAGTTTGTGTCAAGTGGACGTTAAACCCCATTTCTCTCTCTCTCTCCAAATGAATGACGTTATGGTGAACTACCCATGCTTGGCAGAGTAAACTTATACGTCTCTTTCATATGACACCTTGTACTATAAATGCTATATTCTCCATTGACAGAGTATTGACACTGAATATGTGAACTAGTTTACATACTATTGTTACTGTTTG